>NC_138768.1:101640968-102240968 GCF_965119305.1 Pelophylax lessonae
TTTTCGTATGAAAATTTGGTATCGGCTGTCCAAAATTGTGCACACACTATATGAAAATCGTATGAAAATTCTTTGTACTAAAATTTTGACCCGATTTTCTTATAGTGTGTACAAGCCTTAAAGGGTAACTCCACTTTTGTGGGGAAATATATAGCAAATAAAGAAAAAAACAATATAGCATATACAATTGCGACACAGTCATATTGTAATTGAATATTATTAAAAATGACCTTTCCTTTTCAGTCTGCAGCTGTTGTCATTTCTTGAAAATGCAATACAATATGGCTAGCTCGAGATGTTCTGTACAGAAAATGTATACTGACCACACCCCAGAAACATAATTTCCTGCTTGTGTAATTGGCTCACTGATTTTCCCAGAAGTCTGCCTAAAATACAAGTCAGATTTTTGGCATCCCCTGCAACAAAAATGTCATTTTTGGTGAGATACTCCCAATAGGAACACGTCTAAAGGGATGCAGCTTTCCTCATTAGAGCTCTGTAGCTGCACAGCTGATTGATAATTATGAAACCACTCCCATTTGACACATTCAGCACAGAGGCACAGAGGAACAAACAGGGACTTCTCCAGAATAACAAAAGGTAGGAATCTGCTACAAAGTTTGTTAAAATTCCTGCAATGTACAGAGATCACCAAGAGGGGAATGTTTATTTCTCAACAAAAGGGGAGTTACGCTTTAAAGTGGAGTTGTGGCTGAAATGCTTTTGTTTTGTTATAGTATAGTCAGGGCTCGTGCATTTACATTAAGGTATCCTGTAAACTGTCCCCTGTTTTGTGTTTGTGCAGCCCGTATAACTTACTTTATTCTAGTCCTGTACAGCGCGGCCATCTGCAGTGTGGGCATCTGAAGCGGCAGTGTTCCTGTTCTGGGGTTCCGTGCTCACACTCAGCCTCTTTGGCTCCTGATTGGAGGAGATGCAGCCTCCCATACACACGTACAGTGCTATGCATGGCCGACGCCCAACCCCCTCCAAGCACAGACCTAGGCCCCTCCCATAGAAGTGCCAGCACCGCTCTATCTCCCCCTCTCTCTCTCTCTCCTTCCCTACAGCTGAGCAGAGCAGCTTAGGTGCGTGTCAGTATCGGGGGCGGGGCTGGACGCAGTGCTGTCACGAGGCAGCTGGCACTCTGCTCAGTCATCGGCGATGCCCATTGACTCCTGGAATCGATGACACTCATCTCCCAGGAGCCAATGCAAAGCCAGAAATTACGTATGTCGCCTCGGCGACATAAGGAGGGAGAGAAGAGATGTTTTAACATAAATATGGACAAAGGAACTGACAAAAAAATAAAATAATATGTATAAAATAAAATGCTAATTCGTTTTTAGCATACACACAAGTCTAAAATGTGGGTGGAACTCCTCTTTAAGTCTGTTATTTTTCTACAGAATAAGCTGTCCAGCAGATATAGCAGGTAAAGCAGAAACTATAGGCACATTTTTTTTCAATGTGGATAGCATAAGGGAGGGTTATGACCCCTGTAAGGTTTAGGCCTCATGCAGACTGGACGTTTTTACAGCTGCTGTTTTTGGCATCAGACGTTTTTATCTGCAGCCAGTCAACTCCCCAGCATGTTATCCTATGTGTCCATTCACACATAGGCTGTTATCAGCAGTTTTTGGCAGGGGCATTTTCTGGCTGGGAAAAAACCCCAGAACTAGTGTGTTTTACATAGTTACATAGTTACATAGTAGGTGAGGTTGAAGACAACAGTCCATCCAGTTCAACCTGTGTAGGTGTGTGTGGCTGTAATCATCTCACATACCCCTGAATGTTCTGATCCTTGAGATTTGAGATGTACGTCTAACAGTCTTTTGAAAGCCACCATACTACCCGCAGAAACCACCTCTTGTGGTAGAGAATTCCACAATCTTGTAGCCCTAACAGTAAAGAACCCCCCATGTTGCCTGAGGTTAAAACGCTTCTCCTCTAATCGCATTGTATGCCCCTGAGTCCTCATGCAATCCCTTCGACTGAACAGCTTTTTTTCTAAGCTGAGATCCCCATTGAGATATTTAAAAATTGCTATCATGTCCCCCCCCCCCAGGCGTCTCTTCTCCAGGGAGAATAAATCAAGCGATTGCAGACGCTCTTCATAATCAAGGTCCTCCAATCCCCTAATCAGTTTAGTTGCCCTTCTCTGGACTCTCTCCAGCTCCAACACATCCCTCCTGAGAACTGGACAGAATACTCCAGATGCGGTCGGACCAGAGTTTTATAAAGTGGAAGGATTATAGACTTATCTCTGGAATACATCCCTTTCTTTATGCATGCTAATATTCTGCTGGCCTTGGCAGCTGCCGCTTGACATTGCATGCTGTTGCCTAGTCTATCATCAACCAAGACTCCCAGATCTTTCACCATTTTTGATTCCCCCAAGGGTTCCCCTCCTAATGTGTATTGTGCTTTTATGTTTCTAGTCCCCAAGTGCAAAACCTTACACTTCTCCACGTTAAACCTCATTTGCCAAGTCGTTGCCCACTCCGTTATTTTGTCCAGGTCAACCTGTAGGATATCTGCTTCATGCTGTGCAGTTATTGCCCTGCCCAATTTTGTGTCATCTGCAAAAACTGATATCGAACTACTGATCCCGTCCTCAATGCTGTTTATTAATAAATTGAACAAGGTTGGTCCCAGGACTGAGCCTTGGGGGACCCCGCTTACTACCTCAGACCAGTCTGAGTATGCGCTGTTTATTACCACCCTTTGGACACGCCCTTTTAGCCAGTTCCGTATCCAAGAGCAAACCCTGCTGTCGATACCTGCAGACCTTATTTTATAAATTAAGCGCTTATGGGGAACTGTATCAAACGCCTTAGCGAAATCTATGTACACCACATCCACTGGTCTGCCCCTATCTAGCTCACAGCTCACCTCCTCGTAGAATGTTAAGAGATTGGTTTGACAAGAACGCCCATTTGTAAACCCATGCTGGTTACTGCTGATGATGCTGTTGTCTTTAGCAAACTCTACGATATAGTCCCTTATCATCCCCTCCAGAAGTTTACATACTACTGATGTCAGACTGACAGGCCTATAATTTCCCGGTATATGCCTCTGACCCTTTTTGAATATCGGAATCACGTTTGCTTTCCTCCACTCCCCTGGTACATCTCCTGTCCTAATACTGTCAGCAAAGATCAGGAACAGTGGTCTGGATATAACCTTACTGAGTTCCTTGAGTACTCTCGGATGTACGCCATCCGGGGCTGATTTTAAGAGGCATTTTTCAGCAGTAAAAACGCTCCAACTCTGATAAAAGCTTATGTAGCAAGGTTTCCAGGCCCATGGCCTGATGTGGGTCTGCCATTAGTACCGGTACTTTCCCCAGCCCATGTGAGCTGTGACCCTGGGTGTGACAACTGAAACAGTGACAACTCCAGCATCTTTGTTTGTGGTTTTTATTGATTTTGTAGGGGATGGGAGAAGGGAATGAATGGGATACTCCTTGAGGCTTAACTATACACAATTGGGAAAAGTGCCCGTTGGCGCTTCCTTGACGCCAGCGCGGTTTCTGCCAACGCTCACTAACGCTTAGAATAACTTGATGAACACAGAAGTGCTTAATCCTCAACTTTTAGTCCAGAAGATCCAGGACTGAATACTCTAGAACTCTTGACACTGTTTAGCTGTGTAAGTCACTGAATACTGTCCTCCTTGGCCAGCTTTAGGTAGTATGAAGTAGAACTCTGTAGAACTGTGTTGGCAACTGACACACACGCTGTACTATTCAGGGCCCAAATGTAGGTACCCCCTTGGACTTGAACTCTTCAGGGTCTACTGACTATGCACCCGCTCTGTAACTTCAGGGTCCTCAACCTAGGCACCCCTTTACAGCTAACTGATGACTGAATCTTAGAATCTCTTCCCGGAGTGGTCCGCTCTAACACTAGGCAGACCCCCAGGGGCAATCCTCAGTACTCACGACCTGTATAGGCTTTCCTGGGACTGGACCCCTCTCGCTCTCCGCAGATTCTCGGCACACCGGATCCCCTCAGCTCACTCTGCTCACTCTGGATATTCAGACGACACCCCAAACTATCCGCTTCCTCAGACAGGAGGAGAGAGACAGCCGCACTCTCCCTCCTGGGACTCTCCTCCCGCCAAAGACACCCTGTCACACACTTCCACCAAACTTATACTCACTCCCAGAATCCTTTGCAGCCTAATCTGCCTTCTGGGCTAGTTACAAGCTGGGATGTGTCCCCTGATTGGGCTTCCCACACTGCCCTATGAGAATCCTCTCACAGGAGCCAATGGGGATACTTCTCCTCTTAGCAGGCACATCTGGACGCCCTGACACCCTACCTAACAAATCGCAGCCCTGCTGTTAGGCAGACAAGGCCCCCTATATCTTTACCTAGCACCTACCTGTAGGGTGATACACTTAAAAACCCTGAAAAATGCCAAAAAACACTGAAAAAACACGGCTATTCAGCATTTAATGAAGTCTTTGAGCTATAAGCTTTTGTGGAAGTATAGTTTTGCTAAAAAAAAAAAAAAGCTGAAAAACCCTACAGCTTAAAAAAGCTTGAAAAAAAGCTAAAAAACTTCTTCTGTAGCTACAGCTTTCTACTGACGTTTTGATAACGTCCAGTGTGCATGAAGCCTTATTTTTGCCATGTTTGACCCATTGGGGAGATTTACCTTGACTGCCTGTCCCATAGGCAAAACAAGAAGTGAGAGGAAATCTCATCATTTGCTCTGCGCACAAGTTCCTCTTTTGCTGACACCACCTCCCAGTACTGCTTGCAGCTACAAGTCTCTTGAGTCTCTGAAGCCTTAACCACCAGGAGACCAAGGTGAAAACCCCTTAAACAGTATGTCTCCAGAGTTTCCAGGGTGTGTTTGCAGGTCGAAAGCTTATGAAACAGAACTACATGAAATGGAAGGGTGAAGGGTGTGGAGGTGCAGTCAGTCACCCTCCATCTTTTTATTCCCCTTACACTGTAACTGATTCTAAAAGGTACAAGGTCCTTTCCTCAATTGCTCTTGTGTGCTGAGGTTTAAAATGGGGAAAGCTCAATCCCTTTTGTTCTGCTGACTTGTAAAGGACCTCGGTTATCACATACCTGTCTTTTTGGATCTGCCATCTTGGACACATGTCTCCCAGCCATAAACACTCTCCCACATTCTTGGTCAGAGTCCCCAGTGTTTAGAAGAATGGAATATTCCCTCCATTTCAATACTTTACTGCAACTCTTCTTACATATATTTCCATTACAGCATCATATCTCTACAGCAGTGTTTCTTAACCTTTTTTTAGTCAAGGTACATTATAAAATTTAAAAAACAAAACGAATACTTTTTTCATAACACAGCAGCATCTACACAGGTAAAAGAGAGTATGTTATTAAGGCGCTCACAGGGGGTGCTGCTCTCTATTGTGGCTGCTAGTAGAGGCAAATGGTCAGGCGGGGTTCAGGCAGGACACTGGTACTTGGACGAGTTGTCAGCTGGAACAGCCTTGGGGGGGAGTGGGGCTCAGATGCCTGGAGGCTGAGAGTGTTGGGCTGACCCCGGGTGTAAGGGGGGAGGGGGAGTCCGGGTGTGGACGATCCACTGTTCAGTGGGTGGATGGGGATGGGTTGCACTCCAGGCTGCTCTCCAGGTGAGCGAAGCAGCTCAATGTTAATCATAAAATAAAGGGGGAAAAAAGCGCCAGTGGAGTGCAGTTATAAAAGAAGGAAGTTTTATTAAAAAGAGGAACAGGTTATGGTGACTCGATAATGGACTCACTTCAGTGCAGTCACTGTGGTGCCCTCCCTGGTGTTGGTCAGTTAGCTCGGTGCCTGCTCTGGGTCCTGATGCGGTCCAATCATCCGGGAGAAGTCCGGGGTCTCTCAGGCGACTTCCGGGTCGGATCGGCATAGGAGATGTGGAGCGTTGTGGAGGCTTCTTCCGGCTGCGTCTGACGTCACGGGGTGTCTGGGCTTTGGTGGGCGTATCCGGGCGTCACAACATGTTTCGGAGCATGCGCAACATGCCGCTGGCGGGCATGCGCACTCCTTTGTCAAGTTGACAAAGGAGTGCGCATGCCCGCCAGCGGCATGTTGCGCATGCTCCGAAACATGTTGTGACGCCCGGATACGCCCACCAAAGCCCAGACACCCCGTGACGTCAGACGCAGCCGGAAGAAGCCTCCACAACGCTCCACATCTCCTATGCCGATCTGACCCGGAAGTCGCCTGAGAGACCCCGGACTTCTCCCGGATGATTGGACCGCATCAGGACCCAGAGCAGGCACCGAGCTAACTGACCAACACCAGGGAGGGCACCACAGTGACTGCACTGAAGTGAGTCCATTATCGAGTCACCATAACCTGTTCCTCTTTTTAATAAAACTTCCTTCTTTTATAACTGCACTCCACTGGCGCTTTTTTCCCCCTTTCTTTTATGCATCTACACAGGTAGGACACCCAACAGTAGAGGTGATTTATTCCTTAAAAGCAAATACACTTTTGCATACTGGTACTGATTAGTATTTTAGCATTTCTCTTCTCCCTCAGTTTCTCTCTAACGTTACCTGCACCTGACCCACCATGCCACTGACGCCCTCCTTATGAACCTATAATGTCATTGGTGATTAGCTGACCCAAGCCATACCCAAGGTTTTTAATGCTGCACAATAAAAAAATCTTCGACTTTGTGTAACGAACAGGCAGGCCTAAACCATCCGCTGGTTTGTTGACATTATTTGAGCGATTTGGGGTACTTTTTAGTCATGTTGTCAGGGCACCCCTGAAGAACCCAGAAGGCACCCCAGAGTGCCGTGGTACTCTGGTTGAAAAAGGCTGCTCTACAGAATCACTGACAGAGTCATATTGCAGAACACCATCAGTTTTAAAGTGACATCCTAAAAGTGCATTCAAATGAATGCAGAGCACCCCTTGTAAGGTTAGCTATCTTCCATTGCTTTTACAATAAGCTCCTCACAATACTTCGCTCGCCACAGAGTTCCTCAATCCTGGACCACAAGGGCTCTGCACCAAGCCACAGATCTGCAGTTGAGGTTCAGGGGTGGCAAGGTGACATCACTTGCTTCTGAAAAGATGTTCTTCTGTCCCACTTGTTGGTGCTGACCAGCCAGGCAACCCTCACTCTTTTTCTAGCTCAATTATATGTTGCTGCACAGGGGTGAACTGCTCCCAAACCCAACTTTCTTGGCTGGTTTTATATGGGCACTAGCTCCACCCATGACATCACTACAGGAGGAGCAAAACTTAAGCGGGCAATAGACTGGCTGCTGTAAACTATAGGAGAGAACAGCCAATTTCACAACAAAGGTGTATTATGAGATAGCAGGGATCAATAATTGTCTGCATGGGTTTCATTTCAAAAGAGCTCTTGGGTATGTTTGCTCATCCCTATTAAACACCATCAAAATCCAAAATAATATTAATGCTTACACACATAAGAACAAGGACCATCACATATAAATAGGAATGACATACAAACTCCATAAAGATAGGGGTCTGGTGCTAATAATATTCTATTCCTTTCTTTTGGATACATCTACATTTTATTCTTATATAGGTGCAAATATAAATATTATCAATGGAGATGACGTTGTCCCCCATTCCAGACCTTACATGGCACTAATAGAGACTCAGAAAGAAAGAACAAAATCAATATGCGCTGGAAGTTTAATCGAACCTGACTGGGTGTTGACTGCAGCTCACTGTAAACTGTAAGTACACATGTTTTTTATTTTAATTTTATCATTGCCTAATGTAATGCTTCATAAACATTATGCTATTAAAGTGGACCTTGCACAAAAATAACAAGCTCTGCCTAATACATCAGGGCTCTCTCCCGTGCCCACATTGCCCAAGCCAAGGTTTCTGGACAATCTTTCCTGCGAGGTCCCAAGGAATGCTAAGTATCCCAAATCTCACAAGAAGATGATTTTGAATTGAGCTTGAGTATCTCCCTGTGCAATCTGGAATAGTCAGCATCCTCCGGGATCTTGACAGAATGCTTGGAGGTAAGGTAAGTATAATTAGATTTTTTTTTTTTTTACTTTTACAGCATGACTTATTATAGGATGGGAGGCCCTGATATATTAAGTTTATCCTGAATGTTAGTGCAAGGCCCACATTTAACGAACATTAAAGTCGATGTACAACCAAAGTCAATTACTTTTACATAGCTAAAGCACTGAATTTCATTACCATGTGCTATATTTTTTAAAAAAATACACCTACAATGCCTGGTGAGCTGGGGTAGTATCTCTAATTGTGATCAGTTTTTTATTTTTTTAGTAAAAAACAAGTTTAAAAACAAAATAAAAACTAGAAGCCTTGGTCCAGAAGATGAACCAAAAAAACAGAAAATACCGGAGGATGTTCCCTAACCATAAACTGTTTTTTATAGCCCGTGGTGTGTGAAACACACTCAAAAGACTTACACCCGGTGCATAAAAAAGTGCACACACGCAAACGTGAACACACAAAAAGTGCACAAGGCGTACACACATGGCCCTCCTCCGAAGAGGAAGGGCCCTGACCCTGATCCCCCGGGGCGCGAAGCTCCTGACAGGGACTGAGGTACTCACTTAGGTCCACCCAGCCGAAGCCAGGCAGACCCCATTCTTCAGGGGGACTGCCGAAACAGCCCACCCCGAGTACTAGGTAGGGCTCCCCCGAAGGGAGACCCCATGGGGGAGGGCGAACTAAGCCAAAAGGCCATATCCACCCCCTCCCAAGACTTACAGGGCAGGCCCGAGGACCCACGCCATCCAAGTCGTGCAAGTGACAAACAACCAAAAAAGGGACACACGTGGACACACAAACAAAGAAAAACAGAGTGGGGAAAAGGGAAGTGGAGAAGTGCTGGGTAGTGCCTAAGTGCTAGACCTCGGCAGGCCCCCCGGCCAGGAATAAAAAATTCCTCTGGTGTTGGCCAAAAGGCCCACCCCAAGAGGCAGGTGCAGAAAAAGTGTGATGGTGCAGTGACCAAGGTGCCACAAAAACTCAGGCGAGCTGCCCCTCACCAGTGAAATTGAGGCACCCCTGGGCTGCCACCCCAGGGGCACGTACACCACGGGCTTTTTCGGTCTCGGCCCCCGGCCAGACCCAGTGTAGCCCTATCCCATCAGGAGGCATCAGAATTTTAGACAGCTTAGGGAGAACCTGCCTTCAACTGGGGACAAGCCTTTTGCAAGGCCAGATTCAACCCAGGAGGAAAGGTTCCCCCACCACCATCCGCCATTCCTTACCAATCACATCCAGGAGCAGTACTAACCGGAAAACTGGCGAAACCGGCTTTCCCGCTCCCTTCAAACTGACAGGGGCGGACCCATTCAAATCAGAAGGCAACGGACCCATCCGGCTTTCTCTGACAGTGCCTACTTCCCGGTCCTCCAGTTACGCCTAGAGCGCCCCGGTTCATTTCAGCCCCTGCCGATACTAACCATCAGGGTCCATACCAACTGATAAGAACAGATACTACACTTGATCTTAGCCAAAAGGCCCTACCATAAACCTGAGATTTAAACCCAGCTAATATTAATAAAAATAATTGTATATGCTATAAGAAATGGAATTACAATACTATAGAACCACCTGTTGCTCTTGTCGGTGTAATTCAACTGTTTATTGTTACGTTGTATGTACATTGTGTTGTAGTATAGACAGTCAGTGTTTTGTAGACATGTGCGTTTCGTAACGAAATAATTGTCTTTCAAAAATGTGATATTCGGAGATTCG
The DNA here is from genome assembly GCF_965119305.1 of Pelophylax lessonae. Lineage (NCBI taxonomy): Eukaryota > Metazoa > Chordata > Amphibia > Anura > Ranidae > Pelophylax > Pelophylax lessonae. Next base: position 101,650,700 of record NC_138768.1, read on the forward strand.
GATGTATGCAAATCTTCTAATGGACATAGTAATGAATGTAAACAAACCAGAAAAAAGTATAACAAAATTAACGAATGCATTTGTTTCATTCGTTTCATTTGGATTACGTCACATGATTGGATAGTCGTTCGGGCCCATGGGGAAATTAAAAAAAAATTTGAATGTGTTTGATAGTTCAGATTTAAGTATACAATATTTGTGATTTAAATTGAATTTGTAATTGTCAATGTCAGTCAGGTCAGTTCCACAGTCTAATGTAATTCTTAACTTTGAAAAAAAAAAAAAAAAAATGGGGCCGCCAAATTTTGCATTATTTATTTAGTTGCATCCGAAAACATCAAAGCCTTCTGAATAGTTGTGATATATAAATAAATAATCCACCCAAAATATTGATCTTCAAAACTAACATATCGCAATATTCTGAAAAAACTGCTAAATGTGTCGAGTCCACCCGGATCAACGAATATATGAAACAAATGCAGAAAATAACGAAATGAATCCCGAAAACGAATCGGTTCAACAAACTAAATATGACAAAACAACATTCTTAAATGAACAAATGCATCTAAAACTGAACAAAACACACATTTTGGCATGCACATGTCTACCGTTTTGGTGGTAGAAACCAAAAGATCCTAGCTAAATTACTGTAAAATTCAGTTTTGCCAGAAAGAGGCTGATTTGTTAAAACCAGTGAAAAAAAAAAAAGTAAAAGCATTTGCCCTTATACTTGGTGTGACAATTTAAAGGATATATAAGGTAAAAAAAATGTACATTTACTTTTTCTTTTATTAGGAGCCCGTAAAGCATTGCACCTGTGATTAGCAGATCATAGGAGCAATGCAAGGCTCTTCCAGACAGTCAGTGTAAGCATGTTCTAACTTGCACTCGCCTGGGCCAAAGACCAGTTGGCTCCATCTGTATGGAGTAACACGTGTGTGCATTGCGCTGTTGGTGGAGTGACAGGAATCTGGAGCAGCGGATTAACATAAAAAATTTGCATAAAAATTGCCAAAAGTGTGAGTGAAACTTTAGCTCTGTAACAACTGGCCTATGGTGAACATTCCCTGAAGAAATCAAGTGTTTTTGAATGGCATGGGTGGTTGAAAGGGGTTCTAAAGTCAGAAGGTTTTTTTTATCTTAATGCATTCTTTGCATTAAGATAAAAAACTTTCTGTGTGCAGCAGCCCCCCTAATAATTACCTGAGCCTAAACTCAATCCAGTGATATTGCATTGAGGATTCTGTCATGCATCTGCAACTGTATTGTATTGTATATTGAATGTATTATTATTGTTTGATTGATCCTTTACAATCTTACTTTTTTCAATAAATTGTAATCTATTTTAATCAATTCTATCTTTCTCGAAAGATCCTCATTAGTTACCCTTAAAGTCCCACCCTTTTTAGGGGGTCATTCCTTTTCCTCTTTATCGTGATATTGCATGAGAACCTCTGTTGCCTGGGACTCTCCCTCCTGATTGGCTGAGATACAGCAGTGGGCGCCAATGGCTCCTGCTGCGGTCAATCAAAGTAAGTGAGCCAAGAAGGAGAGAAAGGGGGTGGGGCTGAGTCACAGATCCGTGTCTGAATGGACACATAGAGCAGCGGCTTGGTTCGGGTGCCCCCATAGCATGCTGCCTGCTACATAGGCACTTGGCAGGAAGGAGGGGCCAGGAGCGCCGGTGAAGGACACGAGAAGAGGAAGCTTCGGGCTGTTCTGTGCAAAACCACAGCACAGAACAGGTAAGTATGACATGTTTGTTATTTTTAAACAAAAAAAAAAAAAAGACTTTAATATCACTTTAAGGATGGGGCAGGAAGATGTCCATCATGACACAAGAATTGAGCAGCCAAAGATGCAAAGGAAGGATGTAAATGTGGAAAATTAAAAGGTTACGGGAAACTGTTTGGAGGAAAATACCGGAACTCTGGCCTGTCAAGTGGATTCTCTAATTTTCTTGCACATGAGGCGGCAAGTGTTTGGTTAATGGCCCAGAAATCCATTCCAAAACATGACCAACCACCTTTATTCTTCTGACTTAGCACCCTGCAACTTTTGGCTGCTTCCAAAATTAAAAAATGCTTTAAAAGAACACAGATTTGAGGACATTGTGGACATCCAGTGTGCTCCAAAAAAGATACTGCGCAGCGTTCCATAAAACGAATTCTAGAAATGTTTCCGGTAGTGGCACAGTCGTCTAAAAAAGTATGTTGCTTCACAAAGGGACTGATTTGAAGATGACAACAGCTACTAGTATACAGGTATCTTTTACAGTCCATTCTGGGAATTAAATTGTCACACCTTGTAAACCAAAAATCCAGTCCAAATGCTTTCTGCTGATAACAACTCAACTTTTGCATTCAACACTGCCTCACAATTAGCAGCATTGTTTTTGACCTGCTGTATGCACTCCTGTAATTGGCCATTAGGCTATCAGTCTTAGGGACTTGATTTTTAAGCATTACTCAATGAGTTCCTTATTTAGTTATTTATAGACTAAAGGCCCTGTTCACACCTGAGCGTATTTCAGGTCGTAAAACACTCATCTCTGAAGTCTCAAAACGCAAAATTCCATTAATTTCAATGGCCCTGTTCACATATGAGCGTTTTGTCACCTGAAGCAAAACGCCTGAAGCTCAAAAAGGTACATGAGCTTTTTGTTTGGCAAATTACAAGCGTTTTTGTTAGATGTCAATGCCTGCCTCCAAACACCTGCAAAAAAAGCCTGAAAAACGCCTGAAAAAGGCCAGAAAAAACGCCTGAAAATTGTACGCTCTGGTGTGAATGGAGCCTTAGACCGCATTCACACTAGTCCAAATTGGACCGCGACTTGTCAGCCTGACAAGTCGCGGTCCGTCATGCTCCCATTGTGCGGTACAGGAGCCGTTCTAATAGGAGCGACACAAGTCGCTCCTACTTAGAAAAAGGGTCCTGTACTACTTCGGGGCGACCTGGAGGTGACTTGCATAGACATTCATTTTATGAAGTCCGTGCAAGTCGCGCCGAAGTTGCGCTGCACGCGACTTCACAAGTCGCCCCCGAAGTCGGAGCGACGTAGTGTGAACCGGCACTTAGTGGTCTGTTTATAAAGGATTTGATGGTAAATTCACAAATTAATTTGTAAAAACAATTTGCCATCTTGACCACATTTGTATGGCCTGCTAATATTTACACCGAAAAGGAGAATCTGAACAAGGCAAACATAGACAGCAATCAAATGTCACTTTTACAGCAAAATGGTGGTTTTACACAGTTTATGCACTAGGAGGGTTAATATAATAATTACAAATGACTTTTTCATACATAATCAAAACAGCATGCCAGGTATGCGGACTAATATCAATATAGTAAGTGGGCAGCCAGCCTGCAGCCCCTGCCATGCTGATACCAGTACACATTTCCTTTAAGTTAGGGGTCCCCACAAAATGGGGATACCTATCCTAATGCAACTGGGCTTATGTGCAAGCTACATGCCCCCAAAAGGAGACAAGTAGGTGGTTACTACTTCAATTGTGAACTGGTTTTCAGGGTCCTTTGGACATAGTTTTAGTGTAATTTATTATTGCTTATTTTACTCATACTTAACTCACCCAGTAGCTCATCTCAACTTTCCTGCTAGTATAAGGTGCATAATTTCTTTACTGATAGCCATGTTTCTTTTATCTTTTGTGTGAAATGGTTCCGTTCCTATATCAACTTTTTTTTTTTTTTTCATTTTGTATAGAATAAGGCCCCTTTCACACTTAAGGACCGTTCATTTCATCAGTTCTCTCACATTTTTTCAAAAAAGTTTACATCAGTTTCTCATTAGTTTTTACATCAGTTTTTTACATCCACTAGCAATTCAAAAGCGAATGCAAAAACAGTGTCCGTTTACATCCATTTTTCATCCGTCTTTTTTTTAACAGAACAAAAATAGGGCTTTGAACCATTTAAAAAAACAAATGATGACGGATGTGAATGTAAACTGATGTAAATGGATGATCACCCATTTACATCTGTTTTTGCATAGGGATGCATTGATGTCCATTTTTCATCGGTCAATGAATGGGTGTGTTAGCTCAATCTTGTCAGGAGGCAATTACAAGATGATTTACGGCCCTTCAGTCCTAACTCCCCCTGTGTAGTGAATTCCCCCCCGCTGGCCAGGAGATGCAACGACAAACAGCGAATTAAGCTTAGCGTAGACACATCTAATTTATTTCAGTTCGGCTCACAGATTTATAGGAAATTTGAGCGGGAAAAACCAGTTCAAACTAGGGTACAATTCATGGGTCAGTTTAACAATAAAATATATATACTAAGACAATACATGAAAAGGCCCTTGTGTTCCCCATACATCTCAATGTGGGGTGTCTCGTGTCTGAAATTGTGTTTTGTGGAGAAGCCGCTCCGTCTGTGTTCAGCCGTCTGATGTGTTAATGTAAGCAATTGTCAATTGTGTTTAGGTGTTGTCTGTCGTCTATATGCAAAATACAACTGCCAAGTGTCAAAGGATGTATGAATGAGGTGTGTTAGTCTGACGCGTTAATATGTAATTGCAAGGGGCCACATTCCATTGGAAAGTGGGCATGAGCTGAAATGTATTATGAAATATAATATTTCAGTAAGGCACATTGATACACTCTTTCAACCCAACCTTTGATCCCAACCTTATTCATAAGGGTGGGGTCACCTAGAGTTTGTGAATAGCACTATGTGCCCTCCTGGGATATATGTCCAACTATGAGTCCCACATGATAGTAACCATCCCTTAATGAGCTGGACATTCTTGACATACCTGGGTTGTGTTATTGTATGAGTGCATGTCATATTATTGGTAACTGACTTGCACAAAACAGGTGACATTACATTCTAAAGTGTATGTAGGCTGGCGACTTGGTTGTGTGCACATAGGGATATAACTTCTTAGAATTCTATCAAATCAAAAACAGACATGTTCAATGGGGAGGGCCATAGCTTGCAAGAATCTATGGCCTGAAAAATCTAAACTCCATATTATGGCAATAAAGTCACTACAAATAGACCATGGCAGCAAATACCACCTGTTGACTATAGCATGTGAATCGTCAACATCTCCTAAAGCCTTTGCCAGGAAAGGACAAAAATAAACCCCCCGTTCAATGGGAGGAAAAAATTCCCTTTCGACCCCCGTATCATCAGAGTGGTCAGACTAAATCCCTGGTGGCTGCAACGTTAAACAATGTCCTTTGTGTCCAATAGGCTTGACTTCAACTGTAAAGTGGAGACATGAATGTCTCGTGTCTCTCTCCTTTCCTGGGGTGAAGAAGGGCAAAATGAGGAGAGGTTCTCCGGGTGGTGAGCACATGTTGCAAGTAACCAGACAGTGGCTACTAGTGTTAAGCTTGCTACAAAGAGTACCACTGCTGCACGAATGGGAAGTCTTCCAGGAGTAGGGGTGTCCGTTGGCATTGTACCAATGCGTCTGTCTGGATCCAACTGGAATTCGTCTGGTGCTCGTCACAATCTCCGGTCCGCAGTCGTGGGGTCCAGAGGTGGGGCTTCCTTCAGTCGTGATGCGTGGATCCAAACCGGGGAGTCGTCTGTCAATACCGCTGTTCTGGTCACTGCTTGAACTGTCGCAGGAGGTCTGTAGGGTGGGTCTAGCGATGTCAGCTTATGGGGGGCCTTTCACGAGGACTCTGCCTCCAGGCTTGAATGGGTGGGTCGGTGCACCTGTTGGCAAAGGAAACGAGAGCGAAATATCACCATAATCACTGTTTAATTTTTCAATTAATTCTGCCACATATTCCTCTTGCATCTGCTGCAAATCTCTAGATACGAGAATTAATGGATTCATGGGGTTGGGAAGGGTCTCCCCATCAAAATTTCAAAGGGAGATAGCCTGGTACTTGGGTCTGGAGTCATTCTGACTTCAGCAAAAAATAGCAGGTAAGTACAGAGACAAGAATACAAGTTTTACAAGAATGGCAGGAGTATATTGCGGCACTGGGCTTCTGGTCTTACAGGCAGGCAGCAAAATAAATGCTAGTAAGAACCATTTGCAGCACTGGGGTTTAGGGCCTACAGGAAGGCAGGTAATTTTAAGACAGGAAGGATACCTAATGGCACTATCTTAGGAGAACACAGCATGTCCACACATGCAACAATGGTGAGGGCCCTTGGAGTGGTTGAACTGCCTTGTATTCTCCAAAGGTGGAGATGGGTTAACTTGCAGTCCTCTTACTCACCCAAGCAGGCAGCTACCTAGAACTAAAAGGCCAATGGACAACTGAGAATCCCTTACATGGCTAAAATGCTGTGATCACTAAACAGTAGGGAGTAAAATTCAAGCTGTCTTGTGTACATGGACACACAGAGACACACAAAACAGCTAGAAGTGAGTACCCATGCAAACATAAATTTATAAGGGATTGCAGTTTCCCAGTGACACCAAACAGGAAATTGAAACCAAATAGCCTTGGAGACACAGGGTTTGACTTCAAGGACCATTTATATGCAAAGCCTGGGGCAATGAGTCACCTTAGAATGAAAAGAGATGGCTTGGCTGGCCATGCAACTAATTGAATTCACAACAGGAGGTTACCTTGTCTTAAAGTTTAAATCTTACAATACCAAAATAATCTTAACAAACAATGTAGTAACACTGACATAACTTTGGTGTAATTCTTAGCACACTATAGGTGTAATAATAGAGCAACAATTTATCCAATTCTATTCTTCCATCTCACAATATAATAAAAAACTTTATAAGACAAGAGATGCTTAATTATCTAAGGCATAGAACCTCATTAATGCCAGAGCTCATATGTGTCAAATTAGAACACATCAAATATCTGACACCCAATAAATAAGAACTTTCTAACACCCATAAAAACAGTCTAATCAACCAGAAAAAAAACAATTTGCAAACAATACTCCCATTGGTGAGTTGTCGTTGAAGGCTGTGATCGTCCTTCGTTCTGAAAGTCTCAAATCAAATTTATCTGAGAAATAAGCATCAAGAAAAATTTTGTAACAAAACATTATACTTTTCCTCCTAAAAATAAACCAACGGTTAGAGGAATTTAGCATACAGTAAGTATGTTGGAGGCAACATGTAGTTTTACGTGTTCTGATATCAGATGCTTCTGGATAATTGAACCTAACCACACCTGGTCTGGAATGCAAAGTGCCCAGCAGGACATTCCTGACAAGAGTCATAAATGGGAATTCTTATTCTCACAGGATGTTCTCGCATAAACCTCCTATTGTGACATATGGGTGTAGAGGGGTCTCAGATAAGATATCCTGGGCAGGTTATTCCTACATCAAAGGCCAACGGTGAATGAAGATGACCCAGGTCAAAAACAATGATTCGTGGACAGATGGCGCCCCTAGTGGAAGAATATAACATGCTTCCTGGAAAGATGAGCTACTTCCTGTTGAGAAGGAAGGGTGGCGTATGAACTGTCATTGGACAAGAAGACAGTGGGTGTTTATCTGGGTGGTGTCTGAGTGGGCTTTAAATCCGGATTGCAAGATAGAATCTGTCTCTTAACTCTTGGCTGCTGACTTTTGGCTGTGGGCCATCATGGCTCTTGAGCTACTCTTTTTCTCCTTCCTGTGTGCTTGAGACCAGCTGAAATATATCGGACCCCGAAGAGGAATATGTAACGTATCATCTGTAATTGTTTTGTCTTATATGCTCTGTAATATTCCTTTAGTGTTTCATGTTAGCATTTCTACTTTCTTTATAATAAATTAGATCCTTGGTTATTTAAGCAGCGTGTTTATTTTTATAGCTAGCATTGTTAGTATACCTTCCATTAACCTTATCAGAGCTTTGATAGACTATTATAGGAATGGACAATAGAATACATCTTTATAATAAATAGGGGAGGTATAAAACCACCCCATAATTTATTTCAAAGTATGTCAAACATTTTCCTTCCTAACAGTGCACTTCTCTTATACCAAAAATTGTTGACGTCAAATTAATTATTACCACGTGGATTTCTATATTTTTTTTTTTTTGTTATGGTATACCATAAATTTAAAGAAAAAATTATTATTGTTCACCATGGTTAAAAAATTAGCAGCTCAAAAATAAACATTAGTAATTTCCCATTTGGCTACAAGAAATTATACGTCACCATTTTTTCACCCATTTGGAACATTCTTCAAAACTGTTTTTTCTACAAAAGCAAAAACTGATAGTAGTTAATATACATCTGCATATACAATTAACAGATTCTTTTGTACTTTCCTCTTCAAGTTTACTCAGCTCAGTCAATTGGCATGACAATACAGCTGTTTACACTCCCTAGCTTTTGCAATTACCTGTGTCACGGACGGGAGAAGGGGGGGGGGGGGGTTGTGCTGAAAAAGGCACCAATTTTTTTTTTTTTTAAAAGTCAGTGATAAAGATAAAAAGACAGTGACAAAAACCTCAATGATAAAGTTCAAAATTGCTCACGATTTTAAGGATAGAAATACAATTTTATTCCTTAAGGTCACACTTTACACACCAAGTATATTTTCTTGCTTCTAAAAGCTGCCATGACCAACATAGCACGGATTTGTTACCTTTTAGTTACATCAATAATAAACAAATAACAAATCATTATATGCAACCAGTATTCATTCAGTGTTATGAAATGCTTTGCTGATACAGCACTGTAACAGGTGTTGTCTGTCGTCTATATGCAAAATACAACTGCCAAGTGTCAAAGGATGTATGAATGAGGTGTGTTAGTCTGACTCGTTAATATGTAATTGCAAGGGGCCACATTCCATTGGAAAGTGGGCATGAGCTGAAATGTATTATGAAATATAATATTTCAGTAAGGCACATTGATACACTCTTTCAGGGTGAAAAACAGACATGGCCCCTTTCACACTATTTTCTGTTTTTCATCCATCTGTTGACGGATGAAAAATGGACATCAATGCATCTCTATGGAAAAACAGATGTAAACTGATCCATTTACATCCCTTCACATCGGCTTTCGTCAACATCCTTTTTTTGGAACAGATCAAAGCCCTATTTTTCTTCAATTAAAAAAAAAAAAACAGATCTGACAAAAAACTGATATAAAAGGATGAACGGGATGACGCCGTCATGAGGGGGAGGAGCCTAACGGCACGCACGTAGGCCGGAGGGGGAGAAGGCTATCTCCTACCTGAAAGAACTAAGGATCCCGACCGCTCCCGACCCACCCTCGGCCAGACTCTAGACGCCTAAGTTCCCGGGGATGAGCGCGGGCACTGTGAGCGGTGAATCTCGCTGACCCCCCCCCCCCCCCCCGCCTGACGTCTGCCTCCATGGTTCGATACCACGCTCCGTGCAGCACCAATACCTGGAGGAGTTCCGCTCGTCTCGCAGCACACTGACGCCGACGCTGGCGAGCCCTGTCTCCTACACGGTGACGCAGGTGGGCAGCCACAGCGGCCACAGCGGCGATAGGTGAGACCTCTACGCTAGCCGCCAGCGCGGGAAGCCGGACGTGGACGGTAAGAAGCGGATCCCGAGGAAGCGGACCTCTAGAGAGCTGCCCGGCCCACCTGAGCCCTGTGAGTGACGTGAAGTCAACAGGGTAGCTGAAAAGGAGAGGAACACTCCTCACCATTTTTGCACCGTCTCACCCTATCCCGCATAGTCTATCAGGAGATGCCGATGCCCTGATGCCTGAGGGCTGGGAAGTTGAGGAGACAGGAGAGCAAACAGCCTACAGATGAACAGAAAGAAATTTTAAAAGAGGACAGTCTACAAAACCGTGAGTTACAGAGGAGTAAACCCTCTTTCTATTTCATCTCTACTGTTACCCTACTGTTTATTAGAAGGACTTATAAAGACTTCCTAGAGATAATATACAACAAAACAGCTTGGTAAAATATAAAGTCAGCACACCTGAGACTGATCTAGCTGCTTCTTGTTTAAATCAGTAACTTCACATAAGCGTCTTTTATTGGATTAGCAGCTGCAACAGTTTCTCCATACCCTACCTTAAATCAGCACATGTCTATACTACATTGTACCTCGGCAACCGGACCATCATATGCAGGTACATATGCATGTATACCAATTTAGTGGGTGAAGAAACACAGAGACTCATAAGAAGAATACAGGTATAAATAAAGACCTCGGGGCTATATAAAACAATTAACACTTTCTCTGGGAAATAATAACTGGCATTGCCCAAGCATTTTGTTACCCCATACAACATGAGTTCCTTTCTTGCTCTTCTGCTTTTTTTTATATTTTTTAACATTTAAGGATGAGATTCACCTCAGCTTGTATAAGGATCTGAGCAGAGAGGTGGAAGGCCGGAAGTGCCTCATACTGCAATCCTTTATAGCTGCCTGTTAATACGGAGTCAAAATAGAGGTTACTCGGCCTTTCTGTGTCTCCCTCCGGCTTGAATGCAAACAAATTTGATACTGAATATCAACACGGTATACCTAATTTTTGAGTACCAACATATGGAGTTGTGAGACTTTATAAAGGAACCTCGGAATAACTCTCTACATAATGAGGGGTAAATCCACAAGAGGAGGAGCTATTGCAAAATCACCAAGGGTGACCTCAAGCCCTAATACAATAAGGAAATTTATGACACAAGAAAACGTCTCAGGAAAAACATCTCAGGAAAAACAACAAGGAACAGACAAGAAGAAAGTGGAGAAAAGTCAAAAAGCGGAAGTAGCTAAATCACCAATCAGTTCAGCTAACTCAGACTTAAGCCTAAGGACTGAAAATGATGAGGAAGAAGAGTAAGAGCAGGGAGAAACAAAAGAACATGCCCCCACAAAAGGTGAAATGCGAGAAATGTTCGCAGGATTGGAAAAATCATTAAAAATCGAATTGATTAAAATTCAGACCGACCTAGGCCGTGTCCAGATGGATCTGGGACACGCCCTGGGACGGGTAGAAGAACTAGAGAAAAAACAAGAGGACCAAACAAAAATAATACAGGGAATGAGGAAAGAAATAAATGAGACCAAGAAAAAAGCCAGAGATCTAGCTTATAAACTAGAGGATCAAGAGAACAGAGCAAGACGAAAAAATTTGAGGATCCGAGGATTAAGGGATACAGCACAGGAAGAAAATTTAGGAGAAAAACTTCAAAAAATCTTAAACCCAGTATTAGGTAGAGGGGAAGAAGACCAATTACTGATTGAAAGAGCCCATCGCATAAGAAAATCGACAGGAGTCTCAGCAGAATCACCTGTGATAATCAGGTTTCAAAACTATACTGATAAAGCACAAATATGGGAAAACCTAAAGAAGAATAAATCATTACTAAATGCAGTAAATACAGAAAATGACAAGATACAGATATTTACAGATTTGGCACCGGAAACATTGAGGAGAAGAAGAATTTTAAAGCCTTTGACAGAAGAGATGCAAAAACAAGGAATCAGATATAACTGGGGTTTCCCAGCTAGTTTAATAGGAAAAAGAGATGGACGATCAGCAAAACTCACTTTTCCAGAGGAAACTCAAGAATTTTGCAAAAAACTTGATATACAGGAGCCAAACCTGCCCGGATGGTATGAAGGTGACAAGGAAGACGAACCAGGAAGAAACTCACAAACGGAAGAACAACAATGGACATTAGCTAGGAAAAACAAAAGATAATATGCGTGGAAATACTGTCTAAATAATGCAAACCGGGAGAGAACCCCCTTTTTCTTTTTTTTTTTTCTCCTCTTCTCTCCTGCCATACGCGGAGGGGCTTTCTCCTACCCTCATATCGATGTGAACTGTGTGGGGGGACTGAAGGGAGGGGGGGTCGGGGAGGGGGGAAGGAGGGAGGGGGAGGGAGGGGAAGGGAGGTAAGCTACACAAAGGTAGTAGGATAGCCCCCCCAAAGCCGGAATGTCCTTCCAATTGAGGTAGGAGATATATCGTGCCAACCCATTAGAGCACCACCCCAAAGGAAATGGGTATCAGGGAGAATGACCCAAAGAAACAACTCAATACCCTAAGATCAAAAGCTGATCAAAAGAATATCAACACGAGACGGAGAGGGACGGAGGTGGGGGGGAGGGGGGGGGAGAGGGAGAGAGATGGGAGGAAGGGAAGGGACAGGGAAACTCTCCATTGCCTAAAAGGAAAAGAAATTTTAAAAGTTTGTCAGACCAACAACATTGGTAGTATTCTGTCAGCAGAATTTAAATCGATCCGGCGCCTCCGTGTTTGAGGAGGAGCTGGACCGGGCAGAAAAAATAAAAATGAATGATGAACAACTAAAAATAATAACATACAATGTAAGAGGATTAAATTCCCATATAAAAAGGTATAAAATATTGGAAGAGTTGAGGAGAGAGGCAGCAAATATCGCTTTTTTGCAGGAAACGCACATCTCTCTCCACTCGAATATAAAACTTTTTTCTAAACACTTTCCTAAATGGTATTACGGGGACTCACCAATAGAGCGTGCAAGAGGAGTAGCAATAGGAATAGCTAGAAATATAGAATTCTCCCTAGATGAAATGAAAACAGATCCGAATGGTCGATACATTTTTCTTAAGGGACAAATAAGGGGGATGGAGCTGACATTAGCCAATATCTATAACCCAAACAAAAAACCAAGTGAATATCTGGGGAGAATCCTGAATGACTTAGAGAGCTTTAAAAAAGGCTACCTAATAATGGCAGGAGATATAAATTTTTGTATAGACCCAAGCGTCGACAGTACATCGGGTGTAAGGATGCTGGGAGAACAAAAACTAAGGAAAATAAGGGTAAAGCTACACCAGAGTCAATTAGTAGATGCATGGAGGGTTCAACATCCAAAAAAAAGAGATTATACTTACTATTCCTCAATACACTCGATGTACTCAAGACTGGATTACTTTTTTATTGATCACCGCCTATTGGAATTTATAGAAATTACAGAAATAGGTACAATCACATTGTCAGACCACGCTCCCCTAACCTTAACAATTAAGACACCGACCCACCACAAAAGTATGGGAACATGGAGGTTAAACGAAGAACTAATTCTAGAGGAAGAAATAGGAAATAGACTAGAAAAAGAACTAGAGTTATATTTTCAAAAGAATGACACGCCAGAAATATCATCCGCTATACTCTGGGAAGCTCACAAAGCGTATATTCGAGGAATATTAATATCTAGTGCATCAAGAAAAAAGAAAGAGAGGTCCAATCAAATCAATACACTCATAAGAGAAATATACGATCTAGAACAAAAACATAAAAAAGAATTTAAAAAAGAAATAGAGAAAAACCTTATAATTAAAAGAGATGAATTAAAAGATTTATTGGAAGAAGAATCTAGAAATCATTTCAATAAGATAGCTAGATACAGATACAAATTTGGAAATAAACCAGGGAAATCTCTAGCAAGATTACTGAGGAAGAAAAAATCAAAAAATTACATAGAAAAAATTAAAAACAGTAAAAACGAAACAGTTAATTCAACCACAGGAATAGCTAAAGCGTTTCATGCCTTTTATAGTGCTTTATACAACGTCCGGAAGGAAGAAATCTCAAAAATAAGACAGGAAAGAATAAAAAATATCAAAAAATATATTGAGGAAGCAAACCTGCCCAAAATCCCAGAAGATAAATTGGAACTTCTCGAGGCTCCAATAACTGAAAACGAAATAAGAGAAGCATTAAAAACCACTCAAAATGGAAGGAGTCCGGGTCCGGATGGATACACAATAAAGTATTACAAAAGATTTAAAGAAATATTAATACCAAAAATGCAAGAATACCTAAATAAAATAGGGAAGGAAGAACTAAGAGAAGAATCTCTAATGGCATATATAACGGTTATACCGAAAGAAGGGAAAGATCAAACCCTTTGTTCTAGTTATAGGCCAATTGCGTTGTTAAACGCAGATACAAAATTATTTGCGAAAATCTTGGCAACGAGACTAAAAAAATTACAAAAAACGTGGATCCATGCGGACCAGACCGGATTTGTTCCAGGTAGAGAAGGGAAGGATAATGTGATACGCACCCTGCTTCTCCTACAGAAAACAAAAAAACATGAGACCCCCTCCATCCTATTATCAATTGATGCCGAAAAGGCTTTTGATAGGGTGGACTGGGACTTCATGAAAGAAACCATAAAAAATTTAGGGATTGGGTTAAGAATGAGGCAATGGATAGAGGCATTATATAACAACCCCACGGCAAAAATCAAAATAAACGGAAGTCTATCAGAGAAATTTGGAATGAGTAATGGGACGAGACAGGGGTGTCCCCTGTCACCCCTATTATTCGTGTTAACCCTGGAACCATTATTGGCAAAAATTAGACAAAATGTAGACATAAAAGGAGTGATGGTAAACCAAGATGAACACAAAGTCGCAGCATATGCTGACGACTTGTTATTCATCGTCACAAATCCAAGGATTACCCTCCCAAACATTCAAAAGGAGTTAAAAGATTATGGAAAGTTGTCAAATTTTAAAATAAATCCAATAAAATCAGAAATTCTGAATATAGGGTTAAATACTCAGGAAGAACAAAATATAAAAACATACTTCCCATACACGTGGACAAAAGAAAAATTAAAATACTTAGGGATATACTTAACACCTCAAACTGAGAAATTATACCAAGCTAATTATATACCGTTATTGAACGAAATAAAAACAGAAATAAGAAAGAAATCAAATGGTCAAGTCTCATGGATCGGAAGAAACAATGTTGTTAAGATGTTTATCTTGCCAAAAATCTTATACACTTTTTCTCTGTTGCCAATAAACATCCCCGCAACTTTTTTTAGGGTAATCAGAACCTTACTGACAAAGTATATATGGCAGTGGAAAAAACCCAGAGTACAATACAAGATCCTTACAAGAAGCAAAACACAAGGAGGATTAGCTACTCCAGACATAGAAAGGTATTATAAGGCGGTAATTATTACACGAATGGTGGATTGGACAAAAACAGAAAGGAGGGAAAAAAGATGGGTAGAGATAGAATGTACACAAAATAATAATCACCTACACAAAACAATATGGATCCCACCAAAATATAGGGAAACACAGGGAGCACATGAACTGACAAAGGTAGTCTATAAAATATGGGATGGGATAAACAAACAACTGAAATGGGAATACAATTCACCAATGATAGCATTAAATGGCACTAAATACTTCCCACCCGGGGAAGAAGAACAGGGTGGAAATTGGATAGGGAACACTCAATTAAAAGATATCTTACACAAAGGTCACATAAAAACACTTCAAAAATTAAAACAAGAAAATAATAATATAAAAATAGACGATTGGAGATATCTCCAGCTGAAACATTTTGTCAGCTCATTACCACAGCCGATTAGGTCTGAAAAAAATCTTAACAATATCGAGAAATTGAGCTACTCTCCCATGCAAAAGCATGGAGTGTCTCAGATTTACAAAATGCTGACGGATTGGCACAGTCTGGAAAAACCTCCATATATAGTTAAATGGGAGAAAGAAATAGGGACACATTTGCAAGGACAGGAACTTGGGACTGTACTAGGGATGGTTGGATCCACAGCCATAGACGTAAGTACCACAGAACTAAACTATAAATGTCTATTTAGGTGGTATATCACCCCAGAAGTGATAAATAAATACCAACCAGGCAAGACAGACAAATGCTGGCGGGATTGTGGCAACATAGGTACAATATATCATTTATTTTGGGACTGTCCCAAGATAAAAGATTTCTGGTTAGAGGTAAGACAACTGATTGAAGAAATCACCGAAATAAAAGTGCCGGACGATCCATGGGCCTGCCTATTCCATAAAACAACAATACCTTTAAAAAAATATAATATGACTCTGGTCCCAACCATGCTGAATATAGCAAAAGGAACCATACCAAAAAAGTGGAGAGAAAAGGAGAGCCCGAAAATAAAGGAATGGTGTAAAAATATAAATAATAACTATAATATGGAATATGTATGTAACACTCAAGAGGAGATCCCAAGAAATATGAAAAGAAAATGGGGGAAATGGATAGAATTTAAAAAATCATCTAAATATATTGAATTAAATAGTTAAGCATATCTACCATGGGGTGGTACTGTAGAATGGAAACTGTTGGCAAGAAGGGGAGGAATCCTGGGAGGGGGGGGAGGGTGGGAGGGGAAAAATGTATGATATTTAATGTATGAATCACTGTATTTCCTTTTTTCTTTTTTTTTTCCCTCTGCATAATTTTATTATGTATTTGTGAATCTAAATCAAATTGGTGGAATACTGTTATATATTGAAATTTTATATGCAAATAAAAACAAAGTAAAAAAAAAAAAAAAAAAGGATGAACGGTCCAATTTTGCATGAAAAAATGGCTCCAGGACTCAAGTGGTTAAGGACTCTAGCAGTCAGATGTAAAAAAACTGTTGTAAAAACGGATGAAATACAGATGACAAACTGATGTAAACTTCATCTGTTTTTTTCTTTGAAAAAGGGACGGTCTGTAAGTGTGAAACTGGCCTAAAGGTCTTTTCACATGGGTGTTTCCTTCAGTTCATCCATTTCACATCCATTTTTACAATCGTTTTTAACCTTCTTAGTGGTATTCCCGAGCGTGGCTCGGGGTTAAAGTTCAGAGCCAAAAGCGGTAACCCCGAGCCACACTCGGGGTACCGCCAGAAGCATCGCGAGATCCTGTAAGCAGGGTTACTTACCTTGTCACCGGGATCCAGCGATGTGTCCCGGCGGTGGTTCTTCCTCCCGATCATCTCCGTGCCCCGGTTTCCGTCTCCTGCGACATGACGTTCGCAGGGGGGTGGAACCAGCGGCAAATTCAAATGTAAAAACACACCAAACACACTGATACAATGCAAAATAAAAAAAAATCACATTAGTTTGTCCCCAGTGCCCTTTCTTGCAGTTTTACTGTACTTTTTATGTATATATATAATGTATACAGTTGGTTTGGGCTGCTCATTCACAAGAATTACATGCAAAATAATGGTACCGCTTTCAGCACCTAAAATCCGAAAGAATCATACCGCCAGGGAGGTTAACATCTTCTGAAGAAATTTTTTTAATGCAAAAACAGACGGTAGGGCTTTAATCCCCCCCCCCCAAAAAAAAAAACGGATGTTGACAGAAGTGGATGTAAACTAATGTAAATGGATTATCATCAGTTTACATTTGTTTTTCCATAGAGATGCATTGATGTCCGGTTTTCATCCGTCAACAGAAGGCCCCTTTCGCACATGTGGACCATTCTTTTCATCAGTTCAGTCGCTTTTTAAAAAAACAAAAACTAATGAAGTTTACATCAGTTTCTCATCAGTTGCTCATCAATGTTTACATCAGTTTTTTCACAACCAATGCAAAAACAGACTGTTTGTCCTTTTACATCCATTTTTCATCTGTTCCGATTTTTAACAGAACAGAACAAAAATAGGGCTTTGATTGGTTTCAAAAAACAAATGTTGACGGATGCGGATGTAAATGGATGATCATCCGTTTTTCATCTGTCAATGGACTGATGAAAAACGGACAAACGGTCCATATGTGTGAAAGGGGCCTATGGGAGGGTTATCATGACTTATGTGGGGTACTGTTTAGTTATTCTAAATTCACCTGCCTCTAAACAGTCTATAAGCTTTTTACCAAAAAATATTGTAGATAATATGTTCCTCATTGGATCGGTGCTCAGATCCTCCTACCACCCCATTAAATGCTGGAGCTGTGCTGACAGATAGTATAAAAATGGGTTGGGAACAGCTAGCCCACCATTCTCCTTAGTTTCCTGCAAAGCTTTCCGTTGAGATGCTGGTCACTGTGCTGGGAGCACACAGAGCGCACGCTCTCAGGGGAGCTCTGTTGGTGCTATTGCATGCAAATATGTGGCCCCTCTGTGCCAAGGCCCGGCTGCCGAGAGGCTGCATATTTGCGTGCGCTCGGTGCCAACAGGTTGAGAAAGGACATAGGAAGCCACACCGGGCATTATGTACAGCAGTGTTAATTTTGTTGACTAAAATGTTTTCGTCTACTAAATTAACACAATTTTAGTCGACTAAAATACGACTAAAACTAAAACAATTCATATGACTAAAATACGACTAAAACTAAAATGGCATTTTAGTCATAAGACTAAATTCAACTAAAACTAAAATGGCATTTTAGTCACAAGTCTATAACTAAAACTAAATTAAAAATTGACATCATCAAAATTAACACTCCTCTGCTGGCCATTTCTAAATTGGCAATGCAATTCCATCCAGAGCCTGAAATAATAGCACATTAAAGTTTAAACATGTATTGGACCACCGCATAAGCATAAGTAAGGGGCATCTACTAAGCTGCTGAAAATTAAAAAATTAAGAAAAATGCTTTTCTTATATTTTTCCCTAATATTTATTGTTAGCAATATATTCAGGTAATACAGTGCCTTGCGAAAGTATTCGGCCCCCTTGAACTTTGCGACCTTTTGCCATATTTCAGGCTTCAAACCTAAAGATATAAAACTGTAATTTTTTGTGAAGAATCAACAACAAGTGGGACACAATCATGAAGTGGAACGAAATTTATTGGATATTTCAAACTTTAACAAATAAAAAACTGAAAAATTGGGTGTGCAAAATTATTCAGCCCATTTACTTTCAGTGCAGCAAACTCTCTCCAGAAGTTCAGTGAGGATCTCTGAATGATCCAATGTTGACCTAAATGACTAATGATGATAAATAGAATCCACCTGTGTGTAATCAAGTCTCCGTATAAATGCACCTGCACTGTGATAGTCTCAGAGGTCCGTTTAAAGCGCAGAGAGCATCATGATGAACAAGGAACACACCAGGCAGGTCCGAGATACTGTTGTGGAGAAGTTTAAAGCCGGATTTGGATACAAAAAGATTTCCCAAGCTTTAAACATCCCAAGGAGCACTGTGCAAGCGATAATATTGAAATGGAAGGAGTATCAAACCACTGCAAATCTACGAAGACCTGGCCGTCCCTCTAAACTTTTAGCTCATACAAGGAGAAGACTGATCAGAAATGCAGCCAAGCGGCCCATGATCACTCTGGATGAACTGCAGAGATCTACAGCTGAGGTGGGAGACTCTGTCCATAGGACAACAATCGGTTGTATACTGCACAAATCTGGCCTTTATGGAAGAGTGGCAAGAAGAAAGCCATTTCTTAAAGATATCCATAAAAAGTGTCGTTTAAAGTTTGCCACAAGCCACCTGGGAGACACACCAAACGTGGAAGAAGGTGTTCTGGTCAGATGAAACCAAAATCGAACTTTTTGGCAACAATGCAAAATGTTATGTTTGGCGAAAAAGCAACACAGCTCATCACCCTGAACACACCATCCCCACTGTCAAACATGGTGGTGGCAGCATCATGGTTTGGGCCTGCTTTTCTTCAGCAGGGACAGGGAAGATGGTTAAAATTGATGGGAAGATGGATGGAGCCAAATACAGGACCATTCTGGAAGAAAACCTGATGGAGTCTGCAAAAGACCTGAGACTGGGACGGAGATTTGTCTTCCAACAAGACTATGATCCAAAACATAAAGCAAAATCTACAATGGAATGGTTCACAAATAAACATATCCAGGTGTTCGAATGGCCAAGTCAAAGTCCAGATCTGAATCCAATTGAGAATCTGTGGAAAGAACTGAAAACTGCTGTTCACAAACGCTCTCCATCCAACCTCACTGAGCTCGAGCTGTTTTGCAAGGAGGAATGGGCAAACATTTCAGTCTCTCGATGTGCAAAACTGATAGAGACATACCCCAAGCGACTTACAGCTGTAATCACAGCAAAAGGTGGCGCTACAAAGTATTAACCACTTGCCGACCGCCGCCAGACTATATACGGTGGCGGTCAGCCCCTCCCAGGCAAAGTGACGTACCGGTACGTCACTAGCCTGCGGCGGACCCGATGACTCGCGATCGTCGGGTAGAGAGGGAGAAAGGCAGGCGGCTAGTGTAAACAAAGCCGCCTGTCACTCTCCCCTGTGTAAAAGCACAGATCACTCGGTCCTGCTATGTAGGACCGTTGATCTGTGCTATTACACCACTAGCCACATCCAATGACAGTTAGAAACACGCCTCTAGGGACACACTTAACCCCTCCCTCTCCAATAAAGTTAACCCCTTCCCTCCCAGTGTCATTTTTACAGTAACAGTGCATATGTATAGCACTGATTACTGTAGTAATGTCACTGGTACCGATCTGTCCACCGCAATGTCGTAGTCCCGCAAAAAAAATCGCAGATCGCCGCCATTACGCGTAAAAAAAAAAATCAACAAAAATGACAAAAATCTTTCCCTTAGTTAGTAAACGCAATAACTTTTGCGCAAACCAATCAAAATACGCTTATTGTGATTTTTTTTACCAAACATATGTAGCAGAAAACAAATTGGCCAAAAATTAAAAAAAATTTAGATTTTTACATTTTTTTTTGGGGGGGGGAGGAATTTCATATAAAAAAATTTGAAAATAATTGTTATTTTTGCAAAATTGTCACTCTTTTTTTGTTTATAGCGCATGATCAAAAAATTTCACAGGTGATCAAATACCACCAAAAGAAAGCTCTGTTTGTGGGAAAAAAGGACGTCAAATTTGTTTGTGTACAGCGTCGCACGACCGCGCAATTGTGCGTTAAAGTCACGCAGTGCCGAATCGCAAAATACCCCCTGGTCAGGAAGGGGGTAAAATCTTCCGGGGCTTAAGTGGTTAACTTAAGGGGGCTGAATAATTTTGCACGCCCAGTTTTTCAGTTTTTTTATTTGTTAACAAAGTTTGAGGTAATTGTAGCCGTATTAGTGCACTTGCGACAGAGACAGTATTAAGGACAGTACTCAATTGTCCTTAACAAAGTTTGAAATGTCCAATAAATTTCGTTCCACTTCATGATTGTGTCCCACTTGTTGTTGATTCTTCACAAAAATTTACAGTTTTATATCTTTATGTTTGAAGCCTGAAATGTGGCAAAAGGTCGCAAAGTTCAAGGGGGCCGAATACTTTCGCAAGGCACTGTATGTGCAATGACATTACAGTCAATGGAGTTTACAGTTTTTAGTATTTTAAAGTTGCACTTCGGTTTGTCAAAAAGCAATATTTCTGTTTGTTTATGAAACTTGGTTTTATTTATAAAGATGTTATATATCACAATGGCTAAAAATCTGTGTCTGTAGTGCGTATTCAAACCTTATAATAACATATTATTCGATTTTTACTCCAGGAGTATACAATTCGTTTGGAAATGCTAGAGAAATGTTTAAATAATGCATTACAATTAACCTAAATCTATTCGATTTGTAGTTGACTAAAATGTATGAGATTTTAGTCGACTAAAATGTACTGGAGATTTTAGTCAACTAAAATATGACTAAAACTAAAACAATTCAGATGACTAAAATATGACTAAAACAATTCAGATGACTAAAATATGACTAAAACTAAAATCGCATTTCAGTCAAAATACTAAAATACGACTAAAACTAAAATCGCATTTTAGTCAAAAGACTATAACTAAAACGAAATTGAAATTGGCTGCCAAAATTAACACTGATGTACAATGCATCTAGAAAGTATTCATAGCACTTCACTTTTTCCCCATTTTGCTATGTTACAGCCTTATTCCAAAATGGAATAAATTCAATATTTTCCTCAAAAGTCTACAAACAATACCCCATTATGAAAACATGAAAGACAGTTGTTTGAAATCTTTTCAAATTTATTAAAAATAATAAATGAAAAAAAATCACATGTACAGAAGTATTCACAGCCTTTGCTCAATACTTTGTTGAAGCACCTTTGGCCCCATTTACAGCCTCAAGTCTTTTTTGAGTATGATGCTACAAGCATAGCACACCTATTTTTGGGCAGTTTCTCCCATTCTTCTTTGCAGGACCTCTCAAGCTCCATCAGGTTGGATGGGGAACATTGGTGCACAGCCATTCTCAGATCTCTCCAGAGATAGTTAATCGGGTTCAAGTCTGGGCTCTGGCTGGGCCACTCAAGGACATTCACAGAGTTGTCCCATAGCCACTCCTTTGTTATCTTGTGCTTAGGGTTTTTGTCCTGGTGGAAGATTAACCTTGGCCCCAGTCTTAGGTCCGGAGCGCTCTGGAGCAGGTTTTCATCAAGTATGTCTCTGTACATTGATGCATTTATCTTTCCTTTGATTCTGACTAGTCTCCCAGTTCCTGCCGTTGAAAAACATCCACACAGCATGATGCTGCCACCAACATGCTACACTGTAGGGATGGTATTGGCCAGGTGATGAGCGGTGCATGGTTTCCTCCAAACATGACACTTGCCATTCAGGCCAAAGAGTTCAATCTTTGTTTCATTAGACCAGACAGTTTTGTTTCTCTTGGTCTGAGTCCTTCATATTTTATATATTACAAAACTGAAATATGAGTTTCAGGTGGGAATGTTGCTTTACATTTTTACTTTCTGTCATATTCCTTAGGATAGAAAATATAACTACAGTAACTCTTGGTGTTCACTCAATAACACAAAATGAATCAGAGAAGCAGAAGATGAAAGTTATCAGACTCTTTCCATACAGGACATATAACAGCACAACAAAGCAAAATGATATTCAACTTTTGCAGGTAGGAATTGCACATACAGCAATATTCTGTACCTCTTACGTAAATTGTTTGCTTGTGTGATTGCATAAGCTTTAAAAAATATGCATGGTTTCTCATAGCAGCAGCCTACGGTTGAAGGAAGAATGATGTACCCCTAAAAAATAGTCTCCTCGCCTACAGGCAGAAATATAATCTGATATTGGTATTTTAGCAGGGGTGCTTAAAAACACATTGATAATTTACACTGATATAGTAAACCTTTGAGTAAGCACACATTTTTTGGGATCAGTTTGCATATACATTGCTCCATAAGTTTCAATTAAAATTTCAAATACCACTACAGCCCAAATTTATCAAAGATGCTTGACAAACTGATAGTTGATACAAACCATAAAGACCCTTAAAAAAAAGAGTTATCTATGGAAGCTTTGTGAGCAAATGGAGGCAGAGGACAAGGGACAAGACACCAGGCTTTTGCCTACTTGCAGCCAAGGCCGACGCTACCTGTAAGAAGACCTAGGCAGCCACCTAGGGCACAACTTAGCAGGGGGCGCCAGCATCCTGCACCCGGAATCAGTAATGGACCGCCGGCCAGTGGGGCACTCCGCATGCTGTGCGCCGCCTTAGCTCTGCAGCAAGCCACGCTATGTGAGGGCTCCAGCGTCGCTGAAATCCCCATAGGAAAGCATTGAATAATGTTTTCCTATGGGGAGGTCTAATGCGCGTGCGCTGCCATTGCCGCAAATGCGCATTAGGTCTTCCCTGCCACGTCAGCCAGTGAGGGAGACCTAATGCACATGCGCGGCAAAGGAGAGTAGGCGGAGCATGACCCAGCACTGAGGTAAGTCACTGAAGGGGTTTTAACCCCTTGATCAACTTGGGATGGGGGGAGGGAGGGAGGGAGAGAGAGGGGCACTACAGGGTCCTGCAGTGCCAGGAAAACGAATATGTTTTCCAGGGGGAAGCAATTTTAATTTTGCCTAGGGCAGCAAAAATCCTTGCACCGGCCCTGCTTGCAGCTTTCCTTTTTACCATGCCTTGCACCTCAGCTTGGAGGTGGTCATCTTTGTAGGGTCAGCAATGTGCTACCTCACATAAGATCCTCCAGCAAGAAGGACAGTAAACAGCACAGCATAGACATCCCAAATCTTATTTCAAATGTCCTGAGACACGCAGTCAGAGGCAGCAGAGCCATAGATATCACACTGCACATATTCATCTATGATTCTCTGGGCACACTCTTTTTACATATCAAGAAGTGCACTGCTAATTTTCAGAAGTTCCAGTCAAAGGGTAAAAATTTCCAGGTGATGCTTAGGCATGATTAACATTTCTTAATGTTCCATATATCATAGCAAATCTTCACCTTTTGAGTTCAAGTCCACTTTTTTGGGTTATTACAATGGCATGCATTGATGAATTAATGGAGAGGAAGAATGTTCCAGGAGTGTCCTGTTCAAAACCCTTGGCAATCAGCATTTTTTCCAGTTCTGGAGGGCAAGGGTTCCAAATGGAAGCATCTTCCTTATCAGTGGCAGGGATGAAAAGTGTACATAGCCAATCAGACAACTCATCTGTATATTCTGATAGTGGCGAGAGGCACACATTGGCTATAATGTTCAAGGAATGTCCTGTTCAAAACCCTTGGCTATCAGCATTGGCTATAAATGGGGATATCCAAAGAAAGTCCCCAATGCCTGTCAGTAGCGCTTCTAAAAAGAGTGCCTTGCACAGGGGCTTGATATAACTTTTCTTTGCACCGTGTTCACTGCTATAAGAGCTATAGTTGCTATATATGCCATGCCCTGACCAGCAATTTGTAGTTTGAAGAGATATAAGAGACAAAAGGCAGCTGGGTGTATATTTGCATTCAGCAGATATACTGCACAAGCGCTAAGTAAACTTTTCTAACTATATGTGTAACAAATGTGTGTTGTATAATTTATGTCCTTCCAGTTATCTAAGAAGGCAACACTTGGGGATGCTGTCAACATTATTCCATTGCCAGAGACATATGAAGACATTCCAGAAGGCACAGTATGTAGGATAGCTGGATGGGGAATAACGGAATCAGGCAACCATTCAGACACACTAAAAGAAGCCAATGTCGCTATACTAGAGAGAGAAAAATGCATTAGAGACTGGAGACACAAATATTTAATTACAGCAGATATGATTTGCACTAATGTGGGTTCTAACAAACAAGACACTTGCAAGGTAAGAGTAACTTCCTTTTTTTATATCCTCTCATACCACTTTCCCCACTAGTGCTAGTGTTTCTTTAGATACTTCTCCTCTGGTGCAATGTGCATGTTTGTCTATCAAATTACTTAACATCCCCATGAATACAGAGGCCCTGTAGAATAAAAAGTTGATAGTTACAATTTATTATGTTGTGATATTTGCACATCTGTTTATCAAATCTATATTGTCATTTTATAATGACACCAAAATTGCCCGCAAAATGGCAATAAATGACGGTAATCAAAATTATCAATAGGTGATGCTTTAAATGCCTTTATAGCTCATCAGTTTAGAGGTATCCATAAATGAGTTACCTAGAATTATTTTTTTTCATTCCGATATTCATGGTAATACCCAATATGTGTTGTGCAAACATTTACATACAGGTATGCACTAGTGATCGACCGATATCGGTTTTTCATTGCCGAGACCGATACCAATATTTTGGCCAATGCATATAGGTATCGGCTGATTTGCGCCGATAGTTTTGTACATTTAAAACAAAAACATTTTTACATTTTTTTTTCTGGACAGGTACTCTTGTAGAGGGATCTGGGGGTCTAAAAAAAACCAAACCCTTCCTCTGCACTTAAAAGCATTCAAAACCCCAAGTTTGGCTGTTTTGAATGCTGTCATTTTTTTTAATCTGGTGCCAGACAGTACCCAGAAGTGATGAGTCTTGAGTGACATCACTTCTGGGTTTTTGCATGGAGACCCAATCAGACCCGAATGCAGCTTTGATCGGGTCTTCGGCGGCCATGCAGGCTGGTTGCCCGGGTCTCCTGGTTGGACGGGAGACCCGGGTGAGCCCCGGAAGGCGGCGGGAGGGCGTCCGCTCTCGCTCCTTGTAATGACAGCCGAGCGGCTTCTCAGCTGCATCGGTTGTCATTACAAGACGGCCGACCATCAGCTATGGACTCCGGTACCAGGTTGATACCTCTAGCTGCAGGCATCACTCCAGTACAAGAACTTTCCTGAAATATCAGCAATATCGGTCACCTTGGTGGCCAATTCCGATATAGCGAGGAAAGTGCATATCGGTCCTCGATATATAGCCTTTGCCGATAATCGGTCGATCCCAAATATGCAGCGTACATGTGCGTTTGCCATCGTATGTATGTACACTGGGCAATAGGGGGGCTTTTCATTTTGTTTTTGTTAATTTAATATATTTTACATTTTTACCCCTTTTTTAACTTAGTTTTAATAAATTTAGCAGGTAAGATATAGTCTTTATGGAGACGTTGCCCCTGCCCTCTGCTCTAGGACTGTGCTCAAACAGCTGTTTCAGCTGGGATTTTCACAGCAGTAAAATCGAAAAGCTCAAACATTTATTCCTCAATCTCTTCCTGCTTGCCTTCCTGGAATGAGCCCAGAAACCACAGAACAGGGGCAGGGCTGCCCTATAACCACCCAGAATACATTTACAGAAAATGCAGAAGCCGGCTGAACAAGACTGAAACCGCATACCTCCGTACATACTAAACACAAAACCAAATCAGTCATGCCTGGTTCTATTTACATCAAACTTGTCAGAGAAACAAAATTTAAAGATAAGAGGTCAAACGTTAAGGTTTACCGCATACGATAACACAGTCCCGTGACTCATTTGCCTAAATTATTCATGCTGTAAACTAACAAAAAAAATAACGATTATGCGGTATTTACAGCAAAATGCAAAATATGCTCTTAATTCCAATTCACAGATGAAACAGAGAGAAAAAAAACATGCAATATTTACCACCAGGTAAATTGTCTAGATATCTCAAATTCGGGGGATTTGGTCGCCTCCAGCTCCCAGATCCACCTTGCCTCACGCTGTAAGACTATGCAGGGACCACTTCAACTACCCATATTCTCAAACAGCTTGGATCCTTATTGTGTTGTAGACATACATGAAATACAGACAATCCATGTTTCTCTGGATTATGAAGTAATGTGAATTTTGGAATATGTACAGCATGTCCTTACCACTTATACCTTATCGATTATTCACGACTATTCATGTAGTAGTCACTGGTTCCCCCAAAAGTGTCAAAAAATGTCAGTTAGGGGTCCGATCTGTCCGCCGCAATGTCACACAAACCAATCAAAATACGCTTATTGCGATTTATTTTACCAAAAATATGTAGCAGAATGAAAAATTTTGATTTTACATTTTTTTTTTGGAATGTTATATAGCAGAATGTGAAAAATATATATATATATTTTTTTTTTTTTCAAAATTGTCGCTCCTTTATTGTTTATAGCACAAAAAATAAAAATCGTACAGGTGATCAAATACTACCAAAATAAAGCTCTATTTGTGGGGGGAAAAAGGAAATCAATGTTATTTCTGTACAGTGTTTCACGACTGTGCAATTTTCCGTTAAAGTAATGTAGTGCCGAATCGCAAAAATTGGCCTGGTCATTAAGGCGGGCAAATCCTTCCGGTCCAGAACTGGTTAAGGGATAGCATGAAATAAGGGAACTATAAGATGATGAATTTAGAGTTCTGGCATGTCCTCCTATTTTGACTATTTAGTGGGACATAAGGAAAGAAGAACCCACTGGATATTGCACAGGTGGAAGCCATGACAGAGCTCCAAGCTAGAATGAAGTTGAGACCTATGGATTTATAATCTGTATATCATTTGATCTATGCAAACATGAAATACACAACTCTGTTAGATTAAAGACAGTTTAACCTTTTCACTAGATGCTAGGGTAAATATCATAGCCAGTTTTAGGTAATGGCAGCTATTATCTGAAGGGACCAGTCAAAGTAAAAAAGGGCTACATAGATTTATGCTATCCAATGACAGCATTGCATATGTTAGGAAAGAAAGCCTGAGCTAAACTACAATCCAAAAACTCAGACAGTCAATCTATCTATCAACATGTGTATCTATTTATCTATCCACTAATCACAAGACATTTTTGCGCAGTCTGATAACTTCCTTATCTCTGTGCAGTGTGACAATGTTGAACAGACAAATTTAAACACATATAAAGGCAGCTTCTAAAGAAATCATATGCCTAGAGAAATAATACCCCTATTGTGGAGTTCTTGCTTGCCACCGAGGACAGAGAGAAGGCAGAAGTGCTAAATAATTTCTTCTCTTCAGTCTTCACAAAATAATTGGGGGGGCTACACTAACCCAGCTTGTAATGCTAAATTAAATAATACACCTCAGGAAGTACCCCTATGGTTAACAAAAGATAGACTTAGAACTAAACTAGAGAAACTCAACATAAATAAATTACCGGGACCAGATGGCTTGCACCTGAGGGTTCTTAAAGAACTCAGCCAGGTGATAGCCAGGCCGTTATTCTTGATCTTTACAGATAGTCTACACACGGGTATGGTGCCAGCTGATTGGAGAAAAGCCAACGTGGCACCAATATTTAAAAAAGTGCCGAGATATATCCCGGGTAACTATAGGCCGGTCAGCCTAACATCAGTAGTCTGCAAGATTTTGGAGGGGATGTTAAGGGACTATATACAAGACTTTTGTAATGAAAATGATATTATTAATAGTAACCAGCATGGATTCATGAAAAATCGTTCTTGCCAGACCAAACTATTAACCTTCTACGATGAAGTGAGTTGCCATCTATACAAAGGAAAGCCTGTGGATGTGGTGTATCTGGACTTTGCAAAGGCATTTGACACCGTTCCCCCACAAACGCTTAATGTAGAAACTAAGGTACATAGGTATGGACCATAGGGTGAGTACCTGCATAGAGAATTGAGTCCAGAGGGTGGTGATAAATGGGGAGTACTCAGATTGGGCGGGTGTGGAAAGTGGGGTCTCCCAAGGTTCTGTCCTGGGACCAATCCTGTTCAATTTATTCATAAATGATCTAGAGGAGGGGATATCCAGCGCAATCTCGGTATTTGCGAATTATGCTAAACTAAGCAGGGCAATAACCTCTATGCAGGATGTGGAAACCTTACAAGCAGACCTGAACAAAATAATGGGGTAGCCAACTACATGGAAGATGAGGTTTAATGGTAAAAAATGTAAGGTAATGCACTTGGGCGTCAGAAACACGAACACAAGCTACTTGCTAGGGGGGTAACCTCTGGGTGAATCTAGGATGGAAAAGGACCTGGGGGTCCTAGTGGACAACAGGCTTGGCAGTGGCATGCAATGCCAGGCCGCTGCAAGCAAAGCCAACAGAATACTGGCATGTATAAAAAAGGGGATTCACTCCAGAAATAAATCGATTATTCTCCCACTTTACAAGACTCCCACTTTACAAGTCCGACAATATCTGCGGTATGCTGTCCAGTTTTGGGCACCGGTACTCAGAAAGGATGGCTGGAACTGGAGAGAGTCCAGAGAAAGGCAACAAAAATAATTAATGGAATGGAGAACATCAGCTATGAGGAAAGACTACAAGCATTGAACTTATTCTCTCTGAAGAAGAGACACTTGAGAGGGGATATATCAATGTATAAATACTGTACTGGTGACCCTAGCATAATGAACAAATTTTTTAGAGAAAGGGAATACAATAAGACGCAGGGCCACTCACTAAAACTAGAAGAAAAACGGTTTAACCTTAAACTACGTAAGGGTTTCTTTACTGTCAGAGCAATAAGGATGTGGAATTCTCTTCCACAAGCAATGGTATCAGCAGGGAGCATCAATATTTTCAAAAAACTATTAGATGGGCACCATAAAGACCACAACATAAAGGGGTATACAGAGTACAGTTAACAGCAAACACACACACACATATCAGTCAGGTCCATAAATATTGGGACACTGGATGCCTTTGCTGTAATATCATTGGCTGGGCTTCCATTATGCCCCCAAGTACCTTTAGGAGGGATGGGCCACCTCCAGGCTCACCTGCCCCCTATCTATCCATTAGCTTGCATGTGCTTCCACTGTGAAGACTCTCATAAATTTACTAGAGTTAGCACTGAAGGTAATACAGGGTGCCATGGAGTGGCCCTGCAGCTTACACATGTGTTTGCAAATGTGTGCTAACTAAACCCCTGTTTTGACGCAAACTGTTAGACAGGTTAATTTGGTTGGTAAGAAAACTGGTTAGCAAATTGAACTGGGAATTTTTATTTTTGTTTGTCTCATGTGCTTTGCCCTTCCATGTGTTCTTTGCTATGAAGGCCAGTTATAGGTGGGGGCAGAGGCCATCTTCTTTGTAGGAATTACAACAGTTTGTATATGTGCCTCCCACTTTTTAAGGGACCAAAAGTAATGGGAAAATTGGCTGCTCAGCTGTTCTATGGCCTGGTGTGTGTTATTCCCTCATTATCCCATTTACAAGGAGCAGATAAAAGGTCCAGTGTTAATTTCAAGTGTGCTATTTGCATTTGGTATCTGTTGCTGTCAACTCTCAATATGAGATCCAAAGAGCTGTCACTATCAGTGAAGCAAGCCATCATTAGGCTGAAAAAAACAAAACAAACCCATCAGAGAGATAGCAAAAACATTAGGTGTGGCCAAATCAACTGTTTGGAACATCCTTAAAAAGAAAGAACGCATTGGTGAGCTCAGCAACACCAAAAGCCCCCGAAAAGACCACGGAAAACAACTGTGGTGGATGACCGAAGAATTCTTCCCCTGGGGAAAGAAAACACCCTTCACAACAGTTGGCCAGATCAAGAACACTCTCCAGGAGGTTGATGTATGTGTGTCAAAGTCAACAATCAAGAGAAGACTTCACCAGAGTGAGTACAGAGGGTTCACCACAAGATGTAAACCATTGCTGAGCCTCAAAAACAGTAAGGCCAGATTAGAGTTTGCCAAACAACGTCTAAAAAACCCTTCACAGTTCTGGAACAATATCCTATGGACAGATGAGACCAATATCAACTTGTACCAGAGTTAAGAGAAGAGAAGAGTATGGAGAAGGAAAGGAACTGCTCATGATCCAAAGCATACCACCTCATTAGTGAAGCATGGTGGTGGTAGTGTCATGGCATGGGCATGTATGGTTGCCAATGGAACTGGTTCTCTTGTATTTATTGATGATGTGACTGCTGACAAAAGCAGCAGGATGAATTCTGAAGTGTTTCGGGCAATATTATCTGCTCATATTCAGCCAAATGCTCCAGAACTCATTGGACGGCGCTTCACAGTGCAGATGGACAATGACCCGAAGCATACTGCGAAAGCAACCAAAGGTAAGGGAAAGAAGTGGAATGTTATGCAATGGCCAAGTCAATCACCTGACCTGAATCCGATTGAGCATGCATTTCACTTGGTGAAGACAAAAATGAAGGGAAAATGCCCGAAGAACAAGCAGGAACTGAAGACCGTTGCAGTAGAGGCCTGGCAGAGCATCACCAGGAATGAAACCCAGCGTCTGGTGATGTCTATGCGTTCCAGACTTCAGGCTGTAATTGACTGCAAAGGATTTGCAACCAAGTATTCAAAAGTGAAAGTTTGATTTATGATTGTTAATCTGTCCCCTTACTTTTGGTCCCTTAAAAAGTGGGAGGCACATATACAAACTGTTGTAATTCCTACACGGTTCATCTGATTTGGATGTAAATACCCTCAAATTAAAGCTGAAAGTCTGTTAAAGCACATATTGTTTGTTTCATTTCAAATCTATTGTGGTGGTGTATAGAGCCAAAAAAGATTAGAGTTGTGTCGATGTCCCAGTATTTATGGGCCTGACTGTAGGTTTAACTGGATGGACTGATGTCTTTTTTCAACCTCACTAACTATGTAATACCTTGCACTGTCTACTTTCCAAAAAAGGGGTCATTTGGGGGGTATTTGTACTGTCTTGGCATTTTAGGGCCTCAAGAAATGTACATCAGGAATGATCAATTTTCAGATATATACTATAGCTTGTGGGCTCCATAACTTTCCTATAGACTGAATAAAATACAAGGATTTGGGTTATTTTGACCAAAGCAATGTAGCAGAATACATTTTGTGTGACCGCCAGGCAACTAACATTTCCAAATAGGGGTAAGCAATGGAAACTTTCTAATTTATTTCAGCACAGGTTTCCCTTCATTTTTTTTGTGATTGGGGGGACATATTTATGAAGCAACAGTGAATAAAAGGCATTTTACCTCCCTGGACTTTACTTTAAAGCATTTGTAACCCTAAAAAAAAAATATATATATATATATATATATATATATATATATATATATATATATATATATATATCCTGTTCCTTGGATCCTGTTCCATGTTAACCACTTAAGGACCAGGCATATATCTGACACTTGTTGTTTACAAGTTAAAAATCAGTATTTTTTGCTAGAAAATTATTTAGAACCCCCAAACCTTTTTTTTTTTTTTTTTTTTTTTTTTAGCAGAGACCCTAGAGAATAAAATGGAGATTGTGTCAATACTTTATTTCACACCATATTTGAGTAGCGTTCTTAGAAATGCATTTTTTTTTAAATACACTTTTTTGATTTAAAAATAAGAAAACAGTAAAGTTAGCCCATTTTTTTCTATAATGTGAAAGATAATGTTACAACAAGTAAATAGATACCCAACATGTCATGCATCAAAATTGCGCATACTCATGGAATGGCGACAAACATTGGTACTTAAAAATCTCCAAAGGATTCTACAGGTTACCACCAATTTAAAGTTACAGAGGAGTTCTAGGATGAGAATTATTGCTCTTGCTTGAATGATTACGGCAATACCTCACATGTGTGGCTTGAACACTGTTTACATACGTGGGCGCAACTTGCGTATGCGTTCGCTTCTGAGCACAAGCTCGGAGAGACAGGGCGCTTTAAAAAAAAAAATTTCTTATTTTACCTTTAATTTTTTTTTCTTATTTTACCTTTATTTATTTTATTTATTTTTTGACACTGTCTCTTTAAAAAAAAAAAAAAAACATTTCGGATCACTTTTATTCCTTTTACAAGGAATGTAAACATCACTTGTAATAGAAATAAGCAGGACAGGTCCTCTTTAATGTGAGATCTGAGGTCAAAAAAACATCAGATCTTACATTTACCCTTAAAAGCAGAAAAAAAAATGTGCCCTTTAAGGCAGTTGGGCGGAAGCGTCTTAGGACGTTGCTGCACTCCTCCAAGGCCATAGAGTCGAGTGGGGACCATCTTGCCCTCACTCAACTTCCTGCTTAGGACAACAGATGGGGGGCACCTCTCCCGCCACTCATAAAAGTGATCTTGCTCCTAATTCCCCACTGAGACCACTTTTATGCAAAAGAGGACCGCCCACCGTGTAAGAAAATACGTGTAAGAAAATACCGGGGCTATGGCAGCAATCTGCTGTCATAACACCAGTATTTAACATCACAGTACCAACGTAAAACTGTGGCTGGAGGCCTGGAAGTGGCTAACCAGCACAGAGCTTGTGCTGTGTAATTTGTCTCTTTGCATAATGTAATATACCTGGCTGATCCTGCCTGTTCCCGTGTCCCCCTGTCTCTGCTGACCATGATAATCATGGCTCCTGATCCATGATACAGTGGTCAGCATACGTACCTCTGTCATCATTCTGTCTCCTCTCTGCTCTCTCTCTTCTTCTCCCCCTCCCCCTCCCTCCCTGCCTGTCAGTTCCAATGCCTGTGTGTGAGAGCGATCCCACTCTTTGCCCCCCCCCTTTCTGATCTTCCCTGTCACTTGAAAGTAGCTTGCACCCCCTCTGTTTTATCAGGATCTAAACTACTAGATGTCCATTTTTTTAAACTCTAATCGTAAATGCCTTATCTCACAGCGGTCACATGACCTTCCTGTGCTGGCCGGCTGATGTCAGAGAGTTTTCTCAGCCCCTCCCTCCGCATTCCTTACATGGGGAAGATGGAGCAGAGGAATGTCACTGACAGCATGTCATTGCTATGAGATAAGGTACTTACATGTAGATTTTTTTAAAAACGGACACATAGTGCTGCACGTCTTGGTTAAACAGAGGGGAGGGCAGTGTTTTATCATCCTGACTTTACAACCACTTTAATTATGGGTTTTGAGGCCATTTATCAAACGACAAAGCAAAGACCAACAAAATTATTTTTAAGCAATGTCCATCAGTACATAAAAAAATAAATAAAGTTGATTGAAAAAGCCATGTTATTTACTAATTGAGCCCAAGGGGAGAATCCACACATTCATCGCTCATCACTTCAGTTCCTAATTTGAAATAATGTAGCAATAATACTTATTAATGATATAATATGGAGGAACTTTTGTTCAGGGTTCCATGCATAATAAATGTCTTCACTTGTTTCTGTGGCTAGAAGTCAGAGAGTGCTGAGTCTGGGGCTGCACTCTCTCTTTTAGTTAAATGTGAGCAATATTCCTGAATGCAACTTAGCCCACTAGTATGGGTCCAAAACAGTCTCTCTCCTGTTTAGTGTCTTTATAAAAAGACTATAGCTATTTAAATTATATAATAAAGGAAAAACAGAGGTTAAACAGTGGTAAGTTTAATTATAACACCAACTGCCGGCTTTTATTAATATGACACGTGACAAGGGCCTCATTTTAGAGTTGTTAGGTGTCTATGAACCAGTGAAGATTGCATCTTTTGCTTTAAAAATGCAGATTTGACTGCTACACAAATCATTTTGTCTTTAAATAAGAATAATAAACTAATTTCCCATTCTTATTTACAAGCCACAGTCATTTTACAAACCTGTAAAAAAAAAAAAAAAAAAAAAAAATTTGCTTCCTTAAAATATGGTAAGCTGGTGGTGTTTTGTAACCAGAAATGTAATTTTCTGGCTTGTGTGATTATCTCACATCTTTCCCCAGAACTCAACTTAGCTGAGAAAAATATGAGTTAGCCATTGAGAAACTCCTTCTGAAAATGCTGTCTAGGTTGTATTGCTGAGTTTCTTCAGTGCTTTCTTAATCATTGATCAATCAAGTATGTAGATCAGTTTTCACAGGAATCATTTTATTTTCATCACTATTTCACCCAATTTGATTAATGTGAAGTAACTAAAATGGAGTTTTAATGAAAAAAAAAAAAAAAACACGTTTTATTTAACCTGCTGATACAAATGGCCTTCAGTGAGAAATATTTACATGACAAACCCACTCAACATACCAGTTTTACCTTATTATGTTTTGTTCAAAGTTTATTGTTTAATATTTGATCTTTATTCCACACAGGGCGATTCTGGAAGTCCTTTAATCTGTGATGACGTTTTCCGCGGAGTGAATTCCTTTGGATATGTGCCATGTGGAACCCCAGAGACCTCCAATGTATTAACTCGACTGACCCAGAAATATGTCCTGTGGATTAATAAAATAATTAGGAACAATAAAATTGATAGCTGGGGGAAAGAAAACTAATGCGAAAGTAAACATCTTGCCCATGAATACCAGCCAGATGCTCACATTTTCAATAATTCTAGAACAAAACTGCTGACTCAAGCT
This sequence comes from Pelophylax lessonae, assembly GCF_965119305.1. Classification (NCBI taxonomy): domain Eukaryota; kingdom Metazoa; phylum Chordata; class Amphibia; order Anura; family Ranidae; genus Pelophylax; species Pelophylax lessonae. The sequence continues at coordinate 101,685,811 of NC_138768.1, forward strand.
AATCAAAATCTGTGTTTTTTTTCTGCTACTTTCCACAGATGAGTCCCCAGGGTTGCCAGCCATTTATAATAACAGGACGTCCATTATTATAAAGCTTAGAAACCATAGTCTGTGAAAGTCAGTAAAAATAGATAAATTAATAAATATATAAATAAATAAATAAATAAAAAATTGGTGGTTCCACGTTGCTAGTACAGACATTTTTACAGACATCTGACAGCTCCCTATAATGCAAAGGTCAGGGGGGATTGTGACCCCGCCCTCTGACTCTGATTGGGTAGCAAAAACATTGATGGTGCTTCAATAAATCAAAACATGAGCAAAGTTGCCCCACTATTTGTGCTCTCCCTCCCTTATGTTAGTGTAAATACTTTTTTCTAGCTTGACCACAAATGTAGGATTTTTTTCTGGTTGATATAAACTGCTATTCCAGTGTGATATATCCTTAGGACTACACACATAATCTGCTGTATTGACAAAATACTCTTGAAGCGCTTACTCCCAAAAGGGCCACTGATGTTTGGGTCCCGCTGTACGTAGTAATAACCAGGGCTTTTCTTTAGCGGGAATGCAATTTTCGGTACCTCAAGCATTGAATGTATGTAATGACGAGGGGTGCTGGATTGTGCTGGAGGGTCTATTTATGCCAGCTGCTGGGGAATCTATTTTTGCTGGAGGGGATATATTTTTGCAGGGGGGGGGGGGTCTGTTGTTGCTAGTAGGGAATCTATTGTTGCTAGGGAGAAAATTATTGTTGAAATTGATCTACTGTTGAGGGAGGGGTCTTCTGTTGCTAACTGCTGGAGGGTCTATTGATGCTGGCTGTTGGGAGTCTATTGTTGCTGGGGGTGTATTGTTGCTGGCTACAGGGGATCTATTTTACTTCCTTTCTTGTTATCATTAACAGGTTTCATTAAAATTACTTAGCACCACAAAATGATACTTGGTTCTGTATTCTCTAAAAGGGGCAATACTGGGAGGTAAGTAGGGGGTGGAACCAAGGAACTGTGCTCAGAGGTGGGTAGGGGACAGAGACAAGAGATGACTCAAAATGGGGAAGAAAAGAAGCCCTATTGATAACCAACCACTAGGCAGTACTGCTCTCTCTCCAACAACTCTCCACATGTTCCTTTGTCCCCAAAGCATAAGCTTTTAAACCCTCCTTTCCCTTCCAGCACTGCCCAGTCTCTGGCACTTGTGGTCCCACGCAGTGCTTTAAGTGGGCCGGTATGCACTGGTACTCAGTACCGCCACTTCCAAATATGGCTCTTGAGCATACCGCCACCTCTCTGTGCGCCTTAGCGTACCAGTACGCTCATTTTGGACATCTGCGCCCTCAATTGCCCCCCATACAGTCATACTGTGGTTGGGAAAATAGAGAGAAGTCAGCACTTCTTCCACTTACTCAAAAGCTGCATGAATTGAGGCTGTGTTCTGTTGTTATGGGCATGGCAAAAGAGAGGCATGCCTCTGCAGAAATCGCACTATTTTATCATGTCTGTTATACTTTAACCTGATGTGTTAAGACATGCTAAGTTTTAGTAATGTCTCTCCTTGCCTCCATGTGACAGTGCCCAGGCCTAGTGATTGGCTGCTAAGGTACCTAGCACTGCATAATTGGAGGAAGGTGACAATGTGTCCATCTTCCCCATACCTTTGGAGGTTTTTTTTTTTACCCAGGACGAGTATGAAAAAGTAATGTTATGTACCACCCCTGCATCTACCCCTACCTATACACAACAATTCATTACACCCTAACTATGTATATATATTCTCAGCAGGTCACCTTTTATCATGCTGTGTGAGATACATGTTGGTAGCCATTGGTGGGCACCTATATGTATACTCAATCTTTCTCATTGTTACACATTAGTTCCTTTTAACAACTCTTTTCTCTTTTTATGTTTTGCCCTAAATATTTGATAGGTTTAAGTCCTGTATTCCATTGCATACTGATTTCTAGGCTAAACCTGCCTGTCTGTGCAAACTTTGAATCTGAATGTATCAGAATATAGGATAACTTCTAAATCACTATGACATGTCTTAGTTTATATTAGCCTTCTGTATTATACCCATGTTACCTATTTAATCTTTAATAAAAGTTACAATAATAAAAAAAAAAGAAAAGAAAAGTAAAGTTATGCCTGGTACACACGAGCGAAATATTGGCCAGTATCGGCCAATTCTACAGAAACTGGCCAACCTTTTTGACATGTGTGTACAGCAGTCTGTCCAACAGAAGATGTTCCAAGAACCGGCTTTTATTGAACGGGCATTGTGGAAAACCAGGGGGCTGTCCCCCTGTCAGAACACAATAGCTCAGTGGGGAGATCGCTGTACTAACATAACTTGTGATAGTACAGCGATCTGCCAGGTTTTTTTTTTTTTTTCATTTTGTTCATTTAGCCCACTGGGTTAAATGAAAAAAACTCCCCATGTGTACGAGGCATTAGACTCTAATCTCCAAAATAGTTTAGGGTCAGTGATGCAGAGAATATTGAAGATATTTAATCAACAGTGATGGGATTAAAAGTTTGCATTAATACTTGTTGCTTTAGCCAATTATTTTACCTCTAAGACACATATTATAGTAGTTATTGCTTTGTAACCTCAATTGATTACATTTTGCAAGTGCCATGAAAAATATATTTCTATATTGTTTGTCTGTAATCCTGTGTTATTGTTTAATTCTGTCTTTACTGTGAATTAAAGGACAGCTAAACTCAAATAACGTTTCATTTTGTTAAAGTGCTACTAACATGTATGTAAATAAAAGTCCCAACGTCTGTTTAGAAAACTTGATGTTTGAATACCTTAAAGTAGAACTACTTTCATACTTTGGATAGGGCAAGGGAGGGTTATAACTCTGTCAAATTTTTCTTCCCCATCTGTGCCCCATTGCAGAGATTTCCCTGCACCTCCTGTCTCATAGCCAAACAAAAGGTGAAAGGAAATCCCTAAAAATTAAGGAAGTTCCTTGGGGGGATCCTTAGGTCACCAGAACTAGTGTCCCAATTGTAAGATTTCTATTACTTTTCTGGGGACACCACAAAATTTGGGATTTTCTATTACTTTCAATGATGGCAGTAAACAGAAAAAATAGAGAGGGCGAATGTCCTTAACAGGGGCTCAGAAAGCTGATGGGTGTTCTAATCCCTCTCCACTCTAACCAAAACTAAAAAAAATTGTTTTGCCCTTTAGTTATGCTTTAAATTAGACCTTCAAATTACATGCTTTCCTTAGTTTTGCATAAAGCAGGGAATGGTTGGACTCTCTGAGTTTTTTTAGCTCTCTGCGTTCCCCCACTGGGACTATGTGTTGCAGCCAGAACATAAACTGAGAAGGAATTTTTCCAGTGTATGGAAGTTTCTATATTTGACAGTTGTCACTATGACAGTTCTAAAATGTTATATTTCCCTTTCACAATGTTCTACTAAAAGAGTATTTCATTTTGTCTGCATTCCTATCATACATTTTGAGTCTAGGTACTAACTCTTCCCTCTAAAGTCAAATCTTAAAAAAATGGCTGGAGTTCCACTTTAACTGTGCTGTATATAATTCTATATTCACTGCCAGAAAATAAAATGAGAATTATATATCTTATGGCCCTTTAAGACTAACTAGCAGAATGCCAGAGCTGGCACGTGTGATATGGCAGTTAGAGTTATCAAACAATCGTGACTGATTGTGATAAGATTGCAAAATTACACTAGAAAGATTATAAAAACGACATTATAAACATGTTTTTTTAAGTCTATTAATTGGTATCTATAATTCAATCCTACCTTCAATCCTTCTGAGGAAAAGTAACATCTACTAGAGCCTGAATTTTACCCTTACCGTCTTATCATTTCAGGCAAAAAAGACAGATTGGTAGCACTGCATGTACAAAGTATAAAAAATTCACTTTTCACGCATTTACAGACACATATTGAAGGAATGAGCAGCAATAAAAGGAATGTTAAAAAGCCACCAAAAAAGCCACAGCTCACTTAAAGTGATTGAAAAGGTCATTTTTTTGTTTGTAAAATACCTAACATGTCTATACCTACCTGCTCTGTGCCATGGAATTGCACAGATCGGCAGCAAACCTCCTCTTTTGGGTCCCCTGCCAGCACGTCTGGTCCCTCAACTCTGTCCAGTGTCCCCATGGGAAGCCCAAGCTTCGCTGCTGTGTCTATTGACTAAGACAGTTGGACACGTCCCGCCCCTCGCTCACTCATCACTGGCTTTGATGAAGGAGCAGAGGGCAGAGCGGACCCGGAAGTGAGGGGAGAGAAGACCTGCTGACGTGCATTACATTGGATCAAATGAGGGTTCAGGTAAGTAAAGGGGGTAGGGAGGGGGTGCTGACACCCAAACATTTTTTACCTTAATGCAAGGTGTGACGAGACCAATCTCGCCACTGGGCGTTGGAGAAGCCTGGTTGCTCGCCTCCTGCAATGTGACTATGGATCCTCTCATCAGCCCATGCTAAACATAAACCCCATGGCAATTTGACTGTGTTTGTGGCATCTGAGCGCTGTTTGGATATGTTGAGCGCTCAGATCCAGGCTATCTGGGGATGGGTTGAATGTGGGGGTTCTGTTCAGTAGACTGGGAGTTATGCATTTTGTGTCTTTTTGTGTTTCTTTAACAATGTGGATAATGGAGTCTTGCCTCTATCCTGGAAGCTAAACCTTCTTCCTGTAAACTGTAAGGCACAGGAAGTGCACTCCTAATATGGTCATCCCAGGAAGTTCTGAGGAGACGGACTGTCTAAGGTGGCTCCCCATTCACCTTTTGTCAGGTGTGCTAATGACCTCACCTGTTGTCTGCTAAGGAGGGTATTGACACTCCGAGTAATGTGTATTGAGGGCTCGTTAGGGAACCATTGTTCTGTGTCTGACTATAGTTTACATTGATTGCCCCCTGGGGCTTCTGTCTCCTTGCATTGGTCAAAGCTATCTGACCAATCCCTGTTGACTCATTTTCAAGTCCTCATTTGCATAGCAGCCCTCCCGGTCAAGCTATCTGACCAACCACTACTGACTCATTTTCGAGCCCTCATTTGCATGTCTGGAGAGGACCTTATGGGGGACTGCAGGTACTGTGAAATTGACCAATGGGAAAGCGGTTGTTGGGGGAAGGATGTTCCAAATTCTGTATAAAAGTGTGCTGTGTTCTTCCAATAAATGTTGTTCCTGTTTTACCCTCAACTCAGAGCTTTGTCTCGTTATTGGGGGAATCTGTTGCAGGGATTGCTATGGTCTTCCATACTCCCTTAGAGAATCACTAAGCTCTTGTAAGAGCTTGTGTAAGAGCTTGTTCTGCTGCACTCTCTGGGGAAAGAGAGGTTCACCCACAGGAACCTGGAGCCTTGTCGTTGGTCCAGGGTGGGTAGGAGATGCCAAGACCCTAAACAAGCTGCGGCGGTTAGTGGAGTCTGAAGTGCTTATGGTGTCTGGTGGAGTGCTTGGAGCCCTCGGGAAGCACTAGGAGCATCTGTCAACAGAGGTACCTGCTCAGGGGTGCCCTGTTCCGTAACACAAGGAATGTACTGTATTAAGGTAAAAAAATGTTTAGGCTTTACAACCACTTTAAGAGAGACCCTGTCACCACCTTGCACATCAGGTAAATATGAAATAGGCAAATGCACTATATTCATAATTTAGTGTGTTTTTATTTCTTAATCACTTCCCTGGTGTGCAGAAGCCAAAGCTTATATTTGCAATCACGTTTGATACTTCCAGGAGTGTTGAAGGCTGTCTGTGCTAGAATTCTGCAGCTGTTCCTCCTCCCCAGCCCTGAGTGGGGCCTACTCACCCTGCACGTGGGGATACCTTTCTCTTGTACGTACTCACTAATGCCCCAGGTGGGGCCACAATCATGTGGAGAGCAACATTAAGGCAGAACCCTGAATTAGAAGTGAGCTGTATACCTCATGCAGCTGTGAAGTAACCTACAGATCCCTTCTGTGAAACACTGCCCCAAATATCTGCACACCTTGTCTTCCAGAATTGAGCATTTAGAGGGGGATACTGCAGAGCCTATGCCCTGCTCCACCAGTCCAGCTTTCCTATGCCACCTCACTTCCAGTGACAAAATGTTGTCCTAGTACTGCAAGTTCGGTCCCGATTGCTTTTGGGGAACCAACCGCTAGGTAGGGTGCCAGAATACTGACTCCCTTGCTACTGGAGGACCTGTCACCTATGCCTGGTACCACTCTTCGCTGTCTGGCTTTTATTGCCTGTACATCATTTCATGATTACCAGTAGCCACTACACTCTTCCTGCCAACTCCTTTGCTGAGTGAAGCCTTTGTGGTGGCTTTCCTTGCTTACACTTGACCCCATATGTGCTTTACAGACCCTAATCATCTAGGTATGCCATGTACCTACATGCACCCCCTTGAATAACTTTAGACCAGGCAAGAATCAGTTACACAGACTTTACTAACCAACTTGAAAATACAGTCCAACAGTGCAATGCAGTTCATTCTTGACTAGATCCAGGATGTCCAGTGCATACCCTCCCAGAGGTGAGAGTCCTAGAGAGGCGGAGTCTTTACATAAACAAACAGTTTTTTTGCCGCTATGCACCTATCTCCTGCGCTCTGAGAAGTGACCTTTTGACCAGCTTGGGCCACACGTATTCGGCTACCAGAAACTGCACTCTTGGCTGCTCCTGGATGCTTTAGCCTTGCAGCCCCTTCAAGACCAGGGTAGTCTAGGACCACTGCAATCAAAAAAACAAACACAACAGCGCACAGGCCTAGCGCATTAGCCTCCATAAAAGGCTTTATTGACTAAAGGGATAAAAATACTCATGAACGACTTCCTTGTAAAGAAACGCTGGCGGCAACTTAGTATTGTGATATACATTTACCAAGAACTCGTTTGTGAGTATTTTTATCCCTTTAGTCAATAAGGCCTTTTTTGGAGGCCAGTGTGCCCTTGTGTTTGTTTTTTGATTGCAAGAGTCTTTACGCAGGAAGGTTTCCTAAACGTAATTCAGGTTTTACGTGTGGCTACTTCCTCAAACTTGTCCTCATGGCTCTGTCTATGCAGACTGCTGGCCCCTGAGCAGAGCCATCCCCCTTTTTATATACAGCATAGGGGGCAGGGCAGAGCCCAGGAAATGCCCGGGAAAGCGCAAAGAAAGATTTAAACCCTTCCCATCTAAACAGCCTGGAAAACTAACAAACTAACCTGCTTATACAAGGACACCTTCACAATGCAGCACTTACTGACTCAGAGCTGCACAGTAAAGTTCCCAGGCAAACAGGGTTACAAATGCACTTACACTGCAATTCATGACATGTACTGACTAACATATACTGATTGGAACACACTGACTAACAGTAACAGAGACAGACATACTGACACTGACTTGTAGACAGGCATGTGCTAGCAGGGACGGATCCAGAGTCTAGTCTCAGGAGGGGCACTGCCAGAAATAAGTTGTTGCTTACAAAACCGTATTGCAAAACTAACTGCAGTCCTGTGATCCATAGAAGTACAGCCAAACAAGCTTTGTCCGTACTTCTCCTTTAAGTGTGTACCCAGCTAAAAGTGGAAAGGGCTTAAAGGGGGGCGATTAAACAGAATCTTTGCCTACTCGCTGTATACAATGCACACACATACCACAATACTTGTACCACAAAACACTCCTAATCACTGTGCCACAGATAACCGTTTTATAGACACATATAAACCTCAGAATGAACTATCATTTTTAATAAATTTAACGTTTCCATCACATATGCTTTACTTCACACAGAAACTGATCACTGAACATAGGCGTCCGCAGGTAGGGGCAAGGGGGGGGGGGTATCTCACTCAACTTCCCCTTTCAAGTGGTTGTTTAAAAGAAAAAGGGTCGGGACTTTGAATGAGAGACATGGCAGTGACAAGGCTTGCACAGTTGAAAATTCATATTTAATGATGTAGCATAAAATACAGACATGATGAACATAATGTGACATGATGCATAATGGTAAATGGCTGAATTAGCAAAAAAGAAGAAGTAAATTCCTAGAACAGCTTCAGAACAAACCAGCATGGCAAAAGTACATGATTTAAATGAGTAATAGATAAAAGCGTAGTGAGTTTGATCATAGCATCCATTGACTGACGCGTTTCGTGGACTTAATATGCCACTTCTTCAGAGTCGATGTATGATTCATATCTATAATAAAAAATGCGTATAAGAACATTGCATAAGCTGGTGATTGATGGAAGCTGATAAAGGAAGGAAAGGGGGATTGTTGACCCCACAGTTCCAAGAACTTACATGTTGGTCCTGGCAAAAGCTGGCAATGGAGGTAGGGGCATGGGCCCAGGTGCCTCACCCGGGAGCTGAGGACGCATAGGGTCAGTGGCATCGGCAAGAAGCACCACACACAAAAAGGCATTGAATGGAAGAGTAGTCTGAATGTTGATGGTATTGTATCTAATCAAATAAGTAATAGTAGATTATATATAAATTATATGTAAATGTATACAACAAAAATAGATAGTAGGTATGTAGATATTAATACCATTGTATGACTTGTAAGCTATGGAGGGAAGGAAAAAATGGATTTATGAAATAGTACTAGGTGTAGAGTATCTATATCAGAGAGAAAGTATGATAATAAAAATAAAAAATAAATAAATATATATGTGTGTGATCATAAAAAAAGTACAGACTAGCTTGCAAATAATGAATGGGTGTGAGTGGGTTTGTGTGTGAGAATAACTGAGATAATAAAGAAAAAATTATGAAGAAAAAAGGTTCAAATAGGGTGCAGGAAAGGGATATTGACACCGAAATGTGGAAAATATGTGAATAGGTGGAATAAGACCACAGAGTACCAGTGAGAGTCAAGTTGCCATGTGAAAACAATAGAGAAAAGGAGGGAGTGAAATGTTGTACTCCCATAGGGGACTAGGTCCAAAAAGGAAAGGGGGTGACTATAATGGAAAAGGACTAAGTGATAGCCCAAAGGAGTGACCAAGGTCGGAGAAAATGAGAAAGAAAAAGTACCAGCTGAAATATCCTAGAAGGTGTGCAGTGTATCCGCCAAGTACCATCGGTCCTGTAACGTCCAGCGTCACGTAAAACAGTGCAAGCAAGGGGAGCCGCGGGAACGGCCGGAGAGGCCAACCCGTCCAGCCGGCTCCCTTATAGGCACTGAAGATGGGAATCAGCTGTCGGCGTGTAGGCGTCACAGGACACCGTACGACGGCGCGAGGCGTGACGCCGATGTGCGGTGGCTCCGCCCACCCGATCCCCCGCTCGGAGAGGGGGAGAAAGGGCTAGGGCATACAGCGCACATCGCAGCTCCCGGGAGGGACAAAGTGGTTGTTAAGCCACTTTATACCATCCTGTCTGGTCTGTTTACTAACCCTGTGTGTCTGTGTTTTAAAAAAAATAAGCCATTCTTTACCAGTTTTCAGAGGGCCGAGCGCCGCTCATGTGACCCGTCGGCTCTCTCCTCTCCCCATCTGACAGTTGCTTGCAGTGGGCAGGGCCGAGGATTCCTCACTGATGTCAGTCGGGAGGGGAGGGGGAGAGGAGGATAGAGGCGGCGGGTCACGTAAGCAGCAAGTGGCGCTCTAAAAACTTGTAAAGAATGGCTTATTTTTATAAAACACATACACAGGGGCACACAGGATTATTAAACAGATTTTATACAGGATATGAAACTTTAAATTAAACTACAGCAACAGGAGGGGAGGAGGCGGGCACTGACACAAGGGCAGACAGACAGGGAGAGAGGACAGAGGAGGACAGGAAGGCTGCGGATGATGGAAGCACGTAAACTGACCACAGTGTCAGGGATCAGCAGCCATGGTATACCGTGGTCAGTTTACAGAGGGGAGGAGATAGCCAGGCAGGATCAGCCAGGTATTTTAGGTGATAGAAGAGGACAAATTACACAGCAAAGCACTGTGCTGTATAACATGCTTTAACAGGATCCATCTTTTTTTTTTTTTTTAGGTTAACAAATGCTTTAAAAATAAATGCTGCTATTTGCTCTTTAAAAATACATATAATGACTATGCCCCTCCCCTTCATGATATTGTTGAAAAAGGGCAGAGCATGGGTGACCTTAAAATGAGCCCCCCCCCCCCCCCTGAAAAAAGTTCTGCGGACGCCCATGTCACTGAGCCTACCTTAAAGAAGATCTTCATTAAAACCTGCAACTGTTGGGACTTTAAACACCTTGGACAGGGCTATGTAATGTACAACATACTGTGTAGAGTGCAGGGGTCAGAAGGAGTAAGGAACATATAAAAACATCATAATGTATAGAGTACAGGGGCCATGAGTAAAGCTCGCCATACATGGTTCATTATTTTTCATTCAGCCAGCCAGCTGAACAAAATAAACTGAATACATTTCCCCATCCACACATTCAATGTGAATGGGGAAATCCTCCCTGTTGTGTCTGTATATTCTGACAGCAGGATTCCCCCAGAATGTCAGAATACGCTGGTCAGCATTACAGTCACTGGCTGCATGTGCTGACCGAATACTGCAGAACTGTTTATCAGAAGCCAGTCTATCAGACAAAACAACAGATAGAGTGCTGTAGTCAGGACAAGCCCCCTTGTTTACATGAATGTCCCCCCTTACATCATAAATCCCAACCCCCCCTCTTTATCAGAGTCCTTCCCCTTACGTCAAAGACCCCTCCCCTTTATGTCCCCAGAGTAACCCCCCTTACATCGGGGTCCCCAGAGTCACCCTGCCCCCTTACCCCAGGGTCTCCAGAGCCACCCCCTTTACATTAGGGTCTCCTGAGCAACCCCTCCTTACATTAGGGTTCCCTGAGCCACCCTCCCATGCATCAGGGTTCCCAGAGCCCTCTCTTTATTACATCAGGGTCCCCTGAGCCACCCCCTTACATCAAGGTCCCCAGAGCCTCCTTCATTACATCAGGGTGCCCAGAGCCCCCCCCCCCTCATTACATCAGGGTCCCCAGAGCCCTCCTCCTTACATCAGGGTCCCCAGAACCCTCCTCCTTACATCAGGGTCACAAGAGCCCTCCTCCTTACATTAGGGTCCCGAGAGTTGCTCCTTGTTACATCAGGGTCCTTAGAGAGCCCCCCTTCTTACATCAGGGACCCCAGAGCCCCCCACCTTACATCAGCGTCCCAAGAGCCCTCCTTGTTACATCAGGGTCCCCAGAACCCTCCTCCTTACATCAGGGTCCCAAGAGCCCTCCTCCTTACATTAGGGTCCCTAGAGTTGCTCCTTGTTACATCAGGGTCCTTAGAGAGTCCCCTTTCCTTACATCAGGGTCCCCAGAGAGCCCCCTCACTTACATATGGGTTCCTAAAGCCCCCCTCATTTCATCAGGGTCCCCAAAGAGTCCCCCTTACATCAGGGTCCCCAGAGAGCCCCCCTTACAACAGGGTCCCCAGAGAGCCCCCCACTTAACTCAGGGTCCCCAGAGCCCACGTCATTACATTAGGTCCCCAGAGATCCCCCTTTACATAAGGGTCCCCAGAGCCCCCCCTCATTACATAAGGGTCCCCAGAGAGCACCTCCTCCTTACATCAGTGTCTCCAGAGAGCCCCCCCCTTACATCAGGGTCCCCAGAGAGCCCCTCCTCACATCAGGGTCCCCAGAGAGCCCCCCTCCTTACATCAGGGTCCCCAGAGAGCCCCTCCCCTCACATCAGGGTCCCCAGAGGGTCCCTTCCTTACATCAGGGTCCCCAGAGAGCGCCCCCCCACACATCAGGGTCCCCAGAGAGCCCCCTTCACATCAAGGTCCCCAGAGAGCCCCCTCCTTACATCAGGGTCCCCAGAGAGCCCCCCTCCTTACATCAGGGTCCCCAGAGAGCCCTCTCCTTACATCAGGGCCCCTAGAGAGCCCCCTCCTTATATCAGGATCCCCAGAGAGCTCCCCCTAACATCAGGGTCCCCAGAGAGCCCCCCTCACATCAGGGTCCCCAGAGAGCCCCCCTCACATCAGGGTCCCCACAGAGCTCCCCCCTCACATCAGAGTCCTCAGAACTGCTCCTCCTCCAACATGAAATATGAGCCTCCAGATTCAATTGTACTCACTTTTATAGGCTGACACTCAGATTCACTGTGCTGGCCTGGAGTTCCTGGAGGGAGGAGGTGGGTGGAGTCAACACTCCACTAGGCGCGCGGCAGAGGAGGGTGAAGGCTCTGCTGTAAAGGCTGGGGCCTCGCTCTCCTCCTCCTCAATTGACGTCACTGGCTGCTAGATGCCAGGCGGCGATAGCAACCAGTGCACTGCAGTATAGGCCAGCGGCGCGGTGGCAGTACTACAACAACAGTGTAGAGGCCCTCGGCTCCGTCGCTGCTGCTGGCCTGGGACTCAGACACTGGGAGACTGGTCTGGACTGGAGTGGGTAATATTTTTTGGGGGGGGGGCAATTGACCCATTGCCACTGTGTGTTAGAAGGATGGACGACATAAGTAGCATAGGGTGGAGCACACAGAGGTTATCGGATGAGGCAGGGACAGATTTACGAATCAAAAGGCATAAAATGTTGTGCCTTTAGCTTCACCTATCCACATACTGTACATCACAACCTAAGTCACACTACTGTAGTGATAAAAAAGACATACATAAACTGAAATAAATATACTGTACAGGGGGAATAAAGCACAACAGATTATGAATGTTTTTTTTTATCATGACAACAGTACTTGGCTAAAAAAAAAAATCTAGAAAATGTAACATTGAGTGCCAACTTTAGCCCCTTAGGCCCCTTTCACACATGCGGACTGTTCAGATCCGCCTGTCAGTTTTTCAGGCGGATCTGAACAGATGCCCCATGCATCTCTATGGGGCAGAGGATGTCAGCAGAGACATGTCCGCTAATATCCGATCCGATCCTGTCCGTCAAATCAGGATAGAAACCCTATTTTCCATCCGTCTGGCGGATCGGATCAGATGAGAATGGACAGGTGGTCCGTTCTCATCTGATTCCACCATAGAGGACAGCGGGGACCTGACAGCTCTGTCTCCGCACACAGAGCTGAAATATTAGTAATAATAATAAAAACACAGAGTCCTCCCAACAATACATACAGTGGTCAGCATGGTTGAATACACCCCAACATATTTGTCAGAAAACCTTTACTTTCCTTTTAGAATCAACATTTTCTATGGGACACTATACTACAAAATACTCCCACAAATGCCGGCCATTGATTGCAACCATGATTTGTTAATTTGCACACAAAAAAGTATTTTTCCCAACAAATTAATTTAAGACCATGTTGCAAAAATGAATACACCCCAGTTAAAGTCTTAGGAGCAAAGCTACATTTTAGAAAATAAAATCCTAAATAACAAGAATTCAACTAGAGGTGAGTCTAATTATTCCTTAAACAGGTGTCCAGCAGATAGTTCTTATAAAAGGACGTTACTTAACAAAGAAAACTCCTTCCCATTTCATGCTTTCAGCATGGCACCACATGGAAGAGAAATGTCACAAGGCCTGAGAAAGAAAATAATTTTTTTACACAAAAAAGGTGAAGGCTACAAGAAGATCAGCAAAGTTTTACTTATCAGTCAGAATACTTTAGCAAAAGTAATACAAGAATGTAACAAAGATGGAACTGTAACCACAGAGACATCCAGGCCATCCATGGAGGTTAACACCTCAACAGGGAGAGTCTGCGGATGAGAAGGGTTGAAGACAATCGCCATGCAAGTTCACTGCAGTTAGCTAAAGAAGTAGAAAGCCAAACTGGGGTGATTGCTTCTCATGACACAATACGACGTACACTGCAGAGGAATGGCATGCATGGGTGTTGTCCACAAAGGGAATCCTCTCCCATGAACAAAAAAGCCCACCTAGAATTTGCCAGGGCCCATTCTGAAAAAGAAGAAGACTACTGGGACCAGTGGCGTAGCGTGGGTTGTCAGCTCCCGGGGCAAGGTAAGTCATTTGCGCCCCCTAACCCGGGGATTAGCACTCCCTTCCAGTAGTATAGTAGTTCTGACCTACTTGACTCCTACACTGACATTCCTGACCCCTGCGCTGACCTACCTGACCCATACACTGACCTACCTACACTGACCCCTACACTAACCTACCTGACCCCTACACTAACGTATCTACGCTGACTTACCTACACTGACTCCTACACTAACCTACCTGACCCCCTACACTGACCTACCTGACCCCTACACCAACCTACCTGATGCCTAAAATGACCACTACACTAACCTACCTGACCCCTAAACTAACCTACCTGACCCCTACACTAACCTACCTGACCCCTAAACTAACCTATCTGACCCCTAAACTAACCTACCTGACCCCTACACTGACCCATACACTAACCTACCTGCCCCCTACACTAACGTATCTACGCTGACTTACCTACACTGACTCCTACACTAACCTACCTGACCCCCTACACTGACCTACCTACACTGACCTACTTGACCCCTACACCAACCTACCTGATGCCTAAAATGACCACTACACTAACCTACCTGACCCCTACACTAACCTACCTGGCACCTACACTAACCTACCTGACCCCTACACTAACCTACCTGACCCATACACTAACCTACCTGACCCCTACACTAACCTACCTGACCCATACACTAACCTACCTGACCCATACACTGCCCCATACACTGACCTACCTGCCCCATACACTGACCTACCTGACCCATACACTGACCTACCTGCCCCATACACTAACCTACCTGACCCCTACACTAACCTACCTGACCCCTACACTAACCCATACTGTACACTAACCTACCTGACCCATACACTAACCTACCTGACCCCTACACTAACCTACCTGACCCCTACACTAACCTACCTGACCCATACACTAACCTACCTGACCCCTACACTGCCCCATACACTGACCTACCTGCCCCATACACTAACCTACCTGACCCCTACACTGCCCCATACACTGACCTACCTGACCCCTACACTAACCTACCTGACCCCTACACTAACCTACCTGACCCCTACACTAACCTACCTGACCCCTACACTAACCCATACTGTACACTAACCTACCTGACCCATACACTAACCTACCTGACCCCTACACTAACCTACCTGACCCATACACTAACCTACCTGACCCCTACACTGCCCCATACACTGACCTACCTGACCCCTACACTGCCCCATACACTGACCTACCTGACCCCTACACTAACCTACCTGACCCCTACACTAACCTACCTGACCCCTACACTAACCTACCTGACCCCTACACTAACCCATACTGTACACTAACCTACCTGACCCATACACTAACCTACCTGACCCCTACACTAACCTACCTGACCCCTACACTAACCTACCTGACCCATACACTAACCTACCTGCCCCATACACTGACCTACCTGACCCATACACTAACCTACATGACCCCTACACTAACCTACCTGATTCCTACACTGCCCCATACACTGACCTACCTGACCCATACACTGACCTACCTGACCCATACACTAACCTACCTGACCCCTACACTAACCTACCTGACCCCTACACTAACCCATACTGTACACTAACCTACCTGACCCATACACTAACCTACCTGACCCCTACACTAACCTACCTGACCCCTACACTAACCTACCTGACCCATACACTAACCTACCTGACCCATACACTAACCTACCTGACCCCTACACTGCCCCATACACTGACCTACCTGCCCCATACACTGACCTACCTGCCCCATACACTAACCTACCTGACCCCTACACTGCCCCATACACTGACCTACCTGACCCCTACACTAACCTACCTGACCCCTACACTAACCCATACTGTACACTAACCTACCTGACCCATACACTAACCTACCTGACCCCTACACTAACCTACCTGACCCCTACACTAACCTACTTGACCCCTACACTGCCCCATACACTAACCTACCTGCCCCATACACTGACCTACCTGCCCCATACACTAACCTACCTGACCCCTACACTGCCCCATACACTGACCTACCTGACCCCTACACTGCCCCATACACTGACCTACCTGACGCCTACACTGCCCCATACACTGACCTACCTGACCCCTACACTAACCTACCTGACCCCTACACTAACCTACCTGACCCCTACACTAACCTACCTGACCCCTACACTAACCCATACTGTACACTAACCTACCTGACCCATACACTAACCTACATGACCCCTACACTAACCTACCTGATTCCTACACTGCCCCATACACTGACCTACCTGACCCATACACTGACCTACCTGACCCATACACTAACCTACCTGACCCCTACACTAACCCATACTGTACACTAACCTACCTGACCCATACACTAACCTACCTGACCCCTACACTAACCTACCTGACCCCTACACTAACCTACCTGACCCATACACTAACCTACCTGACCCATACACTAACCTACCTGACCCCTACACTGCCCCATACACTGACCTACCTGCCCCATACACTGACCTACCTGCCCCATACACTAACCTACCTGACCCCTACACTGCCCCATACACTGACCTACCTGACCCCTACACTAACCTACCTGACCCCTACACTAACCCATACTGTACACTAACCTACCTGACCCATACACTAACCTACCTGACCCCTACACTAACCTACCTGACCCCTACACTGCCCCATACACTAACCTACCTGCCCCATACACTGACCTACCTGCCCCATACACTAACCTACCTGACCCCTACACTGCCCCATACACTGACCTACCTGACCCCTACACTGCCCCATACACTGACCTACCTGACCCCTACACTGCCCCATACACTAACCTACCTGACCCCTACACTAACCCATACTGTACACTAACCTACCTGACCCCTACACTAACCCATACTGTACACTAACCTACCTGACCCCTACACTAACCTACCTGATTCCTACACTGACCCATACACTGACCTACCTGACCCATACACTGACATACCTTACACACCTACTTCCTGCACTACTCACCCCCCATCCTCCACACACAGTACGATGCAGATGGTGGATCCATCATACTCCTTACCTCTTTACTGCCTCATCGTCCATTTGATCAGAGCTCTACCCAGCAGCGGGCAGGCAGTATTGTAGGAGCCCCCACCATCCAGCCACTCGTTGGTATCCCTGCCTCCGGGAGGTCAGCTAGCAGCCACTGCACCTCTGACCTCTCCCATGGCCATAACTGCTCCGAGCACTGCCCCTCCCCCTCTGCTGTTTCACAGCCCGCGCCAGAGGGACAGACTGGACCAAAGGAGCCCTGGGGCAGGGGGAGCTGGAATAGGGTGCTGCTGAGAGGAATGCCCTAATGCCTCACCGGAGGTGGAGGGGTCTGGGGGAGGCAACAAGTTGCAGCACAGACCCTCGGGATGGCAAGGGAATCATTTTGCGCCCCCCTAAATGTTGCGCCCGGTGCGAGATGACCGGCTGCACCCCCCACGCTACGCCACTGACTGGGACTCTGTACTCTTGAGTGATGAGACCAAGATAAATGCTTTTGGAACTGATGGCTCCAAAACTGTATGGCGTCGCAGAGGTGAGTACAAAAAAAAAATGCATGGTGCCTACAGTGAAAAATGGTAGTGTCCTTCGTTGGGGCTGCATGACTGCTGCTGGTGTCGGGGAGCTGCATTTTATTGATGGTATCATGAATTCACAGATGTACTGCTCTGTATTGAAAGAGAAGATGCTACAATCACTCTGTGCCCTTGGTCGACGTGCACTTTTCCAACATGACCCAACATGAACTAAAACACACATCTAATGCCACTGTTGCATTTCTGAAGAACAGGGTGAAAGTGATTCAGTAACCAAGTATGTCTCCTGATCTAAACCCAATCAAACACCTATGGGGAATTCTGAAGAGACAAGCTGAGCGTCACTCTCCATCCAGAATCCAGGAATTCTGAAGACACAAGTTGAGCATCACTCTCCATCCAGCATCCAGGCTCTAGAGGTCCTTCTTGAAGAATGGAAAAAGATAGATGTTGCAATATGTCACCAATTTGTTTATTCCATGCCTACAAGACTTTGTGCTGTCCTTACAAATCATGGAGGTCATACAAAATACTAGATGTAGTAGTTTTTGTTGTGAAGTGTATTCGTTTTTGCATTAACTATTTTGAGTAAAACTGAAGATTTTGTAATTTAAGTTATATTAATAACCTTACTTTTATTTTTCATTTCAAAACTTTGAAAATGGTTTGTGTTCATTGAGATATTGATTAAAATCTTTCTTTTCAAAAGGGGTGTACTCATTTATACAGAGCACTATGTATAGCAAAGAGTGGGCCATATAGTATAAAGTACAGAGAAAAAATAACTACATATCGTATAAAAATGGCAGTTGGCACACCATGTGTATATAGGTAGTGAACTCCGCGCTTATGGATTATACGGATGTGAGTAAGTACGTGATATATAAATGCTAGACTGCAGCCTCCCTAAATTATAGTCAGAGGACTATAAAAGGTATGGAAGGGGGTGGGGGGAATGGCGCTGTCTAGTGGCTAAAAGCGTAAGTAAAAGCTGGTATGTCAGATGTATATGACAATAAATATGTAAAAAATGTAGGTAATATATTGACAATATAAAAGAGAGAGATAAAAAACTATGTAAAAATATGCACTGTAAAAATATATGTAATGTAGACCAGATGAAGAAGAATCAAAGTACTAAGTTCATAAATATACAACCATCAATGTCACAAAAGATATATAAATCTATAATAGTAATGAAAAACAAAGTGCATGTGTGACCACAAGTGAAGTGAAATATATGATAATCCAAAATTTCATAAACTCAAAGTGACAAGTGCATATGATATAGTGGACAAAAATATAATGAACTCAAAGTGGCAAGTGCATATGGTACAGTAAACAGAATACCGTGGGTTCAAAGTGCCAAGTGCATGAATACCCAAGAATGGTATTGGTGTGTACCAATATAAATTAGTGACATATAATGATAAATAAATAAATGGTGGTAGTGTATACAAAAAGGGAAAAAAAGTCCAATGTGGTATATAAAAAATGAACTAGTGGTAAAGTGACTGGGAATATCCAAAAGATGATTAAGCAGGTGACAATCTTCGTGTGAATAAGATACAATAAGCTGCTGAGGACGTATGATTACGGCGTGTCGCATCACTTCCGGTTCCTGCATTGATTCGTGGACCGCATCGCGTTCCACACGCTGGTATACACCGCTCGCTTATTACCACGCTATTGTGAGTACCCTGTATCTTGCTTTTCTTGTGAAATAAACCCTATTTTTAGCAATATTACACTATGTGCATTTACTTCATATTTTGAACACCTGTACTACCGATACCCCGCGGACACCGGTACTGTACCATATGCACTTGCCACTTTGAGTTCATGATATTTTTGTCCACTATATCATATGCACTTGTCACTTTGAGTTTATGAAATTTTGGATTATCATATATTTCACTTCACTTGTGGTCACACATGCACTTTGTTTTTCATTACTATTATAGATTTATATATCTTTTGTGACATTGATCAATGTATATTTATGAACTTAGCACTTTGATTCTTCTTTATCTGGTCTACATTACATATATTTATACAGTGCATATTTTTACATAGTTTTTTATCTCTCTCTTTTATATTGTCAATATATTACCTACATTTTTTACATATTTATTGTCATATGCATCTGACATGCCAGCTTTTACTTACGCTTTTAGCCACTAGACAGTGCCATTCCCCCCATCCCCTTCCACACCATGTGTATAACACTTGCCACTTAAAATAAAGTAAAACTACCTGTACATACTAATTCTAATGCACAAATAACTACATAATATTATTAAAGCGGTAGTATCCCGCTTTTTGACACTTTTACCTACAGGTAAGCCTATAATAAGGCTTACCTGTAGGTACAAATAATATCTCCTAAACCTGCACGGTTTAGGAAATATTTGCTGTGCCGAGAGACGCCGAGGGATCATGGCAGCGCCCGCAGCGATGTCCGGGGGTCCGTGTCGGGTCTTCGTTCTAAGGTAAGTAATACATAATGAGCTAGTATGCAATGCATACTAGCTCATTATGCCTTTTTCGTGCAGGTTTTTTTTTTTTGTTTTTTTGTTTTTTTGTTTTCGGGTTTACAACCGCTTTAACTAAGCATGACTTGCCGAAAAATCTATATTTTACATATTGCAATTCATAAGTCAGCAGTAAGGGCAAAATGATAAATGGGGACCTATATCGGTGTGTAGATATACATGAGTAATTTATTTTCACTTAACCAATAGGTTGAACAAAAGGAAATAACTTGATTTCCCCATCTGCACACTCGATGTGGATGAGGGAATCCCACTGTGCTTTTGTATTCTATCAGAGACTGCGCCACCATCAGAATACACTGATCAGCACTGCCAGCTATAACCAGAAGTACTGATCAAGAGTAAGTTTTCCCAACCAGCCTGTTAATGCATGAATCCAAATTTGGTGGGTCCCTACTGAACCGGCCTAATTTAATCTATGTACGGCTGACTTAAACCAGTGCTCTCTTCAGCAGTGTTGAATCACTCTCTACAGCAGGGGTCTCAAACTGGTGGCCCTCCAGCTGTTGAAGAACTACAATTCCCATGAGGCATTGCAAGTCTGACAGTTAAAGGCATGACTGCCGTAGGCAGAGGCTTGATGGAATTTGTAGTTCTGCAACAGCTGGAGAGCCGCCAGTTTGAGACCCTTGCTCTACAAACTTACTCTTTTTTTTTTTATCGACCTACTTTTTCTTCATTCTTCAGTCTTTAGGAACACATCCCAAGAGACAAGTTGCTAACAAGTCCAATTAATATTTTTCCTTATAAGCTCTTGTCTGGTGGGATTTGCCTTCCACCATAAAGATGAGATTGCAGCTCTGTCTTGCTGCTCAGTTTCCTATATACCCATCATCAGCTATCAGATATATATTATGTTTCATGGAAATTTTACTAGAAGTGAGTAAGCTGTGTTTGGGTCTTATCAGCATATAACAGATGTTTGTTGTGATTGTTTTGTCACGAATATGTGGGGTATA
This sequence comes from Pelophylax lessonae, assembly GCF_965119305.1. Taxonomy (NCBI): domain Eukaryota; kingdom Metazoa; phylum Chordata; class Amphibia; order Anura; family Ranidae; genus Pelophylax; species Pelophylax lessonae. The sequence continues at coordinate 101,706,846 of NC_138768.1, forward strand.
TACAGCATATCTCGTTAGCCCAGTATTTTCACAAAAGGAAGCATTTGTACTGATCAAACCATGAAGCTTCCCCTGCTGCTTCTTTTAGGATCGTACTTTCTTCTCTGCGAAGGTAAGAAAAATAGCAAACTTTAAAATATTTAAAAAAAAACGTAATGATTCATATTAGCAAAATGTTGAGATAATCAAGCAAATCAACATCAGCAAGAACTTACAACAACTCAATAAGATTACAAAAAAATAATTAATGTTATTATTACAAAAATATTTTAAAATCAAGGATGACAATCCATTCCAATGATTAAAATAATATATCTGAAGCACATAAAGCTACTCCATGAAACGCAGGGTGTGAGTACTAGCTCATAAGGGTGTGTCAAAAAACATTTATACCAGAGGTACAATATATAATGTCAAATATGTCATATTGACATATTGTCAAACAAAACATGATCATAATTCAGTATTGCCTTCAATGCATTTCTTGGGTAAAACCCGCTTCTGCAGATAAAGGAACCCAAAAATCTAGCAGTTAAAATTCAGCACAGGTCCTCACAGTATAGTTGTACAAAAGTAGATAGACAAACGCCCCAAAACATCAAAGATGTCACATAGAGATAAACCTCTTTTGTGAATGGTGTATGAGCACTTCTCAATTTTCCATCCTAGGACGAACAGGCACCTGGCTCGCTGAGGATAAAGGACCTCCAAATGACCCGCAAACAGACTTTGTGTTAGGCAGTGGTAGGCAGATCCCTAAGTGGGTTCTTCATCTGGAGGTTCTTTACATTTTTGGAGGTGATCAGCTCAGTAGCTACGGGTCTGGTGTGACTCCCCAATTTTCAATGTAGGACATAGACTTTGAAAATTGTTTACCATCACAAAAGACAACAAAAAGATACACTGGGGTTGACTGAAGGCCCATACACACGTACCGATTGTCGGCCGTAAATATTCGGCCAACGTCCGATCGCCCGATTGTCGGCTTGTAAGTATGATGCTTCTGACAACCGACTGCGACTTTTCAGCCGAACAGAATCTGGTGTGCAGGCTTTAAAATTTTTGTTGGCCAACACCAGAACAGCCGATTGTTCCTCAGTCAGTACAGAATTCGGCCGACAAACAGCAGATGAGCAAGACTGGGCATGCTCAGAGAAGAAAAAACACACGGAAAGTTAACCATCACATGACATCACTTCTGCAGTCGGCTGTTGTTGGCCGACAAAATTCGTGTGCAGTCTTTAGCACTTTTTAACCTACAGGACAGCACCAGACAAAAGACAGCCGATCGTTCGGCCGACAATCGGTGCGTGTGTACGGGGCTTAACCTCCGTGGCGGTATGATTATGTCAGGAATTCTGTACCAAAAGCAGTACAATTTTTTTCATGGAAATTTGGCGTTATGTATTATAGGCCTACAATTCTTAGTAATTACTGACTTAAACCTGACCAAAACAAGACTCTAGTAGACATCCCAGATGTGATAAATTTGAAACACAAACGCATGAATTATAATCTAATCAATAATATAATTTTATTATATAATATATAATATAATATATATATATATATATATATATTATATTATATTATATAATAAAATTATATTATTGATTAGATTATAATTCATGCGTTATATTATATATATATATATATATATATATATATATGTATATGTATATATATATATATATATATATATATATATATATATATATATATATATACACATATATATATATATACACACACACACATATATATATATATATATGTATGTATATATATATATATATATATATATATATATATATAATATAAATGTTATGTGTGTGTTTTGTGCAACGTTCAAAGTTTGAATTTCCCTCCCTAGTTCCGCTCCCATGCAGCATTGCTGCTGCAGGGAACGGAACTAGGAAGTCATCACACCGACGGAGGACGGACGAGCGGCGGGGATCTCAGATGGCTGGCGATCACAGCAATGGGAGATCATCGCTGGATCGCCAGGAGAAGGTAAGACACCGCTGCGCGCTCTGCACATCCACGCCGCGCGTGACTCGGGGATACCGATAACAGCATAGAAAATCCACCCCGAGTCACGCTCGGGGATACCGCTAGGCAGGTTAACTTAAACTGAAGAGTGCACTATCTGGTGCAGCTGTGCATGGTAGCCAATCAGCTCCTAACTTCAGCTTTTAATAAGGCCCCTTTCTCACTTGTGTGACCTGAAAAACACGCGACTCTGCCGTGATTTTTTGGATGCGGCTTTGACGCGATTTTGACGTGACTTTGACTGGACTTGAAGCAATACCTGTGTTATCCTGAGGTCTATGGACCTCAAGTTGCATTAGGCTCCATTCACACCTGAGTGAATTGTTTTCAGGCTTTTTTTGGGGCTTTTCACAGGCGTTTTTTCAGGTGTTTTTCGGGCTTTTGTCAGGCGTTTTTTGCAAGTGTTTGGAGGCAGGCATTGACATCTAACAAAAACGCTCAGCCAAAAAAAAAGCTCATATACTTTTTTGAGCTTCAGGCGTTTTGCTTCAGGAGACAAAACGCTCAGATGTGAACAGGGGCTATTGAAATTAATGGGATTTTGCTTGTTGGGCGTTTTGAGACTTCAGAGATGAGCGTTTTACAAGCTGAAATATGCTCCAGTGTGAACAGGACCTTAAAATTGGACCGAAGTCGTGCAGGGATTACTTTGAAGTTGCTGCGACTTGAGGTCGCGCAGATATGAATGATACTCATTGGAAATCATGGAGTATGACTTGTCATGCGACTTTGCAGTCCCAAGTTGCAGGACAAGTCTCACAAGTCTGAAAGGGGCCTTAAGCTTTGACAAAAAAATCTGGAGGCTGATCGGTTTCAATGCAGAGCTGACTCCAGTTTTAGTAAATAAATACCAATAGCACCTAGCAATCAATCACATCTTACTTTGTATCTGTTTAGAGCAACCGGACCAATAAAAAAATGATTGCAGATTGGTGATGAAAAATGATTGTACTGTGCCCATTAATTCTCTCCCTTAAAGAGGGTTCATGAAACAGAAGAACATAATGCTTGAAAAGGCAGAGCTGCTACAAGCACCCTATGGCCTTGAATCTGAGACACTGAAAACAGGCAAATTATATGACATGTGCATAATAATCTCCATGAGTAATAATACTGCATGAAAGGATTTTCTAGGTTTAGAGCTAGAAATTTCTTTTAGGGCTCGTTTACACCAAAATGTGGTGCGGAAAATATTGAGTGTGTTTCTGGCACAGTTTTCAAAACTCACTGGTTGTGTGATCTGCTATGGCTGTCAATATATTCCTAACGACACCCCCAAAGCAGATTGCAAATGTGTTGCCTTTACCAGCACTGGATCGCATGGTTTTGCCGGATCATGAGATTTGGTGCAGTATGTTTTTGAAATGTAGTGCATTCACTACTTTTTTGCTATGCAGTGCGATTTCAGCCCATTCATATGAGTGGGCAAAAAATCACATTACCCTGATTCGCACAAGAATCGCAAAGAACCACGGAACAAGTTCTGCACAATTCAGGTGTTAATTGGTACCTCCATGCTGATAAATTGCAGCATTCTAAAACTTTGCAAATACTACTATGCATGCCAGGACTGGGGTAGAGATGAGCAAAATTTAGAGTTCTCATTCCCTGAAATGTGGCAAAACATGTGCTTTGCGTGCATTTCTAATACTCAGCAAGCATTGCTTAGTGTAAGAACATAAGGGGTTGACTGATTGAAAATTGTAGTGAAGCAGGTGGCATGACAGTGCCTCTGTAAAGTGGTTTCTAGAAGTATAGGGATGAAGTAAATTAAGAGTTTTCTTTTCAAAGAATTGTTGGTGAATATTTAGATATTTAGATATTTCTGAAAAATTTTAAAATTTGGCAAAATACATGAGAAGGTGAAATTATTATTATTATTATTATTATTATTATTATCATACAGTTTACACAGCGTGTGCAGATAGATTGGTTTGGCGGCCAAACCCAAACCGCAAGAGTGTGTGAGGTGTCAAAAAATAGCATGGGGGGTAGGGATTGGTTGCTTCTTTTAAATAGCATGCCTGGCGGTGTGCTAATCCTGCCTGTGAAAGGGTGCATCTCTGTGATGTTGGCTTTCATATCTTGCTACTAAGCAATTAAATCAATTTGACTCCAACTGTTACTGCAAGTATACTCCATCATTATTGTAAAACAAAAAGTAAAAAATATATATGTAGCACCCTCCTGGATAGGCCCCCCATGTGTAACACTGCCCTCCCACCTGTCACACTGCGCCCCTAGCTGTCACACTGTCTCCCTCACCTGTCACACTGCTTCCCTCCTATCACACTGCCCCCCCCCCACACCTGTCACACTGCCTCCCTCCTATCACACTGCCCCCCCACCTGTCACACTGCCCCCTATCTGTCAGACAGCCCCCCTGTTATCATGCTGCCCCCCACCTGTCACACTGCCCCCCCACCTGTCACTTTGCCCCCCCCACCTGTCACCCTACTACCCCCCTGTCAGACAACAGTTGTTCAGTAGTCAAAATTCCCTCTCCTGAATGCAACTTTAGGGCATTCAGAAAGCATGCTTTAAACTCCCCTGCTATTAAACTACTAAAAACGTTTATGTGTGCATTGTCACATAGGATACATAGAATACAGTGGTGATCGAAAGTTTGGGCACTCCAGGTAAAAATTTGTATTAATGTGCATAAAGAAGCCAAGGAAAGATGGAAAAAATCTACAAAAGGCATCAAATTACAGATTAGACATTCTTATAATATGTCAACAAAAGTTCAATTTTATTTCCATCATTGACACTTTCAAAATTACAGAAAACAAAAAAAATTTTGTCTGCAAAAGTTTGGGCACCCTGCAGAATTTATAGCATGCACTGCCCCCTTTGCAAGGCTGAGACCTGCCAGTATCATGGATTGTTCTCAATCATCGTCTGGGAAGACCAGGTGATGTCAATCTCAAAGGTTTTAAATGCCCAGACTCATCTGGCCTTGCCCCAACAATCAGCACCATCTTCTAAGCAGTTGTCTAGAAAACTGAAACTGAAAATAGTTGATGCTCACAAAGCTGGAGAAGGCTATAAGAAGATAGCAAAGCGTTTTCAGATGTCAATATCCTCTGTTCGGAATGTAATTAAGAAATGGCAGTCATCAGGAACAGTGGAAGTTAAAGCAAGATCTGGAAGACCAAGAAAAATATCAGACAGAACAGCTCGCAGGATTGTGAGAAAAACAATTCAAAACCCACGTTTGACTGCACGATCCCTCCAGAAAGATCTGGCAGACACTGGAGTTGTGGTATATATACGGCTTGCATGTAAGGTGCAAAAGACTTGCTTAGCTTGCTTAGCTCACAACTTAATGCATTCTATGCATAAGATAAAAAGCCTTCTGTGTGAAGTAGCCCCCCTCATACTTACCTGAGGTCCATCTAGATCCATCGATGCTGCATAAGAGACTCGGCTGCTTGGGACTCCTCTTGTCATTTGCATAGACAGAACGTGGTGCCATTGGCTCCCGCTGCTGTCAATCAAAGTCAGTAGGCCTATGAGGAGAGAAAGGGGGCGGGGCGGGGCTGGGCCATGGCTCCGTGTCTGAATGGTGCACGTAGGTCCTGCATGCATATGTAAACAACAGACACATGTGAGGTATGACCACGAAAGTCAAAGCAAGAGTAATCATTTTAGTATCAAACCTCCTAGGTATTCCTAAACGGGTAACAACTGCTTCACTTACAGTATATGTAAGGCGGCAGAGTGGCTCTTCTGTGCCAGATCACAAAAAAGACAGTGGTGATCATATACTAACAAAAGAAAGCTCTATTTGTGGAGGAAAAAAACTACATAGATTTTATTTGGGTACAGCATTGCATGACTGCGCAATTGTCAAAGTAATGCGGTGCCGTATCACAAAAAATGGCCTGGTCATGAATAGGGGTAAATCTTCCGGGGGTCAAGTGGTTAAAGCGTCCCCTATGGAGATTTTTATGTACCGTACTTTATTACTGTTCCACAGGCATAACATCTTTTGTTATATTTTACCAAATAATTGGGTATTATACTGTGTGTGTGCACTAAAATTCATTAAAGTGTTTTTTTTTCCTGAAAAATGTGTTTATTGTGCAACATAAAAAAATGCAACAACGACCATTTTATTCTCCAAGGCCTCTCGTAAAAAAAATATATATATATTTATTAATGTTAGTAATTTTTTTGCAATAACATGTATGTGACAAATATCAGAATTGGCCTGGGAGTCAGGTGGTTAAACAAACATGGGAAGGATATAGATAGTGGGATGGTGGTGCTGCTGCTAATAATTATAATACATTGTTTTGTTCAGATAAAATTACATTTCCTATTATATAGGTGCAAACATAAAAATTATCAATGGAGACGAAGTTGTCGCCCACTCCAGACCTTATATGGCACTAATAAGGACTCCAATAAATAACGTAAGCGCTATGTGTGGTGGAAGTCTAATCAAAGCTGACTGGGTGCTGACTGCTGCTCATTGTAAACCGTAAGTCATTTTTTTATACTATAATTGTCTTTATTAAATTGTTTGTTACACTTAACTAGTGTAGCACCCTCCTAAATAGGTGAATAGTTGTTAGGATTAGGTAAATTTCGTTCTGGCTCACTGTATCCAGTAGAGATGCAGTTCCTTGTTAGGGAAATTTAGCTTTGGCTGTAACCAGTGTGGCTGTGTTGACTGTTCTGGCCCTTTCTATGTTTTAATGGTTGCAGGATTGATTGCGTCTCCCTGGCTGGTATGCAAACGTTCTGTATGTTAGTAGGCAGGAAGATTCTTATCAACAGCTGAATACTCATATATTTGGCAAATCCCTGGGGAGAGGTGCTCAGATAGTGACTGGGAGTCTGTATGAAGACTCTGAGCCAAAGAGCAACCTGGTCTTTTTCCCTTAGGAGGAGATCACAGCCGAGGAGAGCCGTTAGCCTCCTAAGCCTTGTGCCAGGGTGTGGAGGTCTCAGTTAGATTGACTGAGGGCATATGCTACTGAGAGCTGCTGGAGCTGACTGAGGGGCTGTCGTCTGAGGATCTAGTCTGGTATCACAGGGTGGAAGTGTCAAGAGGATATTGGTGGCTATAGGTCACGGATCGCCACCATTACTAGTGAAAAAAAATAAAAATACATAAAAATATCCCATGATTTGTAGACGCTGCAACTTTTGGGCGAACTGATCAATATATACGCTTATTGGGATTTTTATTTGACCAAAAATTTGTAGCAGAATACATATTGGCCTAAATTGATGAAGAAATATAATTTTTAAAAATTTTTAATCAGATGTGTTTTAAAACAGAAAGTAAAAAAAATTGTTTTTTTTTTGTTTGTTTTTTTTCAAAACTGACGTTCGTTCTTTGCTTCTAGTGCAAAAAAAAAAAAAAAAAACACAGGGGTAATCAAATACCACCAAAAGAAAGCTCTATTTATGGGAAAAAAAGAACATACATATTACTTGGATACAGTGTCGCACGACCACGCAGTTGTCAGTTGAAGCAGCGCAGTGCTGTATCGCAAAAAATGGTTTGGTCAGGAAGGGGGGTAAACCTTCTGGAGGTCAAGTGGTTAAAGTGGAGTTCCAGGCTATTGCTAACTACGCTTCCACCCCTCTTCTAACACCTATACTAGCTACCTTGTAGAAGGAAGTTGCTTATACTTGCCTACTTTCAGGTTGCTCCGGTCCGGTCTTGTGATCAGCTCCCAGAGGCAGCTTCAGTATAGAAGAGGGACAGCTGACAAAAGATGCCCCATAGTAAGTCTATAGGTGACATCACCGTCCAGGCTCTGCAGCAGTGTTGCCAACCTTCCAGATCGAAATTTACTGACACAACACCCAAAATTTTCTAGCACAGCCAAGTTTTTACTGGCATTTCCAAAAGTTACAAAATTACAGTTTTAAGTGCAAATTTCAGTATTTAGGCTACAAACAAGTACAATATGCAATTAGCAATGTGATTTAAGGTGGATATTAAGGCAGAAAAAATATTTCTTATTTTATTTTCAATATAGTAAGTAGCTCAGGGACAGGACCCACGGGTGGAGGAAATTAGAATGGGTGGCACACACACATGAAACTCTCACGGTGACACTGACACTGTCTCTTGTCATGCCAGGTGGTCCCTTCAGTACACTCCAATCCAAACAGCACTGACAGTCCCGCTCCCGGCTTGCCTTGCACCCGTCCCACAGACCCACACACGAGGCTCTGGCCACTCCGCTCGGTTCCCTTGCACCCTGACATCACACGTTAACACTCAGGCACCGCCTCCACCAAACCTGCCACCGCGCCGGCACCGCCCAAACTCACTATAGCAGGCACTGGGATGGTCTCAGCCGGCTCCTGACCAAAACTGCTCATGCAGCTCTGAGCCGAGCGTTACAGCCATTTCTTTTACTGGCAGCATTTTCACATCACTGGCATTTTCACGTCACTGGCATTTACTGGCAGGAGAAAAGTGCCTGTTTTTTAATGCCAGCCAGTAAAAATAGTGACGGTTGGCAACACGGTTCTGCAGCTGTTGTTGCTGCTCTCTCTTCTCCCCTGAAGCCAACCACCGGGAGCCGATCACATGACCTAATCAGAGCACTCTGAGCAGTGGCGGCTGGTGGTCAAATTTTTGGGGGGGGGGGGGCGCAAACAGAAAAATGTAATAGGCATTGCTTTGCGCCAAAAAACACTGTAAAAATTGCGTGACTTTGAGGACGCAAAAGTGTGAAAGGGGCATTCAGTAATTAAAGCGGTTGTAAACCCTATAAAAAAAAAAAATAAAAAAAAATACCTGCAAGACAAAGGCATAATGAGCTAGTATGCATCGCATACTAGCCCATTATGTTTAACTTACCTTAAAACGAAGCCCCGACACGGACCCCCGGACATCGATGCGGGCGCTGCCATGATGCCTCGTCGTCTCTTCCGGGTTCGGCGGCTCCGGCGTGCTGATTGGCCGGAAGAGACGGCTCCAGCGCGCTGATTGGCCGGAGCCGCATGCGCGCGGGAGTGATTTTTCCGGCAAGCTCCCGGCAAGTTAATTGAAGGTCCCCCCGGACCTTCAGAGCGCATGCGCCGCTCGCGCGAGCGGCTGCATGCACTGTAAATATCTCCTAAACCGTGCCGGTTTAGGAGATATTATTTGTACCTACAGGTAAGCCTTATTATAGGCTTACCTGTAGGTAAAAGTGTCAAAAAGCGGGATACAACCGCTTTAAGGTATATCGTGCCCCCTTTCAATGCAGAGAGACCAGTGTGCCCCCTTTTAATGCAGAGAGACCAGCGTGCCCCCTTTCAATGCAGAGAGACCAGCGTGCCCCCTTTCAATGCAGAGAGACCAGCGTGCCCCCTTTCAATGCACAGTGACCCCCCTTTCAATGTACAGTAACCAGCGTGCCCCCTTTCGATGCACAGTGACCAGTGTGCCCCCTTCAAAACAGTGACTAGCTAGCCCCCTTCAAAACAGTGACCAGCGTACATGCCCCCTTTCAATGCAGTGACCAGCGTACATGCCCCCTTTCAATGTAGTGACCAGCATACATGCCCCATTAATGCAGTGACCAGCATACATGCCCCCTTTCAATGCAGTGACCAGCGTACATGCCCCCTTTCAATGCAGTGACCAGCGTACATGCCCCCTTCAATGCAGTGACCAGCATACATGCCCCCTTTCAATGCAGTGACCAGCATACATGCCCCTTTCTATGTAGTGACCAGCATACATGCCCCTTTCAATGTAGTGACCAGCGTACATGCCCCCTTTCAATGCAGTGACCAGCATACATGCCCCTTTCAATGCAGAGACCAGCATGCGTGCGTGCCCCCTTCAAAGCAGTGTGTGGGCCCCACCCTGAGGCATTACTTCACTTACCTCACACTGGTGCCATCACCGTGCCTGGCGTGCTGCTGCTGACGGGAGTCTGGACTACTGACTCAGACGAGACAACCTCTTCTGTCTTCTTCCTCGATCACGCGCCGGCCCTCCTTTCTGGTCTGACTGCGGGTGGGAAGGTGATGAAATGACGCCGGGACGGTGAGTGACTGACGCACGTACCGCCCCCACGCGTCACGTCACCCGGGATGTCCTCCTGTATGATTGGTCCAGGCTGGAGTCTGGACCAATCACAGCCAGGACAGCACCAAAGTGGGGAGTGTCGGGGCGCATTGCTCTGCACCCACATGACCCTCAGAAGGCCGCCAATCGGCGCCTCTGCCTGGCACACGTGGGGTGCAAACCCCCCCCCCCCTAGACCATAGTAGGTCCGGCGCCCCTAGTGGGCTGAAAATTGTAATTTTTTTTTTTTTGGACACAGATTGGGGGGGGGGGGGGGCGGCACCCCTGCGCCCCCTATAGACCGGCCGCCACTGACTCTGAGAATAGGTAAGTATAGGCATCTTCCTTTCACAGGGTAAGTAGAATAGGATTTAGAAGGGGAGTGGGAGCAGGTTAAAGCTTAGTTAACAATAGCCTGAAATACCACTTTAAAGTGTTACTAAACTTGCAACCGTAAAATCAGTCTGTATATGTAAAGCATGCTGGTGATACCCACTGTGGAATCGAAGGGGTTAATTCTCCGCATTGTGTAAATAGGCTGTTTGATCCCGTTTTCTCTGATCCTTCCCTTCTTTAACTGTCCCCAATCTGCATATAGAACAGAGCTCTAGGAGGCACTCTGTACATGCTCACTTTGGTGTGTATTGCTAGAAAGTTTTTTTTTCTTGGGAGGGTGCATGTGATCAGCACAGGGCCAATCAGCACTGACCAGACAGAGGGTTCGGGATCATGCAGCCTCATAGGACAGTCAGAGTAGAATGAAAACTCCTCCTACAAGCATTACCTAGTGCTCTGCCGTGCACTGATAGAAGTCAGAAGACTGCTATATACTGCTGATGAGAAAAGGTATTTAGCGGTTTAGATTTACTAAATTAATTGCATTTCCATGTTCTGTGTACTGTGGGAGACCATATATATAGTGAATGCAGGCGCCTGGGTTTAGTAACAATTGTGAAGACCTCAGGTCAGATTAGTAAATAATTTTATGTAATGCAATTTTTAAAATTGTAGATAAAAGCTTTTATAATATCTAGATAATTTCCACAGACATCACACTTCCTCTGGAGATATCAGCCATTTCTAATTATAAGCTTGTTTTGCTTTTCAACTGATGAAGTATAAATATCTGTTTTAGATCAGTGATCTCTTCCTTAAAGCTTATGCCAAGGTGAAAAAAATAAATAAAAAATCTGCAGAATATTTCTGTAATACAGTACATGCAAACACATAAACTGCAGTTATAGAAAAATACTTGTTGGTCTGCCAAATATGCACTTAGCTCCTAAATGAGAAGTATGGGGTTTAAAAAACAAACACACCTATATACTCACCTAGGATCGATCTGATGCTGCATCTATCCACCCACCGCCTTTACTATAAGAACTGATCGATCAAGGACCGGTGAGCACTCAGTGAGCAGAGAGCAGGGCACTGTCAGTCACCTGCTCTCTGCTCTGCCCATGAAGTGCTCACTGGAGTGTGAAGGGCACAGGATTGGCTGGCAGGCATCTTGCCTGGATCCTGACATTGTCGGCTAAGTGCAGAACAAAGCTCATTCCTGTGATTCCCAGGATAAGTAGGCTCAAAAAAGCTTTGGCTTCTCTTTTAAAGTATACAGTGCCTTAAAAATGTGTTCATACCCCCTCAAATTTTCCACATTTTGTTACAACTAGTGTTGAGCGAACACGGACTGTATTATTCGTGTTCGTACCGAATAATTGGATTTTTTGTACCCGAACACGGACACGGACACTTTACTGTATGTTCGGGTAAAAATCCGTGTTCGGTCGTTTTATTTCCGGGTTTTGCATGCTTTGGCGCTCTTTTCATGGCGGGCTTTCAACAGCCAATCAACAATCGTTTAACTGGTGTGCCTTAAGCCATCCCAGCCATGCCTGCAAATGTCTCAGTAGCTGTGATTGGCCGTCTGAAGCATGTGACCAAGTCTTTATAAGTTCGAGGCAGCCGCAGCGGCGTCATTATGCTGCTTAGATTCAGGGACAGAGAGCACACATCAACGTGCTGGCTGCTGATTAGGGAAAGATAGGCAGGAAAAAACCATTTGTGTCCGGATAGAATTGAGGGACAGGTCGGAGTGTTTAGGCAGGGCGAGTTGTAGGCATTTTAGGGATAGAGTCTGCTGAATTATAGGGTCAGTGTCTTCTACAAACTACAATCGATATTGCTGTGTGGGGGGTGGGGTGAATCTGCACTCAATCCTGATCTACGATCTCTTCTCAATCCTGTTAGGGACAGAGTCTGCTGAATTTTAGGGAAACTGTGTTCTACAAACTACAATCGATATTGCTGTGTGGGGGGTGGGGTGAATCTGCACTCAATCCTGATCTACGATCTCTTCTCAATCCTGTTAGGGACAGAGTCTGCTGAATTTTAGGGAAACTGTGTTCTACAAACTACAATCGATATTGCTGTGTGGGGGGTGGGGTGAATCTGCACTCAATCCTGATCTACGATCTCTTCTCAATCCTGTTAGGGACAGAGTCTGCTGAATTTTAGGGAAACTGTGTTCTACAAACTACAATCGATATTGCTGTGTGGTGTGGGATTGGAGATAGGCAGGTGTCAGTGATCCACATTCATTTTTCTGTGTGTGAGCTGCAGTGAACACAATCTTTTTGGGCTGCAGTGAACACAATCTTTTTGGGCTGCAGTGAACACAATCTTTTTGGGCTGCAGTGAACACAATCTTTTTGGGCTGCAGTGAACACAATCTTTTTGGGCTGCAGTGAACACAATCTTTTTGGGGTGCAGTGAACAAAATCTTTTTGGGGTGCAGTGAACACAATCCTTTTTGGTGTGCAGTGAACACAATCTTTGTGGGGTGCAGTGAACAAAATCCTTTGTGGGGTGCAGTGAACACAATCTTTTTGGGGTGCAGTGAACAAAATCCTTTTTGGGGTGCAGTGAACAACATCCTTTTTGGGGTGCAGTGAACACAATCTTTTTGGGGTGCAGTGAACAAAATCCTTTGTGGGGTGCAGTGAACACAATCTTTTTGGGGTGCAGTGAACACAATCTTTTTGGGGTGGAGTGAACAACATCCTTTTTGGGGTGCAGTGAACAAAATCCTTTTTGGGGTGCAGTGAACAAAATCATTTTTGGGGTGCAGTGAACACAATCTTTGTGGGGTGCAGTGAACACAATCTTTTTGGGGTGGAGTGAACAACATCCTTTTTGGGGTGCAGTGAACAACATCCTTTTTGGGGTGCAGTGAACACAATCTTTTTGGGGTGTAGTGAACACAATCTTTGTGGGGTACAGTGAACAGAATCTTTGTGGGGTGCAGTGAACAAAATCTTTGGGGGGTACAGTGAACACAATCTTTGTGAGGTGCAGTGAACACAATCTTTGTGGGGTGCAGTGAACACAATCATTGTGGGGTGCAGTGAACTCAATCTTTGTGGGGTACAGTGAACACAATCTCATACTGAAGGTTTGAGGGTGCTGCCTGTTCCATACTCCCCCTACTCCTCATCTAGCCTTTTAGGGGTACAAACAATAGTAATTGGGGCCTAGTGTGGTTGTGTACGTGTGATATACATACACTTTTTTGGGATCATATTTTCTATTCCGCTATTTAATCAAAAACCTTTGGGGATCAGTTAAATTGGGGGATAGTCTGTGTTGGTACGTGTGAGAGAGATCCACCTTTCCAAGTTGTTGGGGTTCATCTCATACTTCTGAAGGTTTGAGGGTGCTGCCTGTTCCATACTCCCCCCTACTCCTAGCCTTTTAGGGGTACAAACAATAGTAATTGGGGCCTAGTGTGGTTGTGTACGTGTGATATACATACACTTTTTTGGGATCATATTTTCTATTCCGCTATTTAATCAAAAACCTTTGGGGATCAGTTAAATTGGGGGATAGTCTGTGTTGGTACGTGTGAGAGAGATCCACCTTTCCAAGTTGTTGGGGTTCATCTCATACTTCTGAAGGTTTGAGGGTGCTGCCTGTTCCATACTCCCCCTACTCCTAGCCTTTTAGGGGTACAAACAATAGTAATTGGGGCCTAGTGTGGTTGTGTACGTGTGATATACATACACTTTTTTGGGATCATATTTTCTATTCCGCTATTTAATCAAAAACCTTTGGGGATCAGTTAAATTGGGGGATAGTCTGTGTTGGTACGTGTGAGAGAGATCCACCTTTCCAAGTTGTTGGGGTTCATCTCATACTTCTGAAGGTTTGAGGGTGCTGCCTGTTCCATACTCCCCCCTACTCCTAGCCTTTTAGGGGTACAAACAATAGTAATTGGGGCCTAGTGTGGTTGTGTACGTGTGATATACATACACTTTTTTGGGATCATATTTTCTATTCCGCTATTTAATCAAAAACCTTTGGGGATCAGTTAAATTGGGGGATAGTCTGTGTTGGTACGTGTGAGAGAGATCCACCTTTCCAAGTTGTTGGGGTTCATCTCATACTTCTGAAGGTTTGAGGGTGCTGCCTGTTCCATACTCCCCCTACTCCTAGCCTTTTAGGGGTACAAACAATAGTAATTGGGGCCTAGTGTGGTTGTGTACGTGTGATATACATACACTTTTTTGGGATCATATTTTCTATTCCGCTATTTAATCAAAAACCTTTGGGGATCAGTTAAATTGGGGGATAGTCTGTGTTGGTACGTGTGAGAGAGATCCACCTTTCCAAGTTGTTGGGGTTCATCTCATACTTCTGAAGGTTTGAGGGTGCTGCCTGTTCCATACTCCCCCTACTCCTAGCCTTTTAGGGGTACAAACAATAGTAATTGGGGCCTAGTGTGGTTGTGTACGTGTGATATACATACACTTTTTTGGGATCATATTTTCTATTCCGCTATTTAATCAAAAACCTTTGGGGATCAGTTAAATTGGGGGATAGTCTGTGTTGGTACGTGTGAGAGAGATCCACCTTTCCAAGTTGTTGGGGTTCATCTCATACTTCTGAAGGTTTGAGGGTGCTGCCTGTTCCATACTCCCCCTACTCCTAGCCTTTTAGGGGTACAAACAATAGTAATTGGGGCCTAGTGTGGTTGTGTACGTGTGATATACATACACTTTTTTGGGATCATATTTTCTATTCCGCTATTTAATCAAAAACCTCTGGGGATCAGTTAAATTGGGGGATAGTCTGTGTTGGTACGTGTGAGAGAGATCCACCTTTCCAAGTTGTTGGGGTTCATCTCATACTTCTGAAGGTTTGAGGGTGCTGCCTGTTCCATACTCCCCCCTACTCCTAGCCTTTTAGGGGTACAAACAATAGTAATTGGGGCCTAGTGTGGTTGTGTACGTGTGATATACATACACTTTTTTGGGATCATATTTTCTATTCCGCTATTTAATCAAAAACCTTTGGGGATCAGTTAAATTGGGGGATAGTCTGTGTTGGTACGTGTGAGAGAGATCCACCTTTCCAAGTTGTTGGGGTTCATCTCATACTTCTGAAGGTTTGAGGGTGCTGCCTGTTCCATACCCCCCCTACTCCTCATCTAGCCTTTTAGGGGTACAAACAATAGTAATTGGGGCCTAGTGTGGTTGTGTACGTGCGAGATACATACACTTTTTTTGATCATATTTCCTATTCCGCTATTCAATAAAAACCTTTGAGGATCAATTGAATTGCGGGATAGTCTGTGTCGGTACGTGTGAGAGAGATCCACCTTTCCAAGTTGTTGGGGTTCATCTCATACTTCTGAAGGTTTGAGGGTGCTGCCTGTTCCATACCCCCCCTACTCCTCATCTAGCCTTTTAGGGGTACAAACAATAGTAATTGGGGCCTAGTGTGGTTGTGTACGTGCGAGATACATACACTTTTTTTGATCATATTTCCTATTCCGCTATTCAATAAAAACCTTTGGGGATCAATTAAATTGCGGGATAGTCTGTGTCGGTACGTGTGAGATCCACCTTTCCAAGTTTTTGGGGTTCATCTCATACTTCTGAAGCTTTGAGGGTGCTGCCTGTTCCATACTCCTCCTCCTCCTCATCCATCCTTTTAGGTGTACAAACAATAGTAATTGGGGCCTAGTGTGCTTCTGTACGTGTGAGATACATACACATTTTTTGATCATATTTCCTATTCCGCTATTCAATAAAAACCTTTGGGGATCAATTAAATTGCGGAATAGTCTGTGTCGGTACGTGTGAGATCCACCTTTCCAAGTTTTTGGGGTTCATCTCATACTTCTGAAGCTTTGAGGGTGCTGCCTGTTCCATACTCCTCCTCCTCCTCATCCATCCTTTTAGGTGTACAAACAATAGTAATTGGGGCCTAGTGTGCTTCTGTACGTGTGAGATACATACACATTTTTTGATCATATTTCCTATTCCGCTATTCAATAAAAACCTTTGGGGATCAATTAAATTGCGGAATAGTCTGTGTCGGTACGTGTGAGATCCACCTTTCCAAGTTTTTGGGGTTCATCTCATACTTCTGAAGCTTTGAGGGTGCTGCCTGTTCCATACTCCTCCTCCTCCTCATCCATCCTTTTAGGTGTACAAACAATAGTAATTGGGGCCTAGTGTGTTTCTGTACGTGCGAGATACATACACTTTTTTTGATCATATTTCCTATTCCGCTATTCAATAAAAACCTTTGGGGATCAATTAAATTGCGGGATAGTCTGTGTCGGTACGTGTGAGATCCACCTTTCCAAGTTTTTGGGGTTCATCTCATACTTCTGAAGCTTTGAGGGTGCTGCCTGTTCCATACTCCTCCTCCTCCTCATCCATCCTTTTAGGTGTACAAACAATAGTAATTGGGGCCTAGTGTGCTTCTGTACGTGTGAGATACATACACATTTTTTGATCATATTTCCTATTCCGCTATTCAATAAAAACCTTTGGGGATCAATTAAATTGCGGAATAGTCTGTGTCGGTACGTGTGAGATCCACCTTTCCAAGTTTTTGGGGTTCATCTCATACTTCTGAAGCTTTGAGGGTGCTGCCTGTTCCATACTCCTCCTCCTCCTCATCCATCCTTTTAGGTGTACAAACAATAGTAATTGGGGCCTAGTGTGCTTCTGTACGTGTGAGATACATACACATTTTTTGATCATATTTCCTATTCCGCTATTCAATAAAAACCTTTGGGGATCAATTAAATTGCGGGATAGTCTGTGTCGGTACGTGTGAGATCCACCTTTCCAAGTTTTTGGGGTTCATCTCATACTTCTGAAGCTTTGAGGGTGCTGCCTGTTCCATACTCCTCCTCCTCCTCATCCATCCTTTTAGGTGTACAAACAATAGTAATTGGGGCCTAGTGTGCTTCTGTACGTGTGAGATACATACACATTTTTTGATCATATTTCCTATTCCGCTATTCAATAAAAACCTTTGGGGATCAATTAAATTGCGGAATAGTCTGTGTCGGTACGTGTGAGATCCACCTTTCCAAGTTTTTGGGGTTCATCTCATACTTCTGAAGCTTTGAGGGTGCTGCCTGTTCCATACTCCTCCTCCTCCTCATCCATCCTTTTAGGTGTACAAACAATAGTAATTGGGGCCTAGTGTGCTTCTGTACGTGTGAGATACATACACATTTTTTGATCATATTTCCTATTCCGCTATTCAATAAAAACCTTTGGGGATCAATTAAATTGCGGAATAGTCTGTGTCGGTACGTGTGAGATCCACCTTTCCAAGTTTTTGGGGTTCATCTCATACTTCTGAAGCTTTGAGGGTGCTGCCTGTTCCATACTCCTCCTCCTCCTCATCCATCCTTTTAGGTGTACAAACAATAGTAATTGGGGCCTAGTGTGTTTCTGTACGTGCGAGATACATACACTTTTTTTGATCATATTTCCTATTCCGCTATTCAATAAAAACCTTTGGGGATCAATTAAATTGCGGGATAGTCTGTGTCGGTACGTGTGAGATCCACCTTTCCAAGTTTTTGGGGTTCATCTCATACTTCTGAAGCTTTGAGGGTGCTGCCTGTTCCATACTCCTCCTCCTCCTCATCCATCCTTTTAGGTGTACAAACAATAGTAATTGGGGCCTAGTGTGCTTCTGTACGTGTGAGATACATACACATTTTTTGATCATATTTCCTATTCCGCTATTCAATAAAAACCTTTGGGGATCAATTAAATTGCGGAATAGTCTGTGTCGGTACGTGTGAGATCCACCTTTCCAAGTTTTTGGGGTTCATCTCATACTTCTGAAGCTTTGAGGGTGCTGCCTGTTCCATACTCCTCCTCCTCCTCATCCATCCTTTTAGGTGTACAAACAATAGTAATTGGGGCCTAGTGTGCTTCTGTACGTGTGAGATACATACACATTTTTTGATCATATTTCCTATTCCGCTATTCAATAAAAACCTTTGGGGATCAATTAAATTGCGGGATAGTCTGTGTCGGTACGTGTGAGATCCACCTTTCCAAGTTTTTGGGGTTCATCTCATACTTCTGAAGCTTTGAGGGTGCTGCCTGTTCCATACTCCTCCTCCTCCTCATCCATCCTTTTAGGTGTACAAACAATAGTAATTGGGGCCTAGTGTGCTTCTGTACGTGTGAGATACATACACATTTTTTGATCATATTTCCTATTCCGCTATTCAATAAAAACCTTTGGGGATCAATTAAATTGCGGAATAGTCTGTGTCGGTACGTGTGAGATCCACCTTTCCAAGTTTTTGGGGTTCATCTCATACTTCTGAAGCTTTGAGGGTGCTGCCTGTTCCATACTCCTCCTCCTCCTCATCCATCCTTTTAGGTGTACAAACAATAGTAATTGGGGCCTAGTGTGCTTCTGTACGTGTGAGATACATACACATTTTTTGATCATATTTCCTATTCCGCTATTCAATAAAAACCTTTGGGGATCAATTAAATTGCGGAATAGTCTGTGTCGGTACGTGTGAGATCCACCTTTCCAAGTTTTTGGGGTTCATCTCATACTTCTGAAGCTTTGAGGGTGCTGCCTGTTCCATACTCCTCCTCCTCCTCATCCATCCTTTTAGGTGTACAAACAATAGTAATTGGGGCCTAGTGTGCTTCTGTACGTGTGAGATACATACACATTTTTTGATCATATTTCCTATTCCGCTATTCAATAAAAACCTTTGGGGATCAATTAAATTGCGGGATAGTCTGTGTCGGTACGTGTGAGATCCACCTTTCCAAGTTTTTGGGGTTCATCTCATACTTCTGAAGCTTTGAGGGTGCTGCCTGTTCCATACTCCTCCTCCTCCTCATCCATCCTTTTAGGTGTACAAACAATAGTAATTGGGGCCTAGTGTGTTTCTGTACGTGTGAGATACATACACTTTTTTTGATCATATTTCCTATTCCGCTATTCAATAAAAACCTTTGGGGATCAATTGAATTGCGGGATAGTCTGTGTCGGTACGTGTGAGAGAGATCCACCTTTCCAAGTTGTTGGGGTTCATCTCATACTTCTGAAGGTTTGAGGGTGCTGCCTGTTCCATACCCCCCCTACTCCTCATCTAGCCTTTTAGGGGTACAAACAATAGTAATTGGGGCCTAGTGTGGTTGTGTACGTGCGAGATACATACACTTTTTTTGATCATATTTCCTATTCCGCTATTCAATAAAAACCTTTGGGGATCAATTAAATTGCGGGATAGTCTGTGTCGGTACGTGTGAGATCCACCTTTCCAAGTTTTTGGGGTTCATCTCATACTTCTGAAGCTTTGAGGGTGCTGCCTGTTCCATACTCCTCCTCCTCCTCATCCATCCTTTTAGGTGTACAAACAATAGTAATTGGGGCCTAGTGTGCTTCTGTACGTGTGAGATACATACACATTTTTTGATCATATTTCCTATTCCGCTATTCAATAAAAACCTTTGGGGATCAATTAAATTGCGGAATAGTCTGTGTCGGTACGTGTGAGATCCACCTTTCCAAGTTTTTGGGGTTCATCTCATACTTCTGAAGCTTTGAGGGTGCTGCCTGTTCCATACTCCTCCTCCTCCTCATCCATCCTTTTAGGTGTACAAACAATAGTAATTGGGGCCTAGTGTGCTTCTGTACGTGTGAGATACATACACATTTTTTGATCATATTTCCTATTCCGCTATTCAATAAAAACCTTTGGGGATCAATTAAATTGCGGAATAGTCTGTGTCGGTACGTGTGAGATCCACCTTTCCAAGTTTTTGGGGTTCATCTCATACTTCTGAAGCTTTGAGGGTGCTGCCTGTTCCATACTCCTCCTCCTCCTCATCCATCCTTTTAGGTGTACAAACAATAGTAATTGGGGCCTAGTGTGTTTCTGTACGTGCGAGATACATACACTTTTTTTGATCATATTTCCTATTCCGCTATTCAATAAAAACCTTTGGGGATCAATTAAATTGCGGGATAGTCTGTGTCGGTACGTGTGAGATCCACCTTTCCAAGTTTTTGGGGTTCATCTCATACTTCTGAAGCTTTGAGGGTGCTGCCTGTTCCATACTCCTCCTCCTCCTCATCCATCCTTTTAGGTGTACAAACAATAGTAATTGGGGCCTAGTGTGCTTCTGTACGTGTGAGATACATACACATTTTTTGATCATATTTCCTATTCCGCTATTCAATAAAAACCTTTGGGGATCAATTAAATTGCGGAATAGTCTGTGTCGGTACGTGTGAGATCCACCTTTCCAAGTTTTTGGGGTTCATCTCATACTTCTGAAGCTTTGAGGGTGCTGCCTGTTCCATACTCCTCCTCCTCCTCATCCATCCTTTTAGGTGTACAAACAATAGTAATTGGGGCCTAGTGTGCTTCTGTACGTGTGAGATACATACACATTTTTTGATCATATTTCCTATTCCGCTATTCAATAAAAACCTTTGGGGATCAATTAAATTGCGGGATAGTCTGTGTCGGTACGTGTGAGATCCACCTTTCCAAGTTTTTGGGGTTCATCTCATACTTCTGAAGCTTTGAGGGTGCTGCCTGTTCCATACTCCTCCTCCTCCTCATCCATCCTTTTAGGTGTACAAACAATAGTAATTGGGGCCTAGTGTGCTTCTGTACGTGTGAGATACATACACATTTTTTGATCATATTTCCTATTCCGCTATTCAATAAAAACCTTTGGGGATCAATTAAATTGCGGAATAGTCTGTGTCGGTACGTGTGAGATCCACCTTTCCAAGTTTTTGGGGTTCATCTCATACTTCTGAAGCTTTGAGGGTGCTGCCTGTTCCATACTCCTCCTCCTCCTCATCCATCCTTTTAGGTGTACAAACAATAGTAATTGGGGCCTAGTGTGCTTCTGTACGTGTGAGATACATACACATTTTTTGATCATATTTCCTATTCCGCTATTCAATAAAAACCTTTGGGGATCAATTAAATTGCGGAATAGTCTGTGTCGGTACGTGTGAGATCCACCTTTCCAAGTTTTTGGGGTTCATCTCATACTTCTGAAGCTTTGAGGGTGCTGCCTGTTCCATACTCCTCCTCCTCCTCATCCATCCTTTTAGGTGTACAAACAATAGTAATTGGGGCCTAGTGTGCTTCTGTACGTGTGAGATACATACACATTTTTTGATCATATTTCCTATTCCGCTATTCAATAAAAACCTTTGGGGATCAATTAAATTGCGGGATAGTCTGTGTCGGTACGTGTGAGATCCACCTTTCCAAGTTTTTGGGGTTCATCTCATACTTCTGAAGCTTTGAGGGTGCTGCCTGTTCCATACTCCTCCTCCTCCTCATCCATCCTTTTAGGTGTACAAACAATAGTAATTGGGGCCTAGTGTGTTTCTGTACGTGTGAGATACATACACTTTTTTTGATCATATTTCCTATTCCGCTATTCAATAAAAACCTTTGGGGATCAATTGAATTGCGGGATAGTCTGTGTCGGTACGTGTGAGAGAGATCCACCTTTCCAAGTTGTTGGGGTTCATCTCATACTTCTGAAGGTTTGAGGGTGCTGCCTGTTCCATACCCCCCCTACTCCTCATCTAGCCTTTTAGGGGTACAAACAATAGTAATTGGGGCCTAGTGTGGTTGTGTACGTGCGAGATACATACACTTTTTTTGATCATATTTCCTATTCCGCTATTCAATAAAAACCTTTGGGGATCAATTAAATTGCGGGATAGTCTGTGTCGGTACGTGTGAGATCCACCTTTCCAAGTTTTTGGGGTTCATCTCATACTTCTGAAGCTTTGAGGGTGCTGCCTGTTCCATACTCCTCCTCCTCCTCATCCATCCTTTTAGGTGTACAAACAATAGTAATTGGGGCCTAGTGTGCTTCTGTACGTGTGAGATACATACACATTTTTTGATCATATTTCCTATTCCGCTATTCAATAAAAACCTTTGGGGATCAATTAAATTGCGGGATAGTCTGTGTCGGTACGTGTGAGATCCACCTTTCCAAGTTTTTGGGGTTCATCTCATACTTCTGAAGCTTTGAGGGTGCTGCCTGTTCCATACTCCTCCTCCTCCTCATCCATCCTTTTAGGTGTACAAACAATAGTAATTGGGGCCTAGTGTGTTTCTGTACGTGTGAGATACATACACTTTTTTTGATCATATTTCCTATTCCGCTATTCAATAAAAACCTTTGGGGATCAATTGAATTGCGGGATAGTCTGTGTCGGTACGTGTGAGAGAGATCCACCTTTCCAAGTTGTTGGGGTTCATCTCATACTTCTGAAGGTTTGAGGGTGCTGCCTGTTCCATACCCCCCCTACTCCTCATCTAGCCTTTTAGGGGTACAAACAATAGTAATTGGGGCCTAGTGTGGTTGTGTACGTGCGAGATACATACACTTTTTTTGATCATATTTCCTATTCCGCTATTCAATAAAAACCTTTGAGGATCAATTGAATTGCGGGATAGTCTGTGTCGGTACGTGTGAGAGAGATCCACCTTTCCAAGTTGTTGGGGTTCATCTCATACTTCTGAAGGTTTGAGGGTGCTGCCTGTTCCATACTCCCCCTACTCCTCATCTAGCCTTTTAGGGGTACAAACAATAGTAATTGGGGCCTAGTGTGGTTGTGTACGTGTGATATACATACACTTTTTTTGGATCATATTTTCTATTCCGCTATTCAATAAAAACCTTTCTAGGGCAAGATCTTAAATTACAGAAATATGAGGAGACCGTCAAATAAGGGCCGTGGCCTGGGTCGTGGTGCTGCTGGTAGAGCTCCTGTTGCAAGGAGAGGACATGGTCGATCTGTGCCAGCTACACGCACAAGTGAAACACCTTCCTCAAGTGTGAGTAGGCGACAGAACCTGCATCAGTATTTGGTAGGGCATCAAACGCCCCTAGAAGTGATGAGGCCAGAACAAGTTGAGGCGATAGTAGATTGGTTTGCTGCTGACAGTGCCTCCAGTTCCTTCACATTGTCTCCCACCCAGTCTACTGCAGAAAGGTCAGAGTTGGCACCTGCAGCCAATGTCCAACCGTCTTTCACCTCACCCCCTTGCAAATCAGGCCAGCAGTCTGAGCCCCAAGCCATACAGCAGTCTCTTATTCTTTTTGAGGACTCTGTCAGCAGGGTTTCCCAGGGCCATCCACCTAGCCCTGCCCCAGAAGTGGAAGAGATTGAGTGCAGCGATGCCCAACCACTTATTCCTCAAGATGAGTACATGCAAGGATCATCGCAGCACGTCTCCGATGATGACGAAACGCAGGTGCCAACTGCTGCGGCGTTCAGCATTGTGGAGACCGACAAGGAGGGCAGGGGTGAAGACTGGGTGGAAGATGATGTGGAGGACGATGAGGTCCTCGACCCCACATGGAATGAACGTCATGCAGGTGAACTGAGTAGTTTGGAGGAAGAGGCGGTGGTCGCACAGAGCCACCAGCACAGCAGAAGAGGGAGCAGGGTGCAGAAGCGGAGCGGCCGTGCCCTAGACACTACGCCCGCTACTGCCCAACGCAGCAAGGGAACGAGCGCACCAAAGTCAGCTCAAAGGAGTTCTCTAGCGTGGAAGTTCTTTAGAAAATGTGCTGATGACAGGACACGAGTGGTTTGCACCCTGTGCAATCAGAGCTTGAAGCGAGGCATGAACCTTCTCAACCTGAGCACAACCTGCATGATCAGGCATCTAAGTGCAAAGCACGAGCTGCAGTGGAGTACACACCTTCAAAACCAAGAAACGTCTCTGGCTCATCCTGCTTCCTCTTCTGCTGCAGTCTCGGCCGCTCCAGCCACATCTGTAGTGATACCGGCACCTGCCACCCCGCAAACAGACGATCTGTCAGCAACACCACCACCTGGGTCACCAACAACCATCTCCACAATGTCCCGTGGAAGCGTTCAGCTTTCCATCTCCCAAACACTTGAGAGGAAGAGGAAGTACCCCCCTACCCACCCGCGATCCCTGGCCCTGAATGCCAGCATTTCAAAATTATTGGCCTTTGAAATGCTGTCATTCCGTCTGGTGGAGACGCACAGTTTTAAAAACCTTATGTCGGTGGCTGTCCCACAGTACGTCGTGCCCAGCCGCCACTACTTTTCCAGGCAAGCCATCCCTTCCCTGCACAACCAAGTGGGGGAAAAAATCAGGTGTGCACTGCGCAACGCCATCTGTGCCAAGGTCCACCTAACTACGGATACGTGGACCAGTAAGCACGGTCAGGGGCGTTATATCTCCCTAACGGCACACTGGGTAAATGCAGTGGCGGATGGGCCTGAGGCGGATAGCAATTTGGCGCATGTCCTTCCACCACCGAGGATTGCAGGGTGCTTCAGTTTGCCTCCTGTTCCTAACTCCTCCTACTCCGCTTCCTCATCCTCTACCGCCTCCTCATCCGGACAGCGTAACACCTTCACCACCAACTTCAGCACGGCCAGGGGTAAACGACAGCAGGCAGTTTTACAACTTGCCTGTTTGGGGGACAAACCACACACCGCGCAGGAGTTGTGGAGGAGCATGGAACAGCAGACAAATGAGTGGTTGCTGCCAGCGAGCCTCAAGCCCGGCCTGGTGGTGTGCGATAACGGGCGAAATCTCATAGCAGCTCTGGGCCTAGCCGGTTTGACGCACATCCCTTGCCTGGCGCATGTGCTGAATTTGGTGGTGCAGAGGTTCCTTAAAAACTACCCCGATATGTCAGAGCTGCTGCAGAAAGTGCGGGCCGTTTGTGCGCACTTTCGGCGTTCTCACCCTGCTGCTGCTCGCCTGGCAGCGCTGCAGCGTAACTTCGGCCTTCCCGCTCACCGCCTCATATGTGACGTGCCCACAAGGTGGAACTCCACCTTGCACATGCTGGAAAGACTGTGCGAGCAGCAGCAGGCCATAGTGGAGTTTCAGCTGCAGCACGCACGCGTGAGTCGCTCTGCGGAACAGCACCACTTCACCACCAATAACTGGGCCTCCATGCGAGACCTGTGTGCCTTGTTGCGCTGTTTTGAGTACTCCACCAACATGGCCAGTGGCAATGACGCCGTTCTCAGCTTAACTATCCCACTTCTATGCCTCCTTGAAAAAACAATTCGGGCGATGATGGAAGAGGATGTGGCACAGGATGAGGAGGAGGAGGAGGATGAAGAGGTAACATTTCCAAGGCTTTCAGGGCAGTCATTCGCAAGGGGCTCCGAGGGTGGGTTCCTGCACACGCAAACGCCAGGGACGCAATTGTCCAGCAGGGGCACAGTTCTGGAGGATGAGGAGGATGAGGAGGAGGAGGAGCTGGAGGAGGAGATGGAACCATGTTCACAGCAGGGTGGCACCCAGGCCAGCTCATGGCCATCACTGGTGCGTGGCTGGGGGGATACAGAGGACACGGACCATACACCTCCCACAGAGGACAGCCTTTCGTTGCCTCTGGGCAGCCTGGCACACATGAGCGATTACATGCTGCAGTGTCTCCACAACGACCGCCGAGTTGCCCACATTCTAACTTGTGCTGATTACTGGGTGGCCACGCTGCTGGATCCCCGTTACAAGGACAACGTACCGTCCTTAATTCACTCACTGGAGCGCGATCACAAGATGCGCGAGTACAAGCGCACGCTGGTAGACGCCATGCTGCTGGCATTCCCATCTGACAGCGGGGCCACAGTGGAAGCACAAGGCAGAGGAGGAGGAGGAGGAGGTCGCCAACGCAACCAGGGCACCGCCAGCACCTCAGAAGGCAGGGTTAGCATGGCCGAAATGTGGAAAAGCTTTGTCAGCACGCCACAACAAACAGCAGCACCAGCAGCTCAGATGGAACGTCTTAGCAGGAGGCAGCATTTTACCAACATGGTGGAGCAGTATGTGTGCACACGCCTACATGTAGTGAATGACGGGTCTGCCCCCTTCAACTTCTGGGTCTCCAAATTGGGCACATGGCCTGAGCTTGCCCTTTACGCCTTGGAGGTGCTGGCGTGCCCTGCAGCCAGTGTATTATCTGAACGGGTATTTAGCACGGCTGGGGGCGTTATAACAGACAAGCGCAGCCGCCTGTCCAGAGACAATGTGGACAAGCTCACGTTCATTAAAATGAACCAGGCATGGATCCCACGGGACTTTTCCGTACCTTATGCAGAATAGCAATGGATACCGACCTTACCCACCCATTGTTCCATTTTTGCTCTTTCTCACTCTTTTGGGGTGTACCCTCATTTAAAATTTGTGAAAAGAAGCAGTGTTGGCTACCTCGTCCTCCTCCTCAGGGCCAGATTAATGTAGGGTCTATTGGAGCTGCAGCTCCAGGCCCCTACCTTTTATATAGGCCCCGGGTTGGCCATATTCACTGTTACCGCTCTTCTGTCACTTGTAAACACAGAAGTCTGGCTTCTATGCTCGCTTCCCCAGGCAGCACCCTCAGAACCTCCCCACACAGCGTGAAGGCCGGACAAGGAGGGACAGTTGGCGATGCATGGATGTGTTTATGGGCTTCAGAGACAGCATCCCATGTTGAATTAGGCATGCATGGCTGCACCCTTCCTCCTCTGGGTGCATGGCAAGGCACGGCCCTAAGGCCCTTCAAAATCCTCAGCACCAAGCCCATGATGCTGTTAATCCGGCCCTGGTCCTCCTCCACCGCCGCTTCCACCTACACCGCCCATAGGTGTGCGCAGCCTATTGCATTAAGGTGTGCACCCCAAAGTTGAAATACACATGCATGTGTTTGCCAGCAGGGAGAGTAATGTATCGGGGCCATGTACCTGTAGGCAAGGAGAAATAGAGCAGAGCAGGTCCCAGGGAGATCTTTCCCATCTCCTCACTGGCAATGCTATGTGCCCTAGGTGATTAGGGTGTGCCCAGGCACACCCAGCACACCCTGTGCGCACGCCTATGTCACCGCCACATCCACCACCACCTCAACCTCCCTCCTACTCCATATGGGCCTCGTCCTTCAGAGATGAAGAAGAACATTGTTTTATTTTTCTGTTTTTTTTTGTTGTTTTAAGTTATTTCCCTATCCACATTTGTTTGCAGAGCACTTGCCATGCTCTTAATTACGTTTTGCTGCCATTTGCAGCACTCTAGCCCTTTCCTTTGGTGTTTTAGAGCCATTTTAGTGCCTTAAAGTTCGGGTCCCCATTGACTTCAATGGGGTTCGGTGTCCGGGAAAAGTTCGGTAAAAGTCCGGGACACGGACCCGGACTTTTTTTTAAAGTTCGGCCGACCCCGTCGAACACGGACATCTAGGTGTCCGCTCAACCCTAGTTACAACCAAAAACATAAATGCATTTTATTGGGAATTTATGTGATAGACCAACACAAAGTGGCACATACTTGTGAAGTGGAAGAAAAATTATAAATGGTTTTTAAATTTTTTTACAAATAAATGTGTGAAAAGTATGGTGTGCATTTGTATTCACCCCCCGGAGTCAATACTTTGTAGAACCAACTTTCACTGCATTTACAGCTGCAAGTCTTTTTAGGTATGTCTCTTCCAGCTTTGCACATCTAGGGAGTGAAATTTCTGCGCATTCTTCTTTGCTAAAAAGCTCAAGCTCTGTCAGATTGGATGGAGAGTGTCTGAACAGCATTTTGCAAGTCTTGCCACAGCTTTCCCATCATGCCCAGTCATGTCTGTAATGTCAGAGTTTTACAATGCCTCATGGGATGTGTATTTCCACAACAGCTGGAGGGCTGTAGTTTGAGAAACCCTGATCTAAACCATTCCATTGTAGCTCTGGCTGTATGATTAGGGTCGTTGTCCTTCTGGAAGGAGAACCTCTGCCCCAGTCTCAAGTCTTTTGCAGACTCTAACAGGTTTTCTTCCAAGATTGCCCTGTATTTGGCTCCATCCAGAGTTGTATAAAGTACTCGAAACCCATACTTGAGTAAAAGTACAAGTCCTCGATCAAAAAGTGACTTGAGTAGAAGTACTAAAGTATTCAACATTTTTTGTACTTAAGTATTGCAAGTAGTTTTTTTTTTAAATTTTGCTACTCAAGTACTGAAAGTAAAAGTACCAGTAGTTTTTTAAAAAAAAAATTGCTACTCAAGTACTGAAACTAAAAGTACAAGTACTGTGTTATGTAGTTATTAAAGAAAGAAGTCAAAATACACATAACATTATACACATTTTTTTGAGCTTAATGAAACCTGCCATCTACTGTTCTGGCAGTGGTCGTTTTTATAATAATAACGAGTAACTATGCAGCACAAAAAAAATATCGGAGTAGAAGTATTGAAATCATCGAAAAAATGTAGTGAAGTAAAAGTGGAAGTAGGAGAAAAAAATTCTACTCTAGGAAAGTACAGATACCGCCTTTTCGGTACTTAAGTACAGTAGTGAAGTAGTTCTACTTACTTACTATACATCTCTGGCTCCATCCATCTTCCCATCAACTCTGACCATCTTCCCCATCCCTGCTAAAGAAAAGCATCTCCACAACATGATGCTACCACCACCATGTTTTAAGATGTTGTGTTCAGGTTGATGTGCAGTGTTATGGCCCGTACACGCGTACCGATTGTCGGCCGAAAATGTTCGACCGCCGAACGATCGGCCGATTGTCGGCTTGTTAGTATGATGCTTCCGACAACCGACAGCGCACTTTCGGCCGAAAAGAATCTGTCTTGCAAGCATTAAAATTTTTGTATGCCGACACCAGAGCGGCCGATTGTTCGCCAGTCAATACAGAATTTGGCCGACAGACAGCAGATTTGCAAGACTGGGCATGCTCAGAAAAGAAAAAACACAGGGAAAGTTAACCATCACATGACATCACTTCTGCAGTCAGCTGTAGTCGGCGGACAAAATTCTTGTGCAGTTTTTTGCACTTTTCAACAGACACGACAGCCCAGGGACAAAATACGGCCGATCGTTCGGCCGATGATCGGTACGTGTGTACGGGGCATTAGTTTTCTGCCACATATAGCATTTTGCTTTTAGGCCAAAAAGTTAAATTTTGGTCTCATCTGACCAGAGCACCTTCTTCCACATGTTTGCTGTGTGCCCCACATGGCTTCTCGCAAACTGCAAACGGGACTTCTTATGTCTTTCTTTCAACAATGGGTTTCTTCTTGCCACTTTTCCAAAAAGGTCAGATCTGTGGAGTGCACGACTAATAGTTGTCCTGTGGAGGGTGGACAGATTCTCCTACCTGAGCTGTGGTTCTCTGCAGCTCCACCAGAGTTACCATGGGCCTCTTTGCTGCTTCTCTGATTACTGCTTTTCTTTCCCAGCCCATCAGTTTAGGTTGACAGCCATGTCTTGGTAGGTTTGCAGTTTTGCCATACTCTTTCCATTTTCGGTTGATGGATTGAACCGTGCTCCGTAAGATGTTCAAAGCTTGGAAATTTTTTTATTACCGAACGCTGCTTTAAACTTCTCCACAGCTTTATCCCTGACCTGTCTGGTGTGTTCCTTGGCCTTCATAATGCAGTTTGTTCACTAAGGTTTTCTAACAAACCTCTGAGGGCTTTGCAGAATAGCTGTATTTATACTGAGATTAAATTACACACAGTTGAACTCTATTTACTAATTAGGTGACTTCTGAAGGCAGTTGGTTTCACTAGATTTTAGTTAGGGGTATCAGAGAAAAGGGGACTGAATACAAATGCATGCCACACTTTTCAGATATTTATTTGTAAAACATTTTGAAAATAATTTATCATTTTCCTTCCACTTCACAAATATGTGCCACTTTGTGTTGGGCTATCACATAAAATCCTGTCATAAATGTTTATACTGCTCTGATAAACAGTGTCTATTTTTGCAAATAAGCAAGGATCTATAATTAAGGAGATTCTCAACTTATTACATAAATCAACAAAAAACTCAAGATCGTTTATTGGCGCTAGCTTGAAGACAAGAGGAATACAACTTTGTGCAAAAATATCTATATTTATTAAATAAAATCAGTGCAGAATAATGTCAAAATATAACTGGCAATAAACACAAAAAGTGGAACAAAATTCTATAATATGTATCACACAGGTACTGTGAGAACTACAATCGAAGGATATTATAACAGAATATCATTACAACCAAAACCCATAACTTCTGGAATGTGATTAATAGCTTCTCATGAGCTCACAAAATATGGAAACAAAATTATACAGATTTGACACGTGACTTCTCTCAGCCAACAGATGTTCACAACTCAAACTTTAAAATGCATGGACAAAAATTGTTACACCATGCACTAAACTTGTTAGAAGTCAAGATTGTTTTTGGTAAAATAAACTTCTATTAAGTTAATTTATTTTAAGAATACATCACAACTGCCCCATTTACTATGAACTGAAATCAGCCTCAAGTGGATTTATAATCTGGAAAATAGACCGGTCATACTGCAGTTCGAATGATCTAAATTCAAATCTTGATGCTATAAAGAAAATCAAATGATTCAGTCAGATGTATATGGCAAGCAAATTGCCTACAGAAAAATAGAAGTTTATGCTTTAACAAAAACTTCTATGTCTGTTGCCTGGGATGTCACTTTTGAATAGCCTGCCTCAGCTTCAAATGTCTCCCATCAGTGTGTCAGAACCTCCTCAGAGTATTCCTACTTCCTTCCTGATCTTTCTAATTCTCTCCCTCTCTCAACTCGCATATCATTTTTATCCTATGGGAATGTAGATGTGGATTTTGTTTTCCACATGATAACACGTCAGATGGGGCATCACTTACTATGTGCCTCTACCTCGCCATTATCAACAGGGGGCACTGTTTGTCTGTATAAAAGTTTGGGTAATTTAATATAATTCAACTATTTTCTGGATACACACATATGCACACACACACACATACACATACAGACACGTGCACACACAAACACACATACACATACAGACACGTGCGCACACAAACACGTACATACACAAACACACACACACACATACAGACACATGTACACACAGTTCCAAACACATACAGACACACCCACACAAACAGCCACATGTACACACACACATGCACACACAGACACATGTACACACACACATGCACACACAGACACATGTACACACATGTACCCACATACAGACACATGTATATACACACACACACACACATACAAACACATACAGACACACCCACACAAACAGCCACATGTACTCACACACATGCACACACAGACACATGCACACACACAAACACACACATGTACAGATATACAGACACATGTACACACACACACACATGTACACACATACAGACACATGTACACATACACACACACACACACATACAGACAGGGCCGGCCTTTGGGGTGTGCGAGCTGTGCGGCCGCACAGGGCGCCATGGGCAACAAGGGCGCCGTGCGGCCATCACAGCTCGCAGAGGATCAGGCGATTCAGGCCGCACAGCGGGAGGTGAGCGGCGACTGCGGCCTGGACAGGGTTAACACAGGCCGCGGCCGCCGCTTACCTCCCGCTGTGCAGCCGTGCCTCGATCACCTATTGCTGCAGTGAGGCGAGCTGTGTATCTCTCACACAGCTCAGCCTCCGATCCTTCCACGGAATCCATGCTGACTTCCTGCCCACACATCCCCGGGAGTGTGGGCGGGCGGGAGGAGGAGAAGGGGCGGGGCGAGGAGGAGCTGACGATCTCTCCTCTGGCGTCAGTGCAGGGAGGGAGGAGAGATCGTTAGCTCCTCCTCGCCCCGCCCCTTCTCCTCCTCCTCCCGCCCACCCACACTCCCGGGTTTTAAAGAAAAAAAAAAGCTGCAGACAATGTAAAGTAAGTGACATCTCTCTCCTTCAAAAAATGTAAGGGGGGGGGGGTATGTGATGTAAGGGGGGCTCTATGTGTGGGGGGGGCTCTGTGTGAGGGGGGCTATGTGTGGGGGTCTGTGATGTAAGGGGGGGCTCTCTGATGTGTGGGGCTCCATGGGGAGGGGGGTCTGATGTAAGGGGGACTTTTTGTGGGGGGGTTTCTGATGTGAGGATGTGAGGGGGGCTTTGTGTGTGTGTGTGTGTAGGGGGTCTCTGATGTTAGGGGGGCTTTGTGTGTGTGTGTGTGTGTAGGGGGTCTCCGATGTTAGGGGGGCTTTGTGTGTGTGTGTAGGGGGTCTCTGATGTTAGGGGGGCTTTGTGTGTGTGTTACGGGTCTCTGATGTTAGGGGGGCTTTGTGTGTGTGTGTAGGGGGTCTCTGATGTTAGGGGGGCTTTGTGTGGGAGGTCTCTGATGTGCGGGGGGCTCTCTGATGTGGGGGGCTCCGTGGGGAGGGGGGTCTGATGTAAGGGGGCTTTGTGTGGGGGGTCTCTGATGTGAGGGGGGCTTTGTGTGGGGGTCTCTGATGTGAGGGGGGCTTTGTGTCGGGGGTCTCTGATGTGAGGGGGGCTTTGTGTGTGTGTGTGTAGAGGGTCTCTTATGTTAGGGGGGCTTTGTGTGTGTGTAGGGGGTCTCTGATGTTAGGGCGGCTTTGTGTGTGTGTGTGTAGGGGGTCTCTGATGTTAGGGGGGCTTTGTGTGGGTGTGTGTGTGTAGGGGGTCTCTGATGTTAGGGGGGCTTTGTGTGGGAGGTCTCTGATGTGCGGGGGGCTCTCAGTTGTGGGGGGCTCCGTGGGGAGGGGGGGTCTGATGTAAGGGGGCTTTGTGTGGGGGGTCTCTGATGTGAGGGGGGGCTCTGTGTGGGGGGGGCTTTGTGTGGGGGGTCTCTGATGTAAAGGGGGCTCTGTGTGGGGGGGCTCTGATGTAAAGGGGGCTCTGTGTGGGGGGTCTCTGATGTAAGGGGGGCTCTGATGTAAGGGGGGCTAAGTTATTAGTGATCATAAAAAAGAAAAGTCAAATAAAGTGCAAAAAAGGTGCAAGAAAATACGCGCGGGGGGGGGGGGCGCCACGGGATTAGCTCGCACAGGGCGCCTGATCACCTAAGGCCGGCCCTGCATACAGACACACCCACACAAACAGCCACATGTACACACACACACACACATGAACACACAGACACATGTACACACACACACACACATGAAGCGTTTTAAAATGTAGTACATGCACTACTTTTGGCGCGGTGCAGGGCAATTATAGCCAATTCAAAATGAATGGGCTTGAAATCGTACCGCACAGAGCCCTATGGGAGTCACAAAGGAACGCACAACGCATTCCTGTGCAATTCTGATGCGGGCATGGTGTGAACCGGCCCTGAACGTGAGGGAATGTTACATTCACCCAACAAAATCCTACAAATAGAAACTGATGGTACATACACATATTACAAACGTTATGGGTATTATTTGTTATTTTTGCACAGTAATGAGACATTTACAAAGCAATTCTTTTATAAATAGACCCCCTCTATATAGGAGCAACTGAGAAATAAAGGGGAAAAAAGGCAAAAAAAAATGTTCTGGCCTGTAACATACCTCCTGTTTTAGGCCACTTTCACATGGGCACCCCCTTTTGATGGACTCAGTTTGCTCAGCGGGGGGATCGCTGACCCTGCTGAGCAGGGAGATGACAGGTCCGTGTGCGCTCACTGTGAAGAGCGGAGACAGACACTGCCCCAATTTCCTCTATAGGGAGATCGGGTGAAAATGGACCGCCTGTCCCGTTTTCATCATCTGATTCCATCGCCCAGATGGATGGAAAATAGGACCACCATCCATCTGAATTTTGAAGACAGGATCGGATTGGAAAGCGCCGACATCCGCCGCTTCATAGGGGTAAATGGAGGGTCCGATCCGGTCCGCCTGAAAAACTGGCAGGCGGACCTGATCGGACAGCCCGGGTGAAAGGGCCCTTGGAATACCTAAACTGTGGAAGGAGGAGCACAGGGGACACCTTTGGACAACAGCATTGTCAGTCTGGGGGAGGGGATTGTTCAATGCACTAGAAGATTTTGATATATACTAACAAATTAAAGCAAAACTTCAGCTAAGCAGTTACAGCAGCAGTTGCTTTTTTATTTTTGGGGAAAAGGTTTACATAAAAAAATAATTAAACAAAAGCTAAACATTGTAAGCACCCCTGTCAGTTTTAAATGATTTATCTCAACCCTCCAACTGCTACATATGTAGGGCAGCTTATTTAGTTGCATAATAACAGACTAACTGGCCAGATCACCAGATGAAAATAAAAGACTGAAAGCCTAGAAAAGAAAAATAATGCAGCCATAACATCCAAGAATTGCTGCAATATAAAAAATGTTTACTTTTAGGGTTTAGTGCCGGTTCACATTTGTGCGATCACAGAGATCGCATGTAATTCGGAGTGCACTGCTCCTAAAATTACATGCGATCTCTGTGCGGTGCAAATTCAGCCATACAGTTTGTATGGCCGAATTTTCACCGAAATCTCACTCAACACACACAGGACCCTTTTTTTGGTCCGCAGCAGAATCGGATCGCATGGTGGTTCACACTAGTGCGATCCGATTCTGTGCGAACTTTCAGATTGCACTGCGATATGCGATCTGATCTGGGGGTGTCGTTAACTTTCAATTGACACCACCAGCATATCGCATATGGCAGTGTGAACTGCCAGGGGTGCGAATGCGATGCGGGAACACGCTGTATATTCGCAGCCTTCCCGCATCGAACAAATGTGAACCGGCACTTAAAGTTTTATTAAACCCAAAACCGAAAAAAGTTTTCTTTTCTTTGTTTTTACTCTAGCTGCTGATGTGACCTGTAGCACACCTCCAGTGAGACACAACTCTGGATTAATGAGCACGAGGTACAGCAGACAGCAACAGTGTCAGTCTGGTAAGAGGGTATCATTAAATGCATTAGCACATTTACAGTATCTCACAAAACACCCCTCACATTTTTATAAATATTTTATTATCTATTTTCATGTGACAACATTGAAGAAATTACACTTTGGTACAATGTAAAGTAGTGAGTGTCCAGCTTGTATAACAGTGTAAATTTGCTGTCCCCTCAAAATAACTCAACACACAGCCATTAATGTCTAAACCGCTGGCAACAAAAGTGAGTACACCCCTAAGTGACAATGTCCAAATTGGGCCCAATTTGCCATTTTCCCTCCCCAATGTCAAGTGACTCGTCAGTGTTACAAGGTCTCAGGTGTGAATGGGGAGCAGGTGTGTTTAATTTGGTGTTATCGCTCTCACTCTCATACTGGTCACTGGAAGTTCAACATGGCACTTCATGGCAAAGAACTCTCTGAATCTGAATCTGGATCTGAAAAAAGAATTGATACTCTACATTAAGATGGCCTAGGCTATAAGAAGATTGCCAAGACCCTGAAACTGAGCTGCAGCACGGTGGCCAAGACCATACAGCCAGTGCCATCTTAAGAGCATTAAAGGGCCCCAGGCAATGCAGTGCATTGGGGCCCTGCCTACACAATCAGTTAGACTCGACTGTCCTGTGTGTGCCTGTTCCCGTGGAGGCGGACAGGCATTCTTGCAGTTGTGGACTCCCCCTCCATGGCCCAAGTGGCCTGACAGCAGCACAGGACCGACAGGTGCCTGCCACCTGCTAAGTTTGGCGGTATGATGCACACGGGAATCGGGACTAATGCTTGGCTGGGGTTGGGTCGCTGGTGGGGCCCCCTGGTTAAGTGGGGCCCCCGGTCAACTGCCCAGCATGCCCATTCACTAAGATGGCCCTGCATACAGCGGTTTAACAGGACAGGTTCCACTCAGAACAGGCCTCGCTATAGCAGACCAAAGAAAATGAGTACACGTGCTCAGCATCATATCCAGAGGTTGTCTTTGGAAAATAGACGTAAGAGTGCTGCCAGCATTGCTGCAGAGGTTGAAGGGGTGGGGGGTCAGCCTGTCAGTGCTCAGACCATACGCCACACACTGCATCAAATTGGTCTGCATGGCTGTCAACCCAGAAGGAAGCCTCTTCTAAAGATGATGAACGAGAAAGCTTGCAAACAGTTTGCTAAAGGCAAGCAGAGTAAGGACATGGATTACTGGAACCATGTCCTGTGGTCTGATGAGACCAAGATTAACTTATTTGGTTCAGATGGTGTCAAGCCTGTGTGGCGGTAACCAGGTGAGGAGTACAAAGACAAGTGTGTCTTGCCTACAGTCAAGCAAGGTGGTGGGAGTGTCATGGTCTGGGGCTGCATGAGTGCTGCCGGCAATGGGGAGCTACAGTTCACTGAGGGAACCGTGAAAGCCAACATGTACTGTGACATACTGAAGCAGAGCATGATCCCCTCCCTTCGGAGACTGGGCCGCAGGGCAGCATTCCAACATGATAATGACCCCAAACATACCTCCAAGATTACCACTGCCTTGCTAAAGAAGGTAAAGATGACGGACTGGCCAAGCATGTCTCCAGACCAAAACCCTATTGAGCATCTCTGGGGCATCCTCAAATGCATGGTTGACAACATTTGAAAAAAATGTCCAGGGACACTTTGCAGCACAGCTATCAGTTACTTACCACACCCACTTCCCTGAAGCTCCACCTCCTCTGCGTAATTAATCTCCACCTACTTATCATCAGATTATAGGGTCTGAAGATCATAGAAGCTGAAGGTAAAGGTGATGGAGTGGCCAAGTATGTCTCCAGACCTAAACCCTATTGAGCACCTGTGGGGCATCCTTAAACAGAAGTTGGAGGAGCGCAAGGTCTCTAACATCAACCAGCTCTGTGATGTCATCATGGAGGAGTGGAATAGGACTCCAGTGGCAAACTGTGAAGCTCTGCTGAACTCATTGCCCAAGAGGGTTAAGGCAGGGCTGGAAAATAATGGTGGCCACACAAAATATTGGCACTTGGGCCCAATTTGGACATTTTCACTTAGGGGTGTACTCACCTTTGTTTCCAACGGTTTAGACATTAATGGCTGTGTGTGGAGTTAGTTTGAGGGGACAGCAAATTTACACTGTTATACAAGCTGTACACTCACTACTTTACATTGTAGCAAAGTGTAATTTCCTCAGTGTTGTTACATGAAAAGATATAATAAAATATTTACAAAAATGTGGGGGGTGTACTCACTTTTGTACCAAAATCCAGCTGACACTATATGACCAGTTACAGCAAACAATTTAAGCACCCCTGCTAGTGTTAAATGTTTGCCTCATCCATGTTATCTAATACATTCTGCTGGAGAGCCTATGCTTTTGAAAAACAACAGACTTGCAGGCTGGGTCACCAGGTGAAAATGGAAGAAAGCCTAAAAAAGAAAATGAATGCAGCCATCATATCTAAGAACAGGTAAGCTACAATATAATAAATGTTTGCTTTTGGATTTAATACCGCTTGAATTTTGCTGAGAATTAGGACAAGTACGTAAATAGACTGAAATAACGCAGTCAGAAAGTACAGGACATAGGACACTTATAAATTTAATGCAAGATTAAGATTTTTAATCTAAAAGTACTTTCCCAAACAGGAAATATTGTATCTATTTTATGCAGGGTTTTTTCTCAGCAGCAACGTGGGGTAACGCAGTTCCGGCACATCCAGGCCTGAATGTATGTAAGGGCGAAGAGTGCTGGGCTGTGCTGCAGGGTCTGTTGATGCTGGCTGCTGGAGGATCTATTGTCATAGGAGGGGCTAGTTGTTATTGCGAGGGGAGGTCTGCTGTTGCTGAGGGTGGGTTTTATGTTGCTGGGGGTCAGTTGTTGCTGGGAAGAATCTACTAATGAGGGAGGGGAGGGGTCTATTGTTGCTGGCTGCTGGAGCATACTTGGCAACTGTTCCTTTTTTCCTGGGACAGTCCCTGCAAATAGGAGCCTGTCCCAGGTAATTTATATTGTCCCTAGAAGCAGGGCCATCTTACAGAATGGGCACGCTGGGCAGTTGCCCGGGGGCCCCACTTGCCCGGGGGCCCCACCTGCCCAGCAACCCAGCAAGCATTAGTCCCGATTCCCATGTGCATCTCGCCACCGAACTTAGCAGGTGGCAGGCGACTGTGGGCCCTGCGCTGCTGTCAGGCCACTTGGGCCATGGAGGGGAGCCCACAACTGCAGGAATGCCTGTCCGCCTCCACGGGAACAGGCACACACAGGACAGTCCAGTCTGACTCCCATCCGTGTGTGTTCACCGGACCCAGCCACCGAACTTTGAAGCTGTCATTAGCCTTGCACTGCTGTTCCAATAAATATTGCCTTATCGATAATTTACATTTTTATTCTCGCGGGTGATTGTGTAGGCAGGGCCCCAGTGCACTGCATTGCCCGGGGCCCTTTAATGCTCTTAAGATGGCACTGCCTAGAAGCGCCTGTTAATCAGGCTGCCCATAAATGTTACGCAGAAGTAGTGCAGCTGAATGGGAGACTTATTCCAACTCTGCTACTGTGGCCTTAAGTTTGAAATTCCCTTTTTAATTTCCTGTAATTCTCTCTATATTGAGTAGACTCTATAATCTGATAAGTAGGCGATATTAATTATGCAGAGTGGGTGGAGCTTCCAGAAGTGGGTGTGGTAATTGATAGCTGTGCTGCAAAGTGTCCCTGGAAATTTTATTTAAATGTTGGCAATTATGCTGGAGGGTCTATTGATGCTGGCTATTGGGATATCTGTTGTTACCTCTGGGGGTCAATTTTTGCTGAGAAAAGTGGGCATTTTGTTGTAGGCTATCCATTGTTGCTGGGAGTCTATCAATGCTGGCTGTGGGGGAGATCTGTTGTTGCTGCAGGGGTTCGATTGTTGCTGGGAGGCATTTGTAGCTGATGGTCCATTGTTGCTGGGGGGGGAAATATTGTTACTCCTTGCAGGGGATCCATTTTACTGCTTTTGTTGTTATTAACAAATTCCATACAAATTACTTACTACCACAAATGTTACATGCTTCTGGATTCTCTAAAAGGGGTGGTCTTGGGAGGTGGGTAGGGGGTGGAACCGAAAAATGGTGCTCTGAGGTGGGTAGGGGCGGAGACAAGGGATGACATGATAAGGGGGAGTTCCTGCACCTATTCTCTGACAAAAAAAGCCCTGATTTTATGTAAATTTGGCTCCAAACTTCTACATTTTGGTTTCTGATATATTCCTATCTTTTAGGAAAGCAGGAGAAACAACAGTAACTCTGGGTGTTCATTCAAGAAAAAAAAATGAGTCCAAAAAGATCCAAGAGATATCAGTTGCCAAACTCTATGAATTCAAGTCATATGACACATCTACAAAACAATACGACATTCAACTTTTGAAGGTAAGATTCGCATGAAGCAGTGGAAATCTGTGTACCTTATGCTTATTGCATACCTCCCAACTTTAGAACTTGAGAACGAAGGATACTACAGGAAAATAGTGACCAACAGTGCACTATGCATATGAGAAAAAGAAATTGGTATGGGTAAACTATGGTGGGTGGGAGGGGACAATCTTCCTCAGTGCCAAGGTTGTTGGTTGCATTGTAAAAAATAAAAATAGAGGCACTTTGGGCACCCCATGGAGAGTAATAAAGAGGCACACATACCGTAGGGCATTGAACAGTGGGAGGGGCTTTGGCAGCATGGTTAGGCAAACATTTAAATCCCCTTCCCCTCTAAATCCTCCCTCCCTCCCTCCCAAAACAAATCTCAAATCCCCCCCCCCCCCGAATGCCTCCTGCCAGCTCAAATCCAGCCCATATTCCACTTTAACCACTTACCTACAGTGCACTTTCACCCCCTTCCTGCCCAGACCGATTTTCAGCTTTCAGCGCTCTCACACTTTGACTGAGAATTACTCAGTCATGCAACACTGTACCCATTCAAAAATTGTGTCCTTTTTTTCACACAAATAGAGCTTTCTTTTGATGGTATTTAATCACTACTGGGTTTTTTATTTTTTGTGCTATAAATAAAAAAAGACTGAAAATATTGTGAAAAAACGCATTTTTCTTTGTTTCTGTCATAAAATTTTGCAAATTAGTAATTTTTCTTCACAAATTTTGGCCAAAATTTATACTGCTACTTATCTTTGGTAAAAATAACCCAAGTAAGTGTATATTATTTGGTCTTTGTGAAAGTTATAGAGTCCACAAGCTATGGTGTGAATCATTGAAAATTGATCACACTTGATCACACCTGATGTACTGAAGGCCTATCTCATTTCTTGAGACACTAAAAAGTCAGGAAAGTACAAATACCCCCCAAATGACCCCTTTTTGGAAAGTAGACATTCCAAGGTATTTAATAAGGGGCATGGTGAGTTTTTTGAAGTTGTAATTTTTTCCCACAATGCTTTGCAAAATGAAGATTTTTTTTTAATTTTATTTTTTTTTTTACAAATTGCCGTATTAACAGGTTATTTCTCTCACACAGCACATGTATACTTGCAACTACACCCCAAAACACATTCTACTACTCCTTCTGAGTATGGCGATACCACATGTGTGAGACTTTTTCACAGCCTGGCCACATACAGAGGCCTAACATCCAACCAGCACCGTCCGGCATTCTAGGAGCACAAATTTCACATATAATTTCCTGACAACCTATCGTACTTTTGAAGGCCCTGGAGCACCAGGACAATGGAAACCCCTATAAAATGACCCCATTTTGGAAAGCAAACACCCCAACGTATAATTTTTGAGGCATAATGAGTCTTTTGAATATGTCATTTTTTTCCACAAGTTTTTGGAAAATGTGGAAAGAAAATGAAAACACATTTTTTTTTACACAAAGCTGTCCATTTATGCAATATTTCTAACACATAGCATGTACATAGCAAAAATTGCACCCCAAAATACATTCTGCTATTCCTCCTGAGTATGGCGATACCACATGTGTAACACTTTTTCACAGCCTGGCCACATACATAGGCTTAACATCCAAGTAGCGCTTTACACAAAGTTGTCCATTTATCCACTTTAAGACTGGGCCTATTTTTGACACTTGGTGTTTACAAGCTAAAATCATTTTTTTGCTAGAAAACTACTTGGAACCCCCAAACATTATATATTTTTTTTTAGCAGAGACCCTAGAGAATAAAATGGAGATCGTTGCAATATTTTTTATCACACCATATTTGCGCAGCAGTCTTCCAAATGCGATTTTTTTGAAAAAAAATCACTTTTTTGATCTAAAAAATAAGAAAACAGTAAATTTAGCAAATTTTTTTTCCATAATGTGAACGATAATGTTACGCCGAGTAATTAGATACCCAACATGTCATGCTTCAAAATTGCGCATGCTCACAGAATGGCGCCAAACATTGGTACTTAAAAATCCCCATAGGCAACATTTTAAAAATTTCTGCAGGTTACTAGCTTAGAGTTACAGAAGAGGTCTAGGGCTTAAATTATTGCTCTCGCTCTAACGATCGCGGCGATACCTCACATGTATGGTTTGAACACCGTTTACATATGTGGGCGGGACTTGCGTATGCGTTTGCTTCTGCGCGCGAGCTAACGGGGACAGGGCGCTTTAATTTTTTTTTTTTTTTTTTTTTTCTATTTATTTTATTTATTATTTTTTTATTTTTACACAGTTTAAAAAAAAAAAATGTTTTGATAATTTTTATTCCTATTACAAGGAATGTAAACATCCTTTGTAATAGAAATAGGCATGACAGGTCCTCTTTATTGTGAGATCTGGGGTCAAAAAGACCTCACACCTCACAACTACACTAAAAAAGAAAAAAAAAAAAAAAAATTGTTGAAAGAGGAAAAAAAAAAAAGCAAAAAAAAAAAGCGGCCCTTTAAACCGGTTGCTAGGCAACATCTTTTGACGTAGCTCCGGTCCTCCAAGACCATAGAGTTGAGTGAGGGCCATCTTGCCCTCACTCGACTTCCTGTCTCTGAGGATCCGGGACCGGATGGTTTTCCCCGCTGGCGGCGGGTCCGGTAAGCTGGGAAAACGTCTGGGACGCGGCAGGAGGGGGGGGGGCACCTCTTCCCCTGCACCGTAAGGGTAATTCCGCGGCGAATCCGCCACTGGGACCACCCTTATCTGAAAGCCGACCGCCCGCCGTTTCAAAAAATACCAGGGTTATGGGGGCTATCTTCTGCCATAACCCCAGTATTTAGCTTTTAATGGCCGACGCATATAGTCGTTAGGCGGTCAGTAAGTGATTGCATGTATATGGCAAACAGGTGACGATGACTGATGGGGTGACAGGTGACGATGAC
The DNA here is from genome assembly GCF_965119305.1 of Pelophylax lessonae. NCBI lineage: Eukaryota > Metazoa > Chordata > Amphibia > Anura > Ranidae > Pelophylax > Pelophylax lessonae. Next base: position 101,749,244 of record NC_138768.1, read on the forward strand.
TGATGGGGTGACAGGTGACGATGACTGATGGGGTGACAGGTGATGATGATTGATGAGGTGACGATGATTGATGAGGTGACAGATGACAATCACTGACCGGGTGACATGTGACGATGATTGATGGGGTGACAAGTGACGATCACTGATGGGGTGTCAAGTGACGATGATTGATAGGGTGACAGATGACGGTGACTGATGGGGTGACAGGTGACGATGACTGATGGGGTGACAGGTGACGGTGACTGATGGGGTGACAGGTTACGATGACTGATGGGGTGACAGATGACGATGACTGATGGGGTGACAGGTGACGGTGATTGATGGGGTGACAGGTGACGGGGCGATGGTCACTGATGGGTGACAGGTGACGGGCGATGGTGCACGGCGGTACTGATGGCAGTCTCTGGTGACCGGTGAACTTTAGGCTACATTCACATGTGAGCGTAGCGATCACGGGCAGAATCACTGCGATTCTGCCCGCGATCCAGAAATCATTGCAAATGGCGGGACGCCTGTGCGTTGCCCGCTGTGCGATGTTGCTGCGATTTCCGCCTGCCGAATCGCGGTAACATCACGCAAACAATGCATGACGCCCCAAAGAAACTCTTGTACTTTTTTGGGCGTCATGCGATGTTTGCGCGATGTTACTGCGATTTGGCAGGCGGAAATGGCGGCAACATCGCACAGCGTTTGGGGTGCTATTGCAAATCACGGGCAACGCACAGGCGTCCCGCAATTTGCAATGATTTCCGGATTGCGGGCAGAATCGCGGTGATTTTGCCCGCGATCGCTGCGCTCACATGTGAACGTTATGGGTGTCAATTTCTGGGCACTGATGAGGTGACTGTTGGGTGACAGGTGACATTGGGGGGGGCTGGGGACTGTGTGGGGACCTTTATTACTGTGATTTTAGTGTGATTTTACTTTTTACATGTGTACAGAGCAGTAACTCACTATTTCTAGCTCTGCTCCCCTCATACTGGAAACTGTGTGAGGAGAGAAGAGCTAGTAACAGTCAGTTACTGCTCTGTGTTTACATTTTGTGATCGGCTGTGAATGGATTCACAGCCGATCACTTAGTAAACAGTCACTGTCAGTGACTGTTTACTACCGCCGGTGACAGCTGTGTTCCTACGGAACACAGTGCCACCGACATGACCGCGCTGCGCGCTCCCGATCGCGCATGCGCGGTCATCTCCCGGCCGCCTCCATTGTGATCGGCTGTGTCATTGGAACACAGCCGATCACGTGGGAAACAGCCATGCCTATTGGCTGTTTCCCCCCTGCCGGTGACCAGCTGTGTCCCGGGGACACGCCGACACCGGCAGTGCACGGCGGCGCGCCCGCGATCGCGCGCCTGCCGTGCATTTACTGGGTCACGTCATATGACGTCCGCCCAGGATAATAGCCGCACCGTCCCGCCGTCATATGACGGCGGGCGGGCGGTAAGTGGTTAAACACAAATCCTCTTCCCCCAGCCAGGACAAATCCCCCTCGCAATCCAAATCCTCTTCCTCTCCTAATTCCCCCAGCACAAATCCTCCTTCCCTCTAAAGCTGAATGCACACTACACAACTTTTGTTGTTAGATTTTCTTTAGATTTACCTTCAACTATGTAGTGCAAGGGCCTGCCTGATTGCATACAAATTGAAAGTGTTTAGGTTTGATCTCATATTATATGGTTATGGTAAATCTAAAGGAAAAAATCTTAAGAGAATTGAATAGTGTGTATCCGGCTTAACCCCCCCCCCCCCTCAAGAAAAACTCCCCCTTCCCAGTACATATCCCCTTTTCTTCCCAAATTAGTTTTCTGAACAAAACTTCTCACCTCTTCTAGCATAATCCCCCCATCTAAGAAAAAATACTCCCCACCAAACCCCCATCTAACACAAATTCATCTTGACCCCCCCACCCTCCAAATTACTCTTCTCAACATAAATCCTCCACCACTTTCTGCCTTCCCCCCCTTCAAAAAAAATGTCTGTGTGTTCCACCCATGGAAATTTTCTCTCCCTCTGGAACTTAAAGGGTCAATGCAGAGGAACATCCTTCCTCTGTGACTCCTCCTCCTCTTGTGCATGATACACATCAAAACTAAAGAGAAGGCTAGGGGAATCTTACCTTGACTCTGACCTGTATTCTTTTGACAGGCAGGAAGAGATTGGCATCACAGGATAGTTGGCAATCATGGCACTGGGGTAACTGCAAGAGATGCAGGGCAAGTGCCCAAGGAGCCCTGGCACTGGGCTTCTGGACTCAGCTCAAATCCATAAGATGCTGGTGTGATCAGGGTGCAGCATGGTGTGGCAGGCAGTAAACACACAAGACTCCACCTTAGCTAACCTCCCTGGCGGTATCCCCGAGCGTGACTCGGGGTGGATTTTTTAGTCCAGGATCGGTATCCCCGAGTCACGCTCGGGGTAGATGTGCAGAGAGCGCAGCGGTGTCTCTTACCTTCTCCTGGCCATCCAGCGATGATCTCTCATTGCTGTGACTGCCAGCCGAGAGTCCCGCCGCTCCTCCGTCGGTGTGATGACTTCCTAGTTCCGTTCCCTGCAGCAGCAATGCTGCATGGGAGCGGAACTGGGAGGAAAATTCAAACGTTGCACAAAACACAAACACATAACACATTTTATATTATATATATATATATATATATATATATGCATATATATATATGCATATATATATATATATATATATATATATATATATATATATATATGTATATGTATATAGGTGTATGTATATATATATATATATATATATATATATATATATATATATATACACACATATATATATAATATATAACGCATGAATTATAATCTAATCAATAATATAATTTTATTATATATTATATATTATATAATAAAATTATATTATTGATTTGATTATAATTCATGCGTTTGTGTTTCAAATTTATCACATCTGGGATGTCTACTAGAGTCTTGTTTTGGTCAGGTTTAAGTCAGTAATTACTAAGAATTGTAGGCCTATAATACATAATGCCAAATTTCCATGAAAAAAATTGTACCGCTTTTGGTACATAATTCCTGACATAATCATACCGCCAGGGAGGTTAATAGCAATATACTGTAGAAAGGTTCCAATACAAAACAGTTTGGCCCAGTGGTATGCATAACCAATCGGAGCCACTTACAAACTATGACAGTGGTCTGGAGACTTGAAAGATGCTGACAGCATCTGCAATGAGGAGTGGAATGCGGCCTGGCCAGTCTACACCCAAAGGGGAGGCTTCCTGAAGAGAGGTAGACATAGTGCCTGCACTGTTCCTACTTCTCTGGAACCTTCTTCTACCTCTAAGCACTGTCCCTGCCAGATGGGGATCCTGTCACTACACTAGCCAAACATGCTTTGGTCAAGCACCACCTGCAGTGGGGAGTACAGACTGACCTGTCTACACTGGGATTTAGTTGAAGTCACAGGACAGTCCTGCTGAGTCCAGGGCAATTGGGAGCTATGTTATTATTCCTTGTAAGACTAAATAAGCTCATTAACTGATATCTTTCAACAGAAGAATAGGATAAAGAGGAGAAAGATGTTTTCCTGCAGTACAACTGCCTTTCCTTTGGCAGCTATACAGTATCTCACAAAAGTGAGTACACACCTCACATTTTTGTAAATATTTTATTATATCTTTTCATGTGACAACACTGAGGCTCGGTTTCCACTATTGCGACATCAAGTCAAAAGCCATTCATTTCTATTTGGCCCATTTTCACTGCCGCGACTTGAGTTGCGGCGACTTGAAAAGTAGTTTGTGCACTACTTTTGGGCCGATTTCAGTGCGACTTCCCTCTATAATGAGGGACAAGTCTCACTGAAAGCCGCGAACAAGTGAACACTACAGAGTCGCTCTAGAAGTAGCGCGACTCTGTAACCGCAGCAGTGGAAACCGAGCCTGAAGAAATGACACTTTGTTACAATGTAAAGTAGTGAGTGTACAGCTTGTATAACAGTGTAAATGTTCTGTCCCCTCAAAATAACTCAACACACAGCCATTAATAAAAGAACACATGTGTTATTCCCTTCAATAGTCCATAAAGTGAAAAAGTCCAACACATAAGCAGCGCTGTAAAGACCCTTTAAAGAATCCACAAAGGTGAATCAGCAAAGTCCTCAAAATAAAGGAGAATCCACGGAGTGAAGGTAAGATCAAAAGACTTCCACCGTACCACGTGACCCCCTCAGGTATTGCTCACTCCCCAGATATATAACATCAGAGAGCCTTTCAATCTCCTCAGAACAGAACCAGGTATAGCCAGCTCCAAGATCTTTAGGCGCTGCTTATGTGTTGGACTTTCTCACTTAATGGACTATTGAAGGGAATAACACATGTGTTCTTTTGTTTATTTTATTTTATTTTATTAAGCAGCAGCTATATATGTCAGATCTGCTAATCTATGCTGTTTGGCATATTATTTTATAGTATTTGTTTTAATTCTCCCTTAAGCGCAGGGTGATTGTGATAATTCTATTTGGATTTATTGTTATCTCAGTCTTTTGTTTACACAACCATTAATGTCAAAACCTCTGGCAACAAAAGTGAGTACACCCCTAAGTGAAAATGTCCAAATAGGGCCCAAAGAGTCAATATTTTGTGTGGCCACCATTATTTTCTAGCACTGCCTTAACCCTATTGGGCAATGAGTTCACCAGAGCTTCACAGGTTGCCACTGGAGTCCTCTTCCACTCCTCTGTGATGACATCACGGAGCTGGTGGATGTTAGAGACATTGCGCTCCTCCACCTTCCATTTGAGGATACCCCAGATATGCTCGATAGGGTTTAGGTCTGGAGTCATGCTTGGGCAGTCCATCACCTTTACCCTCGGCTTCTTTAGCAAGGTAGTGGTCGTCTTGGAGGTGTGTTTGGGGTCGTTATCATGTTTGAATACTGCCCTGAGGCCCAGTCTCCGAAGGCCGGGGATCGTGCTCTGCTTCAGTATGTCACAGTACATGTTGGCATTCATGGTTCCCTCAATGAACTGTAGCTCCCAAATGCTGGCAGCACTCATGCAGCCCCAGACTTTGACACTCCCACCACCATGCTTGACTGTAGGCAAGACACACTTGTCTTAGTACTCCTCACCTGGTTACCTCCACACATGCTTGACACCATCTGAATCAAATACTTTTATCTTGGTCTCATCAGACCACAGAACATGGTTCTAGTAATCCATGTCCTTAGTCTGCTTGTCTTCAGCAAACTGTTTGTGGGCTTTCTTGTGGATCATATTTAGAAGAGGCTTGTGGAATGACAGCCATGCAGACCAATTTTATGCAGTGTGCTGCGTATGGTCTGAGCACTGACAGGCTGACCACCCACCCCTTCAACCTCTGCAGCAATGCTGTTAGCACTCATATGTCTATTTCCCAAAGACAACCTCTGTATATGATGCTGAGCATGTGCACTTAACTCCTTTGGTCGACCATGGCGAGGCCTGTTCTGAGTGGAACCTGTCCTGTTAAACCGCTGTATGGTCTTGGCCACCGTGCTGCAGCTCAGTTTCAGGGTCTTGGCAATCTTTATGTAGAGCAACAATTCTTTTTGTTCAGATCCTCAGAGAGTTCTTTGCCATGAGGTACCATGTTGAGCTTCCAGTGACCAGTATGAGAGAGTGAGAGCAATACCACCAAATTTAACACCCCTGCTCCCCATTAAAACCTGAGACCTTGTAACACTAACGAGTCACATGACACCGGGGAGGGAAAATGGCTAATTGGGCCCAATTTAGACATTTTCACTTAAGGGTGTGCTCATTTTGTTGCTAGCGGTTTAGACATTAATGGCTGTGTGTTGAGTTATTTTGAGGGGACAGCAAATTTACACTGTTATACAAGCTGTACACTCACTACTTTACATTGTAACAAAGTGTAATTTCTTCAGTGTTGTCACAGGAAAAGATACAATAAAATATTTACAAAAACGTGAGGGGTGTACTCACTTTTGTGAGATACTGTACATATTATATACATTATATGCAGATATATAATGTGATATTGGTAATTACAGTGGCGTATCTAACACTTGGGAAATATTAGGGCTAGTTTGAAGTCAGACTGCGATTGGTTTAGCATATATTGTTATGTAAGATCCTTCCATATGTTTATGGCACTTCCAGATTTCATTAGCTCCCTCAAAGCCTTTAAAGCACCCTTTTAACTCCAGTTTGGGGATGTTAAAGCTAACCTTCACACCAACTACATAAACAAATTAAATATGTTTAAAGGTTAAATCTTACTTACCTACCAAATAATTTTTATTTCTGTCCATCCACCCATGCGTGCGTGCTTCTGAGCCGGCCTGTGTGCATCCATAGACATATACAGCATCGATGAGCTTTGCCCCTGATCCCTCCCCTCAGGAGTTTGACTGACAGCAGAAGGACCCTTTGGCCATTACTTAACCACAGACTGTCCTTTCCAGTTTTACGTCGGTACTTTGACGTTAAATACCAGGGTTATGGCAGCAGATAGCTGCCATAACCCTGGTGTTTTTTTAACCTGGGGACGGTCCGCTTTAACATAAGGGTGGTCCCAGCGGCGGATTCGCTGCAAGATCACCCTCATGGGCAGGGGGAGAGGTGCCCTCCAGACTCCTGCCACTTCCCAGTCGTTTTCCCAGATTACCGGACCCATCGATAGTGGGGAAAATGATTCGGTCTGCTGTCCCCTCAGGCAGGAAGTTGAGTGAGGGCAAGATGGCCCTCACTCGATTCTATGGACTTGGAGGGCCGGAGCAACGTCATACGTCCCTTCCTAGCAACGGATTTAAAGAGCCCATTTTTTTTTTCTTTTCTTTAGTGAAGATGTGGTGTTTTTGACCCCATATCTCACATTGAAGAGGTCCTGTCATGCTTATTTCTATTACAAGGGATGTTTACATTCTTGTAATAGTAATAAAAGTTATCAAAAAATGAAAAAAATAAATAAAATAAAAGATAAAAAAATAGGAAAAAAAAATAATACATTAAAGTGCCCCGTCCCCGTTAGCTCACGTGCAGAAGCGAACGCATACGCAAGTCATGCCCACATATGTAAACGGTGCTCAAACCACACGTGAGGTATCACCACAATCGAGCGAGAGCAATAATTTGAGCCCTAGACCTCCTCTGTAACTCCAAACTGGTAACCTGTAGAAATTTTTAAAATGTCGCCTATGGGAATTTTTAAGTACCAATGTTTGTCGCCATTCCACGAGCGTGCACAATTTTGAACCATGACACGTTGGGTATCTATTTACTCAGCGCAACATTATCATTCACATTATAGAAAAAAAATTGGGCTAACTTTACTGTTTTCTTATTTTTGTATCCAAAATTTTCCCCCCAAAAAATGCGTTTGTAAGACTGCTGCGCAAATATGGTGTGATAAAAAATATTGTAATGATCTCCATTTTATTCTCTAGGGTCTCTGCTAAAAAAACAATATATAATGTTTAGGGGTTCTAAGTAATTTTCGAGCAAAAAAAATGATTTTTCCTTGTAAACAAAAAGTGTCAGAAAAAGGCCCAGTCCAGAAGTGGTTAAAATGTTCTTGAAGCACTCCCACTTTTCCTTGGTGTATTTGGTTTCTAGAATATCTTCCCATTTAATGTCATGCAGTACAGAGCACATTTTGGTAAAGTTGGCTCTCTTGAAATTGAATGTGGTTTTACAGTGAACATAATTGTCATTTGATTGCGGTTTCCTAAATTATCCCTTACTGTGGATCTGCTATCAGGTCTGGGTTGTTTGTGATTAGTAGGTCAAACAGAGCCATGTTTTTAGTTTTGGCATCCGTCAACTGACACACAACATTGTCCCACAAGACATTTGGGAAGTGCTAGGGCCCTAGAGGATTGAGTGGCTCCATTTGCCCAGTCAGTCAATATCTGGATAATTAAATTTACCCATGATGAAACATTGACCTGCCTCACCACCAGTTCTAACTGTGTAAGGAAATTGGCCTCCTTCTCATCCTTCAAATCGGGGGGGAACCGTTCATACCTCCTAATTGTCACGGATTCCGCGGGACCATCCTGGGATTGAAAGAAAGAGTAAGTCCCAGGGTCCCGAAGATCTGTGCTGGAGTCCCGGAATAAGTTCTGGCACTAGGCTGCAGTCAGTGAAATTTTCCACAACAAGTGCAATGTGTGCACCCAGGGATGAGTCCTGTCAGCAGTGGCACCAACCGCTTCTTTCCGGTGCGTTAATCTTTTTTGTAGCCATATGTTGCTGGGACCGCCGGCGTCCTAGCAACTGATGACGTTTTGCAGGCAGGCAGGCAAAACTCCACCTCCAAGCTCCGCCACCCCAGTTCCGGCTCCTACTACCTAGCTCCCAGTGGCTCCTGGCGGGTAAGGTAATGGCACACAGGGCTGGGACAAGGTGGGGTGGGGTGGGATGGGAGTGCAGTGCAGCAACAAAAATTTTTATGGAGGGAGTGCGGTCTACCTTGATATCTCAACCTGTGCAGCTGCCTGTCTATGCTTTCTGCCTGGCTCCTGTTATAGGATCTGACATACAGATCCTCTCAAAGTCCGGGACCTGCAGGTCATCAGTCTGGGGGTGGGTTGCGGGGGCAGGGCAATGAGGTCTTCTAAACCACCAGGAACCCCTGAGAGTGGAGATCTCCCATGCTGCTGAGGTCTGAATTTAGTGAGGAGGGAGGGGGGAGTTCTCTACACTGTGACAGACTGAGGTGGGGGGGAGGTACTGATTGTGCCTTCCATGTAATGTGCAATGTGATCTGTGGCTTCCATGTATTGTGTACTGCGATCTGTGCTTTCGATCAATCAGTGCTGTATCTTGGCCTAAGCTGACAAGGCCCAGGCCTAGGGTGGCACTTTGCAGGGGGGCAGCAAAAAGCTGCACCCCGCACAAAAAAAAGAAAACTGGTCCCGCACGAAAAGGGTCCCCACCAGTTTGCGCTACACTTTTTAGTATAGTGCCAGTCTCATAGGGCGAATTGGGCAAGAGGGCAGGGTCCAGGAGGCAAATCAGTCTGGCACCCACATAAAGCAGTCACACTGCTACCTGCCGGTATTATAATACCGGCGGGTGAGGACATTTGGACAGACCGCATGCCGCCAACCACACTTAATACAACTGGCCCGACGGCCCCCAATGCTAACAAGCGTGGCACTGCCGCCTAATGCTCCGCCAGGTATGGCGGACATCATGTCAATAATATAAATTCATTTCTTTAAACATCCTTGTCCTTGAGTGAGACTATTGAATTGCATCATATAAAATTAAGACTTTTAATTGTATATGATGGCAATAATATTTTGGACCTGCTTTCCTCATATGTTCTATCACAATATGTCACTGGGTTAGTAAGATTACTCCAATCTTATAAGATATTTTGACTTGTGTTTGCTGCCATTGATTATTGCACTTATTTGTATAACGACTATGGATGTCCTAGTCATTATACAAATAAGTGAAATATTCCTATAATTACAATCAGTGGCAGCAAACACAAGTCCAAATATCTTAGGCTGCACTATTGGGCACTGATCAACTGCACTGGTGGCCACTGATGGGCTGCACTGATGGCCACTGATGAGGCTACACTGATATGCTGCACTGATAAGGCTGCACTGATGGGCACTAATGAGGCTGAACTTATGGGAACTGATGAGGCTACTCTGATGGGCACTGATACACTGTGGTTGTGGTCTGTGGTTTACAGATGACAGAACGGGTCATAAACAGGAAGGGGTGTGGCCTTTACTGGAAGTGGTGGGTCATATTTAAATTAGGGGGTGCACAAGTTTAGTCAGGCCCAGGACAGCACAAAACCTAAATACACCACTGCCTTCGATGTAATGTGTAATGCGATCTCTGCCTTTGATGTAACGTGTAAAGCGATCTGTGCCTACCATGTAATGTGCAATGTGATCTGTGCCTTCCATGTAATGTGCAATGCGATCTCTGCTTTCCATGCAACGTGCATTGCTGTCTGTGCCTTCCATGTAACATGCATTGCTGTCTGTTCCTTCCATGTAACATGCATTGCTGTCTGTGCCTTCCATGTAACGTGCATTGCTGTCTGTTCCTTCCATGTAACATGCATTGCTGTCTGTTCCTTCCATGTAACATGCATTGCTGTCTGTGCCTTCCATGTAACATGCATTGCTGTCTGTGCCTTCCATGTAACATGCATTTCTGTCTGTTCCTTCCATGTAACGTGCGTTGCTGTCTGTTCCTTCCATGTAACATGCATTGCTCTCTGTTCCTTCCATGTAACGTGCATTGCTGTCTGTTTCTTCCATGTAACGTGCATTGCTGTCTGTTCTTTCCATGTAACGTGCATTGCGGTCTGTGCCTTCCATGTAATGTGCAATACTGTGACACACTGCATCTGGTGGCAGGCAATGGTGGCAAGTGACATGCTCAGGGCTCCCTCTGCATTATGGTGAGTTTAACTATTGAATTTTTTTACAAATACAGTAATGCACTTCAATCATCCTGACACCATATCAACTATGGTGTTGTAATAAATTAAAGCGCTAAAACCAGCCATTGCCCAGACAAATCACTCCTGGCCAACAACCCCCACAAAACTGGTCACCGGTGCCAAAATGGTTGGGGACCACTGATGTACACTATATTCTACATTACGTTACTTCTGACCTAAGTATTCATAGTCTTAACAGTAGCTGGTTGCTAATCAGTCCCTAGTATTCTAGTAAGGTTCTTCTTTAGGGTGGGCTCAAACCAAGTGTTAGCCCTCTGTCTATTTTCAGTGTGTACAAAATCATACGTATTGAAGAGTTTCAATTTTTTTTAAAATGTATTGAACAAGTACTGGCACTAAGCTCCAGTAACTGGCATGATAGGGGCACACTAGCATGGGCATCTGGGACACCTGCCCAACATGTCTTGCAGGATGTCTGGGGTTCCACATACCACTATCTGCCCCTCTATGGCAGCTGGCATCTTTCCTCACTCGCTGCCTGTACAACACATTGCAGAGCAGACTGAAACCACCACCTCCTCAGCTCTGACATTCTCATGTACACAGACAGTAGGAGGAGCTGAGGAGGTAATGCACAGAGATGTATAGTAACTAAGTAGAACTACTTCACTACTGTACTTAAGTACTGAAAGGCGGTATCTGTACTTTCCTAGAGTAGAATTTTTTTCTCCTACTTCCACTTTTACTTCACTACATTTTTTCGATGATTTCAATACTTCTACTCCGATATTTTTTTTTTTGTGCTGCATAGTTACTCGTTACAATTATAAAAATTACCACTGCCAGAACAGTAGATGGCAGGTTTCATGAAGCTCAAAACATGTGTATTATCAGCGCATACTAAAATAAATGCTACTGCTAAAATTTTGAATACTTTAGTACTTCTACTCAAGTCACTTTTTGATCGAGCACTTGTACTTTTACTCAAGTATGGGTTTCGAGTACTTTATACAATTCTGGTAATGCATAACATAAACAGTGCTGCTAAACTGTTGTCTGCAGTAATTTATTATAGATGGAGACTTACAGGAGAGGGGACACAGTGACCAGGAAGGAGGGTGGAGGGGGTAGCTAACAAGGTTGTGTACACTTTGAGAAGTGATTTGAGAAGAGGCCCAGTGGTAAGATGATATGTGCTGGGGGTGGGGTACTTTGAAAATGGAGAGGACTTGTACTAGTAGGGGGGGTTGGATTTGAAATCCTCCCACTTCACCTTCTAGCACAAATCCAACCCCCCTTCCTGTACAAGTCATTTGCAACCACCAGCACATATCTGATCCCCCAACCCCACCATCTAGCACAAGTCCTCTTCCCTCCTAGAGCACCCCAACAGCACGAATACCCAAACCCCCCCCCCCCCACTCTACCCAATCTTCTGTCACAAGTCCTCTTCCTTTCCAAAGCACCCCTGCAGCAATATCAGATGCCTGGGTTTTGTTTAACTATGTCCCTGAAGCCACTTTTTTGCGGCGTCAAGTGTCCCTCATTCTCAAGTTCAAAAGTTGGGAGGTATGGCAAACCCCCACTATTAATTTCTCAAACCTGGATCACAGAGCAATGGAAGAATTATGTTTTCTTTATTTGGATGTGCGTGTGCGTCACTTTCCTGGGGAAGGGATGGCACCAGGATGCACTGTAAAAAGAAGAATTATTTTACATGTGTAGCACCCTCAGGTGTTCAGAGTAGGAAAATGTAGTTTCAGCTCCTCTGTAAGAAGAAAAGTTTGGGTTAATTGTTGTGTTGAAAGCTCCAGGGGTGATTCTCTGTTCCCTCCCCTTGGCTTCTCGAACTGCTGGAGAGTTTTAGCACTTAGAGTGTGGTGGAGCATAGATTAGGCCTGAATATTTATTGAGTCTTCTCCAATCCCTGGATCAGTACAGGAGATATGCCATAAATATTCTGGAGCTTGGCAGCAGGGGTACAGACCAGGGTCCATTTGCCTGGAGGAGACCCCTGTGCTGGGGGGCTCTGCCTCTGGGCACAAGGAAGAACCCAGATAAAGAGACCAGAAGCAGCTATAGCCTCACACCCATTCAGCCTCAGTTAGGCTTAGCTGAAGCCATCCTGGTAGCCAAGGATGGGACCTGTTCAGCAGGAGATCCGTTCAGAAGTCACTTGAGCTTCAGGATTCACCAAAGGGAGTGAGTAATTTCAACCACTACACCCCAGAGCCTGATAGAGGAGAAGCAGCCTGGTGCAATACCCTGCTTGCTCACCACAAAAGGGACAGCTTAGTGCCAATTAAAGGCTGTAAAGCCAACCTTCATCTCTTGTTTAAAAGGAACCGCCTGTGGCATTTTGTACAGAAAAAAAAGCATCTGCATCCAGTTTTTGGAATCTTTTTGCTATTAGTGGAGCTGATCCATTTATCCTATGTGACAGCATAGTGACTTTTAACAGCTAGAAACAGTTAAAGTCCTCAGTTGGCATTCAAATTACAGTTCTGGGCATCCCATGCCCTCCCTTACCTATCCAAGTTCATCCCCTAATAAACCAAATACAAAACCAAACACCCTGGACTGGTTCTTGAATTCTGTGTGAGTGCTGGAAAATTCCTGCTGTCTGGCTGTGTGCGTAAGGGAGGACCCAAAAATCCAATGGCCCTTGTGGGGGTAATGCTACACATGTATGACTGGATGATTGAAGTTTGCTCAGTGTGACCTTATTTACTATCCTAAGTGAAAGTTCATCATACCTGCACAATAGAGCATTTGAGAACTGGCTATACCACCTTGCAGGTAATTGGTTTTTATATATTATTAGTATTATCGAGGATTGCCAAGTATTTTCTTGTTTCAAACCTCTGGTCTTCCTTGATTGTAGCTGCGCTTTAACTACTTCCGCCCTCAATGGCCAGATAGTGGATGTGTCACTTCCGCCCTTTCTCGTCCGTGATTGGATGAGTCTCCGGATGTGATTACTGTATGGGGTATATGTTAGGCGTGACCGCGATGTCCGGTAACCACGCCCCTGACGACGTCACTCTGACGAAACCGGTCGGGAGGTTCCGGACATCGCGCTTGTCACGCCCCCAGGACGCCGGCTTTGTGTCTACCATAGCGGGACGCCGCTTTTTATACTTATTAGCTTGTGCACATCTACCAATTTGTAAGTAGAACCTTTAATAAAGCTGACCTTTTTACCATACGGGATTACGCTATGATTTCCTCTATCCCTTGCATATTGTCACACACACTGGAGTCATATCTGGATCTGTGAGTGAGCGAGGTGTAGATATACTTGGAATCATCCCTGGTCTGTTCGTGCAGAGGAGAAAGTCCATCCCACAAGAGTTAACATCTAATGCTTTAAGTGGCCCATCCATTAATTTGGTGGCCCACGTATTGGGGTAAGCTGCCACCTTATCTATGTGCACGGGTGTTTTTTTTCCATCTCTGCTCTACACATCTTGGGATCTTCATTCTTAATTGGACTTTCTACCATCTCCATATGCTGAATGGTCTTCTTTGATGCAATGGACTTATGATTTGATGCATATTTTTTATCATATTACATTGTTTATTTTTAAGCATTATTAATTTTGATGTTCATAGCGCTGCACTACTTGAAACACAATTGGTTTTGTATTAGAGGACAGTGGGAGTTGATTTTGGAAGAAAATAACAATTTGGAGCCAGAAGACTCTGAGTCATTATTAAACCCTTTACAGGCATACCCCACTTTTAAGTACACAATGGGACCGGAGCATGTATGTAAAACGAAAATGTACTTAAAGTGAAGCAATAACTTTTTTCACTTCTCAATGCATGTACTGCATTCCAGTAGTCCATTTACATGCACAACTGATATAAATAATGCATTGATAACTAAAATAAACATAGTAAAAAAGATTATAAATATAGTGGTAAATATATCCTCTGGCTATAGGTACAAAGGTATCCCTCCAATATCTATAGAATGTGCAACACAATGCTGATAGAAATAAATAAATGCATTAGCAACTTAACACGTCAAATAAATAAAGTGCTGAGTGAAATAATAGTCCTTAACATTTCAACTGGAAAACCGTGTTGAAGGATTAGTTCATAGAAAAGTGCTGGTGCTGTATTCCAAACAATAGTGAACCCACTCACCAGAGAGATGGGCCTCTAATGATATCCTAGCATATAAGGAGGTGATGGATATTCCTGTATTCCTGGTGATATCAGATGTCTATCCTATATATTCACATGTGTAGACTTCACTAGCGGCCTCACAACTCCGGGCAGCAGCTCCGCCTCTTCCAGGCTATACTGCGGCTTCGCGGTGCAGGAATGTCCGTACTTGCGAGGCACTTTACGTACACTCTCGGGTATGTCCGTACTCGCGAGTGTACGTAAAGTGAGTGTATGTAAAACGTGGTATGCCTGTACTTCTTTCTGACGCTGTCATTACTATTAGCAATGGAGCAATAGTTAGTATGTTAACACCATTTTGAGAGACTTTGCCATATAACACTGCATACAGTTATAGCAATATCAGTCATAAATGATGCTATGGTTTGTGGTTATCTCAATCCATGCTCAATCATGGAGTAAGAGTAAGTGAAATTCTGTGATGCTCAACCAACAAATTGGTCATGTTGTAGAATATAAATATTTTATTGGCAACAATTCCACATTTCCCTGCTATGGACACTGCCTATGTGTATAACAATTCTAACTAACACTTTTAAAGATATGTGCAATAAATGTATATAATT
This sequence comes from Pelophylax lessonae, assembly GCF_965119305.1. Classification (NCBI taxonomy): domain Eukaryota; kingdom Metazoa; phylum Chordata; class Amphibia; order Anura; family Ranidae; genus Pelophylax; species Pelophylax lessonae. The sequence continues at coordinate 101,764,439 of NC_138768.1, forward strand.
TATTTCCTTTCAGTTATCCAAGAATGCAACGCTTGATGAGGCTGTCAATATCTTGCAATTACCAGAGACATTTGAAGACCCTAAAGAAGGGACAGTATGTAGGATAGCTGGATGGGGACAAACTGAAGAAGGAAAACTTTCAGACAAGCTAAGGGAAATCAATGTCACAATACTGGATAGAGGAAAATGCAAGGAAGCTTGGATAAGGTATTCCATTACAGAAGATATGCTCTGCACTAATGTGGGTGCCAATAAACAAGACTCTTGCAAGGTAAGAGTCCTATCCCTATTTCTGGGGTTCCCTCTCATATCTTCTCCCTCCTGTGACAAGATTCACATGGGCTACACAGACTTTAGGGGGCATATCCCACTCATATTCACAATTATCTATACATCAATACACCCTATGAGAATATATATTTTGTACATCAAGATATAATATTTATTTAGTAGCCCTTATATGGGTTCATATATGCTTTTCTGGTGATCTTGCTCTTTAGTGGCATGTTTGTCATAGGTTTGTCTAGGTTGATATATGTTATATGCATAATCGATCGATGTGCACATTTCCACAGTCTTACCATGGCTACTTTGTTACGTTTATATGTGTATAATGTGACATTTTCAATTAATATAGTATAAAACAATATACATATGTATCTATGCATCTGGTAATGAAGTCTATGTTATGATGTAAGGTTCACATTTTAGTTTTTATCAAGTTTTCTAAACTGTTTAGGGCTTTTTTGCCTAGTTGCCTATGTTTTTATCTGTGGTTGGACAGGTGATTGGTCTCTCTGTCGGGATGATTATTCACCTGTCTATGTTTTCATTGGCCATCTGCTTATTTTTGCATGTATGTACAGTATCTCACAAAAGTGAGTACTCCCCTCACATTTTTGTAAATATTTTATTACATTTTTATATGTGACAACACTGAAGAAATTACACTTTGCTACAATGTAACGTAGTGAGTGTACAGCTTGTATAACAGTGTAAATTTGCTGTCCCCTCAAAATAACTCACACAGCCATTAATGTCTAAATAAAAAGTTCAATTTGGGCCTAAAAGTGTCAATATTTTGTGTGGCCACCATTATTTTCCAGCACTGCCATAACCCTCTAGGGCATGAAGTTCATCAGAGCTTCACAGGTTGCCACTGGAGTCCTCCACTTTCCGTTTGTGGATGCCCCACAGATGCTCAATAGGGTTTAGGTCTGGAGACATGCTTGGCCAGTTCATCGCCTTTACCCTCAGCTTCTTTAGCAAGGCAGTGGTCATCTTGGAGGTGTGTTTGGGGTCTTTATCATGTTAGAATACTGCCCTGCGGCCCAGTTTCCGAAGGGAGGGGATCATGCTTTGCTTCAATATGTCACAGTACAAGTTGGCAATCATGGTTCCCTCAATGACCTGTAGCTCCCCAGTCCTGGAAGCACTCATGCAGCCCCAGACCATGAGACTTCCACCGCCATGCTTGACTGTAGGCAAGACACGCTTAACTTTGTACTCCTCACCTGGTTGCAGCCACACACGCTTGACACCATCTGAACCAAATAAGTTTATCTTGGTCTCATCAGACCACAGGACATGGTTCCAGTAATCCATGTCCTTAATCTGCTTGTCTTCAGCAAACTGCGGACTTTCTTGTGCATCACCTTTAGAAGAGGCTTCCTTCTGGGATGACAGCCATGCAGACCAATTTGATGCAGTGTGCGGCATATGGTCTGAGCACTGACAGGCTGACCACCCACCCCTTCATCCTCTGCAGCAATGCTGGCAGCACTAATACGTCTATTTCCCCCAAAGACAACCTCTGGATATGACGTGGAGCATGTGCACTCAACTTCTTTGGTCGACCATGGCGAAGCCGGTTCTGAGTGTAACCCCTCCTGTTAAACCGCTGTATGGTCTTGGCCACTGTGCTGCAGCTCAGTTTCAGGGTCTTGGCAATCTTCTTATAGCCTAGTCCATCTTTATGCAGCGCAACAATTCTTTTTTCCAGATCCTCAGAGAGTTCTTTGTCATGAGGTGTTGAACTTCCAGTGGCCAGTATGAGAGATTGAGAGTGATAACACCAAATTTAACACACCTGCTCCCCATTCACACCTGAGACCTTGTAACACTAACGAATCACATGACCCCGGGGAAGGAAAATGGCTAATTGAGCCCCAATTGGACATTTTAACTTGAGGTGTACTAACTTTTGTTGCCAGGGTTTAGACATTAATGGTTATGTGTTGAGTTATTTTGAGGGGACAGCAAATTTACATTGTTATACAAGCTGTACACTCACTACTTTACATTGTAGCAAAGTGTAATTTCTTCAGTGTTGTCACATGAAAAGATAAAATAAAATATAAAATATTTACAAAAATGTCAGGGGTGTACTTACTTTTGTGAGATACTGTGCCTGTGTGTGTGTGTATATATATATATATATATATATACATATATATATATATAGTGCCTTGCGAAAGTATTCGGCCCCCTTGAACTTTTCGACCTTTTGCCACATTTTAGGCTTCAAACATAAAGATCTAAAACTGTAATTATTTGTGAAGAATCAACAACAAGTGGGACACAATCATGAAGTGGAACAAAATTTATTGGATATTTCAAACTTTGTTAACAAATAAAAAACTGAAAAATTGGGCGTGCAAAATTATTCAGCCCCTTTACTTTCAGTACAGCAAACTCTCTCCAGAAGTTCAGTGAGGATCTCTGAATGATCCCATGTTGACCTAAATGACTAATGATGATAAATAGAATCCACCTGTGTGTAATCAAGTCTCTGTATAAATGCACCTGCACTGTGATAGTCTCAGAGGTCCATTTAAAGCGCAGAGAGCATCATGAAGAACAAGGAACACACCAGGCAGGTCCAAGATATTGTTGTGGAGAAGTTTAAAGCCGGATTTGGATACAAAAAGATTTCCCAAGCTTTAAACATCCCAAGGAGCACTGTGCAAGCGATAATATTGAAATGGAAGGAGTATCAGACCACTGCAAATCTACGAAGACCTGGCCATCCCTCTAAACTTTCAGCTCATACAAGGAGAAGACTGATCAGAGAGGCAGCCAAGAGGCCCATGATCACTCTGGAGAGATCTACAGCTGAGGTGGGAGACTCTGTCCATAGGACAACAATCTTAGTCTTATCAAAAGTCTTATACTGCACAAATCTGGCCTTTATGGAAGAGTGGCAAGAAGAAAGCCATTTCTTAAAGATATCCATAAAAAGTGTAGTTTAAAGTTTGCCACAAGCCACCTGGGAGACACACCAAACATGTGGAAGAAGGTGCTCTGGTCAGATGAAACCAAAATCGAACTTTTTGGCAACAATGCAAAACGTTATGTTTGGCGTAAAAGCAAAACAGCTCATCACCCTGAACACACCATCCCCACTGTCAGACATGGTGGTGGCAGCATCATGGTTTGGGTCTGCTTTTCTTCAGCAGGGACAGGGAAGATGGTTAAAATTGATGGGAAGATGGATGGAGCCAAATACAGGACCATTCTCGAAGAAAACCTGATGGAGTCTGCAAAAGACCTGAGACTGGGACGGAGATTTGTCTTCCAATAAGACAATGATCCAAAACATAAAGCAAAATCTACAATAGAATGATTCACAAATAAACATATCCAGGTGTTAGAATGGCCAAGTCAAAGTCCAGACCTGAATCCAATCGAGAATCTGTGGAAAGAACTGAAAACTGCTGTTCACAAATGCTCTCCATCCAACCTCACTGAGCTCGAGCTGTTTTGCAAGGAGGAATGGGCAAAAATTTCAGTCTCTCGATGTGCAAAACTGATAGAGACATACCCCAAGCGACTTACAGCTGTAATCGCAGCAAAAGGTGGCGCTACAAAGTATTAACTTAAGGGGACTGAATAATTTTGCACGCCCAATTTTTCAGTTTTTTTATTTGTTAAAAAAGTTTGAAATATCCAATGAATTTCGTTCCACTACATGATTGTGTCCCACTTGTTGTTGATTCTTCACAAAACATTACAGTTTTATATCTTTATGTTTGAAGCCTGAAATGTGGCAAAAGGTCGCAAAGTTCAAGGGGGCCGAATATTTTCGCAAGGCACTGTATATATATATATATACACACGTGTGTGTGTAACCAATATACCAGCTATGACTAAGCACCAAGATAGGTGTGAAACAAGTAAGCTAATCTGGTTTTTACTTCGATGTGCTGTATGGATTGTCGCTTTTACATTTTTGGAACCATTAAAGGTGATTCAAGCAGTGTGCAGCCGTCCAGATTTCTTCCTACATGTTTCTGATGCATGCAGGGCCAGCACTTGTTTTATATGCAGACATAGCTGAACAATAGGAGAATAGACTTCCTTGAGCAGGAACATAACTTATCATGTAGGATACCTGGATGGGAAAAAACTTAAGAAGAAAACCTTTCAGACAAGCTAAGGGAAATCAATGTCACAATACTGCATAGAGGAAAATGCAAGAATGCTTGTAAAAGGTATTGCATTACAGAAGATATGCTCTGCACTAATGTGGGTAAACAAGACTCTTGCAAGTTAAGAGTCCTATCCCTATTTTTGGGGTTCCCTCTCATATCTTCTCCCTCCTATGACAAGATTCCTGTGGGCTACACAGACTTCAGCTGGTACTCTTACCAGCCCAGCTTTGACTGATTCTATTTAAAGACCTATCAGAAAAAGAACATAATAGAAGCATATCACATCAATATAAGGAGAGGGTTTTAGAATACTCTCATGCATCCCATAACTCCAGTTATTCAGTGGAACCATTCCGTGGCCAGCAGGGAATACCTTTATTGGGAATTGAACAGATGGGAGACATGACAGAGCTCAGAAGCTAGATTGAAGTCCAGACCTACAAGTGAAGAATGTGGCCAGGTTTAGGGGACTTCAGGTCACATAAAAAGGTACCGTCTGAGGGTCCTCTCACAGCATCCGACCAACCATCCAGAGAGTGATGTCAAAAGTTAAGCCCAAAATATAGAAGGCTCCACATAGTGTAAAATCCTTAAAAGCTTATTACCAGTGCTCAAAAATTGCACTTACATCAACAGAAGTAAATAATCGGCTTTTAAAACCAATTTCGCCAGCCGACAAATCAGCAGCCACCCATCCTTCTAGGAATTGTGGACCACGATGGTGTCAGCACATCGCTCCGCCCCGCACATTTCCTCATCCGAGGCTAGGACTTTAAGTCACTAACCTGGAAAAACTAGAAAAAAAAAAACTAATGAGTTCTCCGCTTTTTGGCTTAGCGTAGTACCTGATTTTACCTTGATTTTATTTGCTGTATACTTTTTTTGAAGATTTACTCAAAGTGTGTTGAACTCTAAGGAATGCCGTGGCTGCTACATAACAAGCGTTTTCAAAAAGAAGGAAGCTATGGTAACATTAAAGTGTATCCACAGTGCATCCAAAATGTTAAATCAATATTTAATTTCCACATTGCATTTCAATTATTTCTAGCGTACTCCTATTGCTCTAAATCAATGGTCTCCAAACTCGGCTTGCCTTTATCTGACCCTTGGGGCACTATTCCACCAAATGACAGCAATAGTGGGGCACCACTCCCCCTACTGACACCATCAGTGGGGCACTATTTTTCCAATTGTTACCAACAATGGGACACTATTTCTCCCTTTAAAACCAAGGATAGGGCATCGATACCGTGGCCCCCCTAAAGCCTGAAGGACAGTAAACTGGCTCCTTACTTAGAGAGTTTGGAAACCCCTGCTCTAAACGATCGTGAAGTTTGTAAACTTACTTTGTGAAGATCTCTACACATTTACTTCCTTGAATTCTGTGACACATTATCACTTTGCCCTGTGAGTAGGCACTGCCGTGTCACACATTTCACAGAGCCTGCCTTCTGAACTACAGAGGTGCGGAGAGGAGGAGATTCAGAATGTGGAGTGTACAGAAATCACTGCTTGCAGGCAGCAAGGTACCATGGGATGTGTAGTCCTTAGATATTGAACGTAAGCAGCAGAGGAGAAGCTGCAAAGCAAGCAGGGAATACAGAAGGTTGTGGAAAAGGACGGCCAGTAGACAGGCGGAACTCACAACATGAAAGGAGAATTTTCAAATAAGCTTATGTAATAAAATTAAAGTGTATGCTGTGACCATAGATTTACTTTAATTCTTTTTTCAGTATAGATTTTATTTATGTGCTACTGTCATGGGGGGGAAATATTTACCAAGACTCACTGAAAAAAGTCATTTCAGGACTTTATCAAAATTCTGCTTCTCTTAAATCTTTTTTTTTAGGTCACCGATTAAACAGTGGGGACTTATTAAGCGTACTCCCATGTGAGGGTTGTGTTTTGGCTGCTGGAAATGCATCCCTGTGCAGGCAATCCTATCAATGTCAATCGGGACTCAGTGTCTGCATGGACACAGCTTTTGCTCTCAGTTTGACATCCATGTGGTTGCCGGTGCATGTCCTCAAACTTACACTGTCACACTGAGTTTGGGGACAGGCACATACACCCACACCTTACATGTCTGTGCAACCCCTACTTCCCAATTGAATGAGACTACCTGCACATCCGTTTTAAAATGTCAGTTTGAATTTATGATGCTTTGTTCCAAACTTACTGTTTAATGTTTCCCCAGGGAGATTCGGGTGGTCCTTTAATCTGTGACAATGTTTTCCGAGGTGTGAATTCCTTTGGCGATCCGGTTTGTGGAGCCTCAAAGTTGCCCAGTGTATTCACTCGACTGACCAAGGACTATGTCTCATGGATTAAGGAAATAATTAGTAACAACAGCAGTGAAGGGAAGAATTACCGTAGTAACGACAGCAGTGAAGTGTAGAAAAAAAAAACCTGACGCAAAGCTCGACCTGTTGCCAATGACAAAAAATCAGATGCCTTTATTTTCCAATTATTTTAGAACCAAACTGCTAAATATAGTGTTATGGGCAAGCTTCTTGTGTTTTCTTTCTGTTAGTTTCCAAAGATGAGTTCTGTTGTAAGATCAATACCAATGTGAGATTTCTGGCATCTCAGAAAAGATGTAATCTGATTGGCTTCTGTGGGCGGCAGCCACATTTTTCAGTCAGTTGTCATAAATCAGGGTAAAGATTGACGTTCATTGTAAATTAACTATAAACATTCCAGATACATCAAAACAAAAGGTGTGCAGAGTTTTATAGTTCTTTTTCTTTGTAAAGCAAGCACAGCCTGAAAAGAAAAGCCTGTCCCCTGCCAGTATGCTGAAGAGAAGGACCCTTGTTCTCTGTGTAGATGCAATGGTCTCTACATGGATCCAACAAACACCTTGCTGAGTCTAAAATATCAGCAAATCATTTGCTCCCTGATTGGAGAGCTCTAGGTCTGACTTAGGTCCCTTTCACACTTGTGCGACCTTAACCACTTTAAGACCGGAAGGATTTTCCCCCTTAATGACCAGGCCCTATTTTGCGATTTGGGACTGCGCAATTTTAACGGACGATTGTGCGGTCATGCGATTCTGTACCCAAATAAAATTGATGTTCTTTTTTTACCATAAATAGAGCTTTCTTTTGGTGGTATTTGATCACCTGTGTGATTTTTATTTTTTGCGCTATAAACAAAAAAAAGCGACAGTTTTGAAAAAAAAAAAAACAACAATTTTCACATTCTGCTATATGACATTCTCAAAACAAAAAAATTTAAAAATCAAAATTTTTTAACATTTTAGGCCAATTTGTTTTCTGCTACATATTTTTGGTAAAAAAAAAAAAATCGCAAAAAGGGTATTTTGATTGGTTTGCGCAAAAGTTATCACATCTACTAACTACAGGAAAGATTTATGTTTTTTTTTTTTTTTTACTAGTAATGGCGGCAATCTGCAATTTTTTTTTTAGCGGGACTGCGACATTGCGGCAGACAGATCGGACCCCTAACTGACATTTTTGACACTTTTGGGGGTAGCAGTGACATTGCTACAGTAATCAGTGCTAAAAATATGCACTGTTACTGTAATAATGCCATTGGAAGGGGTTAACCCTGTGGGTGATCAAGGGGTTAAATGTGAGCCTAGGGGAGTGATTCTAGCTGTGGGGGGCGTGGCTTGTGAAATGACCATAGAGACCTGTGATCCTATATAGAAGGATCACAGGAGCTCTACAATCATTCCAGGGAGAAGAACGGTCAGCTGTGTTTACAACAGCTAACCGTCCTTCTCTCTCAGTGTGAAACGAACACGGGTGTCAGGCAGCAATCGGAGCCACCTGACCCATGCATCGGCTCCCCCTCTGCCAAATGGGGGTGGGAGTGTGCCGGTGGCGGCGCACGCTTGCCCCCTAGCTTTACGTCGGTTTGCGCACGAGAGCCACCCTGCCGCAGTAAAAAGGCGGCGGTTGGTCAGGAAGTGATTAAAGTCATGTGATTTTGCCGTGATTTTTTGGCCATGATTTGGCTACAAATTTGCTGCGATTTTGAAAAGATTTTGCAGTGATTTTGACTGGACTTGAAGCAATGCCTGTGTAATCTTGAGCTATGGACCTCAAAACGCATCAAAGTCGGACCAAAGTAGTGCAGGGACTACTTTGAAGTCTCTCCGAATTGAAGTCATACAGATATGAACGGTACTCATTAGAAATCATGGAGTACGACTTGTCATAAGACTTTGCGGTCCCAAGTCGCAGGACAAGTCGCACAAGTTGGGCCCCTGTAGAGGGACCACTGCTTTTACACAGAGCGCAAGCTTCGTTCTCTACAACATTCTGCCATTAGACAGGCCTTTCTACTCATCAAGTGGAAAAAAAAAATGAACTGTAAAACATTACACAGCTTTTATATTGATGCATCTAGAATGTATTTGGCTGATTTAATAAGAAATTCATTATTATGCAGACTTTCCTTCATCTACATAAATACATTTTTTTGGTTTTAATCAATGTATGCTCCATCAGTCTGGCCAGGGTTAATGTCTCTCTTTCACACCCATGACCATGACAGTGCCTGACTCTGCTGGTTGGCCAATCAGACATCCAGTGCTGCATCATTGCAGTTAGCAGCTTCTCTTAAAGTATAACTAACGGCAAAACTTTATTTTTAGTTTTGGACAGAGTGGAGAGGGATTAGAACACTTGTACGTTTTTATTGCTGTCTGTGCCCCCGTTAAGGAGATTCACCCTCTTTACTTGTCCTGTTTATCATTTTTGTTTAAAATGAAAGTAAAAGAAAATCCCAAATTTTGGGTTGTCCCCAGAAAAGTAATGGAGGCTCCAGTGGGGACATTAGTTCTGGTGACCTGGAGGTCCCCAACAAATTCCCTTAATTTGCAGGGATTTCCTTTCACTTCCTATTTGTCTATGGGACAAAAAGTAAAAGGGAAATCTCTACAATGGGACACAGATGGTGAAAAAAATCTGACAGGGGTTATAACCCTCACTTGCTCTATCCAAAATGAAAAAAAAATGCCTATAGTTTTACTTTAATGTCTGTTACTTTTTTCTTTATCTTCAATACACATGTATTAGTAATCATTGCATTTTAAACTCTATTACTGAAAAAACTGCAGGATATCTCCTATATACTATGCGTGCTGATATTATTCCTTGATTCTTTCTTTGCTATGAATAAATGGATGACTATACCCTAATAAAGTATATATTTGAAGCAAATTATTTTGTTTTGTGCTGTTAACAACTTTGTATAAGAAAGTCCAAACACCTATACATAATATCTGCTGATGACTGAACAACGTCAAATGGAACACCGGATTAAATGTTTTCTCTAGTTTTAGATAGAGCAGTGAAGGGTTAGAACCTCTAAGTGTAGCAAGGTTTCCAGGCCTTTGGCCTGATGTGTGTCTGCCATTAGTACCGGTACTTTCCCCAGCCCATGTGAGCTGTGACCCTGGGTGTGACAACTGAAGCAGCGACAACTCCGGCATCTTTGTTTGTGGTTTGTATTGTATTTAGGGGATGGGAGAAGAGAATGAGTGGGATACTCCTTGAGGCTTATCTACAGTATATACAGTTGGGACTTTATCCTGGAAAAATGCCCGTTGGCGCTTCCCTGACGCCAGCCGGCGCCAGCCAACGCTCACTGACACTGAGAATAACTTGCGGAACACAGAAGTGCTGGATCCTCGAACTTTAGTCCAGAAGATTCAGGACTGAATACTTTTAGAACTCTTGACACTGTTTAGCTGTGTAGGTAACTGAATACTGTCCTCCACTTTGGCCAGCTTGAGGTAGTATGAAGTAGAACTCTGTACAATGGTGCTGGCAACTGACACTCTCTGTACAATGCAGGGCCCAATTACAGGTACCCCCTTGAACTTGACTCTTCAGGGTCCACTGACTATGTACCCCCTCTGTAACTTCAGGGTCCACAACCTAGGCAACCCCTTTACAGCTAGCTGATGACTGGATCTGACACTAGGCAGACCCCCAGGGGCAATCCTCAGTACTCACAACCTGTGTAGGCTTTCCTGGGACTGGACCCCTCTTACTCTCCGCAGATTCTCGGCACACTGGATCAATGCAGCTCACTCAGCACTCTCTGGATATTCAGGCGACACCCCGAACTATCCGCTTCCTCAGACAGGAGGAGAGAGACAGCCATACTCTCCCTCCTGGGACTCTGCTCCCACCAAAGGCACCATGCCACGCACTTGCCCCTGATTTATACCCACTACCAGAATCCTTTGCAGCCAATTCTGCCTTCTGGGGTAGATACAGCCTGAATGTGCCCCCTGATTGGGCTTCCTCCACCATCCTATCAGACGCCTCTCACAGGAGCCAGTGGGGAAACTTCTCTCTCAGTGGGCACATTTGGAAACCATGACACCCTGCCAAAAATAAATCACAGCCCTGCTGTTAGGCAGACAAGGCCAATATGCATTTACCTAGCACCTACCTGTAGGGTACTACATACATTTTTATTGCTGTCAGTGTCTCTACTGGGGTAGGTTCAAATTATGTGTGCTGGAGGAACAAGAGGAAGTAAAAGGGAATCTCCCCAAAGTTAGGGAAAGTCTCAGCTTTTAACAATTGTCACTTAAACAGATGCCCCCCCCCCCCCCCCCCCTAGGAGATCTCTAAAATTTCAGATTTCTTCTCTATGCCCATCCACAAAAATTCCTCTGATTGACACATTTTCATTATTATCAACATCCCCCATTTGGAGAGATTTTGTCTGGAAAAGCACAAAAGAAGTGAGAGGGACGCTCTCCAGTGTGGTCACAGACAGGAAAATATAAAAGAGGTATTAAAGCATTTTTTACCCCAACATTTCATATTCCTGATATGTGCCTGCTGTACCATGTACTTGCATGAGAAAGTATCCTGTTCTCTTTGTATTGCTTCCTTTGTTTGAAACCCCTGGTGTTCCTGTTAGTCCCTCTGCTTTCCTATTAAAAACTGACCACACTAGGCAGGAGAGCACTCCGTGGTCAGTTCTCTAGCTGTGCTGGGAACTCAGTGTGCTCTCCTCCAATGATCTGACTTCTCCTGGCATGCCCCCGCTGCACAGCCATTCACTGGGAAGATCGGTGTGCTGCTGCCTTTCCTCCCCCCAGCTCTTATGCAGCTAAGAACAGAGGGAATGTGATTATAAAAAAAGGGGGAAAAAAGGTATTTAATGTTTGTTTCTTAATCTATACACACACATTTTACCTTTCATTTCTATCTCAAACTGAATGGGTTGTTTACAAGGTGATCATTTACAATCACTATAACTCTTCCCCACTTTACCCAAAACTAGAAACAACATTTTTGGCTGAAGTTCCACTTCATCTGTGCAGTATGTGAAATCTATACATGTGGCTATACTAGGAAAATCAGGCCAGAAAGGGTTAATCGTATATTTCATGGCTTTTTAAAAAATAACCACAAGAACGCCGGAGCTGGAAACAATTTGCGTGACATTTCATGTTATCAAGAATTGCCAGTTAGACAGTTATCAAACAATCATGACTGGGAGTGATAAGACCAAGTGAAAGAAAGTAGAGAATGAGGGAAAAAAAGCGAATTTTCATTTTAGAATTATTCAGACACTCATCAAAAAGATTACAATCTCATTAAAAATGCTTTTTTATATTTTATTCTTTGGTCCTATCAGCTTTCTGACAAAAGATGTTACATCTTTTAGGGCACAAACTTTTATCCTAACCATGCTTCTATTATTTGTGAATAAAAAAAACAGACTGATAATATTCCATATAGAAAAAAGACACTTTTCATGCATTTCCAGCCACAGTAAAGTGCAAACGGGGTGAAGTGTAAGCAGGGAAAGCCGCCACGAAGGACTCACTCAGCAAAGGAGTTGGCAGGAAGAGTGAAGTAGTCGCTACTAGTAACTATGAACTGGCAGAAAGACAATAGCAGCAAGACAGCAAAGAGTGATACCAGGCTTTAGAGAACACCCCTTTGTTTGGGAGTTCTGCTGGGGGGGGGGGGGGGGGGGGGGAGTGACCCCACACCCTTGTTTTTTGCTATTTTTTTACTGGCATGTTTTTTTTTTTTTATTCAGCTGTCAGCGGGGAAGTCCATTGACAGCTGTTGACTCATCGGTTGTTAAGGACACAGCTGCCGGCTTCCCGGCCCCACTCCTTAACAACCAGCTTTTACTGCATCCTGATTCAGCAAAACTTTGCCCAATCAGGGTGCAGAATGCACTGTGTGCAGTGCATTGCAGAGCGTTTGGCAGGGCGAACACCCGTTGAACATCCTGCAAATATGGGTGTTCCCCGAACAACTCTACCAGGCATGGTGACAGGTCCTCTGGTTGCAAGGGGGGTCGGTATTCCAGCTCCCTCCCTAGCAGTGAGTTCCCCAAAAGCAATCGGGACTTAATCACTGTGAGGGAGGTGACAGAGGAAAGCTGGACTGGTGGGGCGGGACAAAGGGCAGGATAATGTTGTAATTAACGTAGGAAATTCTTTTTTTCAGACAATAGCAACATATTGCTTTTTCGTAAAAGTTGCTTTCAGTTGTCAGCTTCTCTGTTTTAGCAAAATAATGTTGCTATCAAAGCCCAGAACAGTTTTTGAAGCAGTAGCATTACATTTATATTAGCCTCAGAGTTGCAATACATTGTCAGCTTCTCACGGATCATAAAAAATAGAAGGCACCAACGTAGTGTAGTCTGCTTTATCTATTTATTTCCCCGCACAGTGTTAACGCTTACATAAAAACAAGATCTCACAGAGTAAAAGGTTCCAATCAAACTCTGACTCACCACCTCGGCAGGCAGTGTGACGTCACTGACTCAGCTCCTCCCTCCTAGACACATTGTGCCCTGTGATTGTGCTTCTTCAGTAGGCCTACAATCCCTAAACGCTATGCAAAAATGGCAAAACACACCATACGTGTTCAGGTGCCATATATTTTCAATGACACCTAAATGTGGTGTGGTTCTGCCGCCATTTTCACATGATAAATGGCCCTGCTGCTCCTGCTCCTTTTTGTACAAACAAGCTTTGTGCAATGCAGTTTGCTGAGATTGCAGTGCAATTTATGGCACAACCATCTCAGCAGGTGCCATTGAAAATGAACACTGAACACACATGGTGCGATTCGTACTTTTTGCAGAGATCATGAGCAGAAACGCCCAGATGTGAAAGGGGCCTTAATGATGGCGTAAGCAAATAGTGACTGTGAGAAATGGGATTTAAAACTGATCTGTCAAATTTCTCACAGTCAGCGCTACATGGAAAGTCTAAAAGCCTAGATAGCAGTAAAAAAGTGATGTTAACTGACCAAGATGATATCTCTTTTTTCATGTAGTACTGCCCTGACTGTGAAATATTGAAAAATGCAGTTTTAGGCTGGGTTCACACAGACATTGCATGTGATTCGCACAGCTTTGCTGTGCAGATCACCTGCTAAGTCTGTGAGATGCAAATTCAGCCATACAAACTGTATGGCTGAAATCGCATCACATTCGCACCAAAATGGTGCAGAACCCTTTTTTTGGTTCGTACTAGAATCGGATCACATGGGTGTTCACACCTATGCGATCTGATTCCTGCAACATTTGACAGTTCGCACTGTGATCTGCGAACTGACATGGGGGTTTCATTAACTTTACATTGACACCCCCAGCAGTTAGCAGATGTCAGTGTGAACCAGTGTGTGATTTAGTTGCGATGAGGAAAACGGCACTGAATCGCAGGGTTTCCCGCATCGCACCAGCGTGAACCAGGATTTAAACCCAATTTCTCACAGTCACTGCTTGTGCTACATGAAAAAAAGAGATATATGCCTGTTGCAGACTTGTACTTCTATAATAGCACAGCAGTTTTGCTAATCATCTGCAGATCAAGAGATCCCACAGCCACAGAACTTACCTCCATTGCCCACACTGCACCAGAAGAAAGAATGGGGGCGGGGCTTAGGCCATCATCTCTGAGACGGGTCGCATCCCCTCCCATCCACTCACATTGCAAAGTCTCTCAGGCTCCATTTCGGAGTACTCCGGAATACTCAGTGAGAGCACCTGAACAGAGCTGCTGGGGAAGGAGGCAGGTGGAGGGAAGCGTCCCCACACGTTCTGTGACTCTTTGCCTTCCTGCAACTCAGCAATGCGTGTGCCTGGGTTTGGGCATCCAAGGGCAACGCATGTGAAATAAACCCACAGAGCTGAGTTGTGGTGACAGCCACCTGAAGTCAATCCAGTGTGATGGAACTCACTGGCTGTTGCCAGACTGGCCAGGTATGGCTCTGATTCCCAGGACAGAGCCCAGGACAAAGATGTATCAGGACATGGCTTTAAAATCTGTGACTGTCCCGGGCAATCCGTGACAGTTGGCAACTATAATATTGTGCTTGTAGGCATTTCTGTTTTCAAATAAATCCATGTGATGCTTTATAAATATGTTGGCATGTTTATAGCAGTAATTTGGCCACAGTAAATTCCAAAATATACTGTAAATGAAGTCCATAATATAAACTATAAATGGGGTCCTATGTTGCTGTACAATCCTTTACATAAAGATATATAATGAATTAGTAAGCCAATGCTCTCAATCTTCAAGTGAAACTTTACCCTCTCAATACAACCAGTGTTGGGGGTAACAAGTTACAAAGTAACTTATTATAGTAACTACATTACTTTTTTTGGAAACAAAGTAATGTAACTAGTTACAATACTAATATTGGTAACTACACTACTTTACTAGGCTATAGGAAGTAACTACACTACTTTACTAGGCTATAGGAAGTAACTACACTACTTTACTAGGTTATAGGAACGTGCTTTCCTGCGTTACCCAAGCCGTGCGATACAATCGTTATTTCGAAGAATAGAGAGGGATGAAGTTTATGACTTTTTGTTGCACTTTATGTTTTATTCTGTTTTTTCAGGTTTTGTTCTCATGTTTCCCAAAGCCTGTGTTTATGCAATAAACTCTATGCAGAAAGAGTGCCATGTATCTTCTACTACACAGTCAATTAAGAAAGAGGAAAGTAAAGTAATAAGTAGTGAAGTTACTTTTCAAATGCAGTAACTAGTAAAGTAATCTCGTTACGGTTTACAGAAGTAACTAGTAACTAGTTACATTTTTTGAGTAACTACCCCAACACTGAATACAACACGGACTATTTTGCATCCCTATGCTGCTAGCATTAGTAGATAGATAGAAAAGTATATCATATTTACTTGTTTTAAACTTTTTTTTTTGCATTTCTTAAGTTACTGCTGTTAAGCCTGCCAGAGACGCCAACTGTTCCTCCGGTTTCCTGACCAGTGGTCTTGTTATCCTGATATCAGGTGGAGGAGCAGATAGGGTCTTGCAGCCAAAATATTGGGACCTCAAATGATAGTGCAACCAGTGAACTTAGGGAACAAAAAGTAAAAAAAGGACTCACATTTAGGAGTAGGTCGGGAGCCATACCCCAAGGGAGCGAAGTCCAGTAGATTGGTCCAGAGTGAGCCGTGTTCGGTAACCAGAGTCAGTACAATCCATAGGGGTGATCCGTAGAGAGGTCAAGGTAAGCAACAAGACATAGTACATAAACAGCAGACAAGCAGGAAGCAAAACCTATACTAAGGCACCAGCAAGAAGTGAAAGAAGGTATTTATGGGTCATAGGATTAGGAACCTGACAACAGCTGGCCACGGGGTGGAGCAAGAGTTTAATACCAAAAGGTAGCTGATAATGAGAAGCTTGATCAGAATAGGAATTACCCCATAGCCCAGGCAGCAGGGAGACAACCCAGAACACACCAGATTGACTCCTGGCCAAGGCCTGACAACTTCCTGGTTTCCTGCCTAGGCAAATGATGACATACATTCCAGGAGGGCAGGGAGGAGGGGCTTTCTCAACTAAGCAAGCCTGCATGGCAGAGCTAAGGGCAGATGGTTCCAGGAAGTAAATGTTGCATGAATCATCTGTCCTTACTCAAGATGGCCACGGCCAGAAATGCTAGGGGGGGGGGGGAGTATTTTTCAAAGTGATTTTTCAGAAAAATAAGGCAAGGAAACCTGGATAAATAGGGAAGTTTGCTTTGAATTTTAAAAACAAATTAAATAGTGTTTTTGGTTTGTGGTGCTCAGGTGCAGTGTAGTTCCTCTGTCAGCAGTGACAAATCTCTCTCTAGAGCAGTGATGGTCAACTTTCTTGATATTGGGGACCTCAAGTTTGGCCAACAACATCACCAAAAGGCCTCAGTGAATGTTCGTTATCAGAGACAGCAGACACACAAGACTATGGGCATGATACAAGAGATGGTCGGAGACTGTAGACATAATACAGGAGATGGACAGAGACTGTGAGATGCTGCAGGAGACTGTCAGAGACTGTGAACATGCAATAGGAGTTATTGGAGACTGGGGACATGCTTCAGACTGGAGACATATTTATCTCTCTCTCTCTCTCTCCTTCTCTCTCTCTCTCTCTCTCTCTCTCTCTCCTTCTCTCTCTCTCTCTCTCTCTCTCTCTCTGTCTCTCTCTCCTTCTCTCTCTCTCTCCTTCTCTCTCTCTCTCTCTCTCTCTCCTTCTCTCTCTCTCTCTCCTTCTCTCTCTCTCTCTCTCTCTCCTTCTCTCTCTCTCTCCTTCTCTCTCTCTCTCTCTCCTTCTCTTTCTCTCTCTTTCCTTCTCTCTCTCTCTCTCTCCTTCTCTTTCTCTCTCTCTCTCTCTCTCTCTCTCAAGTACCCATCAGCTATCAGATTTTTATCATGTTTAGAGAAAATTTTGCAAGAAGTGAGTCAGTTATCAGCATATAACAGATGTTTGTTGTGGTTGTTTTGTCATATATTTGGGGGGTTTATAAATGTCTTCAGCCTGGGTTTTTTCACAAAAGGAAGAATTTGTAGTGATCATGAAACTCTATCTCCTGTTTCTTTTGGCATCATACTTTCTTCTCTGTGAAGGTAAGGGAAATAGAAACATTTTAAACATTATGTAGAAAACGTACTAAATAATTGTTTACCATCATAAAACGCGCCAACCAAAAAGATACTGTAACTCCCAGCAACCAATCACATCTTACTGTTTATCTGTTTAGAGAAAGCAGGACAATAAGGGACGATTGCTGATTGGTGGTTTAAGATTATTGTATTGTAACCATTAGTTCTTTCCTTTAAAGAAGGTTTATGATTTTGGCTATGAAAGAGAATAACAGCATGCTGAGAAAAGCAGAGCTGCTATAGGCACCCTATAGTCATAAATCTTTGACACTGAAAAAGGCAAATGCCAAGACGTGCACAATATTTCCACCAGGCATAATACTAAGGGAAGGGATTTTCCAGTTTATAGCTAGAATTCTAACACTTTACAAAAACTAGGGATGAGAGAAATTAAGAGCTCTCTTTCCCTGAAATGCTTTACATGCATTACCAATACTTAGCAAGCATTGCTTAGTGTAAAGACATAAGGGATTGACTGACCCCCAAATTTGAAAAGCTTAGCTGTGCAAGTGACATGACAATGTCTTTTAAAGTGGGTCTCATGAGATTAATGGATAAAACATATTAGGAGCCTTATTTCAAAGAATTTTTGGCAAAAAAGTTGGAGATTCCTGTAAAACTTCCCCATGTTGGCAAAATGCATTGCAGTCAATGGAAAAAGCAAATTGAGATTGTTACAAAAGCTTCTTTACATGTAGCTTCTTTACATGACCTGACACCTGTTTGTGTGCCTAAATTGCCCCATACTAGCCTCATTAGCTTTTTTGCATTGCATTACTAGATTCTCTCTATGATCTTCATCAAGCATTAACCAGAAAACCTGTTGGATCTGAAGTCAGAAAAAAAACAAAAAAAAAAAACAAAGCCAAGGCCCACTGGATATTACAAAACATAGCTATTTAGCACAATGTCAAAAAGTGATATTGCACTTACAGAAAACCACGTGGATTGCAGTATCCCTGTGGATATTGTTACTCTTACCACTTCTGGCTTGCCGGAGTGCTAGATGCTATTTTATTTGCAACCAAGTGGGGATAGTTTGGACCCCTCCTTTTTTTTTCTTTTACTATTTGTTGTTGGGTTAGTTATTTAACTCCTGACAAAGCGTATCATTTAAGCGAAACATGTAGAGTATTTTTGGAAGCTTATTATTTCTTTGGGGGCATGCATGACTTTGTAGGGAGGTGTTTTTTGAGTTTATTGGCAGGCAGGTAGCAATTGTAAAGATCTTAGGAATCCTGTGTTTTAGGCCGAACTGATTATCAGAAGTGGCTCTCTTAGCTGGAGTAGCTGACCCACAGTTTTGTAGGTAGTGTAGTTTTATCCTTGGTCAAGGCAGGAACCAGAAATGTGTTAGTATTGACATTACTAGCTTAGACTGTGATGAACCCTTTAATATTGGGGCTGTTATGACAGTTTATGCCCCGATTTTATACTTAGAAGGAGTTCCAATCACAGAAGGTTCAGTAAATACTAGTCAAGACCAATATGAATTCCAGAGGATAGCCTGGGTTGGTTCAGGGTCAGACAGACTCAGTACCTTCAGGGAACAGCCAGACTAGTCAGAACCCCTAGCTATTTAAACTGGCAATTGTTCAAGCTATGGTTGGGACAGAGTTGACAACCAGAAGTGGCTTTCATGGCTGCAGGAGGTAACCCCTATTTTTGAAGGTTGTGTAGTAGTATTCTTTGGTCCAGGCAGGAAATAGAGATATGTGAGTCTTTAAAAGCATAAGCCTAGACTGTGAGGAACCCTTTATTCTTGAGGCTGATATTACAGTGTATGCCCAGGTTCATACTCAGGAGTGGTTCTGATCACAAGAATCACAGTAAATACTTGTCAAGAACAGTATGAGCTCCTAGTTCCTAGCCTGGTTTGGCTTAGTGTCAGACAGACTTAATACCTTCTGCAGACAGAATCCCTAGATACTTAGGCTGGGAGTTGTTCAAGCCTTGTATATTCAGTAAAGGAGGGGTTCTTTCTTTTTCTTTTCTCCTGTGACTGTATTTTCAAAAATCATTGCTCATGCCGTTTGCCAATCAATAAACACATACACACAGTCAATACATTTTATATAGTTTGAATAACGCCTTGGTGCATGGGGTAACGCACCCTTGTTTAGACAAAGAGGTAGCACCGCCCTGAAATGCGCTGCCATGCACCCTGTGATGACACCACACCCTCCGGGTGCCTGGTTTCCACCCTGAGAGTCTGCATTGGTCCAGCTGGTTACTGATCCAGGGCAAAAGGCTGCTTGCAGGATATACTCAGACTGGCTGTGAACCAGATGCCATCTGCTGGCTTACAATATACAGTATGTGGTTTTTGGTGTACATTACTATGAGTGAATATTGGCTTTCTAATTATATTCTCAATACATTTCCTACACTTAGTTGATGGTGCATTTGCCTCTCTCTCTCTCTTTTTGTGCTTTTACATGGTTCCACTGCAGAGGATATCCTAATTCTGTATTAAGAGGAGAAGTTGCTGACTCTGACAGTGTTAACCCCTTAGGCTCCTGGTAGAGCTTAAAGCTTATGGACTTTTTTATGGACTTTTCAAAGCATATACTTCTATATTTCTATATAGTTTTTGATATCATCTTGGATGCTTGGCAAACTTTGAGCAATTGAGAGTCTGGGTGCGCACTTCTCAGTCCCCACACATAGCAGTACATGTTTGTCTCAACCCCTAACCTGCCACTTTGAATAGCTTGGTCTGTTAAAGAAAGTTTAAAAAAAAAATAGCAGGCAGGATCACCAGAAGAAAATAAAGGAAAAAAGTCTAATAAAAGAAAACGAAAGCAGCAATTTTAAAAGTTGTGTTTTTAATAATAATAATTGTGGTATAGTCTTTGCATAGTCTTTGCGATGCAGTTACAGCAAGACCCCATTCATTGAATGGATTATGCTCAGCATGTGGTAGTGCCCGCTGAGCACAACAGGGGATATAATTCCTGCCGTGGCATGTGTACACCCTCGGCCGCTTCCTTCCCAGCTAGAGGGTAGCCGTTGAAGGCAGTAAAAATGTGGCCCAACCACTGTGTTTTACACCTCCCCCCCAACCACAAGTGTAAAGATCCCTTTTACATTCACCACATCAGTTTAGCCAGTCCCAGTGTTCCTAAACACCGCCACACCAGCCCCAGTGTCACCATAAGATCTAATTTATGTGGGGTGTATCAATGCATACCCCCATGCAAGGACAATGTTTACATAAGGTGTTCCATGCATCCCTGTGCATGCAGTTCATGTCTATTTGGACACAGCTTCTGCTCCCAATCTGACATTCGTTCGGGTGCAAGGTCTGAACACAGACAGATTGGGAGCAGCAGCTGTGTCCATGCAGCCGCTGCATCCCGACAGACATAAATGGGAGTGCCTGCACGAAACACCTGTGCATTCCTCTGCAGGAAAACATAAGTACAGCATCACCAGAGCATTAGCAAGTGCAGCCATCAAAGGCATTCCTGATCACCGCCACACCAGTGCAGTTTTGCCTCTGCCTTCCACTTGTTTTTTTTTTTTTTTTAAAGCCCGTAGCGTGTGAAACACACTCAAAAGACTTCACCCGGTGCATAAAAAAGTGCACACACACAAACGTGAGGAACACAAAAAGTGCACAGGGTGTGCGAATACAAATGGTCTTCCCTCCGAAGAGGTAGGACCCAAACCTCGATCCCCCGGGGCGCAAGACTCCTGACAGGGATTTAAGGTACTCATGGTCTGTCTGGCCGAAACCGGACCGACCCCGTTCTTCAGGGGGACTGCCGAAACAGCCCCCACCGAGTACTAAGTGGGGTTACCCTGAAGGGAGACCCCATGAGAGAGGGCGGACTAAGCCAAAAGGCCATATCCACCCCCTCCCAAGACTCAAGGCAGGGCCCGAGGACCCACACCCTACAAGTCGTGCAAGTGAAAAAAGGTGATAGAAAGTGACAAACTACAAAGAAAAAGCAAGGTGGGGGAGGGGAAGTGGAGAGGTGAATTAGTGCCCTTGTGAAAATACAAGGGCAGGCCTTCCGGCCGGAATAAAAATTCCTCTGGTCGAAGCCAAAAGGCCTTGCCCAAGAGGGAGGTGCTTAAAAAAGTGTGCGTAGGTGCAGTGACCATGGTGCCGAAAAACTCAAGGCGAGCTGCCCCTCACCAGTGAGAATTAAGGCACCCCGGGGCTGCCACCCCAGGGGCACATACACTACGGGCTTTCTCTACCCCGGCCCAAAGGCCAGACCAAGTGTAGCCCTATCCTACCAGGAGGCATCAGAACTTTAGACAGCTTAGGGTGAGCCTGCCTTCAACTGGGGACAAGCCTTTTGCAAGGCCAGATTCAACCCAGGAGGAAAGGTCCTCCCACCGCCATCCGCCGTTCCTTACCAATCACATCCAGGAGCAGTACTAACCAGTCGGACAAGCTGGTTTTCTCGCTCCCTTCAAACTGGTAGGGGCGGACCCATTCAAATCAGGAAGGCATTGGAACCATCCGGCTTTCTCTGGTTTGGCCTACTCCGGTCCTCCAGTTACGCCCAGAGCGCCCCGGTTAACTTCGGCCACCACCGATACTAACCTTCAGGTTCCATTCCAACACTGATAAGAACAGATACTACACTTGATCTTAGCCAAAAGGCCGAGAAGCGATTCCACTTGTACTGACCCTGGCGTATTTATTAATATAATTTCTGCCTGCTGCCTGGGCCAATCCCTGAGGGCAGCCATGTAGGCTGGTCTTGTTTGACTTATAGGAATGGGAACTGCTATAGTGACAATATTTCCTGACCACTTGTATGGAGGCAACCATTGTTGGTTGATTTGTGTGATACACAAGATGAAATGTCCAGTACATAATCTGTCCAAACATTGAAAAAGTCTCACATATGTAGTATCCCTGTACTCAAAAGCTTTGTGTACAAATATTAATTTTAATTACCTTTCCACATTTTTCAAAAACTTGTGTCAAAAAAATGTAAAGAAAAAATTCAAAGTGTTCAAAAGACTCACTGAGCTTCTTGGGGTGTTTGCTTTGCATAACGTGGTCATTTTGTGAGTGTTCCCACTGTCCAGAGCCTCTAAAAATGTGAAAGGCAGTCAGGATATTAGATGCCAAGTTTATGCCCCTAGAAAGTCTAAAGGTGCTCCTTGGATTCGGGGCTCCTTTTTGTGACTAGGCTGTGAAAAAGTCTCCCACATGTTGTATCCTCATACTCAAACTAACTTGTTAAAATGACAACTTTGTGAAAAAGTAATTTTAGTTAATTTCTTCATTTTCCTAAAATTTGTGGCAAAATATTACAACTTCCAAAAACATCACAATGCCTTTTAATAAATACCTTGGGCTGTCCATTTTCATAGACAGTCATATGGGGGGTATTTGTACTTTCCAGGCATTTTAGGGCTTCAACAAATGAAATATTCAGGACTGATGAATTTTCAAATATATATAACATAGTTTGTAGACACTCACACAGACTAAATAATATATGCTGATTTTGAGTTATTTTTTTTTTACCAAAGAAATGTTGCAGAATACATTTTGGCCTAAATTTATAAAATTTATAAAGAAAGATTATTTTTTTGCAATTTTTCTTCATTATTTTCTGTCTTTCTTTTTCCTTTATATGCCAACAAAAAAAAAGTGGTGATTTAATATCACCAAAAGAAAGCTTTATCTTTCTCAAAGAAATAATAGCAATTTCCATTTGGGTACAGTATTGCATGACTGAGTAATTATCATTCAAAGTGAAACAGCACTGAAAACTGAAAAATTGTCTTTCCACATGTATTTCAGTGGCTCAATAATCAGACAGTTTAAGTCTCATTCTAGACTTGAACCGTTCCATGCTCCTCTCCTCAGTTATGCTAGGTTCACACTGTGCGGGATGGTTGCGGGTGTGTGAATGTCAGCTGTTCCCGCTCCCGTAACCACCTACAGCCAAAATTCGCAGCTCTTTAGAGATGTGTGAGGCTGCCATTGATTTTTAATGGCATCCCAGGCATCTCAATCTGCCGCGTGTTTGTGGGTGTGGGAACCGCAGGGAAATCGCATGGTGCAAAAGCAGCATGCAATTTCCCTGCGGCTGAAATTTTAAAAAGGTGCAAGCAACGTGGTTTAAACAATCATTTTCTGCATGATCTTTGTGGTCCATGTAACAGAGGCTGTGGCAGGGATGTGTCCTTTGCCTACATATTGTATGCTAAAAGATGTCCCTCTTTATCATATCAGAAAGCTGAGAGTTATGCATTGACTAGAGTGCATGCAGCTTTTAATTAAAAACGCGAGATGTATGAAAGTGTCACGCCACACCATGGCATTCTCCTTGAAATGCAAGTTGTTATCAAAGCAGAGCTCAACTTATCTTCCTGGTCATGCACAGAAGTCAGTCATCCCAACACAAAGATACCAGGCTGGCAGTGTAAGTCATCACTTAACAGCAGTCAATACCCTCACCAATTTCTCTCCCCAAAACACATCAAAATGCAGTCTGTTCCTGTGTGCTGAGGTTTTATTGGCTGTTGAAGACTACATGAGAGCATTTTCTAGGGTCAGAGGTGATGGTAAGGTAAGAATTATGGGACTCTAGCCATAATAAAGCTCCGGTCACACATGTCCAGCCACGGGTTCATGCTTGGGGTCCAGTGCATCCCCCTTCACTGATTCAGGTGCAAATCGGGTCAGAATTTCAGCTTGAATTCTCACCTGAATCGGACCAGAAGACACACAGGACCCATTTTCAGTCTGAACCGCGGGCGCCCTGGACATGTGTGAACTGGCTCCATTGAGAGCCGGTCACGCTTGCCTGTCATGCGCATTGACTGCAGGAAAACCCACATCCAATTTGCATATGTGTGAGCCCAGCGTAACAGGGGTATGTTGTCATAGATCACTTCATATCTGCAAATGTCCAAGTCAAAAGTCTGATCTTACAAGAACTCTGACTCACATGGATTGATTTGCACAATACACAGAGAAAAAGGACCATTAGATAAACATGGGGGGTATACAAACTCCCAGAGTTGTATAAAGTACTCGAAACCCATACTTGAGTAAAAGTACAAGTGCTCGATCAAAAAGTGACTTGAGTAGAAGTGGAAGTGCACGATCAAAAAGTGACTTGAGTAGAAGTACTAAAGTATTCAACATTTTTTGTACTTAAGTATCGCAAGTAGTTTTGAAAAAAAAATTGCTACTCAAGTACTGAAAGTAAAAGTACAAGTACTGTGTTATATAGTTATTAAAGAAAGAAGTCAAAAGTTTGAACATCATATTATTTCAAATGCAGCTTTTATTTATACATACAGTAGCATTTATTTTCGTATGCGCTGATAATACACATGTTTTGAGCTTCATGAAACCTGCCATCTACTGTTCTGGCAGTGGTAGTTTTTATAATAGTAACTAGTAACTATGCAGCACAAAAAAAAAATATTGGAGTAGAAGTATTGAAATCATCGAAAAAATGTAGTGAAGTAAAAGTGGAAGTAGGAGAAAAAAATTCTACTCTAGGAAAGTACAGATACCGCCTTTCGGTACTTAAGTACAGTAGTGAAGTAGTTCTACTTAGTTACTATACATCTCTGCAAACTCCACACAGATAGTAGGATGGTGCTGATAATAAAAATAATAATATATGCATTTTGTTTAAATATATGTAGCACCCTCCTAGGTAGGTGCTAGAGAGTGAGTATAGGTTTTGGCTCTGTCTGCCTATCAGAGGAGCAGCAGGCGAATTCTATATTGCTTTCTGCTTAACAGAGAGAAGGATCTGTGAGTTAGATCTGCTCATGGTGCTCGGTGTGTGATTCATCTGGTCTAGGGAGTGTTTCACACTGGTCCAATAGGGAGGTATATTGGACAGTGGAGGAAACTGAGCCAATGGGTACACAGGTTTTGATACAGCCTCAGTGATTGGCACAGACTGGTTGTCTCTGTGCATTCTGGGGTGTGGTATAAAAGCCAGGAGCACTTGTGCTTGGGGTCTATGACTGGTGAGCAGAATCCTGGAGGGAGGGTGGTGGCTGCCTCCTCTTCTGCAGAAGTGGTACACAGTCACAGGCAGTCGGCCTGTGGACCAGAAGGAAGGAGCTGAACCCAGCGGTCCATGAGAGGTGACTGGAGGGGTAGAGACACTGGAGACCCTCGAAAAACAGTATCGTGAGTAAAGGGGATTGTGTCTAGGGGCCTGACCTGAGGGGGGCCACCCCGATGTAGAGCAGTCAGAGGACAGGTGTCAGCAGTGTCGAGAGAAAAATGGTACTAGGTGTGTATCCCGAAGATAATCCATTCTAACAAGTCATCTACACAGAGACTTAAGTTTAAATTCATCTAAGTGGCAAGGTGAATCAGCAGCCTGGCTGTATCTTCAGACAGGGGTCCTCATCAACTGTGAATAGTTTAAGTTGGAGTATCCCACTCTTCCCTTCTCTCATCCCTAATTTAAATAAAACCACAAAAACCACTACATCCCCTACACTAGGGGTCTTCAAACTATGGCCCTCCAGTTGTTCAGGAACTACAATTCCCATCATGCCTAGTCATGTCTGTGAATGTCAGAGTTTTACAATACCTCATGGGATGTGTAGTTCCGCAACAGCTGGAGGGCCATAGTTTGAGGATCCCTGCCCTAGACTGTTCCTTGACTGAGCCAGAGTGTAAAGAGTTAAATTGTGCATGCTGCAGTTGCTAACGATAACCCAGGGGGACTCGAGAGTGTATTATCCAGCAGTCCTCATGGGGGCAGTGCTACATATAATTACATTTTTTTATCATATAGGTGCAAACATAACAATCATCAATGGAGACAAAGTTGTCCCCCACTCCAGACCCTACATGGCACTAATAGAGACTCCAAAAAACAAAACAACATCAATATGTGGTGGAAGTCTAATCAAATCTGATTGGGTGTTGACTGCAGCCCACTGTAACCTGTAAGTACAGTCGTTTTTTTATGTTTTTTATACCATCATTGCTTTGATTTAATTGTTCATTACAATTTAAGCATTTGTTAAACCCAACACTTCATATTCCTGATATGTGCCCGCTGTACCATGTGCTTGTATGTGAAAATATCCTGTTCTCTTTGTATTGCTTCCTTTATGTGAAATCCCTGGTGTTCCTTCCAGTCCCTCTGCTTTCCTATTAAAAAATGACCATGCTAAGCAGGGGAACACATCGTGGTCAGTTCTCTAGCTATGCTGGGAACTCAGCCTGCTCTCCTCCAAGGATCAGACTTGTCCTGACACACCCCTGCTGCACAGCCATTCACTGGGAAGCTTAGTGTGCTGCTGCTGCTTCTCCTCCCCCTTATGCAGCTGAGAACAGAGGGAATGTGATCACTTATAAAAAGAAAAAAAAGGTATTTATAATGTATTTTTATATAAAGTAATATATTTCTCAGTTGCAGATGTTTCAGATATCTATATAATAGGAGACTCACAGACTATTTTGTGTTGCTATTTTTTAAATCATCCATTTGCGGACCACCCACCTACAATGTACTGCAGATGGGTGGCCCATGCAGACAATGCAGACATACTCGTACTTCGCTACATGCGACCCCCCCCCCCCCCCCGATAACTGTTGTGATTGTACATGTTTCATGGCTGGGACCTGCTGATCAGCTGTGTCCAATCAAAGCCCAGAGCTCTGTGTTGATTGTCAAAGCAGCAAAGCAGTGAGAAACAAATAGATCTGTTAGTAAAAGTAGCACGTAATACTGTATAAACATTACACATTGTTAGGCACATATTTAACCTCTTGGTTGCCCTAGATGTTAACCCCTTTCCAGCCAGTGTCATTAGTACAGTGACAGTGTAAAGTATTAGCACTGATCACTGTATTAGTGTCACTGGTGATGTCAGTTGCAGTTAGTCAGTCCCCCCCCCCCCCCCACGTCAGTTAGTGTTAGATTTTTCGTTGCACTATCACAGTCCCATTATAAGTCGATGATTACCAACATTAGTAGTATAAAAACAAATAAATAAAAATTCCAATATATACACCACAGTTTGTAGACACTATATTAAATATATATAATATTATTTTCACACAAACCGATACATTTTTTTTTATCAAAGATGTGTAGCAGAATACAGTGCATCAGCAAAATATTCACACGCTTAACTTTTTCCACATTTTGTTATGTTACAGCCTTATTCCAAAATGAATTAAATTCATTGTTTTACAAACAATACCCTATAATGACAACGTGAAAAAAGTTTGTTTGAAATCTTTGCAAATTTATTAAAAATAAAAAACTAAAAACTTACATGTACATACTGTAAGTATTCACAGCCTTTAAAAGTAAAGTGTCAGTGCAGCGCTATGAATTCTCTCTAATCTTCTTATTCATAAGAATAAACTCCTCAGAAGATGCACATATACGACAGATTCAATGAATATCTGTGGCAAGGATTCCAAACCTCCTCCCATTCAACCTCTCCTCAATATTTCCAGCAGATATCACCATATGGGGATAAATGAGAGAATCATCATAGTGTAACCCAAAAAAATATCCACTTTATTCAAACACAAAGTCACTTACAGATAGGCACAGCGTGAGTGGCGTCCTATTTCCAGTGCAGTATAATATTATCCAACTGTCAAGATGGCCACAGTATCCTGAACTGCAAGCTCACCATGCGTCGTTGGCTGGCTCCTCCCTACGCACTTTGTCATCAGGCGACGTTCTCAGGGGAGTGGCCAATGCGAACATATATACTTGCAGTCAAAACTGACAAATTGGAGCTTCCAGGTGCGTTCCAGCAGCCTGAAGAGGAAGAGAATGGTTGCTACTTGTAAGAACCAAACAGGCCATCAGGAATACTATGTTAGATATTAAAATAATCCAACATGAATCACAAATATATTTATAAAACCAATTATAAATACAAAAAAGTCTGAAAACAACAATCCATAATTTAACGCAGGAAACAATGCCATCTTGTGGTTAGATTAAAAAATACAACATATTGTGATCAAAATAACACACATCACACGCAATAGTACATATTAACATTAAAATGATTGGCACAATAAAAATAATATATCAATGTTAAAACGACTTAAAAACTTGCACCCTGTTGGGTCTTTTGCTCTTTTATGCAAGGATACTGGTAGTGCTGTGATGGCGAGAGAATGTGCCGCCTTATACAGGTATTAACAGGTATGCCCAAAAATTCGCCAAGGTTTGGAGTATATGGCTGGAAACAGAGGAAACCAATGTTGATCAAGAAGGTACTGTCACTACTGCATCTTGATCCTTCCCGTTACTGTTGACTCCTAGGGTGGGGGGCTGCATGACCATGCCTATTTCTCCTTGCACTTAGTGGCCGGTTGATACCGATGGTTCCTTTTACCTGGTTTTTCACTTTTTATGGAGTGGCATGCACTATGTTTCCTTAAAGCAGCAGCCTACGGTTGGGTTTTGTTATGATTTTAGTTTTTATTGTTTTTTCTGGTTTTCTACTTAATTTGTTGTTTTACCAAGCTGGGGTATGCCCCAGAGCTCTGTTTTTGTATCTTTTCTTAAAAATTAATAAAAAGAATTTATAAAAAAAAAAAAAAACATATTTCATCAAAAGCTACACATCTCAAGAATTATTAATAAAGGCAGCTACGTCCCATTCTATCTTCATACCGAATGGGCTATATGTTTTGGCTTTGTGTATTCAGTTAGTTTCCAATTTAGAAACCCCCCTTGTATTATTGCTACCCCTCCAACTACCAGAGCATTTATCTATACCCAAGAAGACCGTCCCAGCCAGATTTCTCCCATGACATTGGTCATAGTGTCTAGGGACACTATGCTTAGGGTACCCCTTAAGAATGTTGGCTACATGCTCCTTAAACTTAACCTGTAACATCCTAATAGTCCTACCTATATATTCCAATCCACATGGACACCTAATAAGATATACTATGTGCTTGGTTGTACAGGTGATGAATGGTTTAATTTTAAATTTAAGGTGCACAGAGTTTGACTGAAACTCATCAGTTCTCCTGT
Organism: Pelophylax lessonae; assembly: GCF_965119305.1. Classification (NCBI taxonomy): domain Eukaryota; kingdom Metazoa; phylum Chordata; class Amphibia; order Anura; family Ranidae; genus Pelophylax; species Pelophylax lessonae. The sequence continues at coordinate 101,793,798 of NC_138768.1, forward strand.
CTTTCAATGAGTTAATCTTACAAATAGCACATTTTCTACATGAAAAAAAAAAAATCTAAAAGAAAGATGTAGTGTTAGGAGGATCTAACACATTTGGGGCTATCATCAATCCAAGAGGTTGAGCACCTCTAAAAATAACAGGGGGAGTGGCAGGCAAATGGGGGCCCAGCCCTCCATTGTTCAGCAATATATGCCAATGCCTTCGCAAAATTTTCTTTACGGAAAAATGTTGTAGGGAGTAGGTGGAAAAAAGCCATAATTAAAGGAATCATTATTCTTTGATACTTTGAGCACTAACAATTCTTCTCTATTTTTTTGGTCCACACGAACCAGGGCCTTATCCAATTCTACACTATCATAACCTTTCTCCAAAAACCTATCTCTAAGCTGTGAGGCTTCTTTCAAAAATTCAGTCCTGTTTGTATAATTCCTCTTTAATCTTAAAAACTGACTGACAGGGACATATCGCAACCAGACTGAGTGATGACAACTCTCAGTGTTAATGAAACTATTCCAGTCAGTCTCCTTAAAGTGAGTAGTGGTGATAATATCACCATCGATCACTCTAATATTCAAATCCAAAAAGTGTATCTCCCAATCACTGAAAACATACTGCAATTGGATACCTCAATCATTCATATTCAGAGTGGCCATGAATTCTACCAGGAAATCAGAATCACCATCCCATAGGAGGAGGATGTCATCGATATACCTCCTCCAAAGTAACAACTCTGGCCTAGGTCTAGTGTCAATGACATCCTCCTCCCATTTGGTCATAAAAATATTGGACATGCTAGGCGCAAACTTTGCGCCCATAGCCACTCCTCTCTGTTGTAAATAAAAAGTGCCCCCAAATCAAAAATAATTATGACCCATCGCAAAGTCTAAAAGGAACAAAATAAAATCTTTTTGAATGCCAAGCAAATTATCCGTATCCAGATTGTGATCTACAGCTTTTCTCTCGTGGTGATGGAAGATGATTGTATAAAGAGACGTAACATCAGCCGTAGCCAAGATATAGCTGTCTTTCCCCTTAATTTTCATCAATTCCATAATAACTTGGGTGGAGTCTCTCAAAAATGAGGGGTTCTTAACCACCAATGGTTGCAAAAAGAAATCTATATACTTGCCTACCGTTGATGTAACGGAATCAATCCTGCTAATGATAGGTCTACCAGGGCGGTGCACTGGATCTTTGTGCACTTTTGGTAAATAATAGATCACGGGAACCCTAGGAGCACTAGGAACCAAGAAGGATTTCTTCTTCTTTGTCAATAATTTTTGATTAAATCCCATGCTTATTAGGGATGATCGAACTTTTGAAAAGTTCGGTTCGGCCAAAACATCCGAACTTCCCGAAAGTTCGGCCCGGATTTCAGAACCCCATTGAAATCAATGGGACCCAAACTTCGGTAATCAAAAAACACCATTTTTAAGCCCTAAAACCAAATAAATGCCCCTAAAAAGTGCCTAGGGTTCTGGGTCATGCCCCATTAACTATTAATCACACAAAAAAAGTTCTTAAAAATTGTAATTTTTGATAAAAAAAGCCAATTATTGAAAAAAAAAAGAGAGATTTTTTGATTTTGTATCTGGGGGGTCTAAAAAGTGTACATGTGAAGTTTCAGCTCTGTAGCATGTCCAGAACCATGAAAAAAAAAAGATAATTTTTCAGTAGAACAGGGATGTGGGACCCTCCTTTAACACCTATATGATCTTTTTTTCTGTTTCTGGACATGCTACAGAGCTGAAACTTCACAGGTACACCTTTTAGACCCCCCCAGACACAAAATCACACAAAAAAAAGTTCTTAAAAATTGTCATTTTTGATAAAAAAAAAGCCAATTATTGAAAAATGTAAAAAAAAAAAAAGAGAGATTTTTTGATTTTTACTTTGGATTTAGTATCTGGGGGGGGGGGGGGGGGGTCTAAAAGGTGTACATGTGAAGTTTCAGCTCTGTAGCATGTCCAGAACCATAAAAAAAAAAGATCGTTTGTATTAGAAAACTTTCAGCACAGGAGGTTGGCTTCGCTGTTGTAACACCTTGCCGGTTTAATAGCAGGTGTTCAGATGTTTTGCCTGCCTCAAAAGAACTCCAAAAAATGCCAAAAAAACGCTAGCGTCAAAAAAAAAAATGCCCAGGTGTGTTTTCGCTGGCATTTTTTGGGAGTTCTTGGAGGCAGGCAAAACATCAAAACTTGTGCACAGTACCACTATACACAAGTTTAGATGTTTTTCCTGACTGCAAAGAACCCAAAAAAATGCCTTCTATTAAACCGGCAAGGTGTTACAGCAGCGAAGCCATACTCCTGTGCTGAAAGTTTTCTAATATAAACAATCTTTTTTTTATGGTTCTGGACATGCTACAGAGCTGAAACTTCACATGTACACATTTTAGACCCCCCAGATCTGAAATCCAAAGTAAATATCAAAAAATCTCTTTTTTTTTTTTAATTTTTCCAATAATTGGCTTTTTTATCAAAAATGACAATTTTTAAGAACTTTTTTGTGTGATTTTGTGTCTGGGGGGTCTAAAAGGTGTACCTGTGAAGTTTCAGCTCTGTAGCATGTCCAGAACCAGAAAAAAAACGATTGTTTGTATTAGAAAACTTTCAGCTCAGGGGGTTAGCTTCTCTCCTCGGTTTTCACACCTTGCCGGTTTCAAAGCAGGCATTTTTTTGGGTTCTTTGCAGTCAGGAAAAACATCTGAACTTGTGTATAGTGGTACTGTGCACAAGTTCTGATGTTTAGCCTGCCTCCAAAAACTCCCAAAAAATGCCAGCAAAAACACACCTGGGCATTTTTTTTTTGACGCTAGCGTTTTTTTTGGCATTTTTTGGGGTTCTTTTGAGGCAGGCAAAACATCTGAACTTGTGTATAGTGGTATATATACACACATAATTATATGTATATAGACACCTAGCCATATATAGGTGTGATAGTAGCAGAAATATATTACTGTAAATGATTTCATTAGCACAAGCATATATTTATGCTACTATCACACCTATATATGTCTAGGTGTGTATATAAATATATGTATGTGTGTATATACACCACTATACACAAGTTCTGATGTTTTGCCTGCCTCCAAAACCCCCCAAAAAATGCCAGCAAAAACACACCTGGGCATTTTTTTTTGACGCTAGCTTTTTTTTGGCATTTTTTTGGGTTCTTTTGAGGCAGGCAAAACATCTGAACTTGTGTATAGTGGTATATATACACACATAATTATATGTATATAGACACCTAGCCATATATAGGTGTGATAGTAGCAGAAATATATTACTGTAAATGATTTCATTAGCGCAAGCATATATTTCTGCTACTATCACACCTATATATGTCTAGGGGTATATATACAGACATATATGTGTATATATACCCCCTATACACATGTTCAGATGTCATGTCTGACATCAAACATGTCCTCAAAAAAGCACTGGCAGTGGCAGCCCCTGCAGCATGAAAAATGCTTGGCTGGTGAGAAGCCATATTCCTGTCCCGAAGCAACTCAGAGAAATGATCATTTCTCTATAGCGGTCACCCTGCTATGGAAGGGTTTTGTCACCCTTCCATAGCAGTCACTGTCAGTTAACCCTACACTACACTACGGTCTCCTTACACTTTCCCTACAGAAACTAAATTTTTGAAGCTAACTTAAGTGTAAAGGAGCACTCTAACTACACTAGATATCCCTTTCCTCACACTAATAAATGCTAAATGCCACTTTTAAAGTAAAATTAACAGAACTGCTTCCACTCTCTTCCATGTCCAGTATAACAATGCTAGGAATATGGCGGGGGCGATCTTATATACTGGGGGGCGTATTCACTAATGATTGGTCTAGGGACCCCCTAGTCACTCCAATCACATTGCTAGCATTCTCCTGCCCCCTCAATTGGCTTTTGCTAATGGTTCTGGTCCAATCACGGGCTTTTAAAGCCCATTTCCTGAAGCATTGCATTTTGGTCGGTTCTGGTTGCCGAATTCCGAACTTTTTGGGCAAAAAGTTCTAAATTCGGCCGAACCTCGAACACCCAACGTTCGGGCCGAACCGATGGTGGACCCGAACCGTTCGATCATCCCTAATGCTTATTAGAGAAAGGAGTTATTTTTTGTACCTATGGGTTGGTATATATGTATCCTGATCTGACAACAATCTGTTCCTTTCTTGTTTATAGTCAGCAGAATCCAAAATAACTATGCCCCTCCCCCCCTTATCTGCAGGCCTCACCACTATATCATTTCGTTGTTTCAGAAGTTTTAAACATTTGTTGAATTCCAAACTAGTCCTTGATTTCTTTATTTGCAATTCCTACAGGTGCATTGGCAAAAGTAGTGCTCCTACTCCCCATAGTAGGTTTTGGATGGGTGAATAGGATTAGACAACAAATATCTTTTCATATTGATTTTACGAACATATTTTTGCAAGTCCAGAAACGTTTCAAATTTATTAAGTACCTTAGGGTGAGCAAACTTAAGGCTGTGATTTAACACGCATTTTTCTTCATTGGAAAGAACAGCTGAACTAAAGTAAAGAGACCTGTATCCCTTAGGCCCGCCTTCTTTTTAGATTCGATTCTCCTCCCCCCCCCCCCCCCTGGACCCTCTTTTGGGTCTTTTAACCTTTTGGTTTTGGGTACCTTCACAGGAAAAAAAAATTGCCATTATCATTGGCCTCCTGGTGTCTAGGCTGATATGAGTTTGGACTAGCCATACCATATCCGCCCATTCCTGGAGGGTAAGATGAATTCCGCCACTGTCTCTCATGTCAGGATGCATTGTACCCATAATTGTTCTCTCAGATAGATGGTCTATCCAAATCAAAGGGGTGAGAGGTGATATAGCGATCAACCCCATCTCCTCCCTCTCTCCCAAAATACTCAAACCTATTATAGGTAGATATCCCTTCCCTCTGTGGAGTTACAGGGCGAGGGGTGGGCGCTCGCCCCTACCTCTCCCCCTTCTCGTCCCCGATATGGCCTACCCCTGTAGTCAGAGGATGGATAAGGAAGAAAAGGTCTTACCCTAGGTAGGGGAGAGCGAGGAGTATTGGGAGGGTGGACCACACCCTGTCCCACTACGCCTTCAACTCTAGAATTGGAATCCATAGGGGAAGTCCCCTCTGTTGAACTTTTGGATTGCCATTTAAACACTCTATTTGATTTATAATCTTCTTGATTTCTAATAAACTTATTTCTCTTCTTAGTCCTTTGTTCAGACTCTTCTTTCTCAAGGTGCTTTTTAAGGGACTCTGATTTCCTCACATATTTCTCTTTGCCTTTAAATGGATTTAGTTTGTCTTTCAAAATGCTAATTTACCCATCTAGTTTAGAAAGTTTCTGTCTTTTTCTGTTGAGCAAAAAATTCAACAGGTTTAACCCAGCTTTATTGAAAAATGTAAACCAATCTGTGGTATCAGTAACATGACTCTCAGGGGGAAATTTCCCATCTCAAGCTCCTGGGAACTATACCCTCGAAATTGTACTTTTCAAAAAATACAATATCCCAATGAGTATGCGTTTCTGTGGTCAACACATTTTTTATCCTAAGAAATACATCCCCTACAGCGTCAGAAATTTCATCCACAGGGTTAAAAATACATTAATAACATGTGTAGTTCTGAAGTCAAAAATGTTCATAATTAAAAAAAAAACAGTACAGAAAAATATATAAATAAATCTTATAAGATTCTGCTGCAGCACTAGAACTTTTAATATTAAAAATAGTAAAAAAATACTGCGCTTGATCTACAGAATATGAATCCTGAAAAGAAGCCAGCACAAAAATCCTCGAATGCGTTTAGAAGATAAAAAACTATAAGAGTAAAGTGTCAGTGCAGCGCTATGAAGATAACATAGACCCCCATTACAAAGGTCTATGTAAGCAAATAAATAAATTCAATGAGTATCCGTGGTGATGATTCCAAACATCCTCCAACTCAATCTCTCCTCTCCTCAATCTCTTCTAAAAATATTCCCAGCAGATAGCACAGACCCTCATTACAAAGATCTATGCAAGCACATACAAGATAGATTCAATGAATATCTGTGACAACGATTCCAATCCTCCTCCGATTCAACCTCTCCTCCATATTTCCAGCAGATCACCATATGGGGATAAATGAGAGAATCCCCATAGTGTAACAAAAAAAAATATCCACTTTATTCAAACACAAAGTCACTTACAGATAGGCACAGAGTGAACAGCGTCCTATTCCCAGTGCAGTATAATTTTATCCGACCATCAAGATGGCCGCAGTATCCCAGATTGCAAGCTAACTGTGCGTCGTTGGCTGGCTCCTCCCTAACTGTTTCGTCATCAGGTGACTTCGTCAGGGGAGTGGCCAATGACGCTCAACGGCGAACATATATACTTTCAGTCAAAGACTTCATCGCGCTGCACTTACACTTATACTTTTTATAGTTTTCTATATTCTATGCGCATTCAAGGACATTTGTGCTGGCTGCTTTTCAGGATTCATATAGATCTAGTGCAGTATATTTTACTATATTCACAGCCTTTGCCATGACACACAAAATTGAGCTCAGGTGCATCCTGTTTCAATTGATCATCCTTGAGATGTTTCTACAACTTGATAGGAGTCCACTTGTGGAAAATTCAGTTGATTAGACATGATTTGGAAAGGCACACACCTGTCTATATAAGGTCCCACAGTTAACAGTGCATGTCAGAGCACAAACCAAGCCATTAAGTCCAAGGAATTGTCTGTAGACCTCAGAGACAGGAGTGTATCAAGGCACTGATCTGGGAAAGGGTACAGAAACATTTCTACAGTATTGAAGGTCCCAATGAGCACAGTGGCCTCCATCATTTGTAAATGGAAGAAGTTTGGAACCACCAGAACTCTTCCTAGAACAGGCCGCCCAGCCAAACTGAGCGATCGGGGAGAAGGGCCTTAGTCAGGGAGGTGACCAAGAACCTGATGGTCACTCTGACAGAGCTCCAGCGTTTCTCTGTGGAAAGAGGAGAACCTTCCAGAAGAACAACCATCTCTACAGTACTCCACCAATCAGGCCTGTGTTGTAGAGTGGCCAGTCAGAAGCCAATCAGGCCTGTATGGTAGAGTGGCCAGTCGGAAGCCACTCCTCAGTAAAAGGCACATGACAGCCCACCTGTAGTTTGCCAAAAGGCACCTGAAGGACTTTCAGATGATGAGAAACAAAATTGTCTGGTCTGATGAAACAAAGATAGAACTCTTAGAACTTGTTATGCCTGGAGGAAACCAGGCACCGCTCATTACCTGGTCAATACCATCACTACAGTGAAGCATGGTGGTGGCAGCATGATGCTGTGGGGATATTTTTCAGTGACAGGAACTGGGAGACTAGTCAGGATTGAGGGGAAAGAAGAATGCAGCAGTGTACAGAGACATCCTTGATGAAAACCTGCTCCAGAGCGCTCTGGACCTCAGACTGGGTCAAATGTTCATCTTCCAATAGGACAACGAATCTAAGCACACAGCCAAGAAGTCAAGATAACAAAGGAGTGACTACAGGACAACTTTGTGAATGTCCTTGGGTGGCCCAGCCAGAGCCCAGACTTGAACTTGTTTAAACATTTTTGGAGAGATCTGAAAATGGCTGTGCACTGGCACTCTCCATCCAACCTGATGGAGCTTGAGAGGGAGAAAAATGGGTGAAACTGCCTAAAAATGTGTGCCGACCTTATAGCATCATACTCAAAAAGATTTGAGGCTATAATTGGTGCCAAAGGTGCTTCAACAAAGTATTGAGAAAATGCTGTGAATACTTAAGTACAGTACTTGTGTTTTTTTTTTTTTAAATAAATTTGCAAAGATTTCAAACAAACTTCTTTCACCTTGTCATTATGGGGTATTGTTTGTAGAATTTTGAGGAAAATAATGAATTTAATAAATTTTGGAATAAGTCTGTAACATAACAAATCGTGGAAAAAGTGAAGTGCTGTGAATACTTTCCAGATGCACTGTATATTTTGACCAAAACTTATGAAGAAATTAGATTTTTTCATTTTTTTATTGAATATGTTTTATAACAGAAAGTAAAAAATATTATTTGTTTGTTTGTTTTTTTCATTTTTGGTCTTTCTTAGTTCATATCGCAAAAAATAAAAAACCCAGTGGTGATAAAATACCACTAAAAGAAAGCTCTATTTGTGTGAAAGAATGATCTAAATTTTGTGTGGATCCAGCGTTGCTTGACCACGCAATTACCAGTAAAAGTAGCGCAATGCTAAATAGCAAAACATGGCCTGGTCATGTAGGGGGTAAAACCTTCCAGACCTCAAGTGGTTATAGATATAAGCTTTCAAAATATATAGATATTTTCACAGACATCATGCTTCCTCTGCAGATAACCACCATATCTAATGATACATCTGTTTTTCTTTTCAAATAGGGAAGTATAAATATCTGTTAGAAATGCTTTAAAGTGTATCTAAACCTAAAAAAGTTAAAATTTGATACATTGCAGCATACTAATCTTTAAATTTGATGGCTGCATTTGGTTATTTTTTTTTTACTTTTTTCCATTGTTCCTTTATTTTTATGTGGCCAGTAAAACACTTGGGGGTCTATTAATTAGGAAAAAAAGCTACTTTGAGAATGTCTCAACATTCGTGCAAACATAACAAATAATACCCATAATGTTTGTAATGTGTGTAATATTTGTCTCTTTTTTAAAGAGGGCTCTCAGATTCCAATAAGTCCCCCTTTACAAGGTATCCCCCACTTTTAGGGGAGGGGGTCCTCCCTTAAAATCAATACCAAATTTAAAGGCCTGGTATGAATCTGGGGAAGGGGGGCACCCATGTCCCCATGCCATTTTTTTTTTTTTAACAATACCCAAACAGCTTTTTTTAATTTCCCTGTTAATCAGGAATCCCCAGCCGAATTTGCCAGATCATTAGTTTTTAGGACACCGGTGGCGCCAACTCCTTAACAATTCAGAGCCCTAAGCAGAAATATGTCACATTTAGCAGTGATGATAACAAATGTTTCACTTAACAATGCAGCTGGAGGCTGGGACTTTGAGAGAGGTGGCAAATTGAAACCCAAGATTTTTATTCCAGCAGTTTTGTGTGTCATCGTCAGGCGTGCAGCGGCACGTAGAAATGTGCCCTCGCGCAATCGCTAATGCGCATGCGCCATAGCGCCTGTGTTTTTGCAACGTACCTATGTGCACATGCACAGTGTCATCATGTACCCATACCTACAATGCCACCGCGCATGCGCACAATAGAATGGCAGTTTAAAAATGGGACACTGTAGGTGAAACAAGAAACAAGCATTGAGTGACATATACGTTAGATATAGGTAAGCCCCAAAATTGTAATTGTAAGTTAACAGTACCTCCCCTATTCTATGTTAGAGGGTACTGTAATGAGTTGGCAATCAATTTCTAAAATTCATCTCCAGTTTAATGACACATGATGACCAACCCCCTCCTCCACTCAAAGTTAATTTTAATCCTTTAAATGTCATACTCTAAAACCAAAAATTATATTTCCTAATATTCTTATTAATTCCTAACACCAGTGAGTTTTTTTCTCTATTTATTTAGTCCATCAGTACCAATGAAGAAAAAAAATGTCTGCCCCTATATTACCCTAACCTGCCCCTATAATGCCCTAGCCCTCTCCTATACTGCTCTAGCCCTCCCCTATACTGCTCTAGTCTGCCCATGTAATACCCTAGCCTTCCCCTATACTGCCCTAGCCTCAGGGCCGATCCCAGGGTCACAGACGCCTGGGTGCAGAAATATTTCTGGCGCCCCCACATGGGCGTGGTCATCTTACTAACTCCTCCTCTTTACAAATGTTTCTATGGCAACGACTTAAACACAGAGATGCTCCCCTAAGGAGTCTTCCTTACCTCGGGACCCTGCCACAATCTCTTAACAGTAAACAAATTACAGGAAGAGAAGCAGAGTACTCTAATAGGACCTAGAGGGGGGTCTCTCTAATGGACACAGAGAGGGCCTCTGTTAGAGAGTCTGTTAGACAGAGCCCCCAGACATACTATAGGAGATGGTCAGAAACTGCAGACTTGATACAAGAGATGGTCAGAGACTGTGAATATGATACAAGACATCAATGTATCGATGTAGCCTCACCAGTACCCATCAAATGTAAGCTTATCAGTGCCCATAAAATGCTGCCTTATCAGTTGTGCCCACCAAATGAAGACTTATCAGTGCTCACCAAATGCAGACTCATTTGACTGGACTTCTACTTTAAGTCTTAACTTTTTAGGTTGTTTCACTTTAAGTCAAGTTAAAAATATGGTGCCTTCTAGGTGTAATGTGAGGAAAATATATTATCTGCCTTGTGGGATTTTAGTTGTATATTCTGTGAGGAAGCATATTCTATAAGGTCTGCAATCTACATTATAACAGTTTTCCTACTGTGTACAGGATCAGCGTGGGCCACAATGTGGAGGGCTTATCAACTGCCCTTATGGCATAGCTAAACGCCGTCAGTATGGAGCTGTTCTGGGCACTTTGAGGGCTTACTGTGTTACTTATTTTGGAAAGGCTGGGTGGTATGCCTACTAGAGATCCACATTGGAAGCAGCTAGTCACATAACTACTGTGAAGGGGCAGTTAAAAATAGTACAAGAAGACAGATAATGCACAACATCCACAAATGAAGCTCATTATATATATCTTAATACAATTTTAAAGCCATCTATAACTATTTTACACACCTCATGACCTTTACCCTATTGTCTTACAATTTTAATAATGCATCTACAATATTAAATACAGCAAGTGTTACATTTCCCTTGGACCAGAAGACATTTGTAGCTGCAGTCCAATCTTATGGTGTTATAATAGCAACTCAGAATAAATTATCTTTTTTAAACGACAATTGTAGGAAATGTTAAGGTAAATTTTAATTATTCAAAAAAGGTCATAACAGCAAACAAGTGCCATTTTAGATTTACCTCTGGCCAGAGATGGTGCTGTGACATGGCTCTGGGTGGTCCCGCAATGTTGTTTCACTGCATCTCTGCGCCGGATGTGATGTAATAGGCCGAGTCATGGCCTTGTCACTTCTGGCAGACTGTGCTATTTGATCAAACAAACGGCATTGGGCGCCAGACACGGCTCCCGGTAGATGTTCATTTACATATAAGCAAGTCCCGGGAGTCTCTCCAGCCGCTACATCCTTTGTAGTTCCGGGCAGCTCACAGGCGGAGTGATATCAAATGCACTCCGCCTGTAAGAGGAGGAGCCGTACAGAGAAAGCAGGCGGCTGCAGGTGTAGAGAGCAAAGCCGCTTCTTCCTCTGTACGGCTCCTCCTCTCACAGGCGGAGTGCATTTGATATCACTCCGCCTGTGAGCCGCCCGGAACTACAAAGGATGTAGCGGCTGGAGAGACTCCCGGGACTTGCGGGAGATTAGGATTATGTGCGGCGTGTGCCCCCCCTCACGCGGCGCCTGGGCGCGGTGCACCTCGGGCACCCGCCTCGGATCGGCCCTGCCTAGTCTGTCCTTATACTGCCCTAGCCTTTCCCTATACTGCCTAATACCAGTGGCATATCATCCATGGGTGCAACATGTTCACTAAACATGGGCCCCGAGGGGTGGGGGGGGGCACTGTGCTGACACACACTGCACCCATAGATGCCCTAGGGCGCCAAGATGGGGGAACAGTAACATGGTAATATGTCATATAATTTTGCATATTGACAAGGTACTGTTGCTTGTAAATCTGACTTCCTGATAAATGTAATTTTAGTTTTAGTTATCATGATATAAAAGAATGGAAGTGGGGGCCTTTTGGTGGGCATGATTTTTATTTCTTGGAGGGTGGGGGTGGGCAGTATTTTATTCTTGGACCCAGACAGCACAATGTCTGCTCCCTGAACAATGATTCCTTTGATTGAATGAATCTCCAAACTGTGACTGTGTACAGAGTGTGTACAGTGCTGAGTTTACCCTTATATTATTTTATTATTTTCCCTGCTGGTCCCGTAAAATGTTAGACTATTTTCTCTGTTGGTTAATATTCTTTAACTCTTATGGTCTGATGTTCATAATGGCTATTTTTCTCCCATTCTAGAGGATATGTGAATACCTTGGTGTATATCTCATCATCAGTACAGTTTCATGTATGTGATATATTTCTCAAGAGGGGATATTTAGCTTGCCCACAACTTATATTATTTTAAATTGAAAACATTTTTTACTTTGTTACACTATATACCAATGTTTTAATGCAGATTAATAACATTTGTTGAGTTTAAAAAGTTCATTATTCTTCTAGTCCTTAATCAATATTTTTCTCCTAGGATCAAATATTAGTTTCTCTATAAGGATGTTTTAGACCAGTGCTCCCCAACCTTTTTATCGCTGCGGACCGGTAAATGTTTGATCATTTTTCCGTGGCCCGCTTGTTTTGATTTAATAATTTTTATTTAATTGTATTTAAACATGCCTTCAAAATAAAATACAGTTACAAACAAAAAATGAATATAAATTGATTTATTTTATTTAACTCACTAGAAGGCCAAATCAATCAGAACCCTGAGCTTGTTTCTTTGCAACGAGACGGTTCCATCTGGGGGTAATAGGATCAATGCAGAGATGCCAGCGTGCCTCTTTCAATGCACAGAGACCAGCGTGCCCCCTTTCAATGCACAGAGACCAGCATGCCCCCTTTCAATGCACAGAGACCAGCATGCCCCCTTTCAATGCAGAGATGCCAGCGTGCCCCCTTTCAATGCAGAGATACCAGCGTGTCCCCTTTCAATGCAGAGATGCCAGCGTGCCCCCTTTCAATGCAGAATTACCAGCGTGCCCCCTTTCAATGCAGAGATGCCAGTGTGCCCCCTTTCAATGCAGAGATGCCAGCGTTCCCCCTTTCAATGCAGAGATGCCAGCATTTCCCCTTTCAATGCAGAGATGCCAGCGTGCCCCCTTTCAATGCAGAGATGCCAGCGTTCCCCCCTTCAATGCAGAGATGCCAGCATGCCCCCTTTCAATGCAGAGATGCCAGCGTGCCCCCTTTCAATGCAGAGATGCCAGCGTTCCCCCTTTCAATGCAGAGATGCCAGCCTTTTCGCCCCCTCCCCCCGCGCGAGACCAGTGCACTTACCTCAGGCAGCGGCGGCTTCTCCTCAGTCCCCCGGCGTCTCCTCGAGTCCTCAGTCCTCCCACCTCCTCCTCGGCCAATGGCATGGGGTTTGCCTTTCAGCCAATCAGGAAGCGGGAGGACCTGCTTCCTGATTGGCCAGGAGGAGGATCCGTGTGACAATAGCTAATTTTCATTCGCTATTGTCACACAATGGGTGGGCTTGGGGCGCACTGCTCTGCGCCCCCAACGCACCGTCCGCCACTGCGGCGAGACAGTAAAATAATTTAAAGTTCCTCGGGCGGCCCGGTACCGTTTGATCCACGGTCCGGTACCGATCTGCGGCCTGGGGGTTGGGGAACACTGTTTTAGACAGTGACTAACGTTGCCAAAATCCATTCAATATTGCAATCATACATTCGTATTTCTCCAGTGGGACTTTTCAGGCTCCAGTGGGACTTTTCAGGCAACATACTCTTGCTAACAGGAAAATAATTTCTTTATTTGTACATTATAAAATAAATAAATTAAAACCATGTTGACTTCACTTCTTACCCTATATTGATCTGTATGAACAGCAATCCCACTCACTCATATTGTATGATTGGGATCACTCACTAATTAATCAACAGGTGCGCGGCTACCACTTAAATCAGACCACAGACAGGTTCTCAGTTAGGCTGAGGAAAGGGCAATCCCCCCCCCAGAAACGCTTTCTGTTACAGGCTCACTCCTTAGATGATTACATCACAGAGGGTCGGTCTTACAAGTGTCAACACCAGAACCGGCTTCTGTCAAGGGGCCTCCAGCAGGAGAGCAATGAGGCTCACTCCGCAGCCCGGCTGGGTGGCTTACCATCAGATCAACTGGATGACAAGTGCAGTCCAGAGATATAGCGGCATACTACTGCTTTTACACCCGCAGCCTCTACCTTTGTCTGTCTGTAAGTGCATCTGCTTTTATATTATTACCAATAAATACTCATGGTCTCACTACATTTATATTCCTTCTGCTTGTCTCTCTTCCCTTCCTCTTAAAACCGTGTTATGGCTGAAATATTGTAGAAAATCCTATCTGTATAACCATACATTAGGGCAAACCCCAAATTTTTTTAACCAGGGCAGGACTGAATTTGTGAATAATGTCTTAGTTCATTGATTGTAGCCCCACAGTTGGTTGGCCCAACGCGTTTCAAAAATGATATCTTGCACAGGGGTGATGGTATACCGGTATATTAGTTGTACATACACATTGATAACAGCTACATATGCCGGAGACAGGTGGAGTGAGCCGAGTGGGGACCATCAGAGCCCGGAGGCATCTGGAGGCCCTCCGGGCAGAGCAGGGCAGCTATGGGAGAGCAGGATGTGAGACCGATCCAGTCGCCCTTCGACTAAGCAGCTGCACTGGGGAAGAGTTGAGCGAGGAAAGAGTGAAGGGGAGCATTCCTGAACCTCCTGGAACCAAATAATCCCACAACAGGAACCTCAATCCCCCCTAAGGCACAATAATTATACTTCTTTAGACCCCTCCAACAAAGTGGTGAGCCCCTCCATCTTATTTTCCTTTTCTCTTTCACTTTTTTATGGCTGTGGACTTGCTTTGCAATGACTGTTGATTTTGAACAGCCACACAGGAACACCACAGTGGCTTATGAGTTCAAGGGGGCTGAATAGTATATACACAAACATGAGAGGTAAAAGGTTGTGCGACAGCAAATTCACCCAAAGTAAGCTAAAGCCCTGGAACAATCAAAAAATACATGATGCAAGAAGATGGCCCAGACAAACAGGCTCTAGAGAAACAACAAGTGACCCCTGTAAGACAGACAGAAGTAAAAGAAAAAAGTGGACAGAAAAAAACACCATCTGATTTAAATACCACAGGGCACTCAAGATTGGAGCAGGATTTGGAGAGTGAACCAGAGAAGGACCTCACAGTAGAACAAGGGGTGAACACCAAATTGCCCACAAAGGGGGAAATGGCCGCTATGTTTGTAGCGCTAGAAAAGTCCCTAAAAACAGAAATGGCAACAATACATAATGACCTGGGCCACTTACTGTCACGTGTGGAAAATACGGGAAAAAGACAAGACAGTTACTGTATATATAAACAATAAAAGAGTTAAAAAAAAGAGATAAAGGATCGAAAAACGGAACAGAGAAACCTGGCATAGTTACATAGTTAGTGAGGCTGAAAAAAGACTTCAGTGTACCCCATACCCATTCACATAGGGAGGGGGTCCGGGATCTGGGGGGCCCCCCTTGTTAAAGGGGGCTTCCAGATTCCGATGAGCCCCCTGCCCGCAGACCCCCACAACCACCGGCCAGGGTTGTGGGGATGAGGCCCTTGTCCTCATCAACATGGGGGCATGGTGCTTTGGGGTGGGGGGTGCAGAGCTTCCCCTGCCCCAAAGCACCAACACCCCCCCATGTTGAGGGCATGTGGCCTGGTATGGTCCAGGGGGGGTGGGGCCGCTCACTCATCCCCTCCCCCTTCCTGCCCTATCGGGCTGCATGCTCGGATAAGGGTCTGGTATGGATTTTGGGGGGGGCCCCACGCCGTTTTTTTCGGCGTGGGGCTACCCTCAAATTCCATACCGGACCCGAAGGGCCTGGTTTGGAACCTGGGGGGGACCCGCACGCAGTTTTTTTTCCCATTTTGGCGTGGAGTTCCCCCTCAAGATTCTCACAGCACAAGTCGCACAAGTCATCCTGATCCAACTTGCGGTGCGCCTTCCATTCAAATCAATAGGGAACCATTGATTTTTAATGGAAGAAAAAAAACGTATAACATGGCTGAACGTACGTTCATCACGTTCTGTCACGTTTGGTCATGTTCGGCCGCGTTTCTGCGTTTGAAACGCCGGGAAACATACGTTCGAACGCAAATAATTGCGTTCCAAAAAACATCCCTGAACTCAACTGCCTGTAAATGACTGTAAACGATACTGTGTACATGGACAGATAAGATAACATGTACATGGGTTTAGGGGCTTCTGAAAAAAACGCCCAACTGCTCCTAAACGGCCATTTACAATGTCCCGTGTACATGGAGCCTTACGTAGTTTAGGGTTAAACCATTCTTCTTCTAGTTTTAGTGAGTGGCTCCGTGTCTTATTGTATTCCCTTTCTCTGAAAAGTTTGTTCCCTATGCTAGGGTCACCAGTACGGTATTTGTACATTGAAATCATATCCGCTCTCAAGCGTCTCTTCTCCAGAGAGAATAAGTTCAATGCTTGTAGTCTTTCCACATAGCTGATGTCCTCCATTCCCCTTACTATCTTTGTTGCCCTTCTCTGTACTCCATCCAGTTCTAAAACATCCTTTCAGAGGATCGGTGCCCAGAACTGGATGGCATATGCAAGATGTGGCTGGACTAGAGTCTTGTAAAGTGGGAGAATAATCTCTTTATTACTGGAGCGAATCCCCTTTTTTATACATGCCAGTATTCTGTTGGCTTTCGCTTGCAGCGGCTTGGCATTGCATACCAATGCCAAGCCTGTTGTCCACTAGAACCCCCAGGTCCTTTTCCATCTTAGATTCACCCAGAGGTTCCCCCCCCCCCAGCAAGTAACTTGAATTAATATTTCTGACACCCAAGTGCATTACCTTACATTTTTTAACATTAAACCTCATCTGCCATGTAGTTGCCCACCCCATTATTTTGTTCAGGTCTGCTTGTAAGGTTACCACATCCTGCGTAGAAGATATTGGCCTGCTTAGCTTAGTATCGTCCGCAAATACAGAGATTGGGCTGAATATCCCATCCTCTGGGTCGTTTATAAATAAATCAAACAGGATTGGTGCCAGGACAGATCCTTGGGGGACCCCACTTTCCACATCCACCCAATCCGAGTACTCCCCATTTATCACCACCCTCTGGACTCGCCCCTGGGGCCAGTTCTTTATCCCAGTACTCACCCTATGGTCCATACCTACGTACCTTAGTTTGTACAGTAAGTGTTTGTGGGGAACTGTGTCAAATGCCTTTGCAAAGTCCAGATACACCACATCCACAGGCCTTCCTTTATCTAGATGGCAACTCACTTCATCATGAAGGTTAATAGATTGGTCTGGCAAGAATGATTTCTTTTTTTTCTTCTACTACTAAAGTCTTGTATATAATCCCATAACATCCCCTCCAAAATTTTGCAGACTACTGATGTTAGGCTAACCGGCCTATAGTTCCCTGGGATATATCTTGGCCCTTTTTTAAATATTGGTACAACGTTGGCTTTTTTCCAATCAGCTGGCATCATACCCATCTGTAGATTATCCATAAAGATCAAGAACAATGGTCTGGCTATCATAAAGAAATGGAAAGAGTACACCGGGTTAGAAGATGAAAAGGTGTACCAGCAGAGGCCCCACAAGACGTAATTATAAGATTCCAGAATTATACAGAAAAAGCCCAGAACTGGGATAGTTTGAAAAGAAAAACACTCATAAAACATGAAGGTGCTCCTTGAGTCGATGCAAAACCATGGAGTATGGTACAATTGGGGCTTCCCAGTGTGTCTGATAGGTCAGAGAGAAGGTCACATGCAAGATTAAGATTTCCAGAAGATCTGCAGAGCTTCTGTAAAAAACTAGAAATTCCTATACCAAATATACTAGGCTGGCTCGAAGATAAAATAGAACTAATTAAAGAAGAAGAACAGTGGCTATTGGCATCAAAGAAAATACATTGAACTAGAAAGCTTAAAAAAAGATAGGGCAAAGAGGAGGGTTGGGGGGGAACTTGGCTGGGTGAGGGTGGGGGAAAGATGGTTGGCAGGGTGGGGAAAAAAGGAGGATGTAAGGGATTTTAGGATGGGAAACCTAGTTGGGCCCCCAAACCTTTTCTTCTGCACAGGGAAAATTGGCTTTACAAGTGTACTGGATAGAGCACCACCTAGAAGTATAGGAGTAGTTGAGCAAGGAGTGTTCAAAAGGGATAACACTAACTACTCCTGGGCCATTAGTTGGTCAATTTTACATCATGCTAAGTATAGCAGCAGAAAGGTGGGGGGAAGGGGGATTAGGGAGGTAACAGGGGTAAAGGTAGGGAGGTGGGGGGGTGGAGGGATGAGGGAAGGGAGAAAGTGGGTTTGGGGGGGGGGGAGTCAAGAAGAAAAAAATGATGTGTAAAATTGGTAAAATTACGTGTCGATGTTGTTTCCCCTTCTAATCCCTGGTCCAAGCCTATTTGTATAGTCTTTAGGAAACAGCCCTGTCTCCGCCCTCGGTGTAGACTGAGAACGGAGGAAAAAGGAGGCAGAATACAGGAGGAGGAGGAGAGACAACATGAATACCCTAAACCTCATGACATATAATGTAAGAGGACTAAATACGCCAATTAACCACTTAAGCCCCGGAAGATTTTACCCCCTTCCTGACCAGGGGGTTTTTTTACTGCGTGACTTTAAGGGACAATTGCGCGTGTACCTAAACTAATTTGACGTCCTTTTTGTCCCACAAACAGAGCTTTCTTTTGGTGGTATTTGATCACCTGTACGATTTTTACTTTTTGCGCTATAAACAAAAAAAGATCGTAAATTTTGCAAAAATAACAATATTTTTTCACATTTTTTTATATGAAATTCCCCCCCAAAAAATTTAAAAATCAAAATTTTTTAACATCTTTGGCCAATTTGTTTTCTGCTACATATGTTTGGTAAAAAAATTGCAAAAAGCGTATTTTGATTGGTTTGCGCAAAGGTTATTGCGTTTACTAACTAAGGGAAAGATTTCGGTCATTTTTGGTATTTTTTTTTAACGCGTAATGGCGGCGATCTGCGATTTTTTTTGCGGTACTGCGACATTGCGGCGGACAGATCGGACCCTTGACTGACATTTTTGACACTTTTGGGGTTAACAGTGACATTACTGCAGTAATCAGTGCTATACATATGCACTGTTACTGCAAAATGACACTGGCAGGGAAGGGGTTAACTTTATTGGGGAGGGAGGGGTTAAGTGTGTCTCTAGGGGCGTGCTTTTTACTGTGATTGGCTGTGACTACTAGTGTAGGAACAGTGATCAACGGTCCTACATAGTAGAACCATATGATCACTGTTTCTACACAGGGGAGAATGACAGGCGGCTTGTTTACATCAGCCGCCTGACTTTCTCCCTCTGCACCGACGATCGGCTAGTGACCGGCAGACATCGGGTCCGCCGGTCCCACGCACTGACTTCCCTGTTCTAGAAGAACCCAGACGTTACTCTGCTAGTATAACATTTCTACAGGAGACACATATTGCACAAGATACAAATGTGAAACTATACTTTATAATTTTACTAAATATGGTTTTATGGAGACTCACCATCTAAAAGAGCAAAGGGAGTAGCAATTGGTATGGCAAGGGACGTTAGGTTCTCTTTAGAGGATAGGTTGGTCGACCCAGAGGGAAGGTACATATTTTTGAAGGGACAACTGCAGTGAATGAAATGCACGTGGCAAACGTATAGTGCCCAAATACAAATCCGCAGGGCTATTTGAAAAGAGTATTAGAAAAGTTGATGCAGTTTAGAAATTTGTATGGACCCACACTTGGATTGTACATCTCGTGCACAGGCGACTGGAAGTCACCAACTCAGGTCAGGGAAAAATAAATTGTTTCACTGTCAGCTGGTAGATGTATGGAGAACTTAACACCCCTGGGAGAGGGATTACTCATTCCACTCCCACTGTACATATATGAATGGGATAGGAGAAGGAAAGAAAATGAGAGCAGAGTCATTACAAGCATTCATAACGAGTTGGCAGAGTGTATATCATGCCAACTATATCCCTATGCTAAATGAGATAAAAGCAGATATTAAAAATTTATCAATATGGCCCCTTTCATGGCTGGGACGAATAAATATGGTCAAGATGGTAATACTTCCCAAAATCCTATATAAATTTCAAATGTTATCAATAGACATTCCACAGACATACTTTAAAACAGTTAAAATCATGATATCAAAGTTTATTGGCAGGGAAAGAAGCCAAGAATACAGTATACGACACTTAGTAAAGGAAAAAAACAGGGGGGGGGGGTGGGTGTTGGAAGCCCCAGATTTTAAGAGATACTATATAATATCACGAATGATAAAATTTACAAAAATAAATTCAGATAAAAGATGGGTTAAGATAGAAACCACATCAAGTGGCACTCAGATAAATAAAAGTATTTGGATTCCACCAAAATACAGGGGCACACATGAATTTACACACAAAATGACTAGAGTAGCATACAAAATATGGGACACGATACACAGGTATGCTAAATGGGAATACAATTCGCCACTGCTATCACTGGACAGCACAAGATACTTTGCACCTGGGAATGAGGCACATTTTGGCAATTGGATCAAAAACATTCTCAGTTAAAGCATTTTGAGGGATCCCTACCACAACCGATTAGATCCGAGAAGGATCTGAACCTAGTGGAAATAATATGTAACCCACGATCAAAAGTAAAACATGGCATATCCCAGATATATAAAATGCTTACGGAAATGGTGGGCCTGGGGAGACCTCCATTCATAGAGACATGGTAAAAGGAGTTAGGAACACGATTAAAAGAACAAGAATTAGATGTATTGTTGAAAGCTGCCCATGATTATGTGGTCAACGTAAACACCATTGAAGTTAACTATAAATGTCTATCGAGATGGTATATAACACTGATAAAAGTACAAAAATGTCAGAGAAGTCCCCTTTATGTTTGAGGGGCTGTGGTATGTACGTTGGGCACAATGACCCACGTCTGGTGGGACTGCCCCAAGATCCGTGATTGTTGGCAGAAGGTGCTACAATACATTGGGGAAATCACAGTAGTAGATATTATCGACAATCCTTGGGTTTGTCTATTTCATAAAACCGGTAATTCCAAAAAACAATATAAGAGTACAATAATCCCAAATTTAATAAACGCAGCAAAGGGGGCAATCCCAAAAAAATGGTTAGAACCGGGAAGTCCCACAATCAGAGATTGGTGTAAAAGAGTTGATTATATATACAATATGGAGTTCCTGGGAAGCAGAGGGGAAGATCAGATTGAGAGTTTTTTAAAGAGGTTGTAAACCCACCTCACAAACTTTTACCTATAGGTAAGCCTATATTTAGGCTTACCTATAGGTGCTATAAATATCTCCCAAACTTGCACCTTTTAGGAGATATTTACAGTGCATACTGCCGATGACATAATCGGCGCAGGCGCTCTGAAGAAACGGCCACCCGTGCCGTTCCTTCAGAGCTCAGTGCCGTGAACGGCGGCTCCCGCGCGCAGGCGCGGGAGTGATGTAATCGCGCCTCCGGCCAATCAGATGGCCGGAGGACGCGAACCCGGAAGCAGGACGGCCGGACATGTCGCCGTCCTGTCGCTGAGGTGGCGGCACGGCGGGGGCTTCGTTTTAAGGTAAGTACTACATAATGAGCTAGTATGCGATGCATACTAGCTCATTATGCCTTTCTCTTTACAGGGCTTTTTTTTTCTCAGTTTTTTTTGGGGGACTTTACTTCCTCTTTAAACAAATGGGTAAAATGTGTAGACTTTAAGAAGACGAGTAAACACTTAGAAATTTGGGCGGACTAGGGTACGAGAAGAAGATAAGGGTAGACGAAGAAGAAATGGAGGAGGAACAATAAATGAATAGACAAGTAATGCAGAGTGGAGGGGAAGTGGGAGGGAACTTGGGAGGGGGGTGATTTGGGTAATTGTTTCAATAAAACTGCTGAAGTGAATTTCTATTTTTGTATTAACTTGAAACTCATAAAAATTAAACATTTTGATAAAAGAAAAATTTAGGTTTGTGTTAATGTATAGCACTGTGAGGATGTTGTACAATGTTTCGGCCATAGCATGGTTTTAATTTACTTATTTTATTAATAATTTTACTTTATGGATAAAAATATATACATAGAGTTCACAAGAATATGTCTGAAAAGTCCCATTAGAGAAAAAGTTATGTATAATTACAAGATTGAATGTTAAGGAATGTTATATTCACCAGGCGAAAGGTTACAAATAGAAATTGACATTGCACAAATATTACAAGCATTACAGGTAAAATTTAGTACATTTTCACAAATGATGAAACATTCAAAAAGCATTTTTTTTTTTTTTTTATAGATCCCTTACTGTCTTACACTGGTTCCACTCTATAGAGGCGCAATGAAAAAAATAAAGGGGGAAAAAAACTAAAAAAGCAAACTAATGCAGCTACCACATCTAAGGATTGATAAGCTGTAATATATAACATTTTTGATTTTGGTTTTAGATACGTTTTAAGCCCTGTTGTGGGCTGTCAACACAATGTATTTTTGTGGACTGAGTGGTATCAGCACTGCCCAGCCACTTTTCCTTTGCAAAATTACTCCATCGTTCCCACTCGGGCAAAGAGAACAGGACAGAGAACAGCTGTGAATTTCTTACAAAATCAAGATTTTTACCTAAAAGTGTCTCTCCAAATAGGAAATATCTGTTTTATCTGGATTTCACCTTCAAATGTTCACATTTTTATTTCTGATATATTCTTACCCTATAGGATAGTAGGAAAAACAACAGTGACGCTGGGTGCTCATTCAAGAAAACAAAAAGAGCCAGAAAAGCAAAAGATAAAAATTGTCAAAGTCTATGTATACAAGCCATATAACTCAGCTACAAAAAGATATGACATTCAGCTTGTGCAGGTAAGAATTGCATGAAACAGTGGAACGTTGTGTACCTTAAGCTTATTCATAAAAAGTAAAGAAATTCTGCGCTAAATGTGTGAAGATTTCATAATGCGATAAACAAAATATGAATGAAAAAAGCAGCTTATACAGACCTATAGAAAAAGTCCAAACAATAATATAAAATAAACGTGCAGCGCTTATAATGCTATATCAAAATTGAAGCATTATATCAGTGAAGCCATAATAATAATAAAATAAGTGTGAGCCATAAAGTCCATATACAAACAAAGGTGAATCAAACCAAACTTGTGTTTAAGGAGAACCACAAGTCCCAGCATGCAGATGAAATACTGTATGTCGATCCTTCCACAGCAGAAGAGAGGAAGCCACCAGTGGGATAACAGAAAAGGGGATTGGCTGCTTACCAAAGGCTGTTGGGTACCCAAATTAATGGAGAAGCCAAAAACGCTTATGACCAAATATAAACCACCGGATACAAAACGTCTGTCATGGCTGTTCAGTTCAACTCAGCCACTGACCTGCCTCCTCCGCCTGGACCAGCCTAACTCAGCTGTACCAAAGACTGGAGACAGCAGCCAATAGGTGCCACCCCTCTCCCAGTCTCGTCCACGTCACTGATATAATGCTTCACTTTTGATACAACATTATAAGTGCTTCACATTTATTTATATACCTTATGCTTATTGCATATCCATATCTCCCAACTTTTTTGAGATCAGAACGAAGGACACCTATTAGCAAAAGTATGTAGGGATAGGACACACCCCCTGCCATGCCCCCTTAACCACTTTACGACCAGAGACGTAGACCTATGTCGGCTGGCTTTGCGTGGTTATAATGGGATGATGACTCTAGCTAGAGGCATCATCCCGGTACCGTTTTTTAGAGCTGGCGGTAGGCTTTCCGGTGGTAATGACCAATGCAGCTCGGGAGCCGTTCGATCGTTACCCCGGCGAGCAGACTTCAAGAACCAGTCCAGGTGTATGCTTTTGTTTTTGGCTTATTCAAAGAGAAGTTCGGGATTTTTATTTTTTTTTTATTTTTAAATCCTACTTGCCTAGGTGGATGCAGCATGGGCTGACAGCTGAATAAAAAAAAAAAAAAACATTGCTGGCAATAAAAAGTGGAAAAAAAAACGGTGTGGGTTCCCCCTCTCCCTCCTAGTCCATACCAGGCCCTACAGGTCTGGTATGCATTTTAAGGCATAATGTTTTAAAAATACAGTGTGGGGGTCCCCCCAAAATCCATACCAGACCCTTACCTGAGCATGCAGCCTGGTGGGCCAGGAAAGTGGAACCAGTAAACAAGTTTTTGACAATCCCTTTAAAAAATTAAATAAAGCCCCCCACTGATCTGCCACTCCTTGCTGCTGCCGGACCCAAAAAAAGAAAAAAAAGCCCCAAAGCACCCACCCCCCTATGTTCAGGGCATGTGGCCTTTATGGTTTAGAAGGGGGCGCTGACTCGCCCCCACCCCCCCATTCCTGCCCCCATTCCTGCCTCCCAGGCTGCGTTCTCAGACAAGGGTCTGGTATGGATCTTGGGGGGAAACCTACACCATTTTTTTTCTTTTTTTCATTTTGGCTGAAGAGCCTGGTATAGACAGAGGGGGGGCACACCAATTTTTCCTTATGTTTTTTAAATAGCCGGGTGTCGGCAATTGCAACCGTTCATCAATTATTAATGTGATTTTGCTGCAACATGTTCTTTACATTTTACAAATGCACCACTTTACAGGCTGACTAAGGGGACCCCCAGGCACTATATTTAAAGGATTTTTTCATTTTTATTGTTTCACTTTGAGCATCAATAAAATCACTGCTCCTTGAAAAACGATTGTTTTAAAATATTTTTGCCATAGATACATGTTCCCCCAGGGCAGTACCCGGACCCCCATACCCATTTTTATGACCAAATGCTTGCATATAAGCCTTCAAAATGGGGACTTTTGATTTCTCATGTTCGGCTTCCATAGACTTCAATAGAGTTTGCAGTTCTGTTCAGAACTCTTCTGTTCGGGTGTTCGGCCCATCTCTAGTGATCAAAAACCACAAAAAGAAAGCTATATTTGTGGGAAAATAGGACATCATTTTTATTTGGGCACAGTGTTGCACGACCGCGCAATTGTCAGTTAAAATAACACAGTGCTGTATTGCAAAAAATGGCCTGGTCATGGGAGGTAAATCTTCAGGAGCTGAAGTGGTTAAGGGATGAACTTAGGTAAGGGAAGGTATAGAAATGCCCAGAACTGCAACTTAAATGCAAACTGAGGACTTTTTTAAAGTCTCTGGCTGCTAAAAATCTTTATGCTGTCCTCCCATAGGATTAACAGATCAGCTAAACTGGTAGCAGAGGAAAAAGGTTTCAAACTCTAGATGCAGATAGTGGTTCCAAAGAAAATTGTAATGCACTCGGCTGTTTTGTAGATCCCCAAGCAAGAGGTGTAGGGTGGCTTTACAGGCTTTAGTTGCTACTAAGCTGTCCCGTTGGGGTGAGCAAACAGGTTATTGCACCTTGCAGCTTCTCCTCTATGAGGCTCTGGGTGGGGGGGGGGGGGGTATGGTTGGAGTTACTTACTCAGGCCCTTCAGTGAATCCTGAATCTTAAGTCACTGCTGCACAGACCTCCTGCTGAACAGGTCCCAATCTTGGCTTCCAGGGTGGCTTTAGCTAAGGCTACCCGAGGGGGCACCAACAATGGCTGGGCAATGGGAGCCCACAGCTCCCAGAATTCCCAGCTGTTATCAAGCGCTCCATAACACAGGGGAGCCAGAGCTGCAGAATCACATGACCACACCGGATTGAACACAGGTAAGTACACATATCTTTTTTTACACAGGGTAGGCAGGATAGGTGTGAGGAGGGGGGAGGAGACATTGTTAAAAACTCCCCTCTATGTTAGTGTTAATGCACACTATAGGCATTTTTATGAGCTTTAGTGGCAGGGGAGTTTACAGGCAGAAAAAACAAAACATCACTTGTGCATTTTAGAGAGGATTTGAGCATAAAAAAAAATGCTCAAAACCTCCTTAATGCACATTAACACTAGGCACCTTCCTGCATTCGCCGTTAATGCATTGTAATGGCCTGAGTTCAGGCCAATAGAATGTATTAACCACTTGCCACCCATATAACTTATACGGAGGCAAGATGGCACTGCTTCACTGAGGCGCGCATGTGCGCCGCCGGTGACCCGCTCCCACTGTGATTATACACAGCAGGAGTTGATCTGTGGGTATCACGGACTCGATGTCCGCCGGCACCAGCCTATCATCCAGCATAAAGGCTGAATGTAAACAAGGCAGATCACTGTTCTGTCAGTAGGGAAGGAATGGATCCTGTGTTCCTGCATCCAAAGCAGGGACCAGGGATGGGCCAAACATTCCCCCCCCCCCCCCCAGGTCGGTTCGCGCCAGAACTTTTGAACATTGCCAATGTTCAGAGCTGAAAAACAAACCCCATAAAAGTATATGGGAACTTACCTAAAAATCTCAAAAGTGCCCGTTTTGAAGGCTTACCCAGATAGCAAGGATAACTTGCCACACAGTTGTGGCAATGTTGAATTGTAAGTTTAAAAAAGAAGGTAAATATGTGCAAAACAATATTAGTGCCATGTGCAGAATAGGAGTGCAGTGTGCAAAACATAAGCAACATATACAAAATAGAGTACAGTTTTTTTTACAGAATTTAACATTTCTTTCACAGGGTTGGTTTACTAAAAGAGTCAAGCATGTTTACTTAACATAGTAGGTAAGGTGAGGCTATGTTCATTTTAAATAACCAATCATGTGCAAGGAAGCAGGATTTTTTCACATGCATGATTGGATGATTTAAGCTTTCTCAGCTTGACCATATCTTTTTATACCTTTTTAAAGTGATCATGCCCTACTCCAGTGATGGCGAACCTTGGCACCCCAGATGTTTAGGAACTACATTTCCCATGATGCTCATGCACCCTGCAATGTAGTTGAGGATCATGGGAAATGTAGTTCCAAAACATCTGGGGTGCCAAGGTTCTCCATCACTGCCCTACTCCTTTAATTAATCAACCTTATTACGAGGGTTCTTCAAAAAGTTATTGCACTTTTTTTATACGTTTCGCAGCCATCTTTACCTCAGACAACCCTTATACTAAACTGCAAGGTCAGCTGGCTTGCCAGACAGACTAGTCACATGACACTCTCAGACATGACCAATTACTACTCCTCCCACCCTCACTGTTTTCAACAAAAATATAAAAGTTTGGAAACATTTAGAAGACCCCTCATATGTTCTCATCTGCAAAATAGAGCTTGCAGGTGATTGGGTTTGTATCAGAGGTCAGTAAGGCCCCTTTCACACAGGCGGACCGTTCAGATCCGCCTGTCCGTTTTTTTGGCGGATCTGAACGGTCCCCCCATGCATTCCTATGGGGCATCGGATGTAAGCGGAGACATGTCTGCTGACATCCGACCCGATCCGATCCGTCAAATCTGGACGGATGGAAACCCTATTTTCCATCCGTCCAGCGGATCCGATCGGATGGGATCAGGTGAGAACGGACTGACGGTCCGTTGACATCTGACTTCCCCCATAGAGATGCATGGGGAACTGTCAGCTGTGTCTCTGCACACAGCGCGGAGACACAGCTGTCCTCCTGCTGCTCAGCGGGGGATCGGCGGCTCGATCCCCCGCTGAGAAAAACGGACTCCGTCCAACGGAGATGGTTTTGGAAGAAAATAACAAATTGGAGCCAGAATATTCTGTGTCATTATTGAACCAATTCTGGCACTATCATTACCATTAGCAATGGAGAAATAGTTAGCATGTTAAAACCACTTTTAGACCCTACGGTAAAATACTAAATATAGCTGTTAATAGCAATATTAGTCATGAATGATACTAAAGTTTGTGGTTATTATGACAATTTATGCTCAAGCAATCAACGTAGAGTAAAGAAGGGTACTATAAGAAAAATCGGAAAAAAAAGTCTGTATAAGGCACGATTGTTTTTCGTATAATGTGTACACAACTTTTGATATCTGATTCAGACTTTCCAAAACAAAAATTTCCAAAGGGAAAAACTCCAACATATTTCTCGTATGTGAACAGAACTAACAATTTTTGCTTAATCTGTACTGTTTTTGTGTGGTTTTCATACTAAACAAATCAGATACAAAAGACTGTGCATGATCAGAAACACTAAACGACAAAAAAAAAGCATTTGTCATACGAGAATTTTTGCGCATTAGTTCTATCCTCAGGATTCGACTTAAGAGCAATAATCTAATGTTCAATTGTTCAGCCAAAAAATTTGTTACATTTTAGAGCATGTATATTTTATTGCCAACAGTTCCATATTTCCCTACTATGGACAGTGCCTTTAGACAGTGTCTATATAATACATGTAAAGATACTGTATGTGTAATAAATGTATATAATTTATGTCCTTCCAGCTATCCAAGAAGGCAAAGCTTGGAAAGGCTGTCAAAACCTTGCCATTACCAGAGACATTTGAAGACCTTAAAAAAAAGACAGTATGTAGGATAACTGGATGGGGAAGAACTGAAACAGGAAAATTGTCAGACACGCTATTGGAAACCAACATCACAATACTAGATAGAGAAGAATGCAAGAAAGCCTGGAAAAAAAAGTATTCAATTACAACAGATATGCTCTGCACTAATGTGGGTGCTAAAGGACAAGACACTTGCAAGGTAAGAGGATTATCCCTATTTTTGGGGTCCCCTCCCTACAATGACAAAATGCATGCGGGCTGGTCAGGCTTCCACCGACCCCAGATACTTAATAGGAAGCATTGACTCAAAGTAAATAAGGGAGTAATGCTCAGAGAGTAACCAGCCCAGCCATGATGGGTTCTCTTTAAAGAACTATCAAAGAAATAAAGTAACAGCAGAATGTCAGGACAATATAAGGTGAGGATTTTAGAATGCTGCCATGCCTCCCATATTCAAGCTTTTCAGTAGAACTCTTCTAGGGGCAGAAGGGAATATTCCCATTGGTTACTGAACAGATGGGAGCCACAACAGAGTTCAGATGCTAAATTGAAGTTCAGACCTAGGAGTGAATAGTGTTCCCAGGTTTAGGCGACTCCAGGTCACACAGAAAGAAACAACTGAAGGTACCTTGAGCTTAAAGGGATACATGGGTTGCTATTGCTGGCATTTCCTTATGCAGATGCTCGTTGTCCAGCAGGCATGGGGGTTTAACGGCTTCAACACTTTAAATCACTAACCTAGAATGACTATATAGGTCAAGCATTGCATATGATTTCACTTTGAAATCAAACAAAAAATCCCAGCTCACTTTTACCAGGCTAACTGGTAAGGCCCCGTTCACATAGGGGCGACGCTACTTCGCACCGCGACCTCGGAGCGGCCGCCACGGACTTCATAACATTGAAGTCTATGGCGGTCGCCTCCTGGTCGCCCCAAAGAAGCTACGGACTCTTTTTCTAGGTCGGAGCGACTTGTGTCGCTCCTATTAGAACGGGTCCGCAGCTTCCCTGAGGGAGGTGACCTGTGAGGCGACCAGGTCGCCTCACAGGTCGCCCTAGTGTGAACCGGGACTAAGTGAGCTTGCAATTTTTGTTTGTTTGTTTTGATGTGCATTGCCCTTCCATGTGCTCTTTGCTGCAAAGGCAAATTATAGGTTGGTGTGGTTGCCATTTAACTGTTAAAAATTACTTTAAAATGTGTTGAAATCAAAGGACCACCTTGACGGCTACAACAAAATTTTTAAATGGAGGAATGGAGGAAAGGTATGGCAACATGTACAGCTGTGGCCAAAAGTTTTGAGAATGACACAATTATTTTATTTAACAAAGTCTGCTACCTTAGTTTTTATGATGGCAATTTGCATAAACTCCAGAATGTTATGAAAAGTGATCAGATGAATTGCAATTAATTGTAAAGTCCCTCTTTGCTATGAGAATAAATGTAATGCCCCCCCCCCCTCCCCCCATAACATCCACTGCATTTGTGAAGAAGGCTTCGGGGGACCCAAGAAAGTCCAGAAAGTGCATGGACCTTATCCTACTAATGATTCAGCTACAGGATTGGGGCACCACCAGTCCAGATCTTGCTCAGGAATGGCAGCAGGCAGGTGTGAGTTCAACTCCATGCACAGTGAGGCAAAGACATCTGGAGGATGGCAACAAAGAAGACACTTCTCTCCAAGAAAAACCTCAGGGACAGACTGATATTCTGCAAAAGTTTCAGGGATTGGACTGCTGAGGACTGGGTTAAAGTAATTTTCTCTAAAGAATCCCCTTTACGATAGTTTGGGGCATCTGGAGAAAACCTTGTTCGGAGAAGAAAAGGTAAGCACTACCATCCTTCCTGCATCATGCCAACAGTAAAGCATCCTAAGACCAATGTGGGGTTGCTTCTCAGGCAAAGGAGTGGGCTCACTCACAATTTTGCCCAAGAACACAACCATGAATAAAAAATGGTACAAAAACATCCTCAAACAGCAACTTCTTCCAAATATCCAAGAACATTTTGGTGATGAACAATGCCTTTTCCAGCAGGATGGAGTACCTTGCCATAAGGCAAACGTGATAACTAAGTGGCTTAGGGAACAAAACATAGAAATGTTGGGTCCATGGCCAGGAAACTCCCCAGACCTTAATCCCATTGTAAACTTGTGATTATTCCTCAAGAGGCGGGTGAACTAAAAAAAATTCTGACAAACTCCAAGCATTGATTATGCAAGAATTGGCTGCCGTCAATCAGGATGTGGCCCAGAAGTTGATTGATAGCATGGTAGGATGAATTGCAGAAGTCTTGAAAAAGAAGGGTCAACACTGCAAATATTGACCCTTTGCATAAACCTAAGGTAATTGTCAACAAAAGCCTTTGACACTTATAAAATGCTTGTAATTTTACTTCAGTATACCATAGTAACATCTGACAAAGAGATGTAAATACACTGAAGCTGCAGACTTTGTGAAAATTTATATTTGTGTCATTCTCAAAACTTTTTGCTCATGGCTGTATATACGGTCTAAATGTAAAATCAATGAGAAGAGAAGCAGTGCCTTTTCAGTGTAGAATAAAAGTACTGACTTTATTAACTACTTCAATACCGGGCACTTTTACCCCCTTCCTGCCCAGGCCAATTTTCAGCTTTTAGTGCTGTTGCACATTAAATGACAATTGCGCGGTCATGCAACACTGTACTCAAACTAAACTTTTATCATTATAAAGCTTTATTTTGGTGGCGTTTAAATAGGTTTTTTATTTTTTGCTAAAAATAATCTTTCTTCATAAATTGAGGTCAAAATGTATTCTGCTACATTTCTTTGGGGAAAATAACCCAAATCAGTGTATATTATTTAGTCTGTAGGAAAGTTATAGTCTACAAACTATGGTGTATATCTGAAAATTGATCAATCCTGATATACTGATGGACTATCTAGTTTCTTGAGGCCCAAAAATGTCAGGACAGTACAAATATCACCCAAATTACCTCTTTTCAGAAACCAGACAGTCCAACAAATTTAGTAAGAGGCATGTCAAGTTTTTTGAAGTTGTAATTTTTTCTCATAAGTTTTTGGAAAATGAAGAAATTAAATATTTTTTTTTTGCATACTGTCACCAGTGTAATACATCATATAACAAGTGTTGGCAGTGATCGGGAACACTGACTGGTAACAGTACGGAAAAAGAATAATAATTGTAATTTGTTTTTTTTTATTTACTTTTATATATATATATATATATATATATATATATATATATACATATATTTTTTTTACAATTTTATTTTTTAAACACACTTTGACCAGAGCAATGTAATGTTACCATAGTAACATTGTAGTTCTCTGGGGAAGTGATCAGTATTTTTTTTTTAATAACAGTTCAATACATTGCTATATGCAAGCATTTTACTGAATTATGTTGACTCCTTCAGTTTGTTTTGTTGTGATTAGCTGTGATTGGTCAGAGCACACTGACTAGTGATGGGACGAGCAACCCACTGTTCGATTCGCACTTCCGAAAAAATCGGCCTGAGCAGTGAAAAAAATCGGCCCGAGCAGCAAACTTTATTAATCTATGGGACCCTAACATGAAAAATCAAAAGTCCTCATTTTGAAGGCTTATATGCAAGTTATTGGCCATAAAAAGGGTATGGGGCCCTAGGTACTTCCCTGGGGGACATATATCAATGCAAAAAAGATCGGTTTAACAGGAGCAGTGATTTTATTGATTAAAGTGAAACAATAAAAAGTGAAAAATTATTTTAAATATAGTGCCTGGGGGGGTCCCCTTAGTCTGCCTGTAAAATGGCATGTCTGTAGTGTGCATAGAACCTGCTGCAAAAACTGAAATTTCTGACCACCCCCAAAGGACTTTGTCCCATGTTGATGGGGACAGGGGCCTCTTCCCGACAACCCTGGGCGGTGGTTGTGGGGTCTGCGGGCAGGGGCCTTATCGGAATCTTGAAGCCCCTTTTAACAAAGGGGCCCCCAGATCCCCCCCATGTGAATGAGTAGGGGTACAATGTAGCCCTACTCATTCCCCAAAAAAGTGTAAAAAATAAAGACATGAGCCAGTTTTTGACAATTCCTTTATTTAAAAAATTAAAAAGAAAAATACAATGTCCCCCCGATGTAGATTCATCATCAATCACGCTGCCTGCTGCACCGTCGAACTCCAAAAAAAAATGCTCTGCTTGCAAGGAAGGCTGACCGCTGAATGCCTGCTCCTCCATCTGACAATACTTAAATAGGTAAGGGACAGGGCCACCTGGTGACGTCCCCTGGTGGCCCCGCCCCTTGTGACGTCACCGACCGGTGCATGCTGGGTGGGTGGATGTCATGATCAATGATGGATCTACATCGGGGGACATCATTTTTTTATTTTTTTCAATAAAGGAATTGTCAAAATTTGGCTCATGTCTTTATTTTTGACACTTTTTGGTGAATGAGTAGGGCCCCATAAAAGAGGGGAGGGACCTCTGTGTCCCATGATGTACTTCAAGAAATTGATTTTACAGGTAAGTATGTAGTAAAAATCAATTTTTCTTTTTGTACATCACCGGACACAGAGCCATAAATCATGAAATATGGGATGTCCCAAGCAATGCATGTGAGGGGAGGGAGACACCAAAAATACCACCATCAGACCACAAAAAGGACTACAGCGCTGCCTGCAGAACACTGCAGCCAAATGCAGATTCCTCCTGGGTCCCAACATTCACTCGATAGAAACGAGTGAACATATGCACCGATGACCAGGTCGTGGCCTTGCAAATCTGAGCCAGAGGCTTGATGGTAAAGTGCCCAAGAGGCACCTACTCCTCTGGTAGGATGTGCCTTTACAGGAAAAGGTGGAACCTTCCCTTCTAAATCATATGCCTGGATAATAACCTGGCAAATCCAATGAAAAATCATAGACTTAGATGCTGCCATCCCATTCCTGGGCCCTTCTGGCAGCACAAACAAGAGATCGGTCTTACGAATTTGAGCTGATCATTCCAAGTAAAACTTAACTGCATACATTACATCAAGAGAATGCAATAACTTTTCCTCGTCTGAGTGAGGATCTAGAAAAAAGGAAGGTAGTATGTCCTGATTCAAATGAAAAGTGGACACCACCTTGGTCAAAAACCTGGGTGTGGACATAGAATCACCCTATCTTGATGAAAAATCAAGAATGGCTCTTTACATGAAAGAGCTGCTAGTTCTGATACCCTTCTAGCCGAACTTATCACAATCAAAAACACCAGTTTCCTGGTCAGAAGAACCAGGGTAACCTGCCCAATGGGCTCAAAAGGCTGTTTTTGTAAAACTGCCAGCACCAAATTTAAATCCCAAGGACATAATGGTGGCTTCACAGGTGGAAGCAAACGTAACATTCCCCGGACGAAGGCCTGAACCAACGAATAAGAAGTGATAGGTTCTTGGAAGAAAACCGAAATTTGCCCCTTAATAGCGCTCAAGGGTAATTTCAATTCTACCCCTGCTTGAAGGAAAGCTAGAATTCTCCCGATTATTTATTTGCGGGGATGCCATTTCCTGGCTTCACACCAGGTAATGTAGGATTTCCAGAACCTGTAATAAATGCCTCTGGAGACTGGTTTCCTAGCATTTATCAGGGTCTAAACTGCAGGGTCAGATACACCCTGTTCCTTCAATATTAAGGCTTCAAAAGCCAAGCTGTCAAATTTAGAGACTGTAAAGCAGGGTGGAATATCGGACTTTGAGAGAGTAGGTCCGGACGCAGTGGAAGGGCACAAGGCCTTGTCACTGCCAACCTTTGGATTTGTGCATACCAAACCTCCTCGGCCATGCCAGAGCTACCAGGATTGCTGGTTTCTCCTCTGGCTGGATCCTGCGCAAGAGACACGGTATCAGCTGCACCAGAGGAAAGGCATAAATCAGGGAAAATGCCTTCCAAGGAGTCGCTAAAGCATCCATTCCGACTGTGAGTGGATCCCTGGTCCTGGACACAAATCTCTTCAACTTGCTGTTGAACATGGATGCCAACAGATCTACGTCTGGGACCCCCCAGCGTAAGCAGATTGATTGAAAAATCTTGGGATGTTAGAAACAGCTGTTGACGGCTCATAAAATCTGCCTCCCAGGTCTCAATTCCTGGAAAAAAAAACTGCTGTCAGGCATGGCACAAACTTCTCTGCCCAGGACAGGATCATATACACCTCTTTCTTGGCTGACTGACTCTTTGTGCCTCCTTGATGGTTGATATAAGCCACAGCCATGGCATTGTCGGATTGCACAGGGTGACCCCAAAGTCTGGGCGTCCAGTATTTCAAAGCACGACTGACTGCTTGGATTTCCAGTTGGTAGGGAGACCTTTCTCTACCCAAGACCATTTCCCCTGGACAGTGGCTTCCTCCAGAACTGCTCCCCAGCCAGGGAGACTGGCATCTGTAGTCATCACCTTCCAGGTTACTGGAAGAAAGGATTTTCCATTTCTCCAGATTTCTGGACACCAACCACCAATTCAGACTCTGACGTTCTCTTGGTACCAGAGACATAGACCAGTCCAGAGACTGATTCTTTCTGGTCCATGTAGACAGAATGTTGTTCTGCAAGGGTCTGGCATGGAATTGAGCATAGGGAATTGCCTCGAATGCGGACACAATTTTTCCCAATAACTTCAATCAAAGAGGTACAGAAGGATATCTCAGCCTTACTACGGACTGAACCAGATCCTTCAGGTCTGTGACCTTTCTTGTTGGCAAGAATACCTTTGCCTTTACTGTGTCCACAAGGAAACCCAGATATTCTAGACGCTGGACCGGCTGTAATGCTTACTTTGCCAAGTTCAGAATCCAACCCAGACATTCTAGGAACTGTACTGTCTGGAGGACATTTTGGCTTAGAGCCAAAGCCAATCAATCTATAAGTAATAGATTGTCCAGATATCCTATTACAGATATCCCTCAGGACCTTAGAACAACTGGAGCTAGGATCTTTGTGAACACTCTTGGAGCCGTAGCTAACCCGAAGGGTAGGGCCACAAACTGAAAATGACAGTTTTCTACTACAAAGCGTAGAAGCCCTTAATGAGCCTGGAATATAGGCATGTAAAGATTTGCATCCTCGATGTCTATGGATGCTAGAAATTCCTCTCCCTGCAGAGAGGCATTGACTGAACGAATTGACTGCATACGGAAAGTTCTTTCTTCTTCTTTGAAGAATATGTGGAGAGATTCTCCATGGTGACCATCACCTATAGACACTGGCGAAAAAACTGAGGTACTTCCTGTGTGGGAGGGGTTATATAGGGGGTCATCCTTTCTAATTGGTTGCCAGTGTCCTTCACCTGTAGGTGGCTATATAACCATATGATTTATGGCTCTGTGTCCCGTGATGTACAAAAAGAAAAAAAATGTCCACAATTTTTATTTAACACTCAATTATTCTTTTACACTCAGCTGTCAGCGGGGAAGCCCACTGACAGCTGATGACTCATTCGTTGTTAAGGACATGGCAGCCGGCTTCCTGACCTGCCTCCAAGCATCTGAAACCCCTTAAAGGACCGGGAGGGCCCGGTGCCAAGGGGTTAAAAATACAATGAAATACCATCGCTGAAAAAACATTACTAAAAGACCCTCTATACTAAGAGTATTTACAGGTAGATAATTTCAAGATTTCAAAATTATTAGTAAGACCATAAGGGTCCTGCATAAATAGATAAATAAAATTATTATTAAAGTAATAATAAGCATATTTTGATTGGTTTGCACTAAAGTCATTGTGTCTTCTAACTATGGGAAAGATTTATGTCATTTTTATTGTTTTTTTTTTTACTAGTAGTGGCGGTGATCTGCGATTTTTTGCGGGACTGCGACATTGCGGCGGACAGATCGGACCCCTAACTGACATTTTTGACACTTTTGGGGGTACCAGTAACATTACTACAGTAATCAGTGCTAAAAATATGCACTGTTACTGTAATAATGCCATTGGCAGGGAAGGGGTTAACCCTGTGGGTAATCAAGGGGTTAAATGTGAGCCTAGGAGAGTGATTCTAACTGTGGGGGGGGCGTGGCTTCTGAAATGACCACAGAGACCTGCGATCCTATATAGAAGGATCACATGGGCTCTATGATCATTCCAGGGAGAAGAACGGTCAGCTGTATTTACAAAAGCTGACCGTTCTCTCTCAGCAGGAAACGATCGCGGGTGTCAGGTGGCAATCGGAGCCACCTGACCCGTGTATCGGCTTCCCTGTAGCTGAGTGGGGGCGGGAGCCTGCCACCGGTGGCACGCGCTCGCCCCCTAGCTTCCCGCACACAACCGACGTAGGTCTACGTAAGTTTGTGCAGGAGAGCCACCCTGCCGCAGTAAAAAGGTGGCGGGTGGTCAGGAAGCAGTTAAAGGAGTTAAAAATGCTGAAGGTTTTTTTATCTTAATGCATTAAGATAAAAAACCTTCTGGGCGTAGCAGCCTCCCCAGCACCCCCTTAATACTTATCTGAGTCAAATTTCTGTCCAGGGATGTCTACGAGTTCCTCGGCCGTCTGGGACTCACATTCCTGTTTAGCCATTGGCTCCCGCGGCTGATAATCAGAGTCAGATAACCAGTCATTTGAGAGAGGGGTGTGGCCGAATGACAGCTCTGCATCTGAATGGATACATGGAGCTGCAGCTCAGCTCGAGTGCCCCCATAGCAAGCTGCCTGCTGTGGGGGCACTCGATAGGAGGGAGGGGCCAGGAGCAGCAACAAGGGACCCGAGAAGAGGAGGATCTGGGCTGCTCTGTGCAAAACCAACTGCACCGGGGAGGTAAGTATAACATGTTTGTTATTTTTTTATTTTGTTTAAAAACAAGACTTTACAACCACATTAAAGTGGTTAAACTGTAAAATCATATAATAATTTCCAAATTGAATTTCAATTATTTCATGCCTACACCTGTTACTCTAAATAATCTTGAAAGTTTGTACCCTTACTTTGTAAAGATCCCCACACGTACTTCCTAGAATTCTGTGATAAGTATTCACTATGCCTTGATAATTGGCACTGCTGTGCCACAGAATTCTCATTGCCTTCCTTCTGAACTACAGAGGTGCTGAGAAGAGCTTCAGGAAGCGGAGTCAGTACAAGAATCACCACTTCCAGGCAGCAAGGCACCATGGGATGTATAGTCCTTAGACATTTAATGTAAACAGCAGAGGAGAAGCTGCAGAGCTTGCAGGGAATCCAGAAAGTTGTGGAAAGATGGCTGGCAGATAGGCAGCACTTACAACATAGAGATTTTTCAAATAAGTTTACATTGGATTGTCAAATATACTGTAACTATTGTTTGTATTACTATTACAATGCTGGTGTAAAAAAATAACAGTGTATGCTGTGACCATAGATTTCCTTTATAATAATTTTTATGTAGATTTTATTTATGTGCTACTGTCATGGGGGGGGAGAGCATATTTTTCAAGACCCACTGAAAAAAGTAAATTTCACTTACCGGGACTGCATGAAAATTCTGCTTCACTTTAATCTTGGCTTCTGAGGTCACCAATTAAACAGTGGGGCCTCATTCGCATGGGCGTACTTAGGCATACACCCTTACGAGGTCAGTGTCTTGCCTGCATGGGATGCACAAGTGTTCTATGCATTAGACTTGTGCGGTTCATTTAGTTCCAAATAAATATTTTGACAAATTTTTCGTTTTTCAGAGATTCGGATATATCCGAATACCTGAATTGCAGTATAAACGAAGTTTATCGAATGCCCCGATTAACAAAACAAAATTCATCCTAATTTTGGAAATTCTAATTGAAATCCGAATCAAATTTTACATTGAATTACAGTCAAATTCGAACTGTAAACTTTTTTCTGAAATCAAAGACCGTGTGTGTTATTAGAGTACCATTTCGAAATAATGCTGTTTTTGTTAAGCCAAAGATGATTTATCATTTGATGAAGATTTTTCTTTTGTTTGGTCACATTTAAATCGAAAAGAAAATCTAAATTTTATCAATTCGAACATTTAGAATCAAAAAAATGTGTAAATTCGAAGAAAATTTGAAAAAGACATAAAATGTATTTCCGAATACAAATCCCAAGTACAAATCAAGGGAATTTAACTAAACAAAATAACTAGATTAAGGAATGTAAACGAAATGAAACAACATTTTTTTCGTCATGCACATGTCTACCGTGCATCTGTGTGTAGGCAGTCCAATTTGTGTCTATTGGAATGCAGCAGCTGCACAGACACAGCCACTGCTCCCAATTTGGCAGCCATGTGAGTGTGGGTACGTGTCATGCAGCTGCTGTTTCCCAATTGGCATGAATAGGACTGCCTAAACATGGATGTACAGAACATCTGAGCATCCCATGCAGGCAAGACACAGTCCTAACAAGGGTGTATGCCTAAGTATACCTACAGTGCATCCAGAAAGTAGTCACTGTGCTTCACTTTTTCCACATTTTGTTATGTTACAGCCTTATTCCAAAATTGATTAAATTCATTATTTTCCTCAAAATTCTACAAACAATACCCCATAATGACAACATGAAAGAAGTTTGTTTGAAATCTTTGCAAATATATTAAAAATAAAAAACCTAAAAAATCCCATGTACATAAGTATTCACAGCTTTTGTTCAATACTATGTTAAAGCACCTTTGGCACCAATTACAGCCTCAAGTCTTTTTGAGTATGAAGTTACAAGCTTGGCACACCTAGTTTTTGGCAGTTTCTCCCATTCTTCTATACAGGACCTCTAAAGCTCCATCAGGTTAGATGGGCAGTGTCTATGCACAGCCATTTTCAGATCTCTCCAGAGATGTTCATTCCGGTTCAAGTCTGGGCTCTGGCTGGGCCACTCAAGGACATTCACAGAGTTGCCCGTAATGACTCCTTTGTTATCTTAGCTTTTTGCTTAGGGTCATTGTCCTGTTGAAAGATGAACCTTCGCCCCAGTCTGAGGTCCAGAACGCTCTGGTGCAGGTTTTCATCAAGGATGTCTCTGTACACTGCTGCATTCATCTTTCCCTCGATCCTGACTAGTCTCCCAGCTTCTGCTGCTGAAAAACATCCCCACAGCATGATGCTGTCACCACCATGCTTCACTGTAGGGATGGTTTTGGCCAGGTGATGAGCGGTGCATGGTTTCCTCCAGACATGATGCTTGCCATTCAGGCCAAAGAGATTGTTTCATCAGACGAGAGAATTTTGTTTCTGATGGTCTGAGAGTCCTTCAGGTGCCTTTTGGCAAACTGGTGGGCTGTCATGTGCCTTTTACTAAGAAGTGGCTCCTGTCTGGCCACTCTACCAAATAGGCCTGATTGGAGGAGTGTTGCAAAGATGGCTGTTCTTCCTGAAGGTTCTCCTCTCTCCACAAAGAAATGCTGGAGCTCTGTCAGAGTGACCATCTGGTTCTTGGTCACCTCACTGACTAAGGTCCTTCTCCCCCAATCACTCAATTTGGCCAGGCAGCCTGCTCTAGGAAGAGTCGTGGTGGTTCTAAACTTCTTCCATTTAGGGATGATGGAGGCCACTGTGCTCATTGGGACCTTCAATGCTGCTGAAATGTTTCTGTACCCTTCCCCAGATCTGTGCCTCCATACAATCCTGTCTCGGAGTTCTATAGACAATTCCTTGGACTTCATGGCTTGGTTTGTGCTCTGGCATGAACTGCTAACTGTTGGACCTTATATAGACAGGTGTGTAGCTTTCCAAATCATGTCCAATCAACTGAATTTACCACAGGTGGACTCTAATCAAGTTGTTGAAACATCTCAAGGATGATCAGTGAAAACAGGATGCTCCTGAGCTCAATTTTAATTTCATGGCAAAGGCTGTGAATACTTATGTGTATGTTATTTTTTATTTTTTTATTTGTAATAAATGTGCAAATATTTTGAAAGAAACTTCTTTCACATTGTCATTACGGGGTATTGTTTGTAGAATTTTGAGGAAAATAGTGAATTGAATCCAATTTGGAATAAGGCTGTAACATAAAAAATGTGGAAAAAGTGAAGCGCTGTGAATACTTTCCGGATGCACTGTATGTATAGGAGGCCTGACAATGGAGGTCTGTTGATTACATTTGTAATTACATCAGGAAAGTTACTCTTACTGTAGACTGTATTTCATCTGCTGATAAATATGGTCTTCAGAGATGTTTATTTATGACCGATGCACTTTGTTAGCCTGTTTTAATTTGTCATGTTTTGTTCCAAACTTACAGCTTAATGTTTAATGTTTCCCCAGGGAGATTCGGGTAGTCCTTTAATCTGTGACAATGTTTTCCGAGGTGTGAATTCCTTTGGATATATGCCATGCGGAACCCCAGGGACCTCCAATGTGTTCACTCGACTGACCAAGACATATGTCTCATGGATTCAGGAAACAATTCGTTACACAACATTAAAGGGTAGAGCAAAAAGAAAATACTAGCAGAAAGCTGGACCTGTTGCCAATGATATTTCATTTATTAATTAATTAAGAGCCAAACTGCTAGATATAGTTGTTTCTTTCTGTTAGTTTCCAAAAATGAGTCCTGTTGTAAGTTGAGATTCTTGGTGTCTCTGAAAAATTGGAATCTGATTGGCATTGGTAGGCAAGCCAGTTTTCATAAATCAGAGTTAACATTCTGTATGAATTAGCTAAATCCATGGGTATTGTAGGAGGCAAGTTACTAAAGAATTAAATAACCACGCTATCACTACTTATTTGGATAAATCATGGCCGCCGTTTTTTTGTTGGTTAAATCAACTTTACAAATAAATCATTTCAAAAATCTTACTGAATATCAATTTCACAAATATCAAATCACAAATACCGAAACCCAGCCACTACGGCTCGAGCCTAACATCCTTTCCTTTAAACGAAGGTTATCAATTATCCCTTATCCTTTATTAGGGATAGGTCCCACCACATAACAAGACGCGACGAGGGATGGGGGGGGGGGGGGCAGGGAGCTGTCCTGGTTGAATTCTTCTCCTGACTGGCAAACTCTTATTCCAAGAGCCCCTTTTTATAAGGTATCCCAGGGATTTCAGAAAATTCCAAGGATCAGGTGACCCAAGGAACCAATCCCTGTGCACCTTTCCCAGATTCTGGAATATTCCTGGGGTCACCTGACTCCCCTTGCTTAGTACCTCACATAACTCCCTGGGGAGCTTAAAACTGCTGCCTCCACAATCCCATGAGGAAAAGGGGGGCCTTGAAACCAATCCTCCCCCCTTTTTCCTTTACATTCCAGGTGCAACACAACAAAAGCTGTGCAAGGAACATTTTAGGTTTTCCTTTTCTTTAGCAACTGTAAAACCACAGCCTGAGACGAAAATCCTGTCCCCTGTCAGCATACTGGAGAGAAGGACCCTTGTTCTTTGTGTGGAAGCAGTGGTCTCCCTACATGGATCTGACACACCCACTCTGCAATCAGAAAATTGTATGCTCCCTGCTGATTGGAGAGCTCTAGGTCAGGCCTAGAGTAACCACTGCTTTTATTAAGTGAGCAAGTTTCCTTCTCTACAGCATGCTGGCATTACACAGGCTTTTCTACTCATAATGTGTTTTTTTCCTACAGAAAATGAACTATAAAACTTGCACACCTGTTTTGATGCATCTGGAATGCATTTAGCTGAATAAATCTTAAGTTCATTTTTATGTAGATCGTCCTTCGTCCACAAAAATAAAATTAAAGAAGCCCAATGTGTGCTCTATTAGTCTTGCCAGGGTTTACATAGGGTAAGGTCTCTCTTCCACACCCATGACTGTGCCTGAGCCTTGTCATTGGCCAATTAGGCATCCAGTGCTCCATTATTGGAATTAGCAGCTTCTGTTATTGCCTGTTACTTTAGGTAATCCTTTGTCATTTATACACTCTTATTAGTAATCATTGCTTTTTAAACTCTATTGCAAAGCAAAAAACTGCAGATTATCATCTATATACTATTTGTGCTGATATTATTCTTTACCTTTCTCTTTGCTAATGATAAAAATATGACTATACCTTAATAAAGCATACATTTATTTGAAGCAAATTATTTAATTTGGTGTTATCAATTTGTATATGAATTTATATATCCCACCATACCTCACTCCCAGTAACAGAATGGGATCCCACCGTTCACTTAGCACGGACCTCATGTGTGTACTTGTTAACTCCTTCCTCCTCGTTGCGACCTGTTTGATTGCTTTTGGCGCCACTCAAAGTAGAGGTAAAAGCATATCCGTGTCCCAGAACATGGGGTGCAGGCTCGTCCTAATACCAATCCAGGGGGTTAGTAAATGTAAAGAGGAAAGGATCATGGTTACTCCCGACCAAGCAAAATATTTAATTTTGTGCTATTCATTTGTATATAAAAGTATAAACACCTATACAGATTATTTGATGACTGCATAACTTCAATTGGAACACCATGTGGGTGAGTTTATGCGCCCTGCACTTGGAGGTAACCTTCATCGTGCATGTACTCACCAATGCCCGGGACAAGGTGAGGATTGTGGTCATGTGAAAATTAAACATTATGCCGGTTCCCTGGCTTAGAGATGAGCTGTAACACTGTGTGCAGTTATAAAAAATACAGTGTTCCTCTAAAAAGTGCTGTCCCATGTTACTACAAATTTTAACTTGTGTTTTGCAATTAGGAGGGACACTTTTGAGCCCGCACACTTTCCACCAGTCCAGCATACTTCTATTACCTCACACCAGTAACAGAATGGGATCCCACTATTCACTTATAATTGACCTCATGCGTGCACTTGTGAACGCCTTCCTTCTCGTTGCGACCTGTTTGATTGCTTTTGGCAAATCAAAGTAGAGGTGAAAGCATATCCCTGTGTACCAGAACATGTGGTGCAGGCTCATCCTAATACCAATCCAATGGGTTAATAAATGTAAAGAGGAAAGGATCATGGATACTCCCGACCAGCCCAGGTGAATAAACGATAAAGTACGGTCTCAGCCTACATGTTTCCACCACACCACACACCCTGATGCATTTTGCCCCACCCACTGGGGTTGTTAAGGAGTAGATCCTTTCCTCTCTACATTTATTAGCCTTCCTTCTCATATCATGAGACCAGGTAAAAGTCTCTAACGCGGGTTCTGCTCCGGTTGTGATGGGAGACCGATCGCTGGGGAGGGAGCAAAATCACCGAACCCTCGCTACTAGAGGACCCATCACTTGTCTCAGGTACTTTGCTTCATGACTGGCTGTGTTGTAACTTGATCTAGTACTTGATTAAACATAGCAACTGAATTACTCTTCTTGCTTGACTTGCCGAGTAGACCTGCTGTAGTGCTTTGCTTCAAGTTCTTTTGATACACAAGAACCAATATGCAACCCTTTGAATAACTTCAGACCAGGCTTAACGAGGTTGTAAACCCATACGAATTTTTTTTACGGACTAAAAATAAATAATTAAAATCAATAGGTTGCTCCAGGTCACTAAACTGTTTTCAGATAAAATCAATAAGCTGTTTAAACTGTCATACCAATATATATTTGAAATCAAATGTTTATTATTTTTGAGCAGTAATTTTTGGGCCCGTCAGTAACAGGCTGTGTCATGCCCCTCTAGCCTGTGTCTTAGAATAACAGGGAGATGAAGCCGCCATCAAACAAGATGCAATATCCCACCCCAATTGTGTTTAGCTGGTTAGTGGGCATGAAGGAGGGGGTAGGGAGTGGGCTGTCATTTACCACTGTGTATACGCCCACATGAGTGATACTATAGTCACATGTTCTGCTCAGATGTGATAGGGAGTAGGGTTGAGCGGACACCTAGATGTCCGTGTTCGACGGGTTCGGCCGAACTTTAAAAAAAAGTCCGGGTCCGTGTCCCGGACTTTTACCGAACTTTTCCCGGACACCGAACCCCATTGAAGTCAATGGGGACCCGAACTTTAAGGCACTAAAATGGCTCTAAAACACCAAAGGAAAGGGCTAGAGTGCTGCAAATGGCAGCAAAACGTAATTAAGAGCATGGCAAGTGCTCTGCAAACAAATGTGGATAGGGAAATAACTTAAAACAACAAAAAAAAACAGAAAAATAAAACAATGTTCTTCTTCATCTCTGAAGGACGAGGCCCATATGGAGTAGGAGGGAGGTTGAGGTGGTGGTGGATGTGGCGGTGACATAGGCGTGCGCACAGGGTGTGCTGGGTGTGCCTGGGCACACCCTAATCACCTAGGGCACATAGCATTGTCAGTGAGGAGATGGGAAAGATCTCCCTGGGACCTGCTCTGCTCTATTTCTCCTTGCCTACAGGTACATGGCCCCGATTAGTGTTGAGCGAACACGGACTGTATTATTCGTGTTCGTACCGAATAATTGGATTTTTTGTACCCGAACACGGACACGGACACTTTACTGTATGTTCGGGTAAAAATCCGTGTTCGGTCGTTTTATTTCCGGGTTTTGCATGCTTTGGCGCTCTTTTCATGGCGGGCTTTCAACAGCCAATCAACAATCGTTTAACTGGTGTGCCTTAAGCCATCCCAGCCATGCCTGCAAATGTCTCAGTAGCTGTGATTGGCCGTCTGAAGCATGTGACCAAGTCTTTATAAGTTCGAGGCAGCCGCAGCGGCGTCATTATGCTGCTTAGATTCAGGGACAGAGCACACATCAACGTGCTGGCTGCTGATTAGGGA
The DNA here is from genome assembly GCF_965119305.1 of Pelophylax lessonae. Taxonomy (NCBI): domain Eukaryota; kingdom Metazoa; phylum Chordata; class Amphibia; order Anura; family Ranidae; genus Pelophylax; species Pelophylax lessonae. Next base: position 101,838,645 of record NC_138768.1, read on the forward strand.
AAGATAGGCAGGAAAAAACCATTTGTGTCCGGATAGAATTGAGGGACAGGTCGGAGTGTTTAGGCAGGGCGAGTTGTAGGCATTTTAGGGATAGAGTCTGCTGAATTATATAGGGTCAGTGTCTTCTACAAACTACAATCGATATTGCTGTGTGGGGGGTGGGGTGAATCTGCACTCAATCCTGATCTACGATCTCTTCTCAATCCTGTTAGGGACAGAGTCTGCTGAATTTTAGGGAAACTGTGTTCTACAAACTACAATCGATATTGCTGTGTGGGGGGTGGGGTGAATCTGCACTCAATCCTGATCTACGATCTCTTCTCAATCCTGTTAGGGACAGAGTCTGCTGAATTTTAGGGAAACTGTGTTCTACAAACTACAATCGATATTGCTGTGTGGGGGGTGGGGTGAATCTGCACTCAATCCTGATCTACGATCTCTTCTCAATCCTGTTAGGGACAGAGTCTGCTGAATTTTAGGGAAACTGTGTTCTACAAACTACAATCGATATTGCTGTGTGGTGTGGGATTGGAGATAGGCAGGTGTCAGTGATCCACATCCATTTTTCTGTGTGTGAGCTGCAGTGAACACAATCTTTTTGGGCTGCAGTGAACACAATCTTTTTGGGCTGCAGTGAACACAATCTTTTTGGGCTGCAGTGAACACAATCTTTTTGGGCTGCAGTGAACACAATCTTTTTGGGCTGCAGTGAACACAATCTTTTTGGGGTGCAGTGAACAAAATCTTTTTGGGGTGCAGTGAACACAATCCTTTTTGGTGTGCAGTGAACACAATCTTTGTGGGGTGCAGTGAACAAAATCCTTTGTGGGGTGCAGTGAACACAATCTTTTTGGGGTGCAGTGAACAAAATCCTTTTTGGGGTGCAGTGAACAACATCCTTTTTGGGGTGCAGTGAACACAATCTTTTTGGGGTGCAGTGAACAAAATCCTTTGTGGGGTGCAGTGAACACAATCTTTTTGGGGTGCAGTGAACACAATCTTTTTGGGGTGGAGTGAACAACATCCTTTTTGGGGTGCAGTGAACAAAATCCTTTTTGGGGTGCAGTGAACAAAATCATTTTTGGGGTGCAGTGAACACAATCTTTTTGGGGTGCAGTGAACACAATCTTTGTGGGGTGCAGTGAACACAATCTTTTTGGGGTGGAGTGAACAACATCCTTTTTGGGGTGCAGTGAACAACATCCTTTTTGGGGTGCAGTGAACACAATCTTTTTGGGGTGCAGTGAACACAATCTTTGTGGGGTACAGTGAACAGAATCTTTGTGGGGTGCAGTGAACACAATCTTTGGGGGGTACAGTGAACACAATCTTTGTGAGGTGCAGTGAACACAATCTTTGTGGGGTGCAGTGAACACAATCATTGTGGGGTGCAGTGAACTCAATCTTTGTGGGGTACAGTGAACACAATCTCATACTGAAGGTTTGAGGGTGCTGCCTGTTCCATACTCCCCCTACTCCTCATCTAGCCTTTTAGGGGTACAAACAATAGTAATTGGGGCCTAGTGTGGTTGTGTACGTGTGATATACATACACTTTTTTGGGATCATATTTTCTATTCCGCTATTTAATCAAAAACCTTTGGGGATCAGTTAAATTGGGGGATAGTCTGTGTTGGTACGTGTGAGAGAGATCCACCTTTCCAAGTTGTTGGGGTTCATCTCATACTTCTGAAGGTTTGAGGGTGCTGCCTGTTCCATACTCCCCCTACTCCTAGCCTTTTAGGGGTACAAACAATAGTAATTGGGGCCTAGTGTGGTTGTGTACGTGTGATATACATACACTTTTTTTGGATCATATTTTCTATTCCGCTATTCAATAAAAACCTTTCTAGGGCAAGATCTTAAATTACAGAAATATGAGGAGACCGTCAAATAAGGGCCGTGGCCTGGGTCGTGGTGCTGCTGGTAGAGCTCCTGTTGCAAGGAGAGGACATGGTCGATCTGTGCCAGCTACACGCACAAGTGAAACACCTTCCTCAAGTGTGAGTAGGCGACAGAACCTGCATCAGTATTTGGTAGGGCATCAAACGCCCCTAGAAGTGATGAGGCCAGAACAAGTTGAGGCGATAGTAGATTGGTTTGCTGCTGACAGTGCCTCCAGTTCCTTCACATTGTCTCCCACCCAGTCTACTGCAGAAAGGTCAGAGTTGGCACCTGCAGCCAATGTCCAACCGTCTTTCACCTCACCCCCTTGCAAATCAGGCCAGCAGTCTGAGCCCCAAGCCATACAGCAGTCTCTTATTCTTTTTGAGGACTCTGTCAGCAGGGTTTCCCAGGGCCATCCACCTAGCCCTGCCCCAGAAGTGGAAGAGATTGAGTGCAGCGATGCCCAACCACTTATTCCTCAAGATGAGTACATGCAAGGATCATCGCAGCACGTCTCCGATGATGACGAAACGCAGGTGCCAACTGCTGCGGCGTTCAGCATTGTGGAGACCGACAAGGAGGGCAGGGGTGAAGACTGGGTGGAAGATGATGTGGAGGACGATGAGGTCCTCGACCCCACATGGAATGAACGTCATGCAGGTGAACTGAGTAGTTTGGAGGAAGAGGCGGTGGTCGCACAGAGCCACCAGCACAGCAGAAGAGGGAGCAGGGTGCAGAAGCGGAGCGGCCGTGCCCTAGACACTACGCCCGCTACTGCCCAACGCAGCAAGGGAACGAGCGCACCAAAGTCAGCTCAAAGGAGTTCTCTAGCGTGGAAGTTCTTTAGAAAATGTGCTGATGACAGGACACGAGTGGTTTGCACCCTGTGCAATCAGAGCTTGAAGCGAGGCATGAACCTTCTCAACCTGAGCACAACCTGCATGATCAGGCATCTAAGTGCAAAGCACGAGCTGCAGTGGAGTACACACCTTCAAAACCAAGAAACGTCTCTGGCTCATCCTGCTTCCTCTTCTGCTGCAGTCTCGGCCGCTCCAGCCACATCTGTAGTGATACCGGCACCTGCCACCCCGCAAACAGACGATCTGTCAGCAACACCACCACCTGGGTCACCAACAACCATCTCCACAATGTCCCGTGGAAGCGTTCAGCTTTCCATCTCCCAAACACTTGAGAGGAAGAGGAAGTACCCCCCTACCCACCCGCGATCCCTGGCCCTGAATGCCAGCATTTCAAAATTATTGGCCTTTGAAATGCTGTCATTCCGTCTGGTGGAGACGCACAGTTTTAAAAACCTTATGTCGGTGGCTGTCCCACAGTACGTCGTGCCCAGCCGCCACTACTTTTCCAGGCAAGCCATCCCTTCCCTGCACAACCAAGTGGGGGAAAAAATCAGGTGTGCACTGCGCAACGCCATCTGTGCCAAGGTCCACCTAACTACGGATACGTGGACCAGTAAGCACGGTCAGGGGCGTTATATCTCCCTAACGGCACACTGGGTAAATGCAGTGGCGGATGGGCCTGAGGCGGATAGCAATTTGGCGCATGTCCTTCCACCACCGAGGATTGCAGGGCGCTTCAGTTTGCCTCCTGTTCCTAACTCCTCCTACTCCGCTTCCTCATCCTCTACCGCCTCCTCATCCGGACAGCGTAACACCTTCACCACCAACTTCAGCACGGCCAGGGGTAAACGACAGCAGGCAGTTTTACAACTTGCCTGTTTGGGGGACAAACCACACACCGCGCAGGAGTTGTGGAGGAGCATGGAACAGCAGACAAATGAGTGGTTGCTGCCAGCGAGCCTCAAGCCCGGCCTGGTGGTGTGCGATAACGGGCGAAATCTCATAGCAGCTCTGGGCCTAGCCGGTTTGACGCACATCCCTTGCCTGGCGCATGTGCTGAATTTGGTGGTGCAGAGGTTCCTTAAAAACTACCCCGATATGTCAGAGCTGCTGCAGAAAGTGCGGGCCGTTTGTGCGCACTTTCGGCGTTCTCACCCTGCTGCTGCTCGCCTGGCAGCGCTGCAGCGTAACTTCGGCCTTCCCGCTCACCGCCTCATATGTGACGTGCCCACAAGGTGGAACTCCACCTTGCACATGCTGGAAAGACTGTGCGAGCAGCAGCAGGCCATAGTGGAGTTTCAGCTGCAGCACGCACGCGTGAGTCGCTCTGCGGAACAGCACCACTTCACCACCAATAACTGGGCCTCCATGCGAGACCTGTGTGCCTTGTTGCGCTGTTTTGAGTACTCCACCAACATGGCCAGTGGCAATGACGCCGTTCTCAGCTTAACTATCCCACTTCTATGCCTCCTTGAAAAAACAATTCGGGCGATGATGGAAGAGGATGTGGCACAGGATGAGGAGGAGGAGGAGGATGAAGAGGTAACATTTCCAAGGCTTTCAGGGCAGTCATTCGCAAGGGGCTCCGAGGGTGGGTTCCTGCACACGCAAATGCCAGGGACGCAATTGTCCAGCAGGGGCACAGTTCTGGAGGATGAGGAGGATGAGGAGGAGGAGGAGCTGGAGGAGGAGATGGAACCATGTTCACAGCAGGGTGGCACCCAGGCCAGCTCATGGCCATCACTGGTGCGTGGCTGGGGGGATACAGAGGACACGGACCATACACCTCCCACAGAGGACAGCCTTTCGTTGCCTCTGGGCAGCCTGGCACACATGAGCGATTACATGCTGCAGTGTCTCCACAACGACCGCCGAGTTGCCCACATTCTAACTTGTGCTGATTACTGGGTGGCCACGCTGCTGGATCCCCGTTACAAGGACAACGTACCGTCCTTAATTCACTCACTGGAGCGCGATCGCAAGATGCGCGAGTACAAGCGCACGCTGGTAGACGCCATGCTGCTGGCATTCCCATCTGACAGCGGGGCCACAGTGGAAGCACAAGGCAGAGGAGGAGGAGGAGGAGGTCGCCAACGCAACCAGGGCACCGCCAGCACCTCAGAAGGCAGGGTTAGCATGGCCGAAATGTGGAAAAGCTTTGTCAGCACGCCACAACAAACAGCAGCACCAGCAGCTCAGATGGAACGTCTTAGCAGGAGGCAGCATTTTACCAACATGGTGGAGCAGTATGTGTGCACACGCCTACATGTAGTGAATGACGGGTCTGCCCCCTTCAACTTCTGGGTCTCCAAATTGGGCACATGGCCTGAGCTTGCCCTTTACGCCTTGGAGGTGCTGGCGTGCCCTGCAGCCAGTGTATTATCTGAACGGGTATTTAGCACGGCTGGGGGCGTTATAACAGACAAGCGCAGCCGCCTGTCCAGAGACAATGTGGACAAGCTCACGTTCATTAAAATGAACCAGGCATGGATCCCACGGGACTTTTCCGTACCTTATGCAGAATAGCAATGGATACCGACCTTACCCACCCATTGTTCCATTTTTGCTCTTTCTCACTCTTTTGGGGTGTACCCTCATTTAAAATTTGTGAAAAGAAGCAGTGTTGGCTACCTCGTCCTCCTCCTCAGGGCCAGATTAATGTAGGGTCTATTGGAGCTGCAGCTCCAGGCCCCTACCTTTTATATAGGCCCCGGGTTGGCCATATTCACTGTTACCGCTCTTCTGTCACTTGTAAACACAGAAGTCTGGCTTCTATGCTCGCTTCCCCAGGCAGCACCCTCAGAACCTCCCCACACAGCGTGAAGGCCGGACAAGGAGGGACAGTTGGCGATGCATGGATGTGTTTATGGGCTTCAGAGACAGCATCCCATGTTGAATTAGGCATGCATGGCTGCACCCTTCCTCCTCTGGGTGCATGGCAAGGCACGGCCCTAAGGCCCTTCAAAATCCTCAGCACCAAGCCCATGATGCTGTTAATCCGGCCCTGGTCCTCCTCCACCGCCGCTTCCACCTACACCGCCCATAGGTGTGCGCAGCCTATTGCATTAAGGTGTGCACCCCAAAGTTGAAATACACATGCATGTGTTTGCCAGCAGGGAGAGTAATGTATCGGGGCCATGTACCTGTAGGCAAGGAGAAATAGAGCAGAGCAGGTCCCAGGGAGATCTTTCCCATCTCCTCACTGGCAATGCTATGTGCCCTAGGTGATTAGGGTGTGCCCAGGCACACCCAGCACACCCTGTGCGCACGCCTATGTCACCGCCACATCCACCACCACCTCAACCTCCCTCCTACTCCATATGGGCCTCGTCCTTCAGAGATGAAGAAGAACATTGTTTTATTTTTCTGTTTTTTTTTGTTGTTTTAAGTTATTTCCCTATCCACATTTGTTTGCAGAGCACTTGCCATGCTCTTAATTACGTTTTGCTGCCATTTGCAGCACTCTAGCCCTTTCCTTTGGTGTTTTAGAGCCATTTTAGTGCCTTAAAGTTCGGGTCCCCATTGACTTCAATGGGGTTCGGTGTCCGGGAAAAGTTCGGTAAAAGTCCGGGACACGGACCCGGACTTTTTTTTAAAGTTCGGCCGAACCCGTCGAACACGGACATCTAGGTGTCCGCTCAACCCTAGCCCCGATACATTACTCTCCCTGCTGGCAAACACATGCATGTGTATTTCAACTTTGGGGTGCACACCTTAATGCAATAGGCTGCGCACACCTATGGGCGGTGTAGGTGGAAGCGGCGGTGGAGGAGGACCAGGGCCGGATTAACAGCATCATGGGCTTGGTGCTGAGGATTTTGAAGGGCCTTAAGGGCCGTGCCTTGCCATGCACCCAGAGGAGGAAGGGTGCAGCCATGCATGCCTAATTCAACATGGGATGCTGTCTCTGAAGCCCATAAACACATCCATGCATCGCCAACTGTCCCTCCTTGTCCGGCCTTCACGCTGTGTGGGGAGGTTCTGAGGGTGCTGCCTGGGGAAGCGAGCATAGAAGCCAGACTTCTGTGTTTACAAGTGACAGAAGAGCGGTAACAGTGAATATGGCCAACCCGGGGCCTATATAAAAGGTAGGGGCCTGGAGCTGCAGCTCCAATAGCCCCTACATTAATCTGGCCCTGAGGAGGAGGACGAGGTAGCCAACACTGCTTCTTTTCAAAAATTTTAAATGAGGGTACACCCCAAAAGAGTGAGAAAGAGCAAAAATGGAACAATGGGTGGGTAAGGTCGGTATCCATTGCTATTCTGCATAAGGTACGGAAAAGTCCCGTGGGATCCATGCCTGGTTCATTTTAATGAACGTGAGCTTGTCCACATTGTCTCTGGACAGGCGGCTGCGCTTGTCTGTTATAACGCCCCCAGCCGTGCTAAATACCCGTTCAGATAATACACTGGCTGCAGGGCACGCCAGCACCTCCAAGGCGTAAAGGGCAAGCTCAGGCCATGTGCCCAATTTGGAGACCCAGAAGTTGAAGGGGGCAGACCCGTCATTCACTACATGTAGGCGTGTGCACACATACTGCTCCACCATGTTGGTAAAATGCTGCCTCCTGCTAAGACGTTCCATCTGAGCTGCTGGTGCTGCTGTTTGTTGTGGCGTGCTGACAAAGCTTTTCCACATTTCGGCCATGCTAACCCTGCCTTCTGAGGTGCTGGCGGTGCCCTGGTTGCGTTGGCGACCTCCTCCTCCTCCTCCTCTGCCTTGTGCTTCCACTGTGGCCCCGCTGTCAGATGGGAATGCCAGCAGCATGGCGTCTACCAGCGTGCGCTTGTACTCGCGCATCTTGCGATCGCGCTCCAGTGAGTGAATTAAGGACGGTACGTTGTCCTTGTAACGGGGATCCAGCAGCGTGGCCACCCAGTAATCAGCACAAGTTAGAATGTGGGCAACTCGGCGGTCGTTGTGGAGACACTGCAGCATGTAATCGCTCATGTGTGCCAGGCTGCCCAGAGGCAACGAAAGGCTGTCCTCTGTGGGAGGTGTATCGTCCGTGTCCTCTGTATCCCCCCAGCCACGCACCAGTGATGGCCATGAGCTGGCCTGGGTGCCACCCTGCTGTGAACATGGTTCCATCTCCTCCTCCAGCTCCTCCTCCTCCTCATCCTCCTCATCCTCCAGAACTGTGCCCCTGCTGGACAATTGCGTCCCTGGCGTTTGCGTGTGCAGGAACCCACCCTCGGAGCCCCTTGCGAATGACTGCCCTGAAAGCCTTGGAAATGTTACCTCTTCATCCTCCTCCTCCTCCTCATCCTGTGCCACATCCTCTTCCATCATCGCCCGAATTGTTTTTTCAAGGAGGCATAGAAGTGGGATAGTTAAGCTGAGAACGGCGTCATTGCCACTGGCCATGTTGGTGGAGTACTCAAAACAGCGCAACAAGGCACACAGGTCTCGCATGGAGGCCCAGTTATTGGTGGTGAAGTGGTGCTGTTCCGCAGAGCGACTCACGCGTGCGTGCTGCAGCTGAAACTCCACTATGGCCTGCTGCTGCTCGCACAGTCTTTCCAGCATGTGCAAGGTGGAGTTCCACCTTGTGGGCACGTCACATATGAGGCGGTGAGCGGGAAGGCCGAAGTTACGCTGCAGCGCTGCCAGGCGAGCAGCAGCAGGGTGAGAACGCCGAAAGTGCGCACAAACGGCCCGCACTTTCTGCAGCAGCTCTGACATATCGGGGTAGTTTTTAAGGAACCTCTGCACCACCAAATTCAGCACATGCGCCAGGCAAGGGATGTGCGTCAAACCGGCTAGGCCCAGAGCTGCTATGAGATTTCGCCCGTTATCGCACACCACCAGGCCGGGCTTGAGGCTCGCTGGCAGCAACCACTCATTTGTCTGCTGTTCCATGCTCCTCCACAACTCCTGCGCGGTGTGTGGTTTGTCCCCCAAACAGGCAAGTTGTAAAACTGCCTGCTGTCGTTTACCCCTGGCCGTGCTGAAGTTGGTGGTGAAGGTGTTACGCTGTCCGGATGAGGAGGCGGTAGAGGATGAGGAAGCGGAGTAGGAGGAGTTAGGAACAGGAGGCAAACTGAAGCGCCCTGCAATCCTCGGTGGTGGAAGGACATGCGCCAAATTGCTATCCGCCTCAGGCCCATCCGCCACTGCATTTACCCAGTGTGCCGTTAGGGAGATATAACGCCCCTGACCGTGCTTACTGGTCCACGTATCCGTAGTTAGGTGGACCTTGGCACAGATGGCGTTGCGCAGTGCACACCTGATATTTTCCCCCACTTGGTTGTGCAGGGAAGGGATGGCTTGCCTGGAAAAGTAGTGGCGGCTGGGCACGACGTACTGTGGGACAGCCACCGACATAAGGTTTTTAAAACTGTGCGTCTCCACCAGACGGAATGACAGCATTTCAAAGGCCAATAATTTTGAAATGCTGGCATTCAGGGCCAGGGATCGCGGGTGGGTAGGGGGGTACTTCCTCTTCCTCTCAAGTGTTTGGGAGATGGAAAGCTGAACGCTTCCACGGGACATTGTGGAGATGGTTGTTGGTGACCCAGGTGGTGGTGTTGCTGACAGATCGTCTGTTTGCGGGGTGGCAGGTGCCGGTATCACTACAGATGTGGCTGGAGCGGCCGAGACTGCAGCAGAAGAGGAAGCAGGATGAGCCAGAGACGTTTCTTGGTTTTGAAGGTGTGTACTCCACTGCAGCTCGTGCTTTGCACTTAGATGCCTGATCATGCAGGTTGTGCTCAGGTTGAGAAGGTTTATGCCTCGCTTCAAGCTCTGATTGCACAGGGTGCAAACCACTCGTGTCCTGTCATCAGCACATTTTCTAAAGAACTTCCACGCTAGAGAACTCCTTTGAGCTGACTTTGGTGCGCTCGTTCCCTTGCTGCGTTGGGCAGTAGCGGGCGTAGTGTCTAGGGCACGGCCGCTCCGCTTCTGCACCCTGCTCCCTCTTCTGCTGTGCTGGTGGCTCTGTGCGACCACCGCCTCTTCCTCCAAACTACTCAGGTCACCTGCATGACGTTCATTCCATGTGGGGTCGAGGACCTCATCGTCCTCCACATCATCTTCCACCCAGTCTTCACCCCTGCCCTCCTTGTCGGTCTCCACAATGCTGAACGCCGCAGCAGTTGGCACCTGCGTTTCGTCATCATCGGAGACGTGCTGCGATGATCCTTGCATGTACTCATCTTGAGAAATAAGTGGTTGGGCATCGCTGCACTCAATCTCTTCCACTTCTGGGGCAGGGCTAGGTGGATGGCCCTGGGAAACCCTGCTGACAGAGTCCTCAAAAAGAATAATAGACTGCTGTATGGCTTGGGGCTCAGACTGCTGGCCTGATTTGCAAGGGGGTGAGGTGAAAGACGGTTGGACATTGGCTGCAGGTGCCAACTCTGACCTTTCTGCAGTAGACTGGGTGGGAGACAATGTGAAGGAACTGGAGGCACTGTCAGCAGCAAACCAATCTACTATCGCCTCAACTTGTTCTGGCCTCATCACTTCTAGGGGCGTTTGATGCCCTACCAAATACTGAAGCAGGTTCTGTCGCCTACTCACACTTGAGGAAGGTGTTTCACTTGTGCGTGTAGCTGGCACAGATCGACCACGTCCTCTCCTTGCAACAGGAGCTCTACCAGCAGCACCACGACCCAGGCCACGGCCCTTTTTTGACGGTCTCCTCATATTTCTGTAATTTAAGATCTTGCCCTAGAAAGGTTTTTATTGAATAGCGGAATAGGAAATATGATCCAAAAAAGTGTATGTATCTCACACGTACAAAACCACACTAGGCCCCAATTACTATTGTTTCTACCCCTAAAAGGATGGATGAGGAGTAGGAGGAGTATGGAACAGACAGCACCCTCAAATCTTCAGAAGTATGAGATGAACCCCAAAAACTTGGAAAGGTGGATCTCACACGTACCGACACAGACTATCCCGCAATTCAATTGATCCTCAAAGGTTTTTATTGAATAGCGGAATAGGAAATATGATCAAAAAAAGTGTATGTATCTCGCACGTACACAACCACACTAGGCCCCAATTACTATTGTTTGTACCCCTAAAAGGATGGATGAGGAGTAGGAGGAGGAGTATGGAACAGGCAGCACCCTCAAATCTTCAGAAGTATGAGATGAACCCCAAAAACTTGGAAAGGTGGATCTCACACGTACCGACACAGACTATCCCGCAATTCAATTGATCCTCAAAGGTTTTTATTGAATAGCGGAATAGGAAATATGATCAAAAAAAGTGTATGTATCTCGCACGTACACAACCACACTAGGCCCCAATTACTATTGTTTGTACCCCTAAAAGGATGGATGAGGAGTAGGAGGAGGAGTATGGAACAGGCAGCACCCTCAAATCTTCAGAAGTATGAGATGAACCCCAAAAACTTGGAAAGGTGGATCTCACACGTACCGACACAGACTATCCCGCAATTCAATTGATCCTCAAAGGTTTTTATTGAATAGCGGAATAGGAAATATGATCAAAAAAAGTGTATGTATCTCGCACGTACACAACCACACTAGGCCCCAATTACTATTGTTTGTACCCCTAAAAGGATGGTTGAGCAGTAGGAGCAGGAGTATGGAACAGGCAGCACCCTCAAATCTTCAGAAGTATGAGATGAACCCCAACAACTTGGAAAGGTGGATCTCACACGTACCGACACAGACTATCTCGCAATTGAATTGATCCCCAAAGGTTTTAATTGAATAGCGGAATAGAAAATATGATCAAAAAGAAAGTGTATGTATCTCGCACGTACACCACCACACTAGGCCCCAACTACTATTGTTTGTACCCCTAAAAGGATGGTTGAGCAGTAGGAGGAGGAGTATGGAACAGGCAGCACCCTCAAATCTTCAGTAGTATGAGATGAACCCCAAAAACTTGGAAAGGTGGATCTCTCTCACACGTACCAACACAGACTATCCCCCAATTTAACTGATCCCCAAAGGTTTTTGATTAAATAGCGGAATAGAAAATATGATCCAAAAAAAGTGTATGTATATCACACGTACACAACCACACTAGGCCCCAATTACTATTGTTTGTACCCCTAAAAGGCTAGATGAGGAGTAGGGGGAGTATGGAACAGGCAGCACCCTCAAACCTTCAGAAGTATGAGATGAACCCCAACAACTTGGAAAGGTGGATCTCTCTCACACGTACCAACACAGACTATCCCCCAATTTAACTGATCCCCAAAGGTTTTTGATTAAATAGCGGAATAGAAAATATGATCCAAAAAAAGTGTATGTATATCACACGTACACAACCACACTAGGCCCCAATTACTATTGTTTGTACCCCTAAAAGGCTAGATGAGGAGTAGGGGGGGTATGGAACAGGCAGCACCCTCAAACCTTCAGAAGTATGAGATGAACCCCAACAACTTGGAAAGGTGGATCTCTCTCACACGTACCAACACAGACTATCCCCCAATTTAACTGATCCCCAAAGGTTTTTGATTAAATAGCGGAATAGAAAATATGATCCAAAAAAAGTGTATGTATATCACACGTACACAACCACACTAGGCCCCAATTACTATTGTTTGTACCCCTAAAAGGCTAGATGAGGAGTAGGGGGAGTATGGAACAGGCAGCACCCTCAAACCTTCAGAAGTATGAGATGAACCCCAACAACTTGGAAAGGTGGATCTCTCTCACACGTACCAACACAGACTATCCCCCAATTTAACTGATCCCCAAAGGTTTTTGATTAAATAGCGGAATAGAAAATATGATCCAAAAAAAGTGTATGTATATCACACGTACACAACCACACTGGGCCCCAATTACTATTGTTTGTACCCCTAAAAGGCTAGATGAGGAGTAGGGGGAGTATGGAACAGGCAGCACCCTCAAACCTTCAGAAGTATGAGATGAACCCCAACAACTTGGAAAGGTGGATCTCTCTCACACGTACCAACACAGACTATCCCCCAATTTAACTGATCCCCAAAGGTTTTTGATTAAATAGCGGAATAGAAAATATGATCCAAAAAAAGTGTATGTATATCACACGTACACAACCACACTAGGCCCCAATTACTATTGTTTGTACCCCTAAAAGGCTAGATGAGGAGTAGGGGGAGTATGGAACAGGCAGCACCCTCAAACCTTCAGAAGTATGAGATGAACCCCAACAACTTGGAAAGGTGGATCTCTCTCACACGTACCAACACAGACTATCCCCCAATTTAACTGATCCCCAAAGGTTTTTGATTAAAAAGCGGAATAGAAAATATGATCCAAAAAAAGTGTATGTATATCACACGTACACAACCACACTAGGCCCCAATTACTATTGTTTGTACCCCTAAAAGGCTAGATGAGGAGTAGGGGGGGTATGGAACAGGCAGCACCCTCAAACCTTCAGAAGTATGAGATGAACCCCAACAACTTGGAAAGGTGGATCTCTCTCACACGTACCAACACAGACTATCCCCCAATTTAACTGATCCCCAAAGGTTTTTGATTAAATAGCGGAATAGAAAATATGATCCAAAAAAAGTGTATGTATATCACACGTACACAACCACACTAGGCCCCAATTACTATTGTTTGTACCCCTAAAAGGCTAGATGAGGAGTAGGGGGGGTATGGAACAGGCAGCACCCTCAAACCTTCAGAAGTATGAGATGAACCCCAACAACTTGGAAAGGTGGATCTCTCTCACACGTACCAACACAGACTATCCCCCAATTTAACTGATCCCCAAAGGTTTTTGATTAAATAGCGGAATAGAAAATATGATCCAAAAAAAGTGTATGTATATCACACGTACACAACCACACTAGGCCCCAATTACTATTGTTTGTACCCCTAAAAGGCTAGGAGTAGGGGGAGTATGGAACAGGCAGCACCCTCAAACCTTCAGAAGTATGAGATGAACCCCAACAACTTGGAAAGGTGGATCTCTCTCACACGTACCAACACAGACTATCCCCCAATTTAACTGATCCCCAAAGGTTTTTGATTAAATAGCGGAATAGAAAATATGATCCAAAAAAAGTGTATGTATATCACACGTACACAACCACACTAGGCCCCAATTACTATTGTTTGTACCCCTAAAAGGCTAGATGAGGAGTAGGGGGAGTATGGAACAGGCAGCACCCTCAAATCTTCAGAAGTATGAGATTGTGTTCACTGTACCCCACAAAGATTGAGTTCACTGCACCCCACAATGATTGTGTTCACTGCACCCCACAAAGATTGTGTTCACTGCACCTCACAAAGATTGTGTTCACTGTACCCCCCAAAGATTGTGTTCACTGCACCCCACAAAGATTCTGTTCACTGTACCCCACAAAGATTGTGTTCACTGCACCCTAAAAGGATGTTGTTCACTGCACCCCACAAAGATTGTGTTCACTGCACCCTAAAAGGATGTTGTTCACTGCACCCCAAAAAGATTGTGTTCACTGTACCCCCCCAAAGATTGTGTTCACTGCACCCCACAAAGATTGTGTTCACTGCACCCCAAAAAGATTGTGTTCACTGTACCCCCCAAAGATTGTGTTCACTGCACCCCAAAAAGATTGTGTTCACTGTACCCCCCAAAGATTGTGTTCACTGCACCCCACAAAGATTCTGTTCACTGTACCCCACAAAGATTGTGTTCACTGCACCCCAAAAAGATTGTGTTCACTGTACCCCCCCAAAGATTGTGTTCACTGCACCCCACAAAGATTCTGTTCACTGCACCCCACAAAGGATTTTGTTCACTGCACCCCAAAAAGATTGTGTTCACTGCACCCCAAAAAGGATTTTGATCACTGCACCCCAAAAAGGATGTTGTTCACTGCACCCCAAAAATGATTTTGTTCACTCCACCCCAAAAAGATTGTGTTCACTGCACCCCACAAAGATTGTGTTCACTGCACCCCAAAAAGATTGTGTTCACTGTACCCCCCAAAGATTGTGTTCACTGCACCCCACAAAGATTCTGTTCACTGTACCCCACAAAGATTGTGTTCACTGCACCCCAAAAAGATTGTGTTCACTGCACCCCAAAAAGGATGTTGTTCACTGCACCCCAAAAAGGATGTTGTTCACTCCACCCCAAAAAGATTGTGTTCACTGCACCCCACAAAGATTGTGTTCACTGCACCCCAAAAATGATTTTGTTCACTGCACCCCAAAAAGGATTTTGTTCACTGCACCCCAAAAAGGATGTTGTTCACTCCACCCCAAAAAGATTGTGTTCACTGCACCCCAAAAAGATTGTGTTCACTGCACCCCACAAAGGATTTTGTTCACTGCACCCCAAAAAGATTGTGTTCACTGCACCCCAAAAAGGATGTTGTTCACTGCACCCCAAAAAGGATTTTGTTCACTGCACCCCAAAAAGATTGTGTTCACTGCACCCCACAAAGGATTTTGTTCACTGCACCCCACAAAGATTGTGTTCACTGCACACCAAAAAGGATTGTGTTCACTGCACCCCAAAAAGATTTTGTTCACTGCACCCCAAAAAGATTGTGTTCACTGCAGCCCAAAAAGATTGTGTTCACTGCAGCCCAAAAAGATTGTGTTCACTGCAGCTCACACACAGAAAAATGGATGTGGATCACTGACACCTGCCTATCTCCAATCCCACACCACACAGCAATATCGATTGTAGTTTGTAGAACACAGTTTCCCTAAAATTCAGCAGACTCTGTCCCTAACAGGATTGAGAAGAGATCGTAGATCAGGATTGAGTGCAGATTCACCCCACCCCCCACACAGCAATATCGATTGTAGTTTGTAGAAGACACTGACCCTATAATTCAGCAGACTCTATCCCTAAAATGCCTACAACTCGCCCTGCCTAAACACTCCGACCTGTCCCTCAATTCTATCCGGACACAAATGGTTTTTTCCTGCCTATCTTTCCCTAATCAGCAGCCAGCACATTGATGTGTGCTCTGTCCCTTAGCTAAGCAGCAGAATGACGCTGCTGCGGCGGCTGCCTCGAACTTATAAAGACTTGGTCACATGCTTCAGACGGCCAATCACAGCTACTAAGACATTTGCAGGCATGGCTGGGATGGCTTAAGGCACACCAGTTAAACGATTGTTGATTGGCTGTTGAAAGCCCGCCATGAAAAGAGCGCCAAAGCATGCAAAACCCGGAAATAAAACGACCGAACACGGATTTTTACCCGAACATACAGTAAAGTGTCCGTGTCCGTGTTCGGGTAAAAAAAATCCAATTATTCTGTACGAACACGAATAATACAGTCCGTGTTCGCTCAACACTAATAGGGAGGAAATGCTCAGGGTGGAAATACACTGAAAACTGAGCATGTGCAGAGCTGCCAACACTGCTCTGCAAAATCTGCAACTGCAATAGGGACATGGTCAAGTGCGGGAAAACAGCAGGATCAACCAGGTTTTTTTTTTTTTTACAGAATACAGAAAATGAATCCCATAGCGTTTGAGTGCATATGAACAGCATGTAATACAGAATGTACTGACAGTTTTTAATGATATAGGTTTAATGGCATTTTAAAATGTTGAGCATGACAGTCCAGCATCAACAACATCTACAACATGACCCTAGATATTTCTGCTTGGCTTCCCAGATGCACCTTTACTGGTGATAGTCTATTACTGGTTCACTTCAGGTCTTGGCTTTTCTCCGGATCCCCGGTGCCACCGATGGACTGCAATGCTCAGCAGTCCTCCTCCACGCCAATCACAGCATGTTTGAGCCAAAAAGCCCAATCTGCTCTCGAACCCCAGCTTTCCCACTTTTTATATCACAGGTGGGCAGACTGCATCAAAAAGCCTGGGAATCATAGCAAACAAATTAAGTGTTCCCCCCCAGCCTGGGCCAGCCACTGACTGAACTACCATTCTTGTAGGTAACCTGCCTACCTCTGGATGACATACGTTTTCAAGCTTTGGATAGAGCAGTGAAGGATAAGAAAGTTTTATCACTGTCAGGGTCAAATAATGGGATAGGATCAACTCATGTGTGCTGGAGGCAAAAGAGGAAGGAATCTCCCCAAGGTTAGGGAAAATCTTAGCTTCAACAAGTGTCACTAGAACAGTTCCCCCCCTAGGAGATCTCTGCAATTTTAGATTGTGTTTTCATTTCCAATTTTATAGGGTTGGAGGTCTCTATAGGAACATTTAATTTGTTTGTATCTGTTCATCAATAGATCTAGATTTAGCTTGGCCTGTTGCCAAGCTCTGTTGACAAGAGTTCCCTGCTAGCTGGAAAGAAATTGGTTTGAGATCTTTTCTTATTTGTGGGAGGATTTATAAAACATGATTCTGCCCCATAAATTTGCCTTATAGATTTCCCAAAACAAAGAACAGTTAGAAATATGTTTAGTGTTTATATCAATAAATTCTAGAGAGTGCCATTTTTCAGCAGATACTGTATATATATATATATATATATATATATATATATAGATATTGATATAGATATATATATCTATATATATATATGGAGGGTGTGCAGGTGGGTCGTATAATCTTGAAGGATGTCCTCTGTGTCCCCAATCCTGCGCTCAGCTTCCATGATACAACCGCAGACCTTATCCATGTCCCTCCTCAGCAATCCCACATCCATCTAAGGGGAGTCTATCTTTGCTGTGAGGGCATTCTGACAGCCTGTTATGGCTTTTATAAGTTCAGTAAAGTTCACCTAATCTGTAAGAGCCAGGTTTGGATTATCCATCTGTGCCGCCATGTTCCCCGCCTTCACCAGGTGCACGGCCGCTCCGTCGGGTTTGTCTTGCACTGTACTATGTTTCTCGTGATATCATCTTCAGTGTCATGAAAGGGAGAGTTAGGTGAAAGAAGCAGGGGAGACAGGTCAGTATGACAGGATAAAAGATTCCCCTCGGCAGCAGAGCTCTTCATTTAAGCATCCATCCCAGTCGCCATCTTGGACATGCCCCATGAACTGTTGTCTTTATTCACCTTTTCAACTATGTAACTGTGTAAATTAATTCCAATACAAAACAAAATTAGTACCATAACAAATCTATCAGAAACTAAACTAAACTAATTTTTACGTTCTGCACATGTCTATCAATCTTTATTGTGCCAAGCAAGAAAAATTACTAACACAGTCTTGAAATGAAATTCTCAAAGACATCTTTCCATTAGCAGCTTGAAGGTGCTGGGGGCATTACTGAGGCTGAAGGGCATGCAATTGACTTCAAATAGTCTCAATGACATGATAAAGGCGGTCTCTCCTTAGTCTTGGTCACACACCGGGACTTGCCAGTATCCGCTGGCCAGATCCAGGGTGAAGAAAATCTTGGCTTCCCCAAGGGCCATCAGTGGGTAGGAATCTCGGTGGGTGCACGCATTGAGCTTACAGTAGTTCATGCAGAACCATAGGCTACTATCCTTCTTTCACACCAGAATGACAGGAGTGGCCCATGGACTGTGTCTTTCCTTGATCACTCCACTCTGAAGGTGTTGTGGAGTAAATCTTTAACCTATGGGAACAATGTTGGGGGAATGTGACAGTACCACTCCTGAATGGGCGGCGATGTGTCCCCCATGTGTATGGGAAGGTCAGTGAAACCATAGTCTTCTGGACTGGTGGAAAACACCAGCAAGTGCTTTTCCAGCAGCTGATCAAGCAGTCTTTGTTAGGGTAGAGAAAATTCTTTAAAGGAGATATCCAACTGCTCTAGTAGGGACCTGTATTTGCTTTCATCCCAGAAGTCATAACTACCTGTAGAGGGGCAGAAATTGCTTCCAACTCTGGTTGCATCTCAGAGATACAGTGGCCTGGCACCGTGTAGAGATCATTTAAGATGGTGTGCCTGGGCAGCGATAGTGGCGTTGTTCCCAGGTTGACGAGTTACACCAAGACTCTTGTTGTTGCTGGCAGGATCACCAAGTAAAAATTAGGGAAAGAAGTCTGAGAAAAATTAAAATGAATACAGCCACTTGCACATCTAGGACCTGGTAAGCTTCAATATATAAAATTTTTGTTCTTGGATTTATCTACACTTTACTGATAGCTGCCATAACCCCGGTATTTTTTTAAACTGTGGGCGGTCCGCTTTAACATAAGGGTGGTTCCAACGCCGAATCACCCTTATGTGCAGTGGGAGAGGTGCTCCCCCACACCCCCTCACACACTTAATGGTCGTTTTCCCCGCTTACCGAACCCACCGGTAGCGGGGAAAATGATCCGGTCTGCTGTCCCCTCAGGCAGGAAGTTCAGTGATGACAAGATGGCCCTCACTCGACACTAAGGCCTTGGAGGACCGGAGAGACATCATACGTCACTTCTTAGCAACGGATTTAAAGAGCCCATTTTTTTCATCATGAAAGAAAATGACTTTTTTTATTTTTATTTTTTAGTGTAAATGTGAGATCTCAGGTTTTTTTGACCCCAGATCTCACATTAAAGAGGTCCTGTTATGCTTATTCCTATTACAAGGGATGTTTGCATTCCTTGTAATAGGAATAAAAGTGACCAAAAAATTAAAGCTAAAATAAATAGGAAAAAAAAATGAATGCGTCCCGTCCCCATTAGCTCACGTACAGAAGTGAACACATACGTAATTCGTACCCGCATAGGTAAACGTTGCTCAAACCACACATGTGAGGTATTGCCGTGATTGTTAGAGTGAGCCCTAGACCTCCTATGTAACTCTAAACTGGTAACCTGTAGAAGTTTTTAAAGTGTCGTCTATGGCGATTTTTAAGTACCAATGTTTGTTGCCATTCCGCAAGCGCACGCAATTTTTAGGCATGGCTGTTGGATATCAGTTTACTCGGCATAACATTATTTTTCCCATTATAGAAAAGAATTGGGCTAACTTTACCATTTTCTTATTTTTTAATTCAAAAAAGTGAATTTTTTCCAAAAACATTGCGTTTGTAAGACCGCTGCGCAAATACAGTGTGATAAAAAATATTGCAACGATCAACATTTTATTCTCTAGGGTCTCTACTAAAAAAAATATTTAATGTTTAGGGGTTATAAGTTATTTTTTAGCAAAAAAAAAAATTATTTTAACTTGTAAACAACAAGTGTCAGAAAAAGGCCCGGTCCAGAAGTGGTTAAAGCAGATCTCCACCCAATAGGGGATGTTCTGCTTTTAGTCCTCCCCCCCTGCTCTGGCATATCATTTTGGCATATCATTTTGGGAGGGGGGAGCAGATATCTAGTTTTAACCAGTTCTGGACAAGGATTTGCCCCCTTAATGACCAGGCCATTTTTTGCGATTCAGCACTCCGCTTCTTTAACGGAAAATTGCGCAGTCGTGCTACGCTGTACCTAAATAAAATTGATGTCCTTTTTTTCCCACAAATAGAGCTTTCTTTTGGTGGTATTTGATCACCTGTGCGATTATTATTTTTTGCGCTATAAACAAAAAAAGAGCAACAATTCTGAAAAAAAATATATATATATCTTTCACATTCATTTATATAACATTCCCAAAAAAAAATTGAAAATCTAATTTTTTTTACATTCTAGGCCAATTTGTTTTCTGCTACATATTTTTGGTAAAAAAAAATTGCAATGAGCGTATTTTCATTGGTTTGCGCAAAAGTTATCACGTCTACTAACTACAGGAAAGAGTTATTTCCTTTTTATCGTTTTTTTTTTCTTTTTCTTTTTTTTTACTAGTAATGGTGGCGAACTGCGACATTGCCGCGGACAGATCGGACCCCTAACTGACATTTTTGACCCTTTTGGGGGGCCCAGTGACATTACTACAGTAATCAGTGATAAAAATATGCACTGTTACTGTAATAATGACATTGGCAGGGAAGGGGTTAACACAGTGGGTGACCAAGGGGTTAAATCTAAGTTTAGGGGAGTGTTTCTAACTGTGAGGGGTTGGACTTTTGAAATGATCATAGAGACCTGTGATCCTATATAGAAGGATCACAGGCGCTCTGTGATCATTCCAGAGAGAAGAATGGCCAGCTGTGCATCGGAGACCGCACTACGCTCTTCCTCAAACAGCAGACGCACAACTGACGTAGGGCTACGTCGGTTCGTGCAGGAGGAGCTGCCTGCCGCAGTATATCTGCGGCGAGCGGTCCGGAACAGGTTAACATGTACCTGATCCCAATTCATCTAGGTGATCCGAGCAGAGGTTCTCCCCCTCCCCTCCCTCCCTCCAGTCTTCTGGGACATGCCACAGGTTCCAGGAGACAGCAGGACCATTCACAAAGCGCACTGCGGCTCATGCATGCACAGTGGGCTGCCGGCTATGAAGCTGAAAGCAGCATAGCTGTCTGCCAACAGTTAGGATGGATTTTTCTTCTTTTTTTTTTTGAGCGAACAAACACTTTAATTAAGAGAAACTGGCAGAAATATGCCAACTATTTATTTTATAACCTTTTTGACCTAACCAAAAAAAGTGCCAGAATTTGAAAAACATTTGCAAAATAGTTTTAGTTAGTAAGATCTGACAGTTAGACATTTATCAAACAATCACGACTGAAAGAGATGATAAGAGCAGCAGAATTCAGAGGAATCTGTAGGAAGGAAGGAAACGCTCTCTTTATGGCAGAGTTATTCATACTTGTTCAGCTCATCCTGTATTTATTACTTGATCCTATCAACTGTCTGATGCACGCAAAGTTCATTTAGAGACTAGATTTTCAAGTACAAGATGTACCCTTTCCACTCATTGGTCATACTAATACCATATCAGGAAAATGAGCACAGGCTGACCTTACATACAGCATCCATCCATACAATTGCACACTATCTCCTTGTCTTCTCCTGATCCTGGTTGTCCTCCTGTTGGCTCCAATCACAAGTCTATTTGCATGTGTCTGATGTGTTTGGAAAAAAAGAGCAGAGTTAGGGGTCTTTCACACAGGCGGACCGTTCAGATCCGCCTGTCCGTTTTTTTGGCGGATCTGAACGGTCCCCCCATGCATCTCTATGGAGCATCAGATGTCAGCGGAGACATGTCCGCTGACATCCGATCGGATCCGTCAAATCTGGACGGATGGAAACCCTATTTTCCATCCATCCAGCAGATCGATTGGATAGGATCTGATGAGAACGGACCGATGGTCCGTTCCCATCTGATTTCCCCCATAGACATGTATGGGGAACTGACAGCTATATCTCTGCACACAGCGCGGAGACACAGCTGTCATTCTCCTGCTCAGCGGGGGATCGGCGGATCGATCCCCTGCTGAGAGAAACGGACTCCGTCCGACGGACGGAGTGTGTGAAAGGAGCCTTAGCCTCCGTTCACATTAGGAAATAGGGGGCGACCTGTGAAGTCGCGTGCAGCGCGACTTCGGCGCGACTTGCACTGACTTCATAACATGCATGTCTATGCAAGTCACCTCCAGGTCGCCCCGAAGTAGTACAGGACCCTTTTTCTAAGTCGGAGCGACTTGTGTCGCTCCTATTAGAACGGCTCCTGTACTACACAGTGGGAGCGTGAGGACAGCGACTTGTCAGGTTGACAAGTCGCCTGACAAGTCAGATCAATGTGAATGGAGTCTTAGGCTAAGCAGGGGTGATTTGTCTCACCTCAGAGATAAGCCTAAAACATATTGTGAACACTGTAGAATTGGTTACTGGGGCTTGTGTTCCTATTCTACTATTCTATCATAATATTTTTCTGAAATTTTGCTTTACTGTTATTTTAATTAAAAGCATATGTCTAGGCAAAATTAAAAAAACACATATACAGTATCTCAAAAAGTGAGTACACCCCTCACATTTTTGTAAATATTTTATTATATCTTTTCATGTGAAAACACTGAAGAAATGACACTTTGCTATAATGTAAAGTAGTGAGTGTACAGCTTGTAGAACAGTGTAAATTTGCTGTCCCCCCAAAAAACCTCAAAACACAGCCATTATTGTCTAAACCGCTGGCAACAAAAGTGAGTACACCCCTAAGTGAAAATGTCCAAATTGGGCCCAATTAGCCATTTTCCCTCACCGGTGTCATGTGACTTGTAAGTGTTACAAGGTCTTAGGTTTGAACCCCCCACAGGCTCAGTAACACGTGCAGTAACCGATATGATTGCTGCTCCTCACAGGCACAGTGCAATTCCAGCTGGGTGCTACTTCAGTCCTTAATGCACAGGAGTCAGGAGGCAATGTGAAGAGACCAGCCAGGAGGCTGCTGCCCTTGAACACAGATTTGCAGGTACAATATAGCTTCTCAACATAATAGGGCACAATACAAAGACAAGGCCTAGCTTACTTGGACAGCATCTGCTGGACTGGAGGAGTGGCTAACTGACAGGATGTGGACACAGGCTTGAGCAAGGTGCAGCAGCAACTCCACAGGCTGAATGGAGCAAGCTGCGTTATCCACTGCTCTGACCCTCCTCACACAGGAACCTTGGCTAATTCACCGTCCCTGACAAGTGGGGTTCCTCGCCCTACTCTATTCACTAACAAATGTGAGCCCAACTCAGCGGGGCACTGATCTTTATTAGCACTGCCCCAACCAAGATGGCCACAGAATGTCACTAGGGGTTGCAGCATCCAATCAGACATCTTTTCCCCCGGAAGGCCACCATGAAAGCATCTTCTAGTTGGATGGAGTGTGAGCCTGTTTGTCTTGTGCTCACGTTGGACTGCTTCCTGCTACTCCCAGGCCATCTTACCGAATGGCCACGCTGGGCAGTTGCCCCTACTGCTTAGCGACCTAGCTCCAGTCAAGCGTTAGTCCCGATTCCCACGTGAATCCCACCGCCGAACTTAGCAGGTGGCAAGCGCCTGTCTGCCCTGCCCTGCTATCAGGCCACTTGGACCATGGAGGGAGAGCCCAACAACTGCAGGAATGCCTGTCCACCTCCACGGAAACAGGCACACACACAGGACAGTCGAGTCTGACTCCCGTCCGTGTGTGTGTTCACCGGACCCAGCCACCGAACTTGGAAGCTGTCATTAGCCTGGCACTGCTGTAACAATAAATATAGCCTTATCGATAATTTGCATTTTTATTCTCATGGGTGATTGTGTAGGCAGGGCCCCAGTGCACTGCATTGTCCGGGCCCTTTAATGCTCCTAAGATGGCACTGGCTACTCCCCCTTTTACTGTCTGCGCTTAAACCTTGGGCTGCTAGTGTACATTACACTAGCATAATGCTCCGTGTATGTGATATATTATAACTATTTAACAATATAGTACAGCATATGGTATATTGATTTATTTTATTTTATTTTATTTAGTGTTTAATTTAGATCTGTATCAGTCATGATGTTGGAATAGAGGAAGAGTGACATAAATGATGGTTGTATCATATGTTATATCTTTGTGTTGTCATTATAGAGTGGCAAAAGACCAGACCTCAGCGCAGACCTTACATAACCCTACCAAACACAAGCAGACACAAAAAGAAGAAGCTACTATGTATTACACTTCCTGTTATTCCATTTGATACCTTCTCATCATTTTGTATTAGTACTGCTCTTTGAACTACTCTTTGTCACAGAGAGCATATCATTACCAGACGCATGAAGAAACCTAGGTGATATCACACACTGTTTAAAACCACATAAGAACTTCTAATCACTTGGTGTTAGGGGTTATTTTACAGGTTAGGTTGGTGTTAGGGTCAGGTATTGGAGTTTTGTTTAATTTTTAGAGTTAAGATTAGGTACTTATACATATGTACCTATGTTGACTGCTATTGCTGGCCTTCTGAAACTTCTTTATTGGTTGTCTTTGGCTTTATAAATGTTAAGGCATTGTTCAAAAAGAAGCATGCAGATCAGTAACATCCGAGTGAAGCCAAAACTCAAAAGTACTAAAGCCACTGTATCTACCAGGCAATTTGCATTTTTAAAAGGAAGGTCAACATTGGCAGTCTCCAAGCTTTCTCTTACAGGTGTAGCGCTGTTGGAATACATTGTTCATGTATTTTGTGCAACAACTGCATCAGCCAGTAGATGTTAATGCTTATAAGTTTGTAGCTGCTCTAATATAAACTCTATGCCTTTTCTCTGTAAAATAAATTTCCTGTTTCCTGTCTGCAGTTAAGCAGCAAAACTAATGTGGACTGTGCACTGTCTGTTCTGTAGGGCTATATCAAAGCTTCTAACTGTCCCTGATTTCAAGGGACTAGCCCTCTGTCCCTCCTTACTCCTTATTTGTCCCTCATTTTGGTTTGATCTATATAGTTGTACATAAAATGTACTATTTATCTTTCAAAATTGTTTCCCAGTCCTAAACCTTTTATCCAATTTCTAAATTGCTGCGTTTGTACATTTCAAAAGCCAGTGTACAGGAAAAGTAGTGGTAAAAAAGCACTTGTGAGTTTAACTAATATTTTTTTTGTATAATTCTCCTTTAGGAGGGAGTGGCAGGGGGTGTATCCGATGTCAACATAGTTTTGCTAATAGGTATCCCTCATTCCCATTTCAAAAAGTAGGGAGGTATGTCTGTGCATCCTGGACAGCTAAAGATGGCTCTTCAAAGGGGTGTACAGATCAGTAGGCCCATGTGAATGAGGCCTTAGACATTGTGAATAGGGTTGAGCGGACACCTAGATGTCCGTGTTCGACGGGTTCGGCCGAACTTTAAAAAAAAGTCCGGGTCCGTGTCCCGGACTTTTACCGAACTTTTCCCGGACACCGAACCCCATTGAAGTCAATGGGGACAAGAACTTTAAGGCACTAAAATGGCTCTAAAACACCAATGGAAAGGGCTAGAGTGCTGCAAATGGCAGCAAAACGTAGTTAAGAGCATGGCAAGTGCTCTGCAAACAAATGTGGATAGGGAAATAACTTAAAACAACAAAAAAAAAACAGAAAAATAAAACAATGTTCTTCATCTCTGAAGGACGAGGCCCATATGGAGTAGGAGGGAGGTTGAGGTGGTGGTGGATGTGGCGGTGTCATAGGCGTGCGCACAGGGTGTGCCGGGTGTACCTGGGCACACCCTAATCACCTAGGGCACATAGCATTATCGCTCTGTTTGCCAGTGAGGAGATGGGAAAGATCTCCCTCGGACCTGCTCTGCTCTATTTCTCTTTGCCAGCAGGGAGAGTAATGTATCGGGGCCATGTACATGTAGGCAAACACATGCATGTGTATTTCAACTTTGGGGTGCACACCCTAATGCAATAGGCTGCGCACACCTATGGGCGGTGTAGGTGGAAGCGGCGGTGGAGGAGGACCAGGGCCGGATTAAGAGCATCATGGTCTTGGTGCTGAGGATTTTGAAGGGCCTTAAGGGCCGTGCCTTGGCATGCACCCAGAGGAGGAAGGGTGCAGCCATGCATGCCTAATTCAACATGGGATGCTGTCTCTGAAGCCCATAAACACATCCATGCATCGGCAACTGTCCCTCCTTGTCAGGCCTTCGCGCTGTGTGGGGAGGTTCTGAGGGTGCTGCCTGGGGAAGCGAGCATAGAAGCCAGACTTCTGTGTTTACAAGTGACAGAAGAGCGGTCACAGTGAATATGGCCAACCCGGGGCCTATATAAAAGGTAGGGGCCTGGAGCTGCAGCTCCAATAGCCCCTACGTTAATCTGGCCCTGAGGAGGAGGACGAGGTAGCCAACACTGCTTCTTTTCACAAATTTTAAATGAGGGTACACCCCAAAAGAGTGAGAAAGAGCAAAAATGGAACAATGGGTGGGTAAGGTCGGTATCCATTGCTATTCTGCACAAGGTACGGAAAAGTCCAGTGGGATCCATGCCTGGTTCATTTTAATGAACGTGAGCTTGTCCACATTGTCTCTGGACAGGCGGCTGCGCTTGTCTGTTATAACGCCCCCAGCCGTGCTAAATTCCCGTTCAGATAATACACTGGCTGCAGGGCACGCCAGCACCTCCAAGGCGTAAAGGGCAAGCTCAGGCCATGTGCCCAATTTGGAGACCCAGAAGTTGAAGGGGGCAGACCCCTCATTCACTACATGTAGGCGTGTGCACACATACTGCTCCACCATGTTGGTAAAATGCTGCCTCCTGCTAAGACGTTCCATCTGAGCTGCTGGTGCTGCTGTTTGTTGTGGCGTGCTGACAAAGCTTTTCCACATTTCGGCCATGCTAACCCTGCCTTATGAGGTGCTGGCGGTGCCCTGGTTGCGTTGGCGACCTCCTCCTCCTCCTCCTCCTCCTCTGCCTTGTGCTTCCACTGTGGCCCCGCTGTCAGATGGGAATGCCAGCAGCATCGCATCTACCAGCGTGCGCTTGTACTCGCGCATCTTGCGATCGCGCTCCAGTGAGTGAATTAAGCACGGTACGTTGTCCTTGTAACGGGGATCCAGCAGCGTGGCCACCCAGTAATCAGCACAAGTTAGAATGTGGGCAACTCGGCGGTCGTTGTGGAGACACTGCAGCATGTAATCGCTCATGTGTGCCAGGCTGCCCAGAGGCGACGAAAGGCTGTCCTCTGTGGGAGGTGTATCGTCCGTGTCCTCTGTATCCCCCCAGCCACGCACCAGTGATGGCCATGAGCTGGCCTGGGTGCCACCCTGCTGTGAACATGGTTCCATCTCCTCCTCCAGCTCCTCCTCCAGCTCCTCCTCATCCTCCAGAACTGTGCCCCTGCTGGACAATTGTGTCCCTGGCATTTGTGTGTGCAGGAACCCACCCTCGGAGCCCCTTGCGAATGACTGCCCTGAAAGCCTTTGAAATGTTACCTCTTCATCCTCCTCCTCCTCATCCTGTGCCACATCCTCTTCCATCATCGCCCGAATTGTTTTTTCAAGGAGGCATAGAAGTGGGATAGTTAAGCTGAGAACGGCGTCATTGCCACTGGCCATGTTGGTGGAGTACTCAAAACAGCGTATCAAGGCACACAGGTCTCGCATGGAGGCCCAGTTATTGGTGGTGAAGTGGTGCTGTTCCGCAGAGCGACTCACGCGTGCGTGCTGCAGCTGAAACTCCACTATGGCCTGCTGCTGCTCGCACAGTCTTTGCAGCATGTGCAAGGTGGAGTTCCACCTTGTGGGCACGTCACATATGAGGCGGTGAGCGGGAAGGCCGAAGTTACGCTGCAGCGCTGCCAGGCGAGCAGCAGCAGGGTGAGAACGCAGAAAGTGCGCACAGACGGCCCGCACATTCTGCAGCAGCTCTGACATATTGGGGTAGTTTTTAAGGAACCTCTGCACCACCAAATTCAGCACATGCGCCAGGCAAGGGATGTGTGTCAAACCGGCTAGGCCCAGAGCTGCTATGAGATTTCGCCCATTATCGCACACCACCAGGCCGGGCTTGAGGCTCGCTGGCAGCAACCACTCATTTGTCTGCTGTTCCATGCTCCTCCACAACTCCTGCGCGGTGTGTGGTTTGTCCCCCAAACAGGCAAGTTGTAAAACTGCCTGCTGTCGTTTAGCCCCGGCCGTGCTGAAGTTGGTGGTTAAGGTATTACGCTGTCCGGATGAGGAGGCGGTAGAGGATGAGGTAGCGGAGTAGGATGAGTTAGGAACAGGAGGCAAACTGAAGCGCCCTGCAATCCTCGGTGGTGGAAGGACATGCGCCAAATTGCTATCCGCCTCAGGCCCATCCGCCACTGCATTTACCCAGTGTGCCGTTAGGGAGATATAACGCCCCTGACCGTGCTTACTGGTCCACGTATCGGTAGTTAGGTGGACCTTGGCACAGATGGCATTGCGCAGTGCACACCTGATTTTTTCCCCCACTTGGTTGTGCAGGGAAGGGATGGCTTGCCTGGAAAAGTAGTGGCGGCTGGGCACGACGTACTGTGGGACAGCCACCGACATAAGCTTTTTAAAACTGGGCGTCTCCACCAGACGGAATGACAGCATTTCAAAGGCCAATAATTGTGAACTGCTGGCATTCAGGGCCAGGGATCGCGGGTGGGTAGGGGGGTACTTCCTCTTCCTCTCAAGTGTTTGGGAGATGGAAAGCTGAACACTTCCACGGGACATTGTGGAGATGGTTGTTGGTGACCCAGGTGGTGGTGTTGCTTAAAAATCGTCTGTTTGCGGGGTGGCAGGTGCCGGTATGACTACAGAGGTGGCTGGAGCGGCCGAGACTGCAGCAGAAGAGGAAGCAGGATGAGCCAGAGACGTTTCTTGGTTTTGAAGGTGTGTACTCCACTGCAACTCGTGCTTTGCACTTAGATGCCTGATCATGCAGGTTGTGCTCAGGTTGAGAAGGTTTATGCCTCGCTTCAGGCTCTGATTGCACAGGGTGCAAACCACTCGTGTCCTGTCATCAGCACATTTTCTAAAGAACTTCCACGCTAGAGAACTCTTTTGAGCTGACTTTGGTGCGCTCGTTCCCTTGCTGCGTTGGGCAGTAGCAGGCGTAGTGTCTAGGGCACGGCCGCTCCGCTTCTGCACCCTGCTCCCTCTTCTGCTGTGCTGGTGGCTCTGTGCGACCACCGCCTCTTCCTCCAAAATACTCAGGTCACCTGCATGACTTTCATTCCATGTGGGGTCGAGGACCTCATCGTCCTCCACATCATCTTCCACCCAGTCTTCACCCCTGCCCTCCCTGTCGGTCTCCACAATGCTGAACGCCGCAGCAGTTGGCACCTGCGTTTCGTCATCATCGGAGACGTGCTGTGATGGTCCTTCCATGTACTCATCTTGAGAAATAAGTGGTTGGGCATCGCTGCACTCAATCTCTTCCACTTCTGGGGCAGGGCTAGGTGGATGGCCCTGGGAAACCCTGCTGACAGAGTCCTCAAAAAGAATAAGAGACTGCTCTATGGCTTGGGGCTCAGACTGCTTGCCTGATTTGCAAGGGGATGAGGTGAAAGACGGTTGGACATTGGCTGTAGGTGCCAACTCTGACCTTTCTGCAGTAGACTGGGTGGGAGACAATGTGAAGGAACTGGAGGCACCGTCAGCAGCAAACCAATCTACTATCGCCTCTCTGTGTTCTGGCCTCATCACTTCTAGAGGCGTATGATGCCCTACCAAATACTGCTGCAGGTTCTGTCGCCTACTCACACTTGAGGAAGGTGTTTCACTTGTGCGTGTAGCTGGCACAGATCGACCACGTCCTCTCCTTGCAACAGGAGCTCTAGCAGCAGCACCACGACCCCGGCCACGGCCCCTATTTGACGCTCTCCTCATATTTCTGAAATTTAAGATCTTGCCCTAGAAAGGTCTTTATTGAATAGCAGAAAAAAAGAACAACAGTATCGCACGGGTGTATCTCACAGTCAAATATGCAAACTATGCCGCAATTTAATGTTTTTTACACCAAAGGGGTGTGTATTGAATAGCGGAATAGGATAAAAAACTGTGTATCTCACATGTACAAACACAGACTAGGCCCGATTAAGAGGAGTATGGAACAGGCAGGACCCTCAAAGCTTCAGAAGTATGAGATGAACCCCAAAAACTTGGAAAGGTGGATCTCACACGTACCGACACAGACTATTCCGCAATTTAATTGATCCCCAAAGGTTTTTATTGAATAGCGGAATAGGAAATATGATCAAAAAAAGTGTATGTATCTCACACGTACAGAAGCACACTAGGCCCCAATTACTATTGTTTGTACACCTAAAAGGATGGATGAGGAGGAGGAGGAGTATGGAACAGGCAGCACCCTCAAAGCTTCAGAAGTATGAGATGAACCCCAAAAACTTGGAAAGGTGGATCTCACACGTACCGACACAGACTATTCCGCAATTTAATTGATCCCCAAAGGTTTTTATTGAATAGCGGAATAGGAAATATGATCAAAAAAAGTGTATGTATCTCACACGTACAGAAGCACACTAGGCCCCAATTACTATTGTTTGTACACCTAAAAGGATGGAGGAGGAGGAGGAGGAGTATGGAACAGGCAGCACCCTCAAAGCTTCAGAAGTATGAGATGAACCCCAAAAACTTGGAAAGGTGGATCTCACACGTACCGACACAGACTATTCCGCAATTTAATTGATCCCCAAAGGTTTTTATTGAATAGCGGAATAGGAAATATGATCAAAAAAAGTGTATGTATCTCACACGTACAGAAGCACACTAGGCCCCAATTACTATTGTTTGTACACCTAAAAGGATGGAGGAGGAGGAGGAGTATGGAACAGGCAGCACCCTCAAAGCTTCAGAAGTATGAGATGAACCCCAGAAACTTGGAAAGGTGGATCTCACACGTACCGACACAGATTATCCCGCAATTTAATTGATCCCCAAAGGTTTTTATTGAATAGCGGAATAGGAAATATGATAAAAAAAAAGTGTATGTTTTTCACACGTACAGAAGCACACTAGGCCCCAATTACTATTGTTTGTACCCCTAAAAGGATGGATGAGGAGGAGGAGGATGAAACAGGCAGCACCCTCAAATCTTCAGAAGTATGAGATTGTGTTCACTGTACCCCACAAAGATTGTGTTCACTGCACCCTAAAAGGATTGTCTTCACTGCACCCCACAAAGATTGTGTTCACTGTAATCCACAAAGATTGTGTTCACTGTACCCCCCAAAGATTTTGTTCACTGCACCCCACAAAGATTGTGTTCACTGTACCCCACAAAGATTTTGTTCACTGCACCCCACAAGGATTGTCTTCACTGCACCCCACAAGGATTGTCTTCACTGCACCCCACAAAGATTGTGTTCACTGTACCCCACAAAGATTGTGTTCACTGCACCCCAAAAGGATTGTCTTCACTGCACCCCACAAAGATTGTGTTCACTGTACCCCACAAAGATTGTGCTCACTGTACCCCCCAAAGATTTTGTTCACTGCACCCCACAAGGATTGTCTTCACTGCACCCCACAAGGATTGTCTTCACTGCACCCCACAAAGATTGTGTTCACTGTACCCCACAAAGATTGTGTTCACCGCACCCCAAAAGGATTGTCTTCACTGCACCCCACAAAGATTGTGTTCACTGTACCCCACAAGGATTGTCTTCACTGCACCCCACAAGGATTGTCTTCACTGCACCCCACAAAGATTGTGTTCACTGTACCCCACAAAGATTGTGTTCACTGCACCACAAAAGGATTGTCTTCACTGCACCCCACAAAGATTGTGTTCACTGTACCCCACAAAGATTGTGTTCACTGTACCCCACAAAGATTTTGTTCACTGCACCCCACAAAGATTGTGTTCACTGTACCCCACAAAGATTGTGTTCACTGCACCCCAAAAGGATTGTCTTCACTGCACCCCACAAAGATTGTGTTCACTGTACCCCACAAAGATTGTGTTCACTGTACCCCACAAAGATTTTGTTCACTGCACCCCACAAAGATTGTGTTCACTGTACCCCACAAAGATTGTGTTCACTGTACCCAACAAAGATTTTGATCACTGCACCCCACAAGGATTGTCTTCACTGCACCCCACAAGGATTGTCTTCACTGCACCCCACAAAGATTGTGTTCACTGTACCCCACAAAGATTGTGTTCACTGCACCCCACAAGGATTGTCTTCACTGCACCCCACAAAGATTGTGTTCACTGTACCCCACAAAGATTGTGTTCACTGCACCCCAAAAGGATTTTCTTCACTGCACCCCACAAAGATTGTGTTCACTGTACCCCACAAAGATTGTGTTCACTGTACCCCACAAAGATTTTGTTCACTGCACCCCACAAGGATTGTCTTCACTGCACCCCACAAAGATTGTGTTCACTGTACCCCACAAAGATTTTGTTCACTGTACCCCACAAAGATTTTGTTCACTGCACCCCACAAAGATTGTGTTCACTGCACCCCAAAAGGATTGTCTTCACTGCACCCCACAAAGATTGTGTTCACTGTACCCCACAAGGATTGTCTTCACTGCACCCCACAAAGATTGTGTTCACTGTACCCCACAAAGATTGTGTTCACTGTACCCCCCAAAGATTTTGTTCACTGCACCCCACAAGGATTGTCTTCACTGCACCCCACAAAGATTGTGTTCACTGTACCCCACAAAGATTGTGTTCACTGTACCCCCCAAAGATTTTGTTCACTGCACCCCACAAGGATTGTCTTCACTGCACCCCACAAGGATTGTCTTCACTGCACCCCACAAAGATTGTGTTCACTGTACCCCACAAAGATTTTGTTCACTGTACCCCACAAAGATTGTGTTCACTGTACCCCACAAAGATTTTGTTCACTGCACCCCACAAAGATTGTGTTCACTGCACCCCAAAAGGATTGTCTTCACTGCACCCCACAAAGATTGTGTTCACTGTACCCCACAAGGATTGTCTTCACTGCACCCCACAAAGATTGTGTTCACTGTACCCCACAAAGATTGTGTTCACTGTATCCCCCAAAGATTTTGTTCACTGCACCCCACAAGGATTGTCTTCACTGCACCCCACAAGGATTGTCTTCACTGCACCCCACAAAGATTGTGTTCACTGTACCCCACAAAGATTTTGTTCACTGCACCCCACAAAGATTGTGTTCACTGCACCCCAAAAGGATTGTCTTCACTGCACCCCACAAAGATTGTGTTCACTGTACCCCACAAGGATTGTCTTCACTGCACCCCACAAGGATTGTCTTCACTGCACCCCACAAAGATTGTGTTCACTGTACCCCACAAAGATTGTGTTCACTGCACCCCAAAAGGATTGTCTTCACTGCACCCCACAAAGATTGTGTTCACTGTACCCCACAAAGATTGTGTTCACTGTACCCCCCAAAGATTGTGTTCACTGCACCCCACAAGGATTGTCTTCACTGCACCCCACAAGGATTGTCTTCACTACACCCCACAAAGATTGTGTTCACTGTACCCCACAAAGATTGTGTTCACTGTACCCCACAAAGATTTTGTTCACTGCACCCCAAAAGAATTGTCTTCACTGCACCCCACAAATTTTGTGTTCACTGTACCCCACAAGGATTGTCTTCACTGCACCCCACAAGGATTGTCTTCACTGCACCCCACAAAGATTGTGTTCACTGTACCCCACAAAGATTGTGTTCACTGCACCCCAAAAGGATTGTCTTCACTGCACCCCACAAAGATTGTGTTCACTGTACCCCACAAAGATTGTGTTCACTGTACCCCCCAAAGATTTTGTTCACTGCACCCCACAAGGATTGTCTTCACTGCACCCCACAAGGATTGTCTTCACTGCACCCCACAAAGATTGTGTTCACTGTACCCTACAAAGATTGTGTTCACTGTACCCCCCAAAGATTTTGTTCACTGCACCCCACAAGGATTGTCTTCACTGCACCCCACAAGGATTGTCTTCACTGCACCCCACAAAGATTGTGTTCACTGTACCCCCCAAAGATTTTGTTCACTGCACCCCACAAGGATTGTCTTCACTGCACCCCACAAGGATTGTCTTCACTGCACCCCACAAAGATTGTGTTTACTGTACCCTACAAAGATTGTGTTCACTGTACCCCCCAAAGATTTTGTTCACTGCACCCCACAAGGATTGTCTTCACTGCACCCCACAAGGATTGTCTTCACTGCACCCCACAAAGATTGTGTTCACTGTACCCCACAAAGATTTTGTTCACTGTACACCACAAAGATTGTGTTCACTGTACCCCACAAAGATTTTGTTTACTGCACCCCACAAAGATTGTGTTCACTGCACCCCAAAAGGATTGTCTTCACTGCACCCCACAAAGATTGTGTTCACTGTACCCCACAAGGATTGTCTTCACTGCACCCCACAAGGATTGTCTTCACTGCACCCCACAAAGATTGTGTTCACTGTACCCCACAAAGATTTTGTTCACTGCACCCCAAAAGGATTGTGTTCACTGCACCCCAAAAAGATTGTGTTCACTGCAGCCCACACACAAAAAAATGCATGTGGATCACTGACACCTGCCTATCTCCTATCCCACACCACACAGCAATATCGATTGTAGTTTGTAGAACACACTGACCCTATAATTCAGCAGACTCTATCCCTAAAATGCCTACAACTCGCCCTGCCTAAACACTCCGACCTGACCCTAAATTCTATCCGGACACCAATTCGTTTTCCCTGCCTGTCTTTCCCTAATCAGCAGCCAGCACGTATGTGTGCTCTGTCCCTGAGCTAAGCAGCAGAATGACGCCGCTGCGGCTGCCTCGAACTTATAAAGACTTGGTCACATGCTTCAGACGGCCAATCACAGCTACTCATACATTTGCAGGCATGGCTGGGATAGCTTAAGGCACACCAGTTAAAAGATTGTTGATTGGCTGTTGAAAGCCCGCCATGAAAAGAGCGCCAAAACATGCAAAACCCGGAAATAAAACGACCGAACACGGATTTTTTACCCGAACATAAAGTAAAGTGTCCGTGTTCGTGTTCGGGTAACAAAAATCCAATTATTCGGTACGAACACGAATAATACAGTCCGTGTTCGCTCAACACTAATTGTGAAGGGAAAAACTATTATAGAGTGCTCCATGTGGTACAAGGCAGAAATCTCGACTGACATTTTTACTGAT
The DNA here is from genome assembly GCF_965119305.1 of Pelophylax lessonae. Classification (NCBI taxonomy): domain Eukaryota; kingdom Metazoa; phylum Chordata; class Amphibia; order Anura; family Ranidae; genus Pelophylax; species Pelophylax lessonae. The sequence goes on from NC_138768.1 coordinate 101,873,667, forward strand.
CAAATGAATTTCAGTATCTTCTATGCCTATATAAATTATGTTTATACCACCACCTGGTGCACAAACATCATGTACCCCACAACTAGAGTAAATGATAAAACCTTGACATCAATGCTGAATAAATCAACGTGTGCTACGAATCTTCATTTAAACAATTTGTGTAAAATCAAAGTGCTCCCATCGGTTGCCTTTTTTTTTCTGGTGCTCATCTTTATCTCAAAAAGAAGAAAATCCACTTTAGTGATAGCGATCAATCGAGGCAAACGCACTAAAAATCTGGATCCTTTTGGAAAACAACTCTCCAAATTGATCAGTCTTCACTACTATTCTTGTAGAGTCAATCTCCAGTACTTTTATCCCTCAATGCAAGAGTATAGTATTTAAAATTTTACATTTAAATGTCCTACTGAAAATTGTGGTGCCCCCTACCCCAAGACCCTCCAAACTTTAGAATTTTCCTTCCAGAGACCATATTTTTCTAAATATTTTCCATACACAGGCTAGACTAATAGAGCAATGATCTGAGGTCTGAGAAGATCAGGTCCATGTCTGCAGTGGTTCTGATTTGAGGTTGGATAAATGGCATGTCTTGAACTATTGAGCCATAGTCTGAAGCCTCCCTTACTATTAAAGAGGCTTAGACTGTATGAATGTGAAGCTGCCCACACACATTACAATGTAAGATACAACCTCTTTCAGGTTTATCAACAATTATTTAGCGCAAAGGCGTACCCAAACAGTCTATTTCATTTAAAGGCAATCAGGCAGGCTTCTCACTCTGCATAGCTGTTGATAAATTGTAATTTGTATGGCAATGTTTAGTCTACTCATTTAGCCAAAAAAGTTTATGACTTCTACAAATCAACTATTGTTTTATAACTAGAAACCGAAAAATGTATGGGAATTGAAGTGTACCTCCTTCGGGATATTGGACACAGACTCATAATGTATAATGAATAATAATGAATAAATGAATGAATAATAATGTATAATAATAATGTATAATGAATGTATAAAAATATAACAATTTTATTAGGTATCACATGTATTAAAAGAATGATTTTAAAAACATATTCACAAGTTAGACAACCACAGTCATATCTATCCTGGCCTTGGGATCCTGTTAGTTGGCTAACGTGTTTCACGGGCAAATCTGCTTCATCAGGGCCTCACAATAAAAGAAAAAGGGGTACATGGAGTGTTACCATGTACCCCTTTTACAAGTAATTATGTTTGACCGATTGTATTGTCAATTGGCACCAAGTGATTGATTATACTATGAAGTTATGACAGATACCAAGTAATTAATTATATTGTGAAGCTTTGATCCATCCCACTCTTTTATATTTATGGTGGATACAATATTTTCTTATATTGTGAGTTTAGTTATTATTGTGCATGTAAAATGTTATACAACATGCTATGCAATATGCTACTTCATGATCAAATGTCTCATACATATTTTTGTATATGATTACAGTACTTTTTAAAGGATCTGAGGCCCTGATGAAGCGGGTGTGCCCACAAAACACATTGGCCAACTAGCCGGATCCCAAGGCCAGGATAGATATCACTGTGGTTGTCTAACTTGTGAATATGTTTTTAAAATATGTGATGGAATGTCTGCTTCTGCTTTTTTGATTACAGTAAAGCCTTCAATTGTGTGGATCACAACAAGATGAGGCAAATACTGAAAGAAATGGGAATACCAGACCACCTCACCTGTCTTCATAAAAACCTGTATGCAAGTCAAGAAGCAACAGTTGGAACAGGAGATGGAACAACTGACTGGTCCAAATGAGAAAGGAGTGTGGCAAGGATGTAAATTGTCACCCTACTTATTTAATTTATATGCAGAGTACTTCAGGCGAAATGCCAGGATTGACTAATCACAAGCCGGAATTAAGATTGCGGGGAGAAATATCAACAACCTGAGATATGCAGACAATATCACACTAATGGCAGAAAGTGAAGAAGAACTAACGAGTCTCTTAATAAAGGTGAAAGAGGACAGCACAAAACCGGCCTGAAATTGAACATTAAGAAAACTAAGATCATGGCAACCGATCCCATCACTCCTTGGCAAAGAGAAGGAGAAAAAATGGAAACAGTGACAGATTTTATCTTCCTAGGCTCAAAGATCATGGCAGATGGTGACTTTAGCCATGAAATTAAGAGACGCTTGCTTCTTGAAAGGAAAGCAATGGCAAACCTAGACAACATAAAAAGCAGAGACATCCCCCAACCGACAAAGTGCTGTATACTCAAAACTATGGTATTCCCATTTCCCATTAGTAACCTATGGCTGTGAAAGTTGGACCATAAGGAAGGCTGAATGCCAAAGAATTGATGCTTTTGAAGTATGGTGTTGGAGAAGACTCTTGAAAGTCCCTTGGACGGCAAGATATCAAACCAGTCAATCCTGAAGGAAATCAGCCCTGAATATTCACTGGAAGGACAGGTTCTGAAGCTGAAACCTAAATACTTTGGCCACCTAATGCGAAGAGAGGACTTACTGGAAAATACCTTGATGCTGGGAAACATGGAAGGAAAAAGGAAAAGAGGACGACAGAAAATAAAGCTGGATACACACTATCCAACTTTTGTGGTTAGATTTCCTTCAGATTTACCTTTTCTATGTAGTGCAAGGGCCTGCCAGATTGCATACAAATTCAAAGTGTTTAGGTTTGACCTCATATTATATGGTTTTGGTAAGTCTAAAGGAAAAAGTCTTCAGAAAATCTTATAGTGTGTATGGCCCATTAGATGGATATATAGGATCATCGAAACAATGAACATGAAGTTAAGCAAGCTCCAGGAAGCAGAGAGGACAGAATAGCATGGCGCGCTATGGTCCATGAGGAGTCGGACACCTCAACAACAATAAAATTGTTATATTTTTATACATTCTATGAGTCTGTGTCCAATATACCCAAGAAGGTAAACTTAAAATCCCATACATTTTTTGGGTTTTAGTATTTATCTTACTGGGGACACTACCTTCTACCCATACAAAACTTGCATATTGTTTTATAAGTGTAAATGTCTTTTTTAGTCATTCAGTATGATGTAAGAGGAAAACATGCTAAGTTTTGTCTCCTGTCCTATCAATTAAGTTCCTGAGATCTCTCGGTCAGTGGGTATTTCCTTGCCACCATAGATAAAGATTTTTCACAATTCCAATCAAAAATGGCCTTGGTAACTTTTGTTCTCATGTCGGAGACGTCATGGCATCATGGCATTAGATTATCTAAGGGAAAGACAAATTTTCACACCTCCCAACATTTACTTGGATAATGTACACATTTCATAGCGACTGTATTAGGGTGACTGAGTTATAATTGCTGGGGTATATTCCTGACACTTATTATTAACCGAAAAATCTGCTTGGATAAGTTGTGCAACATCTTTTAACATTACAAGACAAGTCCAGATGAAAGTGACTAAGTGCTCTTAGAATACCATGATCTGTATGAGTAAAAACTATCACATCTTATGTCTGTGGGTTTCATTACTCTTACATGTTTGATTTGATGTTTTCTAATGTACTCATCAGTTCTCAGACTGTAGAGTTCAAATTTTGACAGATACTGTAACTAATGAGCAATGACAAATTTGTGTTGAGGGAGTTGAGTAATTTTAATACTAGTGGAAATCTCTCTTATCGGTGTGTTACAGATGTTTGTTGAAATTGCATTGCAGTGGAGATGTGGGCTATATAAACCTTCCCTTCCCAAATTTTTCAAAAAGGGAAGCATCGGTACTGATGAAAACATGAAACTGCTCCTCTTGCTTCTTTCAGCAATGTGCTTCCTTCTCTGTGAAGGTAAGAAAAATTACAGAATTTGAAATATTATAAAGAAAACATGCTGAGAAAATGTTTGTTTTTGTAAATTAGGCCAAACAAAAAGATGCAAAAAAGCCTTTCAACCAATCACATCAGTTCAGAGCAGCCAGAACACAAAGATGTTTGCTGATTGGTTGCTTTAGGTTTTTTGCAATGTGGCCATTACTTCTCCCTGTGAATACAATTGAACAAGTCTAAAATGCAAGTCTTTCTAGACTGGTCTATCAGTAGAGGGGGTTTCCAGGCCCCGCATGAGTTACTTATGAGTGTCCCAGAGAAAGTTGTGACAATACAAAACTGTGGCGCACTTATTTTGGAATTGCACTTATGCACAGAAAATTTTGAGAACAGGGTATCCATTATTGAAAGGGATCTGTAAACTTAAAAACTTTAACTATAAGTATATTTATGATGACATTTTTACCTGTCCATCTGCTAATCAGCAAAAATTATGCTGGATGATTATTAATGGTTTAAAAAATTCCATCTGGAAAATTTGGAAAATATTATTAATTAAACATGATTTTATTGATGTTAACAATGAAATTAAAATTACTTTTTCAAAAATGTATATTTCTTTTTAAGGGACAGAATGCACCAGTGTAATGTAGAAGGGGCTTATCTGTGGAATTCAATTGTAATGTCATTTTAAATGCTTAGCTTTATATGCTCTATATTTTTAAGGCTTCAGATCTCCTTTCATGTATTTTATCTTGCCTCTTAATCTTTGAGTCATTTTTTGTCACATACAGTTGATTGTTTGCATTTTATTATCATTTTGTTGTATTTCTTTTATTGTTAACTTTTATCTTGATGTTCAATAAAATTCTTGTTGAAATCTTACTTATGAGTGAGGAAACTCCAACTGCTGAGCAGTTATGACCAACTGCTAAAACAATTGGAACTACTTGTACTTTTCTTGGGTGACCTCCTACTTTTATTATATTCCTTACTCTGGACCTGCATTGTGCTGTAAAAGGCAGAGTTGCTCCAAGTACTCCTAAAGCTTTACATTTGGAAAACTGAAAACAGAGGATATCATTTTTTTCTAAAACTGCCACCTTATATCTAGAAACCCCTTATAGAGCACAATCATATATTTTTATTCTTGTAATAATATCTTGTAAATTGTCATTAAATCAAAGCTTTACCAGCTTAGACAAATTATTGTAGATATCACTTGATTTTTACATTGCTGTCTATATGTTATAATATGTAATATTGGGATACCTGCCTTTACATGCACATGAACACAGGACTCTGTACAGGCCAGTCAGGTTCCACCACCCCAAACTCGCTCATCCATGTCTTTACGGACCTTGCTCTGTGCACTGGTGCGCAGTCATTTTGGAACAGGAAGGGCCAACCCCAAACTGTTCCCACAAAGTTGGGAGCATGTTATTGTTCAAAATGTCTTGGTATGCTGACTCTTTAAGAGTTCCCTTCATTGGAACTAAGGGCCAAGCCCAACCCTGGAAAAACAACCCCACACCATAATCCCCCCTCCATCAAATGATGTGGACCAGTGCACGAAGCAAGGTCCATAAAGACATGGTTGAGCGAATTTGAGGTGGAGGAACTTGACTGGCCTGCACGGAGTCCTGACCTCAACCAGATAGAACACCTTTGGGATGAATTAGAGGGGTGACTGGAAGCCAGGCCTTCTCTCCAACACGGGTGCCTGACCTCACAAATGCACTTCTGTAAGAATGGTCAAACATTTCCTTAGACACTCCTAAACCATGTGGACAGCCTTCCCAGAAGAGTTAAAGCTGTTATAGCTGCAAATATTAAACCATACAGACTTAGACTGGGATGCTATTAAAGTTCAAGTGTGTTTAAAGGCAGGGATCCCACAACTTTTGGTAATATAGTGTATATAACAGCTTGCTGTTCTACAGATCTATCTAGAAGAGTTTTCTTTCCTTTCTTTTTTTTTTTGGTAAGCCAAACTGCTTTCAAGTTTTATATTTGCAGACACTTTAAGTCAGCCTTAGATGGTTTGAATCTCAGCTTGTTCAGCAAGGGCTGGCTGGGATTCAAACCATCTATGGGCAGGCTGATTGTACCCAAGTTGATTCATTAATTGACTTGGGTACAATCAGCAAGTTAGATTTTGGCTGTGGTCACTAGCAATAATCACTGTGTTCTCCTAGCAGGGATGGCTCCCCATGCCCTCCGCCAGGAGAACACAATAACTCTGCGGGAGGGATTCCCCCATCAGCAGTGACCACATCTGAACCTCGTTCTCTCCCCCACCTTGGGTCTTTATGCCTCATGTTGGCATGGTGTCCACCAGAGCATTTGCAGTGGCAGAGAAGTGTAGGACTGGCCAGAAAAGGGATTATTTTGACGCAGTTGCAGTTTAAACATGTATTGCAATATATGTGAACCAAACATCCCTGTTTTTCATTGCATAGTTTGCTGGAAAGGGTGTAGCAGTGTGCAGAGCAGTGGCGGCTGGTGCTCAAAATTTTTGGGGGGGGCGCAAACAGAAAAATGTAATAGGCATTGCTTTGCGGCAAAAAAAGCTGTAAAAAATTGCGTGACTTAACAAACAATCATTAGGTTGGTTCAAGATTGACCATCGTGTCCCCATTCAATGCACAGTGACCAGCATGTCCCCCATCAATACACAGTGTCCAGCATGCCCCCATTCAATGCACAGTGACCAGCATGTCCCCCATCAATGCACAGTGACCAGCATGTCCCCCATCAATGCACAGTGACCAGCATGTCCCCTATCAATGCACAGTGACCAGCATGTCCCCCATCAATGCACAGTGACCAGCATGTCCCCCATCAATGCACAGTGTCCAGCATGTCCCCATTCAATGTGCAGTGTCCAGCATGTCCCCATTCAATGCACAGCGACCAGCATGTCCCCCATCAATACACAGTGTCCAGCATGTCCCCATTCAATGCACAGTAACCAGCATGTCCCCCATCAATGCACAGTGTCCAACATGTCCCCATTCAATGCACAGTGACCAGACCAGCATGTCCCCCATGAATGCACAGTGTCCAGCATGTCCCCATTCAATGCACAGTGTCCAGCATGTCCCCCATCAATGCACCGTGACCTGACCAGCATGTCCCCCATCAATGCACAGTGACCTGACCAGCATGTCCCCCATCAATGCACAGTGACCTGACCAGCATGTCCCTATTCAATGTACAGCGACCTGACCAGCATGTCCCCATTTAATGCACAGTGACCTGACCAGCATGTCCCCATTCAATGCACAGTGACCTGACCAGCATGTCCCCCATCAATGCACAGTGACCTGACCAGCATGTCCTCATTCAACGCACAGTGACCTGACCAGCATGTATGCTCAGTGTCCAGCATGTCTCCATCAGTGTCCAGCATGTCTGATTAACGCACGCACCGCCCCCCCCCCGCGACGTCACCCGGGATGTCCGCTATGATTGGTCCAGGCTGGAGACTGGACCAATCACAGCCAGGACATCCTGAAAGTGGGGAGTGTTGGGGCGCATTGCTCTGCGCCCCGATGACCCCCAGAAGGCAGCCAATCGGCGGCTCTGCTGCAAGCACGTGGGGTGCAAAACCCCACCCCCCTCCCATAGCCACCAGTTAGTCCGGCGCCCCTAGTGGGCTGAAAATTTTATTTTTTTTATTTTTTTTCCCTTTTTTAATGGCCACACAGATTGGGGGGGGCGGCGCCCCTGCGCCCCCTATAGACCGGCCGCCACTGGTGCAGAGGGTCCATCCAGAATTTGTAGCCACCCTCCCAACATTCTTCAACCTGAAAATTGCATATGCTGGGCGAAAAGATGCCAACTGAAGAGTGACTGCTTCCAGTTAGATGCAGCCATAGTTTTATTTTGACAACCGCAGTTGCCAGCAGTCAGAATAAAATAGCTAGTAGTAGAGATTTTTACATCCACATTGTTTAGTGTGGATGGGGGAATCAATAGATTTCTTTGGTTCAGTCACTAGGCTGAATAAGAGTAATATTACAGTGTGTGGCAAGTTTTTTTCTTTTTAATATATTTTTATTGAAAAAATGTTGTTGCAAACAGCATATTTTAACACGGTATTCATGCATAATATTCTGGTACGTTTTTATCAAGCAAACATAGTGCAATTTTAACTTAAAATTGAACTTACGGAGACAGTCAAAGGAACAGTATCCAGTTTTATAGAGGGGAAGTTGATAGCCTGACATGGTATGGGGAGAGATCATCAACTCCTTTACTGGAAGACTCTGAACTGGTCATTAGGTCATTTCGTATAAAGTCCTTTCATAACAATACGTAACTAACAATACATAACAATGTAGAGAATTAAAAAAAATTTGAACTGAGTTTACTTTCCATGTGAATATGAACAGAACCGATGAACATAAAATTGACCCCGCGCTAGAGGATTATCTGAGCACCAACACTGGATATGCTGCTGATCATCACACTGTGACTAAATGAATAAATAATAAACCCTTCAGCGCAATACCCAAAACCAACATTAAAAAAAGTGCTATCGTGGAAAACTGTAGAGATATAAAAAGTATACAAAATGTATAAAAGGTCACCTAACAAAGCTAACTCTGGTATGTCTCCATACAATGTGGAATAATGATATCACAAAGGTGGCCAATATAACTCCACTAGACTAGTGCATAGAAAAATTTCATGAATCATGTGGCTAGTGAAAGCACATCATAATGAAATACATAAATCTTACAACCAGTGCAAATGCATCATAAACAAGTTCATCAATCATGTGGCCAGTGAAAACTCTTGTGTGCTGCAACATACATAAATAAGGTGTTAGTAGTGCAAAATAGGTCCATGTATAAATAAATAAATACATAAGCACGTGACCAGTGAAGTCCACTATAAATAAATAGATAAATGAACATGTGACCAGTGAAGTCCACTCTGATCTTCCAGAAAGGATAGTACAAGTTCATACAGACACTGGTCAATGAAAATAGATAGGCCTGTGTCCAGTGAAAAAATTCCTAGGTACTCCTCCAAAGTGCTGAAATGGTGAAATTTTTTTTCCAAAAGTGCTCGTGCAGTGTCCAGTGATCCCCTCCCCTAAGATGAAAGCACTTTCCAGATGTTGTGGACCCCTTAGCGGTATAGCATGTGGGTCTAGCAGGCTGAACTGGTAAGTGAGGGTGATCACCACAGGCTGGGGCTTATAGAAGAGAGGGATCCAGAATAGTGTAATACATTCCTTTATTGGTATTCATAAGTAAAAGTACACTTACATTTAAGTAGACATCAATTTGCTTTAACACTTTTAAAGAAGGCTGGTGTGTTGGTAAGGAACTGCCGATATCTAGTCCTGTTTCCGGCGTGTGTTCCAACCAAGCAAACCACCTCCACTGGAAGTGACCAACTGGAAGCTGAGAGACTGGATACTATGTTGACGCGTTTCGCCCCTCCCACAGGGCGTTCTCACAGACAAATTATTTATTCATGAGCAGAACCAAATTTGGTGAGTTGTAGTTTGGAAGGTCAGTCTGTCAGTCCCGGGGGGAGTTTTTTCCAGGTGTACGAGCCTGGGTGATCCTTGTGGGAATGTGTGCAACTGAAACATCCTTATTAACATCTTAAATCTTGAGTTTGCCTAGTGAATGTGTAGTTGAGGCCTTGGGGTACCATTCCGTGTATTGGAACGAGGTCATCAGTGTTTTGATTTCTGATGGTGGGAACGTTTGTTTGATGAATTCACGCCATTTATTGAAGAACTTTTTTGTGGGAACGTAGTTTTGGATTTCTGTGTCCAATTTCTCATTATAAAGGAGGTCTTTGAGGTCTTTCTTGACCATTGAGATTGTAGGGGAGGTGGAAATTGTCCAGGTTTTTAGTATAGCTTTCCTTGTAGCCAGGAGACATAGCTGAAGCCATAGGGAGTGTGGCAAGTTTAACAGCACTGTGTATCGCCCAGGAAGTACTTAAACAAAGAAAGAAAAAATGGCGCAAGAGATTTGATTAGTGTGGCAAAGAAATGGTCCAAGGGGGAAAACTGTGGGAGTGTCAACAGTTCCAAAAAGTTCATGTAAGGAGAAATAGCCTGTATGCATTTACAGCAATCTTAATACACTTGTGGTGGTACCTCAGAACAGACTGAAGAATTTTCTGGAACCTAACACCCCCTTTTTTTTTTTTAGAAAAAAAAAACATTCCCATCTGGGCGATCTATGTACATTTGTACATCTATGTACTTTGTTGCAGATTCCTACCTTTTGTTATTCTGAAAAAATAGCTCTTTTTCTGTGTCCATGTGCAAAATGAATGTGAATGGGGGTGACTTTATAATTATTAATCAGCTGCATTTGCAGGGTTCTAATGATTAGAATGTACTTAATGTGCATTAAAACATTATTAATAAACTGTCCACTAGATGGCTTTTTCCCGCTTCCCTTTCTATACGCACACAGGAGCGGTGGGGAAAATCGCATGCGATTTGGCTAGGAATCCCACTGCATTCCTGTTGAAATGGTATGCGATTCTTTGCAGTGCGATTTGCGCGATAGGCCAACTAAAAAGAGGTTTTTGGGTGTTTAATCTGCTTTAAATCATCACTTGGACATCCATGACTTGCTGAGTATCTGGATCCCCTTTCTACAACGTATCAAGCTGTTTTGACCCAGGTGCTATATGGCACTCTGTGTCCTAGGGATCTGGTGAGCAAACTACATCTCCATCTTTCAGTTGGTGTTGGGATCCATTTATCACTTCATCACCACTGCATTGGACAGTCATGTCACCTATACACTGGGGATGATTAATTTTAAGTATATTTTAAATACATTTGCACTGTATTTGGACTTAACAGCACTGGTTACATCAATTTGTCCATTCACCTTTTATGGGTATTTTTCTCATTTGGTCATACCCATGATTATTTATTGATCCCATTATTTTTCCTTTTTGGGATTTATACTCATATTAGCACTGCACTTTTGAAAATTTCTTTGTATCACAATCTTTTTGTCAGTTGCTGTGTGTAGCCGCTTTTCTTTATGGTTAGTGCAATATTTTTCTTTTACACTATTTTTGGCTTGTTAGAGGTAGAGATTCTCCCCACTTCCACAGGGACCCCATATGTACTGTATAGCATATGCATACTTACACTGGCCAAGGCTGGACTAATGTAACAGTCCATGCCTGGAATTCAGCTTTAAAGAGCGTTCTGGGCTTTCTAAAAAGGACTGTTCTCTTAATGAACAAGGTAAAGTTGCATTTACTTCATTCATCCAATAATATGTTGGCAAAAATCAATTTTTCTCCCTTGCATGTCGTTGGGTATTTAAAGTGAACACAGCTTCACCGTATTTATTAAACTAAGTAAACCTCAATGCTGCTTTACTAGGAGTTGAATGTTAAATGTGCACATGTTAAATTGGGAAGATTTAAATCATGTGAAAAGCAAATCTCTGTTTACATATTTCAGCTGCAAATGATTGGATAATTGAAGTAAATATTTGCACAATTTATTGTATTCATAATTTAAACTCCTTTAGTAAATCAGCCTCATACTCTTTAGAAAGGGACCACACACTTTTGCTAAGTGAAGAGCTTCTGTTCCTTCAGTAAATTAACCCCATAATGAGTATTCACCATATTTACTAAGCTAACTAAATATTCACTTTGCCAAACCTTTAATCTTTAACCAGATGCCGACCGCACCACGTATATTTACTGCAGCAAGGCAGCCGCTCTGGGCAGAATCAGGTACCCATACGTGATTCTGGATTTCAGGGTCTGTGGCGTGCATGCGTGCTGCCGACAACCCGCTACCACTGTGATTGGACACTGCAGCGGGAGCCAATCACTAGGTCCGGCGGATGCGATGTTCGCCAGGACCTGCCGATTGTTCAGGAGACAGGCAGAACGGCGATCTGCCCTATGTAAACAAGGCAGGTTGGCGTTCTTTGACAAGGGAAGGCTTTGATTCTCTGTTCCTGCTAAGCAGGTACACTGATCTCTGCCTTCCCACAGTACAAGCACATCCCCCACACAGTTAACCACTTGCCGACCGCCCACAGTATATTTACTGCGGCAGTCAGCCTCTCCTGGGCAAACCGACGTAGGACTACGTCGCTCACCCAGGAGCCTGTAGGGGGCGAGCGCGCACCGCCGGAGGTGCGCTCCCGCTCTTTCACGGGCATCCCCGCGCGAGTGACCGGCGGCTCCGATGTCCGCCGGCTACTCAAGATCTCACTCAGGAGAGGGAGAAAGACAGACGGCTCCCTTAGATCACGACAGAGGCTATGCGATCCTGCTATGTAGGATCGTATAAAAGAATAAAAAATAATCAGCGCAATCCCTATCTAAACAGTACAAGTGATGAACACAAAGCTGCAAGCAATCAGTGCCAAACATAAAACACCTAAGATAATGAATAAATAATATTGCTGCGCTAGGTGAATGAAAATCAATGACAAATAATCGCTTAGTGAAAAATGGTAAATAATGTGACCATAAACTCAAATAATGTGATAAACATTAATAAATATTGAATCAAAAAAAATCGGTGATACTGAAAGTCCCAATACACAGTGCAAGTGGAGTGACACAATATTACTGTGATAAATAAGTCCCAATACACAGTGCAACTAAAGTGACACAATAATAAAAAAAACAAAAATTAATCTTCAACTGTGATTAAAGTGCTGCATGCTTCACTCCAAATGATCCACGTGACAATGGTAAGATTAGCAGCTCACCTCAAGAAAAGACTCAAAAGGGCCTAAATACGCATAGGGTGAAATCACAGTCGCCTGGTAAGCCCTTCTGCCACCGCCTCCAAACAATCATTCAAGTTGTATATGGCATTGGTGAAGAAATAAAAAGGAGATCTAGTGCTCTCTGTCTTAGTAAAAGGCTATTTATTACATAAGCAGGAATCGCACTTACGTTGTATAGCACTTAAGCAATGCAAGCTATCACGGCATTCGGCATCGATCGATCCTCCAATCCTAAAAGGTCCTTACGGGGGAGTAGCCTGCACGTCATTACGCTGATCCCGGAGGTACCAGGAAGTGTCTGAATGCTGTGATAGCTTGCACTGCTTAACCTTCCTAGCGGTATTCCCGAGTGTGACTCGGGGTAAGATTTTAGTGCCAAAAGCGGTAACCCCGAGTCACACTCGGGGTAGCGCTAAGAAGATCGCTGGATGCTGGAGGAGGTTTTACTTACCTTTTCTCCGGGATCCAGCGAAGACTGCGAGCGGTGTGCGGCGGCGGAGCTCTCTCCAGATCGTCTGCGAGCCCCGGCTTCCATCTCCGGCGACGTGACGTCCGCCGGGGGGTGGAACCGGCGGCAAATTCGAATGTAAAATGCACCAAACACACTGATATCGTTCAAAATAAAATAAAATCACATTACATTACCCCCCAGTGCCCTTTCCTGCAGTTTTACTGTACTTTTTATGTAAATATATGTATATATATATATATATACATATATATACAGTATATATATATATACGTATATATATACACATATACATATATATATATATATATATATATATATATATATATATACACACACACACATATTTTATATATATATATATATATGTATGTATATATATATATATATATATGTATATATATATATATATATATATATATATATATATATACACGTATATATATATATATATACACGTAATTCTTGTGAATGAGCAGCCCAAACCAACTGTATACATTATATATATATATATATATATATATATATATATATATATATATACGTATATATATATATATACGTATATATATATATATATATATATATATACGTATATATATATATATATATATATATATATATATATATATATATAATATATATATAATATATGTATACATAATATATGTATACATACATATATATATATATAATATGTATAATAAATGTATACAGTTGGTTTGGGCTGCTCATTCACAAGAATTACATGCTTTCAGCACCGAAAATAATGGTACCGCTTTCAGCACCTAAAATCCAAAAGAATCATACCGCCAGGGAGGTTAAGTGCTATACAACGTAAGTGCGATTCCTGCTTATGTAATAAATAGCCTTTTACTAAGACAGAGAGCACTAGATCTCCTTTTTATTTCTTCACCGATGCCATATACACTTTTAAAGCACATTTGAAAACTGTATTATATATAGATAAGACAGATATGTTCTGGCAATATATGCTACAGCATAGCAACACAGGACAGATGGTCAGAGGCTGCATATTGGATGGAACAGGAGACATCTTAGGCTGTGCGGACATTATACAGGAGAGGTCAGAGGCTGTGCGGACATTATACAGGAGAGGTCAGAGGCTGTGGACATTATACAGGAGAGGTCAGAGGCTGTGCGGACATTATACAGGAGAGGTCAGAGGTTGTGGGGACATTGTACAGGAGAGGTCAGGGGCTGTGCAGACATTATACAGGAGAGGTCAGAGGCTGTGCGGACATTATACAGGAGAGGTCAGAGGCTGTGCGGACATTATACAGGAGAGGTCAGAGGCTGTGCGGACATTATACAGGAGAGGTCAGAGGCTGTGCGGACATTATACAGGAGAGGTCAGAGGCTGTGCGGACATTATACAGGAGAGGTCAGAGGCTGTGCGGACATTATACAGGAGAGGTCAGAGGCTGTGCGGACATTATACAGGAGAGGTCAGAGGCTGTGGACATTATACAGGAGAGGTCAGAGGCTGTGCGGACATTATACAGGAGAGGTCAGAGGTTGTGGGGACATTGTACAGGAGAGGTCAGAGGCTGTGCGGACATTATACAGGAGAGGTCAGAGGCTGCGGACATTATACAGGAGAGGTCAGAGGCTGTGCGGACATTATACAGGAGAGGTCAGAGGCTGTGCGGACATTATACAGGAGAGGTCAGAGGCTGTGAAGACATTGTACAGGAGAGGTCAGAGGCTGCGGACATTATACAGGAGAGGTCAGGGGCTGTGCGGACATTATACAGGAGAGGTCAGAGGCTGCGGACATTATACAGGAGAGGTCAGAGGCTGCGGACATTATACAGGAGAGGTCAGAGGCTGTGCGGACATTATACAGGAGAGGTCAGAGGCTGTGCGGACATTATACAGGAGAGGTCAGGGGCTGTGCGGACATTATACAGGAGAGGTCAGAGGCTGCGGACATTATACAGGAGAGGTCAGAGGCTGCGGACATTATACAGGAGAGGTCAGAGGCTGTGCGGACATTATACAGGAGAGGTCAGAGGCTGTGCGGACATTATACAGGAGATGTCAGAGGCTGTGCGGACATTATACAGGAGATGTCAGAGGCTGTGCGGACATTATACAGGAGAGGTCAGAGGCTGTGCGGACATTATACAGGAGAGGTCAGAGGCTGTGGACATTATACAGGAGAGGTCAGAGGCTGTGCGGACATTATACAGGAGAGGTCAGAGGCTGTGCGGACATTATACAGGAGAGGTCAGAGGCTGTGGACATTATACAGGAGAGGTCAGAGGCTGTGCGGACATTATACAGGAGAGGTCAGAGGTTGTGGGGACATTGTACAGGAGAGGTCAGAGGCTGTGCGGACATTATACAGGAGAGGTCAGAGGCTGCGGACATTATACAGGAGAGGTCAGAGGCTGTGCGGACATTATACAGGAGAGGTCAGAGGCTGTGCGGACATTATACAGGAGAGGTCAGAGGCTGTGAAGACATTGTACAGGAGAGGTCAGAGGCTGCGGACATTATACAGGAGAGGTCAGGGGCTGTGCGGACATTATACAGGAGAGGTCAGAGGCTGCGGACATTATACAGGAGAGGTCAGAGGCTGCGGACATTATACAGGAGAGGTCAGAGGCTGTGCGGACATTATACAGGAGAGGTCAGAGGCTGTGCGGACATTATACAGGAGAGGTCAGGGGCTGTGCGGACATTATACAGGAGAGGTCAGAGGCTGCGGACATTATACAGGAGAGGTCAGAGGCTGCGGACATTATACAGGAGAGGTCAGAGGCTGTGCGGACATTATACAGGAGAGGTCAGAGGCTGTGCGGACATTATACAGGAGATGTCAGAGGCTGTGCGGACATTATACAGGAGATGTCAGAGGCTGTGCGGACATTATACAGGAGAGGTCAGAGGCTGTGCGGACATTATACAGGAGAGGTCAGAGGCTGTGGACATTATACAGGAGAGGTCAGAGGCTGTGCGGACATTATACAGGAGAGGTCAGGGGCTGTGCGGACATTATACAGGAGAGGTCAGAGGCTGTGCGGACATTATACAGGAGAGGTCAGAGGCTGTGGACATTATACAGGAGAGGTCAGAGGCTGTGCGGACATTATACAGGAGAGGTCAGAGGTTGTGGGGACATTGTACAGGAGAGGTCAGGGGCTGTGCAGACATTATACAGGAGAGGTCAGAGGCTGTGCGGACATTATACAGGAGAGGTCAGAGGCTGTGCGGACATTATACAGGAGATGTCAGAGGCTGTGCGGACATTATACAGGAGAGGTCAGAGGCTGTGCGGACATTATACAGGAGAGGTCAGAGGCTGTGCGGACATTATACAGGAGAGGTCAGAGGTTGTGGGGACATTGTACAGGAGAGGTCAGAGGCTGTGCGGACATTATACAGGAGAGGTCAGAGGCTGTGCAGACATTATACAGGAGAGGTCAGAGGCTGCGGACATTATACAGGAGAGGTCAGAGGCTGTGCGGACATTATACAGGAGAGGTCAGAGGCTGTGCGGACATTATACAGGAGAGGTCAGAGGCTGTGAAGACATTGTACAGGAGAGGTCAGAGGCTGCGGACATTATACAGGAGAGGTCAGGGGCTGTGCGGACATTATACAGGAGAGGTCAGAGGCTGCGGACATTATACAGGAGAGGTCAGAGGCTGCGGACATTATACAGGAGAGGTCAGAGGCTGTGCGGACATTATACAGGAGAGGTCAGAGGCTGTGCGGACATTATACAGGAGAGGTCAGGGGCTGTGCGGACATTATACAGGAGAGGTCAGAGGCTGCGGACATTATACAGGAGAGGTCAGAGGCTGCGGACATTATACAGGAGAGGTCAGAGGCTGTGCGGACATTATACAGGAGAGGTCAGAGGCTGTGCGGACATTATACAGGAGATGTCAGAGGCTGTGCGGACATTATACAGGAGATGTCAGAGGCTGTGCGGACATTATACAGGAGAGGTCAGAGGCTGTGCGGACATTATACAGGAGAGGTCAGAGGCTGTGCGGACATTATACAGGAGAGGTCAGAGGCTGTGCGGACATTATACAGGAGAGGTCAGAGGCTGTGAAGACATTGTACAGGAGAGGTCAGAGGCTGCGGACATTATACAGGAGAGGTCAGGGGCTGTGCGGACATTATACAGGAGAGGTCAGAGGCTGTGCGGACATTATACAGGAGAGGTCAGAGGCTGCGGACATTATACAGGAGAGGTCAGAGGCTGCGGACATTATACAGGAGAGGTCAGAGGCTGTGCGGACATTATACAGGAGAGGTCAGAGGCTGTGCGGACATTATACAGGAGAGGTCAGGGGCTGTGCGGACATTATACAGGAGAGGTCAGAGGCTGCGGACATTATACAGGAGAGGTCAGAGGCTGTGCGGACATTATACAGGAGAGGTCAGAGGCTGTGCGGACATTATACAGGAGATGTCAGAGGCTGTGCGGACATTATACAGGAGATGTCAGAGGCTGTGCGGACATTATACAGGAGAGGTCAGAGGCTGTGCGGACATTATACAGGAGAGGTCAGAGGCTGCGGACATTATACAGGAGAGGTCAGAGGCTGTGCGGACATTATACAGGAGAGGTCAGAGGCTGTGCGGACATTGCACAGGAGAGGTCAGAGGCTGTGCGGACATTATACAGGAGAGGTCAGGGGCTGTGCGGACATTATACAGGAGAGGTCAGAGGCTGCGGACATTATACAGGAGAGGTCAGAGGCTGTGCGGACATTATACAGGAGAGGTCAGAGGCTGTGCGGACATTGTACAGGAGAGGTCAGAGACTGTGCGGACATTATACAGGAGATAGTATGGGTGATATACTCGCGCCTAGGAGTTAAAATGTATTAAGTGGGAAGCAGCAAGTAATAAAAATCACTATCTAGCAGAGGATAGTGATCTCAAAATGTAGGCAAATGGTAAGGTACTGCGCTACCCCTATATAAGTGATAGAAAACTTAAGATGTGCAACTGGTCAGTGTATGTGCACGTGTGAACATGAAACCAATACTACTGTGCTAGGTTGCCATACTTGCCGATATTGATATAAAATAAATAAATAAATTATGATAATAAATAATGAATACAAAATTGCATGTTAATATCTAAAGTGCACGTGCCAACATATAAATTAGTGTTAACTTATAAAGTGCTAATGAATAAATTAATAATTTGCAATAAAACATGTAAAAAAATCATAACATATGAACATGCAATCCAATAAAAAAGTCCATGTAGTGAGTAATAGATGAGATGGTGCAAAAACGTGCTCAGAAGAAAGTCTCTTATAGTGAAATTGGGATCATGTGTGCCGGTGATCCTTGAATGTTATCACTCTGTGCCAGAGAGGTAAGGTAGCACACTTACCAGACGATGTGGATTCTCGCGTCACATCCGCCTAAGTGGAACGCACATCCGCCCTGTGGAACGCACGGCGTCCCGGAAGTGCGCTATTATTGCTTTCTATGCCACTACCCTCTATTCCCTTTGTGAGTACCTCATTTTTGTATACAATAAAGTATTTTAAAACTTAGCAGTACTACTCTATGTGAGCCTTCTTCCCCCATATATCGGTACACCTTCGGACCCTAACACCAAGGAACCGGGTTCACAAGATTCGGGTAGATAATCGGACCACCCAACCACTTTGATGGTCAGTGGAGGAGATCCAGGATTATAGTCAAGGCCTGATACCCCTGCAGGGGTACATAGTTCTGGTGAGTGCGGTCCAAGGGGTGCGGGGAGCACTGAACGGTCACCATATACCTGAGCACCTTTAATATTTCATCAAAACACCTGCACTCAAGTCACCTTTTTTTGCCAAGTTTTTTAGGAAATTTTCTTGCATTGTGGGACTATTTGTTCTTTCTTAGGTGTAACGGACTTATTTATTCTTGTATTATTGCTGCTATAACATTTATCTACCTATTGTGCACCTCATTTAAGTCATACTTGATGTTTTATTTCCTACGGCTGTAAATTTAAGTGGATCCACAATTTTTTTATATTTTTTATATTTTTTACATTTTATATATTTATTTTTATATTTTGTATACTTCACCCCTTCTATCTATTTTTTAATTCATACATTTCATCCAATTTTCTCATCATACCAATTCTCACTTAATCTGTATCCACTTTTTTCACAGTTCAGCATAAATATTTATTATTTATATAGTTGTATTATCCTTTAGTATTGCACATTCAATAGGAAGACACACAGGATGCACTGGACACTTTATTTATAGTGGTGATTTATATTGTATATATCTATAACACCTAATTTTTGGACATATAGAAACATCAGCATTTTTTGGCAGCGCCATACACCTTCCCCCTCCTTTCTCTTCATTCAAGGATCACCGGCACACACGATCCCGAATTCACTATAAGAGACTTTCTTCTGAGCACGTTTTTGCACCATCTCATCTATTACTCACTACATGGACTTTTTTATTGGATTGCATGTTCATATGTTATGATTTTTTTACATGTTTTATTGCAAATTATTAATTTATTCATTAGCACTTTATAAGTTAACACTAATTTATATGTTGGCACGTGCACTTTAGATATTAACATGCAATTTTGTATTCATTATTTATTATCATAATTTATTTATTTATTTTATATCAATATCAGCAAGTATGGCAACCTAGCACAGTAGTATTGGTTTCATGTTCACACGTGCACATACACTGACCAGTTGCACATCTTAAGTTTTCCATCACTTATATAGGGGTAGCACAGTACCTTACCATTTGCCTACATTATACAGGAGAGGTCAGAGGCTGCGGACATTATACCGAGAGAGCTGACATGGACATCTAAGGGGACAGCAGCCAGTAAGGCACACTCTCAGGATCACCTGCTGCAATCACATCATGCTGCTGCTGCTGGCACAAGAAGTTTTGTGTGGGACAGTGTGGGAGGAGGGATCGGCGTCGGCGCGCCCGTGTCAGTCTTGCAGGCAGTCAGTTGGTCCATCATCCACCCCGCCGTGCATAGCCGCTGCGTGACGTCATGCCGCTCACAGTGGCTGACGTGGAATAGTAAATATCGGACGGACCGTCCGTCACTCGTAGCGCAGCGGGGCCGGGGGCGGGGCTGCAGCGGCCATCATCACAGCGGCGCGGCCCCAATGCTTAAAGCGGCGCCGCGGCCCTATGTTAAAGCGGCGCTGCGGCCCCATGTTAAAGCGGCCCCATGTTACAGCGGCCCCAGGGCCGGCGGCCCATCGGGAAATTTCCCGGTATCCCGGTTGGCCAGTCCGGCCCTGGTTTATAGCACAAAAAATAACAAGCGCACAGGTGATCAAATACCACCAATAGAAAGCTCTGTTTTTGGGAAAAAAAGGACGTCAAATTAGTTTAGCTACAGCGTTGCACGACCGCACAATTGTCCGTTAAAGTCACGCAGTGCCGAATCGCAAAATAGGCCCTGGTCTTTGAGCAGCCAAATCCTCCGGGGCTTAAGTGGTTAACAAGCACTCCCTATGTGCTTGTAACATTTAACTCTTTGATTGCCCCTGATGTTAACTCATTCCCCGCCAGTGTCATTAGTACAGTGACAGTGCATATTTTTTAGCACTGATAACTGTATTAGTGTCACTGGTCCCCAAAAAGTGTCAAAGGCCAATTAAGTGTCCGATTTGTCCGCTGCAGAATCGCAGTCCCACTAAAAGTCGCAGATTGCCGCCATTACTAGTAAAAATAAATAAATAAAAATTCCAACACTATATCCCATAGCTTGTAGATGCTATAACTTTTGTGCAAACCAATCAATATATGCTTATTGGGATTTTTTTTTACCAAAGATATGTAGCAGAATACGTATTGGCATAAATTGATGAAGAAATTAGATCTTTTATTTTTTGTATTGGACATGCTTTATAACAAAAAAGTATAAAAAATGTTGGCTTTTTTTTTTCAAAATTGTCTGTCTTTTTTTGTTTATAGCACAAAAAATAAAAAAACGCAGAGGTGATCAAATACCACTAAAAGAAAGGACATCAATTTTATTTAGGTACAGCGTCCCACGATCGTGCAATTGTCAGTTAAAGTAATGCAGTGTGATATCGCAAAAAATGGCCTGGTCTCTGGGGGGTAAACCTTCCGGAGCTTAGTCACACAACCCCACTGTCTAATGCAAGCTAATGTTACAAGATTTTGTGGTTTTCTGTCTCAGTCTCCCTAACGTCTCATCTCTTATCTTGGTATCTGCTAGATGTGTTTTTCACTATTACTTCTCATGGCTCAATCGATGGAGAAAAAAACATTCATGAAATATTATGCACTGACTTCCTGTTCTGTGCTTTTTTAGATGCTGTATTGAGCTGATATTTTCAGGGCCTATTCACCCCATATTGCAGTGTGCCATTTGGGGTGTAGAAGCACCTAACATTGGCAGCTCCTTCATTTTAAGTAGTCTGCCAATACACGGAAACACATTCCTGCATGATTTCTTTCCTGTGTAGGGCAATGCAGCGCACAGAGCAAATTAATCTTTGCAATGCAAGATTCTCCCTCCTGACTGGCTGAGATACAGCAATGGAGCCACTGCTGTATCTCAGCCAGTCAGGAGGGAGAATCTTGGACGATGTTCTGCCAAAAACTCCAACTCTCCAAAATCTCCAACCATGTCACTTTTGGTGTCTCTACAGCAGGAATAATTGGAGATTTCAACGAGTTGCTGTTTTCACAGACCACTGGCAGCCAATACTCTATGGGACACACTATAATGACTGGACATTGTTAGTAACGGCTGCTACTAACCAACAACATGGCCACCTCCAAGGTGGCAACAACTTTTTTCCTACTTACCCAGTGTTCTGTGAAAAGAGGGAACTGCTCATTTACCGTAGATATTGGTTGCCGGTGGTCTGTGAAAACAACAACGTTGAAATCTCCAATCATTCCTGCTGTACAATCACCGGAAATTACGTTTTTGGAGATTTGGTAGAACACCGAAGTTGGAGTTGGAGTTTTCGGTAGAACACCGGCTGATACACTTGTGGATATCACTGGAGACCTCAGGTAAGTATTGGGGTGGGGCGGCTGCTGCACACAGAAGGCTTTTTATTTTAATGCATAGAATGCATTTGATTAATAAACCTTCTGCCTTTACAACCACTTTAAGCGGCTTGATGTTACAAGCAGCTGATTCTTTTAGATACTGGTCTTTAGCCATCATGATTGGTCCATGTGAGATGCCATCACTTTCACGCAGGATGACATTAGTCCCACACATGTGTAGTACTGTCCCCGTAGGGCTTGCTGTATGATGACTTGTTGGGCCTCCCTCTGATTACTTGCCGATAGTCACTAGGGGATTTTTCACACATCCATCTCTACTCCCGTTTGCTTGTTACTCAATAAACAGTCCAGGGTGTTTGTTTGTTTTATATTTATTGTGGAACTTGGATTGGAGAAGGGAATAGTGGGATACTCCAACTGGAACTATTCACAGTAGATAAGGACAACTCTCACTTTAGTGGTGACGTGGTTGGAGATTTTGAGTGGTTTGCGGCCAGGAAAGCATCCGATCTGTGTCTCATCAGATGCATTGGAAGTTAGAGGAAAGATTTGGGGTCTAACAGATACAAGAGTTCAGCTTCTGAGTATTCTGAAGAAACCTACGAATCAATGTCACTGGGATGAGGTGACAGGTTACAGATTGGGATCAAGCAGAAGCATAGTCAGTAAACAAGCCAAAGGTTAGTAACAAGTGATTACAGATTGAAATTAATCAGAAGCGTAGCCAGTAAAGAAGTCAAAGGTCAGTAACAAGTGGTTACAGATTGGGATCAAGCAGAAGCGTAGTCAGTAAACAAGCCAAAGGCTGGTAACAAGTGGTTACAGATTGAGATCAAGTAGAAGCTTAATCAAGGAACAAGCTAAAAGTCAGTAATGAGTGGTAGCAAAAATACGGACAGCAGCAGGAGTGACAAGAGCAAGATATTGGCTGGGGAGGGCACAATAATCTGGCAACAAAGAAATGCAGAGACATGGCTTAATGTGATTGTAAAGGAACATTTTTTCTTTAAAAAAATAACAAAAATGTCATACTTACCTGCTCTGTGCAGTAGTTTTGCTTGGAGCAGACAAAGATTCTCCTCTTCTGCCGTCCCCCGCCAGCGCTCTGGGCCTCTCCCCCTTGCCAAGCGCCCCCATAGCAAACTGCTTTCTGTGGGGGCACTCGTGCATGCTCTCTCCGGAGCCGGCTCTCTATGTCCATAAGACACAGAGAATGCAGCTCAGCCCTGCCCCCCGCTCCTGCCTCACTGACTGTGGTTGACAGCAGCGGGAGCCAATGTGATTTTAAATAATAGTGCTGTGCTCTCTATAATATAATAGTGTTTTAAAGAGTAAACATCAGAGGAGAGAAGAGCTGGGAGGATGCTGAGCTGTGTGTGAAGGATCTGTGGAAACCCCTGAGAACATCTATCATCCAGAAATGCTGGTAAAGCATTGGGAAATGTATAGAAATGCAGAGGACATCTAGTGGCGAACAAGAAGTATAGCAGTTTCACTGGAGGTTTAATACTACATGTTTTTTTCAAGTTTAATTCAGGTGAGAGGCTAAAAAGCACAGCGGTGACACATTGGATGAAGATAAGAATAATTCACACACAAACTTTTTGATCTATTGGGAAGGGATATCCCTTGGACATACATTACAATATTTTTTATATCTTTTTTTAAATGCTTATAATCAGTTTTTGTAATATGAGTCTGCTCCTTTTGTAATGTTACAATAATGTACTTTGGAGGATATATGGTATTACTTTGCACGTTTTTTTTTTTTGCATTTCAATATAGAGTTATGATTATTTATGAGAATTCCTGTACATAAGTCAATCGAGATTTACTCTTTAAAAAACTATTATATTATAGACAGCGCAGCATTATTCTTTAATCCCTTTATCTTTGCTATTAGCCGCAGATGGGCTTTTAAGTGCGAGCAGCAGTCTTTTACATTTTTATTTATACACACATACACAAGATAGCCCGAGAGCCATTACGCATTCTTTATACACAGCGGGAGCCAATAGCTCCTGCTTCTGCATTTTAGCCAATCAGGAGAGGGAGACTCCGAGAGCCTCGGGTCTCATGCACATTCCTGGATCAGGATCGGGGGGAGGGGGGGGTTCTGAGGGGGGAGCTGCACACTGAAGGTTTTTTACCTTCACACATAGAATGCATTAAGGTAAAAAAAAGCCTTTGGTCTTTAGCCTCGGTTCATACTGAGGCCATTTTGAAATTGTGCGTGTTCAGCTGAACTCTCGCGATTTCAAGCTGGCATTTCAGTCAGACTTCAGGGGGGATTTCACAGACATCTGTGTGGGTTCCTGCACAGATGTCTATGGAAATCGCCCCCCGAAGTCGCCAAAAGTAGAACAGAAACTATTTTTGGAAATCGGTGTTGCGCCGCAAACTTGGTGTTGCACCAATTCGGATGGTGCAACTGCCGGCAATTGACTCTGATTTGATATGTGATTTGACATGTCAAATCATTTGTCAAATCGGACCAATGTGAATGCGGGCTCACAACCACTTTAAATCGGGAAAGGTCATGGGAGGAGCAAAGAGTTCAAGGGTCACAAGAAGTAAGACACGAGGAAAGGTTGTCTAAGCAATCTGGCAGGGAGCTGTCCAGCATCTCAGGCTCAGCGAGAAGAGTTACTGCCAGACATAGCAGAGGTCCTGGCCCTAAAATTGTATACTTTTGGGAGAACCATTGCTTTTAAGTTGGAGTGCTGCCTTAAAGCGGTAATACGGCTTACCTGTAGGTAAAATGAATATCTCCTAAACCTGCACGGTTCAGGAGATATTCACCCTGCATGCAGCACCAGCGGCACATGCGCTCTGAAGGTCCTGTGGACCTTCAGAGCTCCTTTCCGGCTCCTTGCCGGAAAGTGAACTCCCGCACGCATGCGCTGGAGTGTCATCATCATGGCTCTGGCCAATCCCAGCCCCAGAGCCGCTGAACCCCGGAAGAGACGTTGATGGAACATGACAGTTCCTTTATCAGTGTCCGGGCGACCGTGTGGTGGCTTCGTTCTAAGGTATTTCATAATGTGCTAGTATGCAATGCATACTAGCACATTATGCCATTGTCATGCAGGGGTTTATTTTTTTATTTTTTTTGTACTTTGGGGATACTACCTCTTTAATGCCAGCCTTACATTATATGGCGCCTCAGCCCGCAGGAGCACTAGCAGGAGCTCTCTCTGGGTCCCCACATGGACGCAGTAAGCCCCGCCCACAAGTAGATTCAGATACACTATTAAATTGAAGCCAAACTCCAGCTCACTTTGCAGTTGCACAAGCAGTTACAGCAACAACTTTTTTTCTTTTGGGATAAAGGTTTTACACGCATAAATAAAATCTAATCATTGTAAGCAACCTTGTCAGTGGTAATTGGTTTGTCTCAGCACTCTAACTGCTAGATCTGCAGAAGCGCTTGAAAAAACAAACTTACTAGCTGGATTACCAGGGAAAAATAAAGGAAAGAAAGACTAAAAAATAAAACGAATAAAGCCATTACATTTAAGACTTTGCCAGCTGCAATATAATAAATGTTTGCTTTTGGGTTTAATACCGCTTTAACAAGAAAATTAAACAAAAGTACACTAGAAATAAAAGGTGGCAATACAAAAAGGATGCATGTAACAAATACAAACTATTACATTTCACAATATGCCATCTAGTGGCAAAACTGATAAAATACAGCCAGCTACAATATCGATTGTTAAAACTCCTCCTTACTGCCTGTTGAAATAAATGTAAATGCAGCCGTTTCCTGTGTTCACGCATTCCAAGTAATGGCCCCATGGCATTTCTCAGGGAAAGTTTCCTGATACTGATTACAGTGACTCATGCCTGTGTCATTTCTGTTGAAATTACCTGTTGTAGCTTCCACCTGAAACCTGTGTGACAGTTTACCAATGCAGGAGCACAATTAGGAAACAAGAACGTAGAGGGTTATTAGCCTATAAGACATGAATAAGAAGATAACCAGGTATATTTCATTGAAAGCCACAGATTTAGAGCCTAGTTGAACCCTTATCTTTCCGTAGTCTAATGCAGACAGGCTAGCTAAAAGGTAACATATGCATTGGTAAGTATTATTACTGCAGCCATCCTGTGCTGGCAGCACACTGGAGATTTGGACCTCTGCTTGTTCTGTCGAATAGTGCATCCCGTCGAAAAATGCCTCCGATGAGATCTGCGCATGCGCAGTACGTAACGTCATTCCAGCTGATCTATTGATACCTTGGTGTGACATCAACACTGTGCATGCGCAGATTGTCAGAGGCATTATCCGATGATCTGCAAAGCACGGAGGGAGAATCTAATTGTCCGATTCTGCCTCGCTCTATCTGCGCATGTGTAAGATCACCTAGAGTGACGTTACGTACAGCGCATGCGCAGATTGTCATAGGAATTATCTGAAGGGATGCACTATTCGACAGAACACTGCTCTCACACAGAGTGCAGCATTTCCAATCTCCAGCAGTCTTACACCCCCCCCCCCCCCCCGCAATGTGTTCCAATCACCAATGCTACTCAAGGAGTGTGATTTTGCTGATTGGAGTACCATACGGTGGGTGTGCTGTGTCCGTATGAGTAGTGGTCCAAATTCTCAGCATGATACCACCAGCTTAACTGTGTTAGACCTGTACCAGTATTTCCAGGCATTGGGCCTGATGTGGGTCTGCCATGGTTACCGTTTACACCAACAGCTTATTAAGCTTGTTGCCCAAGTGGGAGATCTGAGACAGTGAACAGTCCGGCATCTTTGGTTTTTAGTTTTATTTTATATGGGGATGGGAGAAGGGAATGAGTGGGATACTCCTCTGGCTCAACTAGGTACAAATCTGGGACACTTGAGAAAAATGCTGCCTGGCGCTGTCTTGGCGCCGGCTAAAGGCCGACCAACGCTTACTGGCGCTTGAAAATCTGACTTGCGGTCTGTGAACTAAAACTTGATTTTTGCTACTTCCTCACAGCTCAAAAGTCCTTTACACTGCTCCCTGTAGTCTTCACTGACTGAGGTAGCTACTTGCAATGCTGCTGCAACACTTAACACTTTACACTTCAGGGCCCAACCGATGGCACCCCCTTTACTCTTCAGGGTTATCACTGACACCCCCTTTACTCCAATCCTGCACTGGCTAGCTAGCTCCTGGGTCCCACTGACCTTCTCCGAAGTGGTCCCTTCTGCTAGGCAGAGCCCCAGGGGCAGTTTGCAGTACTCACGACACAGAATTCTTTCCTGAAACCCGACCCCCAATGCTCCGCTGGTCCTCAGCACACCTGGATCCTCACTGCAGCTCAGCTCAGCCCTGTGTCCACTCAGGCCAGCCACCTGGGACACCCATTCTTCCTGACAGGAGGAGAGACAGCCGTCACCTCCCTCCTGAGACTCTGCTCCCGCCAAAGACACTCTGTCTTGTGCTCCCCACTGACTTATACCCCCTCCCAGAATGCCTTGCGGCAGAATCTGCCCTTCCAGGATGGATACAAACCCTGGTGTGCTATTGGTCAGGTTTCCTCCACTGCCCAATGATTGGGATACAGTGGGGAGTCTCCCCAACACAACAGGCACACCTGGGAACACATGACAGCCTAGCTGAAAACATGGCCATGCTGATAAGCAGACAAGGTCCACTATACTTTACCTAGCACCTACATTGGAGGGTGCTACAGACAAATCAGAGATAAGGGTTCAGCTGGGCTTTAGAAATATTGAAAACCACTTTTAAAATGACCTTATCGTGTTAACTCTTATACGTGATTTTAATGAGTTGGTTTAGATAAATCATTCAAAAACCACTAATGCTATGAGGTTCATATAGAATTTAGATGGGGAATGAGTGCACATGACGATCTTTGTTGATAATCTTTCTGACAAATCATTGAAGCATCGGTTGGACACGGAAGGTAGGGGGTGCCATGTGCAGAAATTCCTAATGCTGGCCTATGTTAGGAATAAACAGTGGTAATTATTGTCCAGGAATATCCAACTCAGCAAATTAAATCTCTGCACTTGGACAAGACCTACAGACATAATATCACTGCCCAATTATAACTAGCCAAATCTGCCAAATGTTCTCTGTGGGCAAGTTTAGAATTTCATAAAGGTACTTCTGTATATACTTTATATGCTTTATATGCTTGATGAAACCCTTGTCTTAATTCACATAGGTTCCAGGATGAAAATATTTAATGGACATGAAGCTGCTCGTTTCTCCAGACCTTACATGGCTCTCATAAGGTTTGAAAGAGAGGATGAAGAAGTAATCTGTGGAGGAAGTTTAATAAAAGAAAGATGGGTGTTAACTGCTGGCCACTGCGATATGTAAGTCCACCTCCTGAGTCTGACTGCATGGAGACAGGTGATTTCTGCTATTGATAGAATGAAGGGGAGTATACTCCGCTTCATCCCATCTACTCAGTTTGTAGCCCCCTGTTATACAAAAACTGTAGATATTGTATGTGAAGGTTCTTGTTTATCCAGGTAATGATTTAGCTAGTGGTAGTGAATACCTCACATCTTTTTGAGATGGGAACGAGGTACATGTAGGTATAAAAAGTGTGTCGGCCTAGGACACACCCCCTGCCAGAATTTTACACAAAAAATAAGATTGGTTAAACCCACAGATGCTTTTTTTTTTACTTCTACTATACCTGGGAAACACTTTTTGAAAGATAAATAGTGCATTTTATATACAACTATATAGATCAGACCAAAAATGATGGACAAATGAGGGGGGTTATGCACACCTATATGCAGGAACTCATAGGCTTTTTTTCAGACATAGAGGGGGAACTCTGCAGCACTGTTTTACCTGTAGCACATATCAGAGTCTCATGTAGATAGCCTTCTGATGCATTGTCTGGGTAGCACAAAGCTAGCTCAGTGTTCACCTTGCCAACAACACACACAGTTCATATTTTTATTTTTTTTTTTTAGTGATAGTGGTGTAGTGCAATCCCTCAGAGGGCCTTCCTACCCTGATCCAGTGATGACCGACCTTGTACCTAAAGTCAAGTAACACAGCACCCCCAAGGCCAATGCTCGACTATTTTGGGACCTATGCAAGACCGGCTACTTGCACCCACTCAAACTATCAATCAAAATCCACATCCCCATGTGTTTCCTATTGATCAATTAGGTTTATTAATTAATTAATTCATTCATTAATTAATTAGTTTTTATATTATTCCTATCAGGAGAGATTGATAGGGAATAAATTGATCCTTTATGGAAGGATATGGCCACCATATGATATGTAATGAACTGCCCTGAAATATGTGATCAGTAAAATCCGAAGCTTTCATTCATGTCTGATGTGTAGAATGTAACAGATATTTCCAGCTGATGTGATCTGGGGTGTCCGGATAGGTGCCGGGCTCACGTGTTCAGGAATGTCTCCACATACACACGGATATCGGAGGGAGGGGAGGGGTTAAGTAGCTCCTGCCATCTTTGCAGAGGACAGATTTGGTTGCTGTGATACTGGGCAGCCAATCAACTACATCCAGCTCACCCAGCCTTCCCTGACTGCCATATATGGATGGGGATTCTGCGGGGTGCTGTGTTTCGCTCCATATAAGGAAAGGAGAATAAATCGGTGATCTACCTATGTCTTCTTATGTGTCAATGAAATGAGGGAGGGGGCTGTGTGTGTCCGCCCTCATGGCTCCTACATACTGCCACGGGGATGCCATCATCACATTACTCTACATATAAGATTTACTGTGAATGAGGAGTCCAGCCTGAGATCCGTCTCTCGGATATAATCCAACGCAGAGAGGAGGATTGGTGTCCAGTGTCCACTGATGCCTTGTCATCACACAGACAGACCTGACATCCACAGCACATTTCCTTATAAGGACATGCTGGCTACAGGGTGGGGGCAGGGAGCTGTCATTGTAATATCTGATCACAGACACCTCCTACACCATAGTAGGGAAACCAGTGGCTGTGGCTGCATCCTAGGCGGTTGCCTAGTTCGTCTAACGGTAGCGCCAGCCCTGAGCAGCCCCCTGGAACTTCTATTCCCCCAGCTCACTGGGCTCTTGGTACAAGTCCTGGGGCTCTTACAGCAGCAGCCCTGAGCTATCTAACTTGGCTCCCAGCCACTCACTGTGCACTCCCGCCGGACCACACACACCCGCTTACCATTAGGGTCCCAGCAGCTTTGAGAGGGGTGGGCGGGTCTATAGTCTGGGCTCTGTGGTGGCCAATGAGAATCAACCTGGCCCTGTTGCTAGTGACAGGTATTCTCTTTAGGTGTGCAGTAGCCAACGAATGTCCTCTTCTGCCTCTCCTCTATTTCTGCGCTTTGTCTCCAGACGGGGTGGGAGCTATAATCTGAGGATGGAGGAAGAATGCTCTGCTAATCAGAAGATGATATACTGGAATTGATCTTTACCATTTAGCTGCCTTTGTGATGTTTACATGTTTACCACAGTGGCTGAGGCAGTTTTAGTACAATAACCTCCAATCAAATACACATTAAACACTTTTGTGACAGGAGTAACTTTGGATGGGGGGGGGGGCGTGGAACACAGCTTACCTTAGAGAGGTTGGGAAATCCCTGTCTTAGCCCCCTAGGCCCCTCTTATGTGTAAATCCCCCTGTGTCTATTAGGGACACAGGGTGACCAAGGAAATGGAGAGGTACTTAATGGACACTGAGAATATGATTTGGATTACTTCAAATGGGACAGTAATATTAATCAACCATATATATCAAGAAATATATGAAGACTGTTCCTGGTCTGTTTGATTCTAAACATGTTTATTGAAAGAGCTAATCACATTGGCCTCTGTTCCATGTTCATCAATGTCAGAGACTGACATTCTGTCACTGGTGGTCTCTTCCTATTGTCTGTGTTGTGATGTGTTGTCTGTTAAGCCTGTCTGTCCCATTGGTAATTGTTAATGAACTCACATGTTGTTTCTGTTCAGATGGCTAGATATTTAGTTTAGATTAATTCTATTTCTGTACACAATTTCATCTGCATATGATAATGTAATCAGGCACCTGACCTGGTGGGGTAATCTGATCAGGAGGGGATGTCCATCCTGTTTATATATTCGATGTGGGTTGTTCAATAAAGAGTCCAGTTCTCTACTAGCTAAGTTCCATCTAGTTTTGTATGGGGGGCGGCTAGAATATCTGATACCTATGTTCAAGACTGGAGGAAGCCATATACTGACGGAAGCCCACAAACACAGTGTGGGTCACGGTTTGTTACAACATTAAAGGAGGCTTCCAATGGTAGGTCTTTTGTTTTTGTTTTTCTGAAGGTAGGATGCTCTCGATAAGATTTAACTAATTTCTAATTTCCCTAAAGCCCATAATTAGCACACACAAACATAATGTATCCAAATCTCTACTAAGTTTAAGACTAAGTTCACACTGGCAATAAAAGCAGGTTTTTGAGAGGCAATAAAAACGCGCCTCAAACGCCTGTGCAAATGATACAATAGACAGCACATAGTGCTTTTCACACTATCAAAACATGAAGCGTTATCGTCCCGTCGCTTCAAAATTGAAGCCTCATGTCGAGTCAGGAGACGCTTGAAGCCTTTCAATGCCTCCCATTCAAGTCTATGGTGTCGCTTCGCAAATGCTCTGGCAGGCAGTTGCGGTGCGGTTGCGGGGTGTTAAGATTAGTTTATTAACTGTAATGGAATAGGAATTTGTGGAGAAGTTTTAACGCACCTTGGCGCTCGTTAAACGCTTCAAAACTGCCCATAGGGCATTTGGGGAGCATTTTTAACTCGTCATTAATGCTTGTAAAAATGCCAGTCTAAAGCCCATACTAAAGCTCATTAACACAAGTCTAACGCACATACTAATGCTATAGGAGCATTTGTTAAGCTTTAGAAATTTAGTCAAGTGTGAACAAGACCTTATGCATACAAGTGTGTAAACTGCTAATAGCACATGCATCTAAACTTAAACTTAAACACGTACACCTGGGTATTCATTATTGGTGCTTATCCATCTGGAGAGATGTGGATAAGAATATGTAGTCAAGTGTATGTAAACCCTAAAAGTGAACTTCTTGTATTTTCTTCCTTTGGTTTGTCAAATATTCTATATCTGTCCAATGAAGAAAAAAATTAAGAAAAATGACTGGTCAATTGTAGCACTAACCCCGCAAGGGCTGCAGATGACTGGTTTCCCCTCTCCTGCACAGTCAAGCGACAAGCTTTTTCCCCTTTCATCCAGACACAAGGAATAGTCTTTGAGCTTGGTTTTTTGTTGTTTTATTAGGGGTAATAACTTAGATGGGGAATATAGGAATTATGGGATGCCCAGCTTGATTAAAACATTTAACCAGGGACAACTTCCTCCCTATGTACAAGATCTTGAGCGGTCCTCCTTTCTCAGCACTGACAGTCTCTTAAGATGAAATACAAAAGCCCCTTAAGGACTAGAAACTCTCAGACCCCTAGAAAGTAGCCCTTTGTGTAGTAAGCATAATCCAGGAGTATTTCCCACTCCACTGTAGAAAATCCCACACAGCTCTACTGTCTGCAGGACTACAAGCCCACCTGGCTGTTTCTCCACCAGCCCACCCGGCTGCTCCAAAGATCTTACAGGGCAAGGGACAGGAAGGGTTAAGCACATCACTGTCCTCCAGAAACGCTTGCTACATGTGGCAGTCTCTCCCCTTGTGAATCCTTGGGTGTGCTGATGTACTCACATTGTCATCCATGCTCCCTGCTACTCCTTAGCCAAGATTCCTTTCAAACTGCACTGCCGTCAGGATCCTCCCAAGCCAGCCCAAGCTCCAGCCTAGAGGAGAGATCCTCCCCAGACTTAGGGGTTCCCTCCCAGGCCACCTGAGACAGTCTTGTCAGCACTCCATCTTCCACTTAAATCCCCTGCTGGCATGACTCATCCATATTTAAGGGATGGCTTGGTCACCCTGCAAGACCCACTGCCTGGGGATTGGCCAAGCTCCCCTAAGTATGCAGATCAATCCTCCTGGCCTCCGCCCTCTAGCTTATAGAAGTTTCTCTAAACTTCCAGAACCAGGGGGAGGCACCAGGGACCTGCCTCTGTGAGTCATACAGCCTGTCCTGCAGTAATCCCTGACCCAGATTCCAGACTCACACTTACTAGGGGCCATACAAATAAATTTACCTGTTCTAACCTAATAGCACACTAGAGGGTGCTACATAATACTACCAGACATATTGTGAGGTGATAACCTCCTGGGCTCTTGGTTTCTCCTGATTGTTATCAGCACTGTTTCCAGTTCTCTTCTGTGAAATACAGGACACCCCCCCCATATTATGTAGAATTGGGGGGGGGGTGTTCTGTGGAAAAAACCTGAATAAATAGAAACTAATGCAGCCACCACATCTAAAGACTAGTAAACTACAATATGTTAATTTTTTCTTCTTGCAGTGGGTCCCAACCCCCCTTCTGCACTGCAAGGGTTGAATGCTTGTTTAAGTGGAGCTCCACCCAAATAGGGAAGCTCCACTTATTTGTCTCCCCCCCCCCCTCCGCTTCCAAATTTGGTAATCCAGAAGTTCACCCCCCTCCCTTCCCCCACCGTCCAGCCATTCACAGATTGCAGGGCTTCACTGCCGGTTTCCCTTACTCGAAATGGGGATGGCAGCACCCGAATGCCAATTGAAAAATCGGCTTGGGTAAAGACACGGCTGTATTTGTGGACATGTAAGTGTCCTAAAAGTAAATGTCAGCACCTACAGTAATTTTTCTGACGGAGCCTGGAGCTACCCCTCTAAGTCTCGGGGTAAAGGGGTGAAAAGTAATGCTTATGCTTCACTCTGGCAGGTTCCCTCAGTCTCTATGACCAGTCCAGTAAAGCCTCCTCTCTAAAGTGCACCTGGATGGGTCAAATACCTGCCTCCCCTAACAGCCCTGCATTGCATGCGATGGTGCTGAAGGACCGCCACAAATTGGACCAATGTAACAATGCAAATGTCCTTATCTGGAATTCAGCTTTAACATAAGTTACAGCCTCTTCATCTCCCCCTAGAGTTAAAGAGCATTTCTTGGTCCATCTGGAATTTTGAACAAGCAAATATTTTCTAAATACAAGTGCATTGCGCAATCTTGTGCCTGTTCACACCATGCCCACACATGAATTGCACATGAACTATATGTACTGTACTGCTTTTGGTGCAGTGCGATTTTAGCCTATTCAAAATTAATGGGCTAAAATCGCACCGCACAGAACCACATGTGAATTGCACAGGAACACACCGCATGTGTAGGCATGGTGTTAACCAGCCCTTAATTTTGGCATGTTTTGTGTATTTTTTCCAAATCAGTGCAGTAAGCTAATATGAAACGTTGCCACTGTGCAGGAGCTTCCTGCAAAAAGACCAGTCATTGCTGCCTTCTCTTTTTGTGCAGGGAGACTAGTCTTGCATAGACACATGCAGTTTGTTTCAGTCCAAAAACTGGACAACTTTTTGTTTATTCAGGGATTCGGATGTATCCCCACCTCCTTGTGACATCACTGACAGGGCCATGCTGAGTCGATTTCATCATAAGGGGCGGGGTCATCTGCTGACATCATCGGGTGTCTCCACCCCTTTGCTATTTAAGAAATGTCAGGCAGAGGAGCAGACAGTCCGCGGGAGCCTTTGAAGAGAACAGAGGTTTTTGGGTTTTTTCTTTTTTTGGGCGGGCATGTGTGGCAGGCAGTGTGATTGATGATGGATCTACACTGGGGGACATTGATTTTGATTTTTTAATAAAGAAACTGTCAAAAACTCCTATGTAGTGTCTTTATTCACTTTTTACTACGTACCCTATACTCATTCACATAAATGGGGGGGGGAGCCGGGATCTTACAGATTTCGATAAGCCTCCCTCCCACAGACCCCTACAAGCATAGCCCAGGGTTGTGAGGAAGAGGCCCTTGTCCCTATCAACATGGGGGAGGGGGGCCCCATGCCCTTTTTTAAAAAAAAAATTGGTATGGGTTTGACCTTAAAATCTATACCAGACCCAAAGCTATTCTTCACATGGAATTTGAATTGGTCAATCATTATTCGACCAATCCGAATTCGAATCATACCAAAAATGTGGAACTCGTTAGAAAATTAATAAACTAAATGAATTGCAAAATGAATCAATGAAACAAAATTAGTAACCTAACGAATCTATCCAAAATGGGACAAATTTTTGCGTTCTGCACCTGTCTAGTCTTGTATCCATCCCCCCCCACCTGAAGTTATCTGCACACAGCCTAGAAGGAGCTAGTTGTAGGCTTCTCTCACATCTCTGCTCTCTGCTCACGCTATGTACAGCACAGTGATGATGTCACTGCTACTTTATCAAGGTAATTTGCAAAGGTATTTGGAGCACACAAAGTAGACTTATATCCTTTGTTACAATTGAGGAATGTATTCACATTAGAGTTTTTATCTCCGAAGTTGAGCTTTAGAAACCATAAATGGAAGCCTGAATAAATGCTTCTAGTTGTCAGCAGAAGACTGTTTTTATCATCCTCCCAAGATGTCCAGGCTTAGGCACAGCCACCTGAGTGGAATTCAAGGACTGCTCTTCATTGATAAAAAGGCACATAATGTTGCTGTATAATGTAATTCATCATTAATTTAGTCGTGCAAACTTGAAAGGTTACGAACAGATCCATTTATAGAGACTTTTTATTTTCAGTAACCTCAGAGCTGATACTGATGATACTGTAATGTTACTGTAATGCAGAACTGTTTTTTCTGCCACAAGATGGCAGCATCTCGCAATTTAGTAATTACACAACCCATACAGAAAATGCTGGGAACTCTGGGACTTGTATGCTGTAAACAGGATTCTTTCATCCAGATTAGCTGGGGCTGAACTACACTGTCCATGAGGACTCGCAAAGGGGCGGGAGCATTTAAAAAGAGAAAAGCCCAGGGACACAGGGGAAAGAGACTGTGGAAGAGACTGTGTTGGAGGCTAGACATGAGATCCAGGTGGGCTGAGCCGGGAAGTCGCAAAAGCCTCCAGAGAGCCGATCATCCTGAGGAGGCAGGTAGCGCAACCTGCGGCCAGACAGATTAGGTGATCGCCACCTTCACAGCCACCCCAGAGGAAGACAAAGGAGGGACCCCCCTCCACATTGAAGGACATCCTTCATTCTGCTGCGCTGTGGAACCAGATGAGAGGGTTCTTAACCTCTTGCCGACCACCCGTCGCATATATACAGCGGCAGGCTGGCTCAGCTGCGTGATCCTGGGGGCGATCGCTCCCCGTTGAGAGAGAAGGATGGTCGGCTGTTGTAAACACAGCAGACCGTTGTTCTCTCTGAAATAATCACATAGTGCCTGTGATCCTCCTATATAGGATCACAGGTCTCTGTGGTCATTTCACATGTCCCTCCCCCATACAGTTAGAAAACACTCCCCTAGGCTCACACTTAACTCTTTGATCACGCCTAGGCTAACCCCTTCCCTGCCAGTGTCATTATTGCAGTAACAGTACATATTTTTAGCACTGATTACTGTAGTAATGTTACTGGTCCCCCAAAAGTGTAAAAAATGTCAGTTAGGGGTCCAATCTGTCCGCTGCAATGTCGCAGTCCTGCTAAAAATTTTAGATGGCTGCCATTACTAGTAAAAGAAAATAAAGAAAAATAAAAACGACATAAATCTAGTTTTTAGACGCGATAACTTTTGCGCAAACTAATCAAAATACGATTATTGCAATTTTATCTACCAAAAATATGTTAAAGAATACAAATTGGCCTAAGAGGATGAACAAAATTGATTTTTAAATACATTTTTTTGGGGAATGTAATATAGCAGAAAGTGAAAAATATTGTTTTTTTTTTTGTTGTTTTTTTTTCGAATTGTCGCTCTTTTTTTGTTTATAGCGCAAAAAATAAAAATCACTGAGATGATCAAATACCACCAAAATAAAGCTCTATTTGTGGGGGGAAAAAAAGGACATCAATTTTATTTAGGTACATCGTCGTACGACCGCACAATT
Source organism: Pelophylax lessonae (assembly GCF_965119305.1). Taxonomy (NCBI): domain Eukaryota; kingdom Metazoa; phylum Chordata; class Amphibia; order Anura; family Ranidae; genus Pelophylax; species Pelophylax lessonae. The sequence continues at coordinate 101,910,754 of NC_138768.1, forward strand.
GTCTGTTAAATTAACGCAGTGCTGAATTGCAAAAAATGGCCTGGTCATTAAAGGGGCAAATCCTTCTTGTCCAGAAGTGGTTAACCCATGCAACGCTGCCATTGCACTTTTGTCTGTTGTTTGCATCCAGTTGCTAGAGTCTAGAACAGTTTACAATACAGGCTTATATCTTTAGGCACAGGCTTTTTAACCCAACCAGTGCTGCAGCAAAGAAGGTATTTCACCTTAATGCATAGAATGCATTAAGCCTTTTATCGCCCTAGATGTTAACCCCTTCCCAGCCAATGTCATTAGTACAGTGACAGTTTGTACACAACAGTGTATATATTTAGCACTGATCACTGAATTAGTGTCACTGGTTCACACAAAGTGTCAAAGGTGTCAGTTAGTGTCAGATTGTCCGCCATACTATCACAGTTCTGTTAAAGGTCACTGATTGCCTCCATTACTAATATAAAGTATATACTATATACCATAGTTTGTAGATGCTATAACTTTTGCACAAACCAATCAATATATGCTTATTGGGATTTGTTTATCAAAAATATGTAGCAGAATACATATTGGCCTAAATTTATGAAGAAAATATATATTTTTTTACATTTTTTATTGGAAATGTTTTATAGCAGAAAGTAAAAAAATATTGTTTTGTTTTCTTTTCTAAATTTTCAGTCTTTTTTTATTTATAGCACATTAAAAAAAAAAAAAAAGCTGGTGATCAAATACCACCTAAAGAGAGCTCTATTTGTGGGGAAAAAATTATATAAATTTCAGTACAGCGTTGCATGACCACGCAATTGTCAGTTAAAGTAAAGCAGTGCCAAAAAGGAAAAAATGGTCTGTTAATGAAGGGGAGGTCAAGTGATTAAAGGGGAAATCTGTTTGCCATTCTACCATTATTTGTGCAACTCAGTTTCTTCAGAGATGCTACTTCTCTATTGTGCACCAACGTAAGGGCCCCAACTAGCCGGCAGAAGAGTTTTTCATGTTCTTGGGGTATCTGCTAAAAATGTATTTGCCTAAATTCCTGAGAGTTAAACCGTGACTTTTCTCTCTGAGAGCCCGCAAGTGAGTTAGCACAGTGTTTTTTCTTTCTTTCTCATCTCTTTTGCTCAATTGGGAAAAAATCTTCTCTCCTCTCTCTCTTCTCATGTTTAAATCTTCAGTGCTGCAGGATGGGAGAGAGTGGCATAAAGTGGCACTGTATTGTGCAATGGTGCCTGTTTTGTTTTTTTTGCCATCTGAAAGACTCAGCCAATTGCCTGTTTTACCATTTCTGTGGCACTTCAACAAGTTAAACATTTATCTTATGAGTGTGTACGTGTTTATCCTTAGTGTGATAAAGGTATTTCAATGGTGTCAGCAAGGGCAATGTTCTGCTCAGGGCTCAGTAATGAACAGGGTACCCAGTATACTCAGTGGCTCCTAAGGGGGTAGTGCTACAATGGTAACACTGTTCATCAACAGGGGTTTTGAGTAGTGAGGCCCCTGCCAATCAACAGCAGAGTAATCTGAGGACAAGCTTTACTCTTCTGTCTGGAAGTGGAATCCTATGCTGTATGTACTATGTTCATATGTCCAGGTTAGTTAAATTCAAAATGGTACAAGAAACAACTCTCATTATTCTCTTTTAGGTTTGGATGGAAAAAAACAGTAATTCTTGGAGCTCATTCCAGCGAAGAACCAGACAGGTGGTGGCAAATATTTCGTTTGGAAAAATCTATTGTGCACCCAAGTTATAACAAGACAAGTTTAAATGGTGACCTTCGGTTACTAAAAGTAAGAGCATTGTTGGTTTCTTTTTTTTTTTTTATAAGTAATTTTTAGTGGAAAAAATGTCAACTCCAATTGTACAATTTTCAGACATACCCTCACCTGCATTTTTCTGCCATTTTAAACTGGATGTTGTAAGGGGGGATGGGTGCGCTGATAGTGTGTTGAAGCTGCTCCCGGTATTCAGTGCTTTTGAATATAGATAAATGTATATGTGGTGTGGGGTGCGCTAAACAACAAATAAATAATGAATATATAACATATATCTATGTGTGAACCAAATCAACAAAAGTAAATATATATAACATATATCAATCTGTGAAGCCAATTAATAATGCAAATCAATTGGTGCATAAACATAAAAGTTCATAAGTGTCCATAAATATTTTGCAGGTGAGTAGAATTGTATTCTATCCGAATAATACGTGTATCCACCACCGAGTGAAATTCATCCTTACCAAACGGAAATAAATAAGGTGCAACTATATTTTCTTGTGCTGAAAAAATATCCAATCTCCTTGTGAACAAACACCACGTGTAAATCACCAAGAATTAGCCTCTTACCAGATGGTAATAGGTATGCACTTGTTCAGTGAAACCACCGCCTTGCTTCCTCTTTAAAATCCTGAAGTGGGATGTAGAACCGCTCTACCTTTCTTTCTCCACTAGATGGCAACGGGTACCAGCAAGAAACACAGCCTCATCCTTCTTTACAAGCTCACAAAACCACCGTGTATTAAAGGAAAAAAAGGGCTAATAGTGTATTACCCTTGAGATTTATTCAAAAAACAGTTGATAATGCACTTACAATTAGATGTCTTGTATTCAGCATAAACATAGGCATACGAATTCCTGCAAAGGCTTGCGGCCGGCTGCAGCACGGACCGCAAGTTGTGTGTGACGTGTGCGCCTCCTAATCTGACCGGTTTCTTCCCATAGGACTTCTACTGAGACAGTAGAAGTCCTATGGGAAGAAACCGGTCAGATTAGGAGGCGCACACGTCACACACAACTTGCGGTCCGTGCTGCAGCCGGCCGCAAGCCTTTGCAGGAATTCGTATGCCTATGTTTATGCTGAATACAAGACATCTAATTGTAAGTGCATTATCAACTGTTTTTTGAATAAATCTCAAGGGTAATACACTATTAGCCCTTTTTTTCCTTTAATACACGGTGGTTTTGTGAGCTTGTAAAGAAGGATGAGGCTGTGTTTCTTGCTGGTACCCGTTGCCATCTAGTGGAGAAAGAAAGGTAGAGCGGTTCTACATCCCACTTCAGGATTTTAAAGAGGAAGCAAGGCGGTGGTTTCACTGAACAAGTGCATACCTATTACCATCTGGTAAGAGGCTAATTCTTGGTGATTTACACGTGGTGTTTGTTCACAAGGAGATTGGATATTTTTTCAGCACAAGAAAATATAGTTGCACCTTATTTATTTCCGTTTGGTAAGGATGAATTTCACTCGGTGGTGGATACACGTATTATTCGGATAGAATACAATTCTACTCACCTGCAAAATATTTATGGACACTTATGAACTTTTATGTTTATGCACCAATTGATTTGCATTATTAATTGGCTTCACAGATTGATATATGTTATATATATTTACTTTTGTTGATTTGGTTCACACATAGATATATGTTATATATTCATTATTTATTTGTTGTTTAGCGCACCCCACACCACATATATATTTTAAACTGGATCTCTAGTCTTCACATCCTCCAAAACCCTCTCCCACTAGAAGTCTAAGCCCCGGGCCAGTGGAATGATGTCTTCTAGGGGTGGTGCCATTACTGGCTGGGTTGAATGGTGCTGGTATTGGATTGAATTGAGTTGTTTTTTTTTTTTGTTTTTTTGTTTTTTTTTTTGTTTTGTTTTTTCTTCTAATCTATTCATTATTTGTGATTTTTTTAATCTTATCCAATAAACAATTCTCTACAAATTTGCCATAAAAGTCAAAACCTGATGTTTGGTAAAGCAGATAGCTTATAGATTATATGTGGCTTCACCATCTGTACTTCCGTTTCATCATTTTTATTCTTCTCTTCATTCTATTCTAGGCACTTTTCCAAGGCTGCAGAATGTTTGTAGTGTAGAGTGCTCTATATCACATTGTATATTTGGTATTTTAGCATTATTGTTTTATTTTATTTCAGTTAAGGAAAAGAGCAATTCTAACAAAAGCTGTTCAACTTTTACCATTACCAACAACATTTGAGGACCCTAAAGAAGGCCGTACATGTGAAACAGCTGGATGGGGACAGACAGAAAATGCTGAAACATCAGATAAATTGTTGGAAGTTAATGTCACAGTTTTCGATAGAGAACAATGTGCCAGGCACTGGAACAAGCGCACAGCTAATATAACAGAAAACACGGTTTGCACCATTGTAAGACCTGGAGGTGGAGACACATGTGGAGTAAGTTTAAATCTCTGCTGCCTTTCTCTTAAATCATGGAAGTTACAAATGATAGCCAGAATCTGTATTAATAGTATGCTGTCTGTGGATCTACTGCAGCCTTCTTCAAGCAGGATGCCTTGTCTGTGGATCTACTGCAGCCCTATTCAACCAGGGTGCCTTGAGGTTTCTTCAGGGGTGTCTTGGCAAAATGCCTAAAAATGTATGAAAATTTTATACAAGCCAGCAGGTGGATGAAGCCTGCCTTTTAGTTACACAAAAAGTCACGGGTTTTTAGGTATCAGGACAATATCCCCCCAGGCGAAATCCCCCCGAACAATATCCCCCCGGAAAACATCCCCCTGGACATAATCCCCCCTGGACAACATCCCCCCGGAAAACATCCCCCTGGACATAGGGTTAGAGGGGGGATATTGTACGGGGGGATATTGTCCAGGGAGTATATTGTACGGGGGGATATTGTCCAGGGAGTATATTGTCCGGGGGGATGTTGTCCAGGGGGGATATTGTCCGGGGGGATATTATCCGGGGGGATAATGTCCGGGGGATATTGTCCGGGGAGATATTGTCCTAGAATCTGGTTTTTATTATGCACCATTACATTTTTTTCGACACTGGCATCCTAACAACCAACGATGTCATCCATTGATAGGGAGGATGTCTGCCGCCTCCACAACATCCTTGTTTGACCACCCCCTGCCCCCCCCACCAGCACTGGGGTCAGATTATTCTGACTGATGGAGAGAAAATTGAGAAGAAGAGAAACACTGGAATACTAGTCAGTACCAGTGTGCAAAACTGTATTTGCTTTGGAAGAATAAATCACCTCTAACGTTGGGTGTCCTACATGTGTGGATATTGCTGCATTATGTAAAACTATTAGAATCGTTTTTTACATTTTAGAATGGGGTGCCTCGAGACTATCAATAATTTTAAAGGGTGCCTTGAGATTGTCTCTAATTTTAAAGGGTGCCTTGACTGAAAAAAGATTGAGAAACACTGATCCACTGTATTGTCCTATTTATTCTACTTATACATTTTACCATCTGATCATAAGGTTTCTGTTTAAATTTTCAGTTTTTACATTTAGATAATTTAATGGCAGTGTAGTAAATGCCGGTCTTCCAATTGGCCACAGGGTGGTCACCTTAGTCTACAGGGAATTGTCAACAACCAGTTTTCCCCTTTAGCATAGGCCAAGAGTTTAGGCATACTGTGCATATGCCATTTATTTATTCATCCTACCTCAAGGTTGCTAGGTACACTTTCTGCCAGTCATATATGTTATAAAAGGGGCATAAAAGGTCAGGAGGTTGGTGAATAGGAGGCTTAGTCATAGGTGCATTTCATACATTCCCCCCTGGTGAAAGCCTGGGGCTTCTTCACTGGAATGTAAGATTAGGGCATGTCCTATGTGTGGAGATGTCTGATCTATATTCCTCTAAGTTAAAGGGCACAGGTCTCACTCAGTGGATCCCCACTCTGTAATTTCTATGTAACTGTGTTTTCTTTATGTTATTTTGGGACTCCACACAGAGAGAGTGGCTGCATTTACAGAACCTAGTTTAGTTGAATTGTTCAGTACAGCATCACAATAGTCTGGAGCCGTCTAGACATTTTGGACTTCCAAACTAATGAGAACTTCCTTTGGTAGGGTTCCTTTATGGGCTTCTAGAGGGGAAAGAGCAAGTGAGGGCCATCCCAGGAGCAGCACTCCAAAGGCACTATATTAAAGCATTCACGTGTGCCATTGGGGCACCACCCACTGCATGTGTGGTGTGCTTGCAGTCTGTTCAGTTTCCCTTCATAATGTGTTTATTTTGGTTTCGTCTGGGATATTCAATTTATTTTATTTTACTGCCTAAAATAAAATTCTGACTTTTTCATACATCATCAGTTTTTCAGAGGCAGTTGAGCAGCATTGTCTAGGTGTTCAGGAGGTGATACTGCAGACTTCTGAATGCGGTTTCTTTCCAGTCCAGTGGGGGATTTTGCATTGCATTACTGTGCCACAACCACATACCAAGCTGTTGTTGGTGCAGTCTCATTGACTTCATTGGGTGAGTTTGGCAAGCAGCACTTCCTGCCAAATGTGACATGTTGATGCACCGTGAAGCAATGTGCACAGGCCTGAGTGTCCGCCATATTATTTTGTAGATGTGTGGCCAGGGAGCCTGCTTTTACTGCCTCTATGTTGCCCATGTGAACCCAGCTTTAAAAAGAAGACAAAGGATGCCTGTATACCAGCAATGAAAGAACAGAGCAAAATATAGTAATTGAAAAGTATATTCTGGTTGAGTAGTGATTGCAATGTGTAACTGCAGACACAATCTCACAACCCTCTAGTACTGCTGTCAGTTTGACCAATGTTCTTATTTATGGCCATAAAGAAGGTAGGGGAGAAGCCAAATTCTACTTGTACCTCCTATCCAGTGGAAGAACAATAGCAGTTGATCATGTCAAGGGTGGTCAGGCATTGGGTTCCCTCAAGGGATCAACTTTTATGAACTTTTGTCCAGATTTAGTACTCAGTTGAATGACATCTATGTCTGTGAATACAATTAAGGTACCAACAAAAATCTCTTTAGAGTCAGAATAGCAATGGTTTGTAAGCCTTCCCGAGCAGCAGACATACTCTGCCCTGGTCTGTATGGGGGGAACTAAGTGCCTTGTTTTTCTCTGGGAGACCCAGCACTAGGAGGACTGTCCTAAAGTAATACTAAACAATATCCTTATACTCCAAAAATAATTCATAAACATCCACCACTTCATAACCCTGTAATCCATTTTGATGACTATGTACCTACATACAGTGAGACCATGAAGAATGAAAACAACCACCCTGTAACAGTTAGTTGGATCATAGTAGCATAAAAAAAATAAATAAAGGGATTTGGAGATTTGGCTGACAGCAATAGAAGGTACTTTTTAAGTTAACACAACAGCAACCCATACACATTCCAAATGAATGAATATACAGTTAGGTCCATAAATATTGGGACATTGACACAATTCTGATATTTTTGGCTCTATACACCACCACAATGGATTTGAAATGAAACAAACAAGATGTGTTTTAACTGCAGACTTTCAGCTTCAATTTGAGGGTATTTACATCCAAATCAGGTGAACGGTGTAGGAATTACAACAGTTTGTATATGTGCCTCCCACTTTTTAAGGAAACAAAAGTAATGGGACAGATTAACAATCATAAATCAAACTTTCACTCTTTATTACTTGGTTGCAAAGCCTTTGCAGTCAATTACAGCCTGAAGTCTGGAACGCATAGACATCACCAGACGCTGGGTTTCATCCCTGGTGATGCTCTGCCAGGCCTCTACTGCAACTGTCTTCAGTTCCTGCTTGTTCTTGGGGCATTTTCCCTTCAGTTTTGTTTTCAGCAAGTGAAATGCATGCTCCGACGGATTCAGGTCAGGTGATTGACTTGGCCATTGCAAAACATTACACTTCTTTCCCTTAAAAAACTCTTTGGTTGCTTTCGCAGTATGCTTCGGGTCATTGTCCATCTGCACTGTGAAGCGCCGTCCAATGAGTTCTGAAGCATTTGGCTGAATATGAGCAGATAATATTGCCCGAAACACTTCAGAATTCATCCCGCTGCTTTTGTAAGCAGTCACATCATCAATAAATACATGAGAACCAGTTCCATTGGCAGCCATACATGCCCACGCCATGACACTACCACCACCATGCTTCACTGATGAGGTGGTTTGCTTTGGATCATGAGCAGTTCCTTTCCTTCTCCATACTCTTCTCTTCCCATCACTCTGGTACAAGTTGATCTTGGTCTCATCTGTCCATAGGATGTTGTTCCAGAACTGTGGAGGCTTTTTTAGATGTTGTTTGGCAAACTCTTATCTGGCCTTCCTGTTTTTGAGGCTTACCAATGTTTTACATCTTGTGGTGAACCCTCTGTATTCACTCTGGTGAAGTCTTCTCTTGATTGTTGACTTTGACACACATACACCTACCTCCTGGAGAGTGTTCTTGATCTGGCCAACTGTTGTGAAGGGTGTTTTCTTCACCAGGGAAATAATTCTTCGGTCATCCACCACAGTTGTTTTCCATGGTCTTCTGGGTCTTTTGGTGTTGCTGAGCTCACCGGTGCATTCTTTCTTTTTAAGGATGTTCCAAACAGTTGATTTGGCCACACCTAATGTTTTTGCTATCTCTCTGATGAGTTTGTTTTGTTTTTTTCAGCCTAATGATGGCTTGCTTCACTGATAGTAACAGCTCTTTGGATCTCATATTGAGAGTTGACAGCAACAGATTCAAAATTCAAAATGGCACACTTGAAATGAACTCTGGACCTTTTATCTGCTCCTTGTAAATGGGATAATGAGGGAATAAAACACACCTGGACATGGAACAGCTGAGAAGCCAATTGTCCCATTACTTTTGGTCCCTTAAAAAGTAAGAGGCACATATACAAACTGTTGTAATTTGTACACCTTTCACTTGATTTGGATGTAAATACCCTCAAATTAAAGCTGAACGTTTGCAGTTAAAGCACATCTTGTTTGTTTCATTTCAAATCCATTGCGGTGGTGTATAGAGCCAAAAAAATTAGAATTGTGTCGATGTCCCAACATTTATGGACCTGACTGTATGTATGAGAGCATATCACCAGCCATAGGCGCTGATCCTGAGTGCAGTCCCTACTTGTTACAGTTTGTTAGTATGAAGTCCATCCAGGTCGCTGCAGCTCCTCTTGTGCTCCACTGGGTGGCGGATACGATGCAGATTCCAAACTATAAGGAAGAGAGCGCAGCAGACCTCGAGTGATAACGTTTTATTACTGGACAAAAACAATACAATAATGGTAGCACTCACATTTGTGTCCTTAAAGGACAGACACTTCAGTGGTAGCCTCCTGTTCCTTCTGGGTTACCTCCGATCTTGCCTCTCGCGGCTTTAAATTGTTAATGTCCGCAATTAGGGTCATAGGCTACGGGTATATAATGGGGAGGCAGTATAGGAAGCAGGGTGGGACCTGAAGAAGGAGGATCCGCCTCCGAAACGCATTGTCCATAGCAACCAACACGTGGAGTCACATCCCCTTGGATCTCTCCATCCATCAGCCCATACCACACATAGCCTCGGCTGAGGCTCAGGCCAGCCCATCCGGCGGTGGCTGACAGCGGGCGGGTGCGCAGCCGCACTGTCAGCAGCTCGTACGGATCCAGCGGGGGGGGGCAGGAGCAGGAAGTGTCTGTGAGCGGGCTGGAGCTGCGTGAGCCACGAGAGGCAAGATCGGAGGTAACCCTGGAGGGACAGGAGGAGCAGGAGGCTACCACTGAAGTAATGTGAGTGCTACCATTATTGTATTGTTTTTGTCCAGTAATAAAACGTTATCACCCGAGGTCTGCTGCACTCTCTTCCTTATAGTTTGGACTTTTTCAGTTAGGAATACATATTTGAAAATAATTTAAAAATAAATAGAGTTTAGTTTCAATTTAAAAGTGCATTTCTCCCCTCTCCATAGGAACAATCATTCACCTTTGCATGGGATAATCTAAATGTCTGTATTATACCTTATAGAAGACTTTTTTCATCCGTAGTTTATCCTCAGTGCTGCAGCCACTTCCTGCCTACATGCAGCCACATTCAAAATGGCTGCATGGAATTTCATGACCATCATCACTCCAAACACACCACCACATCAAACCAGAAAAGTACCATAGTGTAGTATTTGATTATACCAAGTAGACAAAAGTAACAAAGTATTACACTCACTTGTATATGTGCCCAGACTCGGCACTAATGTAAACAGCCCTGCAAGTGTTAGCACCAATAATATTGCAACACCAACTAATCTTAATAGAGAAACTGGCATCAGTAGCGCAATCACATGGTCATATACACATATAGTATAACTTTTAAATACAATGGCCCATAAGCAAGTAATTGTACACAGGAGAGTGTAATGTGGAGGAAACAGTCTATCACAAAAGTGCCATCACAAAGCAGAGTCCATATCTGGATCAACTCCAAATTCAAGGTGAGGGAGAAAAAGTCCAAAAGTCCCACTTGTGCAGTTCTATAAAAAAGGGAACACCTTCTAAGCCTCCACCACAGTGCTGTTCACCCCAAGGGAATTGGACACTCAGCAGATATATCTGTCCCCCCACTCTCATGGACAGGGCTTGCTCGCTTATTAAAATGGCTCTTTATCCTGGGTCAGACAAATCCTCTGCATTCAAATGATGTCCTTCCCAACAGGATACATGTCCTCCTTCTCCTCAGTACCACACCGTTATTCGCATGGGCATATGTAAATAGAATACAACAAGGACTGAGACAAAAATACTCTCCCTCTTAAATGCCTCAATCACCCAGCACTTCAGGAAGACACAAAATTATAAAATATGTCTTAAAACTGCATCAGAGCTAATAGACATTCAATGTACCTAAAATAGATAAACAAAATAGCTGCTGCCTTATAAATAAATCAAGTTCAATAGCGATGCATAAATCTCCTCATGTAGAAAAACTCCAGGCCCTCCGTAGAAGTCAGTTGATGACGTCAGTGCATGAGCACGCGGACACCCCATCAGCCTGGACACCGAGCCGTAACGAGCCGAGCCGTCACGAGCAACTTCAGGTCCCTTCGGCATACCGGTGTAACACGGTGAGCCAGCGGTATCCAAGCCGGCGTTTGCGGCTGCATATTTGTATTGGATTTTTGGATGTGGAACTGCTTTTAAAACTTTGGAAGTGTAATGTGATTGGGATAGGGCTAGGGTATTAATAAAAGTTCATAACGTATTGCCCTATGAGTTTATGTTTCCTTCCCTGCATACACCTGCTTCTATCTCTGGCTTGAGCTTTAACCAGTGGATACAGGGTGTTAGCCTGTCATCGGATCAGCTGAGACATACTATTGAGGAGTGTCACTGAAGACTGGTATATGAGGCTCTAAACTCCAGTATGGAGTGATGTCTGAAGGCATGATATACATCTATGGTTGGTGGGTGAGCATTACCTAGGGTGGGATCACGTGGTATGGTGGAGGTACTCAGGTTCCTTTCTCTATACTCCATGGTGATTGACTATCCTGCACTAGGAACACTTTTATTCATAGACTGTGGACTCACCGGCATGTACCCTCTTAGGGGCTACACTGCTTGTGCATTTGACTGCCTGGAGTTTTTCTACATGAGGAGTTTTATGCATCGCTATTGATATGTAAATAGAATAACAACCCCACTGGTGTGATACCATTTATAAATAAAATATATCTTTATTTAGATTTTACGAAGTGTGCACTCACATAACACATGCTTGATTAAAACCCATCAAATCAAGTACATCAATCACATCAGGCTGAATGACTCCCGCAACTATCCCAGGTAATCACGACCTCTCCACGCTGAAGGAGTAAACCGCAGGGATGTCTATTCGTCACCACAATGTACTTTCGGTTGCCGTATGGTCACGCCCTCACATGTTTCCTCATTTCCGACTTTCTCAAATTGGGAATTCAAGTGTGGATATCCTAGACAGGTGGTCCGCTTTCTCTTTTGAGCGCAGGGGACCATTACAGTTCATTTTTTGTCTGGTATTTTACAAGTGTTAGCACCACCTTACCTCCAACAGAGAATCGGCATGCAGTCCAGCAGCTAGAAATTCGGGCCGTATATGACGTCAGAATGGACTCGGAAGTGACAACACTTGTGGAGCCTCGACTGGTTTCGCTGATCACGTCCTTCCTAAAGATGCGATCAGCGAAACTAGTCAAGGCACCACAGGTGTCATCACGTCTGGCCCAAACTTCCATTTGTTGGAACCCATGACTGTGCTAACACTTGCAAGGCTGTTTATTTTAGTGCCGAGTCTAGGCACAAATACAAGTGAGTGCAATATTTTGTTACTTTTGTCTACTTGTTATAATAAAAAAATACACTATAGTACTTTTCTGGTTTGATGTGGTGGTGTGTTTTGAGTGATGATGGAAGATATGGGAAAATTTTGGAACATCTAATGAAGAGTGTACGGTCGATCTAGATGAGATGCTACCTATACTATGTATCCCAAAGAGCTTGTTGACCTTTTATTGATTTAGTGGTCTCCGAACTGACGGTGATTCTCTATATCTCACTGTGGTGGTAGTCTTTGGTGTATCACTATTGGAAGATTATTCATCAGAGTACAGAAAAAATAACTACATTGTGTTGGAATTATTGCACATGTTTATGGACTTATGTTTCATTCTATTCATTTATGTATATTGGTCATAATTTGGTTATAGTTAGCACCTTATCCCTTTTTAATGTGTGTTAATCTGACCATTTTCCTCTAACAGAAGCCCATGTGACAGGGTGACAAAGCAGGAGCATGGTTGGGACTCAGGGATAGAGAGTTATCACCCTATAAGAGGAAAGGCCTACATGACAGGATCACCTACACATTGTAACAATGTTACTACCCATAATATTTTAATGACAGCTTCAAATTTAAATATATTTAAAATAATCGCTTTAAACACATTACCACTTTTACCAAATGCACAGTAGAGGTTTTAGGTTTTTATGATATTTTAGTAATTGGGTTTACATTAAAAAATTCCAAAGTAATGGAAATTGCTGACCTTCTTCTAAAAATGTTAGTTGCCTGTCTGTTTCTAGCTTTGTTACCTTCTGAGTCTCCAATCGAAGACAAAAATAAGAATAAGTCAGAGTGAAGTTGTACTATGTTAAATCAGCATAGTGGCCAGATAGCTAGCATTTTTAGAAGGAGGACTTCTCAGCACCAAAAGCCTGACACGAATAGTGCCCTATTTTGAATCAATCGTTGCACTGTTTCTCAAGAGTACAAAAATGTTCTTTTTCTTTACAGGGAGATTCAGGTGGTCCCTTAATCTGCAATAGAGTGCTTACAGGGTTGACCTCATTTGGGGAACCTATATGTGGAAAAGTTAACGATGTATCCGTCTTCACCCGTCTGACAAAGGAATACATCAGATGGATAAATGAAAAAATAACTGACTGAGTCTGAACCTGCATTATCAATACTGTCATGCTTCTCCTGTTTCACTGTTTTAATATTTCGTTTTAAAATGTTGTTGAGCTGTATATCACATAGAACATTATTACAAAAATGTAAATTATTTTAAGTGAAAGATTACAATGAAAACCTTAAGATAAGATCCTTTTCCGCTTTAAAATAAACTATCATGTATGTAAATTTTATCAGCAATAAGAACACCACACACCGAGATGGAAAAAAATATTCTTCTCTTATATAAATAGCCAGCAAGAACAAGTTGTACTGACGCATTTTGCATTTAGCTCATTGGCATGCGGTGTTCCTGTTACAAGTGATGGTTTTGATGCAGGCGAGCGGAGCCCGACCCTGAGATGTAACTATGGAGCATAGAGCCTAATCACATCTGGAGTGGCACGTGGTATGTTTAGTATATCGTAAATATAATGGAGGTTTTCTAAGTTACACACTGTTGTACTGCGGTAAGGCACATTACAAATGCTGGTGCGATGAGTTGGCATTTTTTCTAAATGGCACCCTAACAGCTGTGCTGCCAAGAATGCTGCATGTACCTTTCTTGGTGCATTAGGTAGCCTATTCAAATGAATGGGCTGCTTTACTCAATGTATTGTACATTAACGCGCAGTATAATGCGTGCATTAATGCAGTGCACCGGTGTGAACCCAGACTGAAGGAACAAAAGTTAGCCACTTAAAATGTATTTTCACTTTTCAATGCAAAGCTTAAAAAAACTTTTTTTATTTTCCTTCACAGGTCATTGGATATTAAAAATGAACACAGGTTCACCTAATTTCCTATCATTAACTTTTCAAAGTGCACATTCATTTTTGAAAAGTGAGCAACCAGTACTCCTTTAGTAAAACAACCTCACTGAATTGCATACATTTTATCTACCTTGCACTATTTACCCTACACTATTTAAGACTGTACAAAATTATGGACATTTATTAGCCCACCCAATTACTAAGCAGCTTGTCCTAGCATCATTGTAAGTTGGGGAATTGACAAATATTTTGTACAAACCTTGACAATTGTCCATTGTCTCTTATAAGCAGAGATGCTGAGTGATAGATCTTCCCATCTCCTTGTTGGCACACAGAACAATAATGCTAATGCACACAGGGTGATTAGGGTTTGCCCAGGCATCGCATTACTCAATGACCCTGTAAGTTCCATTCCTTGTTTTCAGCAACGGTTGGCGTCTCATATACTATCAGCAGCCAAATGTACAGTTGCTAGATCTTGGAAAATGGCCACAGTGTCCCTATCCCAGGCTAAGCAAAATAATTCCTGAATCATGGTGACAGAAAAGATTGTTAGCATTGAGAGTGACACTGGAAAGCAGATTGAGAAGGTGTGGGACCACAGGGCCCAATATGTACATGCTCCACTTCTCATACGATGGTGACATTTTTTGCAAAGGGCTTCCATTTCATAAAATAAGATTCTTCTTCCTTTTTATTTTAGCTCTTTCTCTCTTTTTTTTCCACATCTATATTTTCCCACTTTTCTCCAGTTTGCCATAATTATTCTCACTGTAAAGTTTTTTTCTGTTATTGGAATGCTGGTTCTTATATGCAGTATTTCTTGCAGTGTATCATGGTTACAGATGCACTCTATACTGATTTTATCCTTATGTTTTGCTATGGCATAGTATTTCGTGGCTGCATTTTTTTGTGTTATACATGTCATTCTGTAAATCAGCAGATGTCCCAGTTTGTTGTATTTTTCTGTTCCATATATCTTTAGAAACTATTAATAAAAATATTGTAAGTAAAAATGACAGTGTTATGTTTTAATGACAACAGCTAGACATATTAAACTTTTTTTAAAGAAAAATTAGAGTATGATATAAAGACAGTAAACCATATAAATAGACACACTGCTTATTATGTAAGATTTTTTTTACCTAGCTACTATGTTAGAAGAAGAGATGAGGTATATGTTATTTTGAAAAAAAAATGTTTAATTTTGTAAAAAATATTCATGCCACAGTCAAGAGTCAGAAATATTTTACCGACACACTGCACACAATGTAAATGTTTTTACTTGGCTACAATGGAAGTCAGAGAGACTTGGCAGGTGATATATATAAATAAATTAGTGTGAGATTTTCTAGAGCCACTAGCAGGGAAAAAATAACTGATTATTTGGGCGTATGTATACCTTTTTAGCTAAGATGCTGTCAGATGGAGAAAGCACTCAGATTCATAAGTGTGCACAGCCTATTGCATTAGGGTGTACCCCCAAACATTTTAAAACATTAATTGGTGTCAGTAGAGCAGTAGATTTTGTCAGCAGAGCAGTGCAGTTCTCAGTAGGGCAGAGGTTGGTGTAAGTAAGGCAGTGGACGGTGTGAGTACTTTTTATATTTATTATTTCATTCTTTATTATTTTTTACAACTTTTTAGGGCTTTGGTGAAATATCAGCAGGGAGAATCTGTATAGAATGCATTAAGGTAAGAAACCTGTGCTGCATGTGTGACCCCTCACCCTCCTTACACTTAAATTAGACCAATCCAGCGGGTCTCCCGGCTATGTCCCTCCTCACTCCACATATTGACATCAGCAGAAGCTATTGAATCCTGCTGCTGTCAATCAAATTCTGTGATGGGGCAGGACCAAGCCTCCCTGTCTATGTAAATGTCTGTGTAAATGGACACAGAAAAAGCAGCTTGGGAGTTATCCTGCATGAGTGCCTCCATAGGAAGAAGCTTCCTATGGGCATTCCCCGAAGATGTGGAACCAGGAGCGAGGACCCCATAAGAAGAGGAGGGGGGCTGCTCTGTGCAAAACCAGGTGAGTGTGATAGGTTTGTTATTTTAAAGGATAAGTTCCCCTTTGGGAACATGTTCCGCTTGTTCTTAGGGTGGCACATCGTGTTCCCGCTCCTCTAGCTTCTCCCCAATCCCCCTTGTAATGGTGATAGCCGGCTGGGGATCTTCTCCCCGCACCCGCTGTCACAATTTAAAAAAAAAGAAGAATAATAAAATATGGCCTGATGCACCCCGTGATGCACCTCCACCCTTAAATAACATAGAAGGTTGCAAAGGTTTGCCCTTGGGAATTTAAATGAGGTGCGGCACACCCAATGTTGAGATATAAAATGCAAGTTTATTGGTACATACAATGTCAACAAATGAACACAAATATCATATTTTCAAAACAAATTTGTAATGTTATACACAGTATATTATATATTCATAGTCAAGTACAGTATTCCAATTCCAAGAACAATCCATGGTAGGTATGAAGATGCATCCTGGTAGGCTGACGCGTTTCGTGAACAACCGTTCACTTCCTCAGGGGTTGATGCAATACTTAATTTAAATCTGTTAAAAAAGAAATTGCATGCTTATGTTCCATTGGCTGCCGCTGGGAATTTCAATCCTTGGAGCTGTGGGCCTTGGATCCACAACGGCCCGGCAGGACAAACAGGGCCATACCCAAGCACAAACCAACATAATGTGGCATCTATGGTGATGCCACACCATGTTGGTTTGTGCTTGGGTATGACCCTGTTTGTCCTGCAGGGCCGTTGTGGATCCAAGGCCCACAGCTCCCAGGATTGACATTCCCAGCGGCAGCAAATGAAACATGAGCATGCAAAAGGTTGCATGTATCATCACCATGGAGCTACTGGAATTTGAAAAGAATGTACCCATGCAGGGCTCATAGAACTCATGGAGTTCTGTGAATATTGAGTTAAACACTCCCCAACTGTTTGGGGAGTATATGTGATTAATAAAATATACTTTTAAATAATTTATCTATTATATGTATTAGTTTCATAACGGTACCCCTTAAAATCCCAACCTATGCCCCAGTTCTCTATAGCTTCTCGAGTTATACATGTAGCTAAAAAGGAGAACCAGAACCTTCACTCAGAGGAAAAGTGGATTTTATAAAAAAAGTTGGCAGTGTACCACCCCTGAAAGGGCCTCTGTGAACAGAGGGATTCCCTTCCTGTGAAATAATCAGTCATCTATACAAAGTAATTGAAATCAGAAGAACTACCACAACCAGCCTACAACATTAACCATAAGTATATATATATATATATATATATATATATATATATATACACCAGTATAGAAGAGATTAATAACAGTACATACATCCAATGTACGAACAGGTGTTATCAGCAAAGGGGCCAGATAGGAGTCCTGGTTGTACTGTGCACATATACCCGGGTATGTTTGTTGCAGCAAAGTCCAATTTCAGGGGCCCCTGAGCATAATGCAGCATCTATCTTTGTGTTGGAGACCTGGAGAAAAGATCTGCAGAGCTTCTTCAGGTATTTGCAACTCCGCCATACCTACCGCTCTCAGTTCTGAGCCTCTAAACTTGGATCCTGTCCACTCTTCACTAGAATCTTTATTGAGAGACCATTCTCTGGTCAAACCCCTTTCCAAAATCTATAAGGCCCTTATGCCCTCTGTTCATGATGGCCTGGAAAGTCTTCATTCCAAATGGAGGGCAGATGTGCCATATATGGATGCAGAAGACTGGGATATATGGGAATACCCCTTTCTTCAGCTGATTGCTGTCAGAGATCCACTTATTCAAATAAATTATTACACAGAGCCTATTTGACACCACATGGAATAAATAAAATCTACCCCATTGCCAGAGACATGTGGCATTTTCAGCACATGTTTTGGTCTTGCTCACGGATTCATATGTTTTGGTCCAAGGTCACTCAATTTATTTCCTTTCTAACCACAGTTTCCATCCTGAAGAAAACAGAATTTTGTTTTTTAGAACTGGTTGGTCCTGGTTTTCCACAAAGCAACCAAGACCCTCCATGACATGCTATTATTTTAGGCAAGAAAAGCCATTGTACTAAAATGAAAATCACCCAAAGCAACTACTCTGAATTTCTGGAAAGCTTTAGTAAATTCTGTTTACCACTCTACAAGGCCACCCATGTCTCTCATGGATGGGATGCCCTAGTACATTTAGTAAGGTGTGGGACCTTTGGATATATTCATCTGCCACCAATGAGACATAAATAGACTCACAGTCCATGTAGGACGACCCTTTAGAGTTTTGTTGAGCCCAAGGGGACAACGATAATGATCTATGCCCCTGTAGTTCTTTTAAAATGATGCTATAATGGAAAGTTGATAACAGTTAAACTCCATTCCTTCTCTTTTAAGCAAATTGGAGGACTATTCTGTCTGGTCAATTCTGATGCTACTCTGCCATGTGGAACCAAGCCAAAGTTTAGTTACTCTGTTTTAAGTTTACGCAGTTGTGATTTTTCTATTTTCTACACTGTACATTTTTGAGCCTGTGTGTGCCCAACCAGCTCTGTTTTATATGTTACATACAGTACATAGTATTGTTTTATATGTACCACCTTTCTTTACAAAATGCAAATATAAAGAATCTTAAAAAAAAAAAAAAGTTCTGCGGTCATGGGGAGGTCCTTCATCTATTGTCCAGCCAGCCTGGAAAGGAGCTTGTTACCAGTAGGAACTTTTGTGTGGCAATGGAACTCTGAAAATTAGTCCCTCCCTAGTAGTTTCCAATCTGACATGCAACCAGACCTCTAACATCATGATCCAGAAGTGGTTGTCGGATGCCAAATCTGGATCTTGACTATGTAGGTTATCAAGCCCTAAGCTAAAACTAGCTATAGAAGCTCAGACCAGAAGAGACAGAGTTAACTAGAATAACTATAATAAGGAGCTGCATAAAAAATTATGTTGCAATAAACAGGTTATAATATACTGTAAGGTAACCACTACACATACAGTAGCACAGACCTTGCTATCTGACATCATACATTTGTCAGGAAGGACATACTAGTAGACAAGATGTCTCTTCTACACAGATATCTGTGCACAGACTCAGGCCGGCATACAGCCTTACACGTTTAATAGGAAAGATGTACTTGCTCATGTACAATGACTTGCCTGTACACATGAATCTGTCACTAATGTTGGCACCAGGCAGGCTATTTAAACTGAGCCACTGCTCTGGTTCAGTATTGTATTGTATACAGCATTTGCCATGTGATATGTGATCTGTTACCTATATCTGATAATAACCCACCTTGTCCTGATCATCCTTTAAGCTCCGCCTGCACCAACTTCAGTTTGCTTTGACCTTTGCTTTTGCCTGTTCCGGTTACCATTGCACTGCTAATCAATATAGTCTCTGGCCTGCATCCTAACCACACTGATGTCCATGTCTTTGTGTCTGATCCAATTAGCAGTCTTTGATCTGGCATGTCTGAGTCCACTGTTCCTCCACATGCTGCCTAGCAATCTGCTCCGAGCACCTGCCTGCTGACCAACCAGTACCTACTCATCACCTGTCTGCTACCAGCCAGCACCTGCTCATCACCTCAACTGCTGACCAGCCTGTGCCTATTACCTGTCTGCTGCCAGCCAGTGCCTGCCCGTTCCAGCCTGCTACTTACCTGCTCACGCCAACCAGTTATCCTGCTGTGGTCCACTGGCTTTCTGCCACTCTGACTTGAACATTCTATTG
This sequence comes from Pelophylax lessonae, assembly GCF_965119305.1. Taxonomy (NCBI): domain Eukaryota; kingdom Metazoa; phylum Chordata; class Amphibia; order Anura; family Ranidae; genus Pelophylax; species Pelophylax lessonae. Next base: position 101,930,484 of record NC_138768.1, read on the forward strand.
GCTTGGTATTTGATTTGATTCGAATTCAGAACAGTTGAAATATTATCAACTGATTCAAATTCCAGGTGAAGAATAGCTAGTTGTTAAGGAGAGGAGCAGGAAGCTGGCCTCAACAACTGAAGACTTATCAGCTGTGTAAACACAAGAATGCCGGCAATTAAAAATTCTGAAAAAAAAATGCAAAAATTAAAAAAAAAACAGTGTGGGGTTCTGCCCAAAATTCATACCAGACCCTTATCCGAGCATGCAACCCGCCAGGCCAGGAAAGGGGGGGGAGCGAGTATGTTGATGGGGACAAGGGCCTCTTCTCTACAACCCTGGCCGGTGGTTGGGGGGGTCTGCGGGCAAAGGGCTTATCATAATCTGGAAGCCCTCCCCTATGTAAAAAGTAAATAAAAATACAAGTTTTTGGCAAGTCCTTTATTAAAATAAAATAAAAAAAATCCCCCAGCATAGATCCCTTAATCATAGCTATTTAAGAACTGTCAGATAGTGGAGCTGGCAGACAGCAGGTGCCTTCGTCGGGACCGGAGGATTTTTTTTTTCTCTTTTCGGGTCAGTAGTGGGGCTTTCAGATTCCATTAAGCCTGCAGACCCCCCCCCCCCCAGGGTTTTGGGGAAGAGGCCCTTGTAACCATTTTTCCATACAAGTACCATACACGAATAACGCAATTAACAAACAAAAGCTATTTACAAATTCAGGCAGTAGAGGACAGCAGATCCTTAGTATTTGCGGAATCCTATTTCTAGGATTTAAGAACAAAAAATAGTACAGATTATACTTTACATATATTTGCAGAATATTATCCTGGATCATGGCAGTTAACTTAAGAAGGATACCAAGGTTGATACAAACAGTATGATATAGCCTAAATAAAAGCTATAAAAAATCAGAAAAGAGAAAAACAACGCATAAACCATAAACTGTTGTCTATTTTTAATACAGATGCACCATAATGAAGGTAAAAAAAAAAATGATAGTCATGAAATATGTACACATTTTTATTTTTGGGAACCAGCTTTGCAAAATCTAAGTTTTAAGTTTATTTGTTGACAGCGCGACTTAATCAATGCAAATATTCTTGCAGAGCTCAGGATGTTACCTGCCATAAAGTTTTCTTTCTTTGCAACTGTAAACCAACTGTGAAAAACGGGTTTTGGTGTTAGTCATGCAAAAACACTGTAACCCAACAGAAATATTTCTGCAGAGCACAGGATGTTACCTGCCTAAAATAGTTTACTGAATTGCAATGGTGAAACAGTTTCAGAAAAGAAAAATCCTTTTGGGGTGTTAGTTATACAAAGCAACATAACCCTACAGAAATATTCAGTCAGACCACAGGATGTCAATTGGCCAAAAAATGAAAATTATTAGCATTCTTGCAGAAAAATTGGGTATGTCAAATAAAATTGTCATGGAAAAAATAGCAGCAATTAGCCTAGGATGAGACGGTATAATGGTAGGCCAACAGCAGTGGCAGTAACAGTGCTCGGCCAGAAGTGTGTAAGCACGTTGGATAATGTACACAGTTAGCTAATCAGCAGCTGGCCCAGGCTTGGAAAGTGGTTAAATGTTTCCTACTAGATATAATCAAACATTTAAAAATGATATAGTTCAATAATGAAAAAAAGAGAGTCCATGCATCTTGGTGTCCTTAACGGCAACAATTCCAAATACAAATCACATAAAACTCACATAAAATGCTGCTGGTGACCCAAAATCGCACAGCTGCGGAACGTCAATGCCAAATGTAGGGCTTTGACGGTTTTCGTCCTAAAGGATGTGGTCACAGGTTCACCAGCAGCATTTTATGTGAGTTTTATGTGATTTTGGAATTATTTTATGGTATGCTTGAATAAACGTACTGCACAGTGATTATACCTTGGGGCTCTGGCTGAGCTGCTTTATTTTCAGTTGGATTCTGTTGCGGTGAGTGGACAGAGGTTTTCCACTGTTCTGACATCCAGAGTGACCCTTTTTATGTAAGTTTGAGGCTTTCTAGCTGCTGTAATGGCAGTCAGGACATCTGGTGGGTGTTCAATCCCTTTGTTGTTGGCCATGATACAAGACTGAATATCTTTAAACCTGCACTTTGAAGCGGTGCAGTGCATCGCATACTAGCACATTATGAAATACTTACCTTGGAACAAAGTCCTCCAGCAGCATGCTGTCACCGCTGAGAGGGCTGACATCTTCCCCTTTCTTCTTTCGGGTTTGCGCGCTCCAGTTCTGGCACGAGGCTCTGAAGTTCCAGTAAGGTATGCCAGGCCTTCAGAGCGCATGCGCCAGTGATTTCACCGGCTGCATCAGGGATGAATATCTCCTAAACGGTGCACGTTTAGGAGATATTTATTTTACCTACAAGCAAGCTTTTGGCCCATTTCACACAGGCGTACCGCCCGATGGAGTCCGTTCTGCTCAGCGGGGGATCAATCCGCCGATCCCCACTGACCAGGCGGATGACAGCTCCATCTCCGCTCAGAGGCTGAGCTGTCAAATCCCTGCTGTCCTCTATGGGGAGATTCGGATGAGAACGGACCGCCTATCCGTTCTCATCCGATCCCATCTAATCCGATCCTCCAGACGGATGGAAAATAGGGTTTGCTTCCATCTGTCCGGATTTCACAGACAGGATTGGATCGGACAGCAACGGGTGACAGCGGAAATGTCTCCGCTGACACCCACTGCCCCATAGGGCTGCATGGAGCATCCAATCAGGTCCGCCTGAAAAACTGTCAGGCGGATGGGATTAGATTGCCCGTGTGAAAGGGGCCTTATTATATAGAACAAAATGTGTGTCTGGACAGACGCACTCCAATGCAAATATTTATTGAAAAGAGGATAAAATACCACAGCATACAGAGGTATGGATCAAAGACAGCTGACGCGTTTCACACTACTAACAGTGCTTAATCTTAGCTATAGTGTGCATGACTAAAAACAAGTTATATATAGATAACAAAAAGCTCCATAATGTGCATAAATGTCTTAAACTAAATCAGATGCACCTAATTGAACAAAAGACCACCCCCACAGGCTGCTTAAGCTATCAATGACCAAACAATTTAACCCCTAACGGGGTCGTCATTAGGTCACATATCACTTTGCTCATTCGCAAATCCGGGATTATATAAAAATAAAAACAGAAATAAATTTGTGTGTGAAAACATGAAAATAATAAAAAATCTAAACATACATACACAGAGATACATAATAATCAATATCATAAAACACTGTATATATGATCATATTACAACAAAGTATCTTTCATGAAAAATATCCTCATGCAACACACATATATATGTTAGTTTAAAATGCTTTGAAATACATATGTGTGTGCAGTGTATACAGCGAGTAGGCACAGACTTTGTTTTAACGCCCCCCTTTAAGCCCTTTCCACTTTTAGCTGGGTACACACTTAAAAGAGAAGTATGGGGAAAGTTTGTTTTGTAATACAGTTCTGTAAGCAACAACTTATTTTCTGGCAGTGCCCCTCCTGAGACTAGACTCTGGATCCGCCCCTCCTCCTTTCTCTGAAGATAGCCAATCGGCGGAAACACGTCAGGCAGGAGGAGTGCCGTCACCACGTCGCTTAGGATCCGAGCTGCAGCCGGACCCAGGCATTTAGGAATCCCTCAACGCTTTTTATCTTTATGTGAAGTCTATTCCGCATACATGTAAGTGCAATTTTTTATTCAATAAAGCAATATCAAGGGTAATGCACCATGGGCAGTTATTCTTTTACATGTTAATGCTGGAGCGAAATGATCCTCATAATCACCCATAACAAGTAGCCATGAGTACTATCTGAACACAGAAACCTACCCGAATGTGAACAGTGGAGTGACATAGGACTTCTACATCCATTGTGGCTACCAATATCGGTTGAACCTGAGGGCAGTGTGCAGTGCTTGATATACCCATTTGATCTGGTAAGAGGCCTGACGGGCCCTTGTGAATGCACGGCGGGGAGCACTTTGTTCAGTTTGGGCACCAGGATTGTTCATTTTCACTAGAGAAAAGCACTTACCCTATTCCGTCCGGTAAGGAGGCTTTCTAGCAGGTGGAGGGAACTTCAATTCACAAAGCGAATTAACCATCACCTGTCAGCACCTCACCATTGTTGGTGGTTTTCACCATTGATACAGTTGTGTTGGGACTTATACACCGTTTATTCACATTTTGATTTGTATTGTACAGCAGACACTTTCACTTGTCACCATCACTGTTGGAGGTCTCACTATTGACACAGTCGTGTCGTGGGACTTTTCTTCACTATTTCTGTATATATATTTTGTTTATATTTGGAATTGTGTTTGTATTGATTGGAATACACACTTTATAATTTTTGATATAGCGCACCATCAATTATTTTAACACACATATATATGTTAGTTTAAAATGCTTTGAAATACATATGTGTGTGCAGTGTATACAGCGAGTAGGCACAGACTTTGTTTTAACGCCCCCCTTTAAGCCCTTTCCACTTTTAGCTGGGTACACACTTAAAAGAGAAGTATGGGGAAAGTTTGTTTTGTAATACAGTTCTGTAAGCAACAACTTATTTTCTGGCAGTGCCCCTCCTGAGACTAGACTCTGGATCCGCCCCTGGTGTCATAACAGGTAGCCTTTAAAATTATAACCAAGTCTGGTATGGAATTTTTAAAGAGGTTAACTTTGAGAACTAGTGATGGTGATGACAGAAAATACGCACATTTCTGTGGTGTATTTTTTTGCTCTAGGACTGATAAAGCTTTATCAGCATGTAGTATAAGATTGTTGCAATAAGATTTCATGGGGTATATATACATTCTCAGTCCATACCATTCCCACTGGTGACATCTGACTCTCAACCATGAGACTGCAACTTATTTTGACTCTCTTTGCACTTCATCTACTCTGCTCTGATGGTAAGACCTTTTTGTATATTCATTTCTCATGGTCCATGTAACTTGGGGTGTGTTCATTGTGCTTATTGCCAACATACTTTGTATTAAAAGTTGTCACTTTTTCAAATCTTAGAAAGTTAAGAAATATTTCTTGTTCTGATTTTGGAATAATACCATTAAAATTCATTTTCAGGTTTCTGGGACCCCCTGTGAAAAGAAATGTACCTACAATTCGCTGTACATTAGCATTATCAGCTAATTGTACAATGTTTTATATATACAGATAAATATAATGGCTTACCTAGCATATTTGATACCCTGGGCAAATAATCTGCTCTATACAACATTTTTAGTAATAATCTTAAAATATAATTATTAATAATAATAACAGAAAAGTAATGTCTCCTGACATTAGTGGTCATTATAGACGTGCCCCTTCCATTGTTTGTTATTGTAAGTAGTAGTTAAATTTACCATGGCTCACTGCTCATGGGATCCCTAGTAATCCCAGGGCTGATTTACATTTTTCTGATATGTTTACTAGCAGTCCACATATTTAGTCCTAATGATATATTGAACTACTAAAATAGGCTTTCTCACTTGGTGCTAAGGACAATACTCAAATGCTGCTTGTTTTTCCAGTTTGGGTTTTTCCCAGGGCACACAGAGCAGTTTTTTTTGTGCAAGCACTTTTTTGAGCCTGATCTTAAAGGGAATGTATTCGTTTTGAATATTTCTGATCACTTTAAGTTATTATTTCAGGCACTTATATAGCGCAGTCAATTTACGCAGTGCTTTACATATATGCATTTCACATTCACATCAGTCCCTGCCCTCAAGGAGCTTACAATCTAAGGTCCCTAACTCACATTCATACATACATAGTAGGGCCAATTTTTGTTGACTCCATCTTTTTTTTAAAAAAAAAAAGCCTAACTGTTGGATTGAATCTGCTTTCTTTACATTCTTTTTTTCTATACCCACTGCAGATTCTTAAATTATTCATTATTAATAATATTTTCATTATCATTATTTTCATTATTTTTTGTGATTAAGCTGAAATTTCAGGCAAAATGTTTTCTTTTCTTTTTTTTTTTTTTTTTGAGTGCAGAAGTCAGATTTGTATTGCAGGAACACAAACTAAAAACTAAGAAGGTATATCAACAAATTAGCCAATTAGCAAATCAAATTTACACAATCTTGGGATACAAATACGTCTATCCGCAGGCAAAACAATCTTTTATAAAAATCCCACTTTTGCCATCACTTTACCATTGGTTTATTACTATATGTGTCCCTCTTATAAAAACTTCTCCTCACTTGCGGTGTTAGTGATATAATAGGAAGTAAGTAGAAAACTTCCCTTACAATGAAGACAGCAGTAAATACCAAACTAAGATGCGGACACTTCTCTGCTTGGCTGGAGTTTGGCTGCAATCCATTCCTGACACCAAGAACTCTTAAAGCAAAAATGTTATGTTATGTAATTTGAAAAAATGTTATTTCCAAATGTCTTTTTGTTTGTGACAAATATTAGGAGATCTAATATGCTTATGTTTATGCTGTAAAACGTTATTGTAGTATTTGCATTGTAATATTTTTGTGTTTGGCATGTATTTGTGCTTGTCATCTGAAGATAGGGCACATGCTTGGTGCATCTAACCACATTAATGCATATCTATCAAGACAATATTTGCACAGCTTTACAACAATTTTGCTTGCATATACGTTGTTTTATTTTTACTGTAGTATTTGTATTGAGATGTTTTTGTGCTTGGCATCTTGGTATGTTTCTATGCTTGGCATTTGAAATTAGTCAATAAGCTTTGTGCATCAAACGCACATCTATTATTAACATCTGCCCTACCCTTGGCTATCAAGTGCAAATATTAATCTCTTCCACTCTTGCAAAGCTCTTAATAGGATACAAAACAGGGTGATTTTCACATTTCGTATTGTCCTATTGATTTTGCAAATCATTTGTTCTGATAACAAACTGATAATTTTTTTTGGAGGGGGATTGCTCTGAAGCGTAACATGAGGTATATGTAGTATGTGTATTGTCTATTTTTTGCCTTTGTAGGTACATCAAAATGTTTTTTGTATCCATAAAGCTTATGATTGCTGGCTGTGACTTACCAAGCTAGCTTTTTTTTAATATGTTCAAAGAAACCACTGCTGGGATAAAGTGAGTGAGGGAAAGAAGGCTATAGAAATCAACTTTATGGAGACTCCCTGTAGAACCAAATAAATTTCAATCAATCGATGGCCAGTTTAAGGCACTGCTGTCTCTGACTATTACTCTCATGAGATTTGGCATAAGATTTGTTGATGTCCCTATTCTGCTTCGCACTGTTCTCATTGTTGGAGAAAAGCCTCTACCAACATAGTTGCTGCCACTCAGAAACACAGTGCAGAACAAGGCATGGTAAATCAGTAATTGGGAAAGGATCAGCTGTAGGGATCCCACAGCCAACACTGGTAACTAGGTCTTTTCCCTCAACCTGCACATGTTTGGGCACAGCTTTAATTGTTCATTCTTCTTAAAATGATGATGTAAATGGATAATGAAGGAAGATTTTATGACCACCATCTGGTGTTTAGAAAGTTTTTAGAAAGGAGCTTAGAAAATCTGTACCATTTCTACATTATAGGCTTTTTCTCATTTGGGATTGAAGTTAGTTGCTCCCAGGAGTTTTCTTCCTAATTAAATTCAGAAGAGCAAATATTGTAGAACTCCATGTTTTGTTCACTTGGATTTGAACTTCTTATATATGACTTTCCAATAGTATAGTAAATATTTTATGTGTTTTATGGTATGGTGTTTATTGATTTCAGACCTCTATGTTCATTCACACAGGTGCCAGGATAAGAATAATAAATGGAGATGTAGCTAAACCACATTCCAGACCCTACATGGCTGTGATAAATTTTGAAACAAAGTATGAAGAAATGATATGTGGAGGAAGTTTAATACATCCCAGATGGGTGCTGACTGCTGGTCACTGTAGCCGGTAAGTATATTCATAGCATAGTATTCAGCATATCCTGAAATGTTTTTCCAGCCATGCTTGTAGTAAAATTGTGTAAGTGTGTGTGTGTGTGTGTGTGTGTGTTGATTTTGTTTTCCCTTTAACCTTGCAGCCCAATCTTTCCTGGCAAGCAACAATAAGAACTTACACTTATACCTCCAGAAGTATTACTACTCCCTGTCCTGATATGAACACTTCAAGCATTAAAGCCCTAGGCTACATATTGACCCTCCTTGGTTACACCCCTCAGAGGCCTCCCAGCTACATTTTATTTATATATTTTTTTAATACTTACCTGATGGTGGATGAGACTCGCTCATCCATATCTTTATGGACCTTACTTTGTGCACTGGTGCGCAGTCATGTTGGAACAGGAAAGGGCCAACCCCAAACTGTTATCACAAGTTAGGTGGCCCAATACTTTTATCAATATGGTGTGGATGAGCGAGTTTGGAGTGGAGGAACTTGAGTCCTGACCTCAATTCAATAGAACACCATTGGGATAAATTTGGGTGGAGATTGCGAGGCAGGCTTTAGATAAGAAATTTTATTTAGCCAAAAATTCAATATACATGACCATGCTGTAAATATGCACAACAGTACAGTCATGTATATTGTATTTTTAGCTAAATCTTAAGTTCTTATCTAAAGCATATGCAATGTCTAGTCAAATGAAGTAAAAGATTCAAACTGCGTTAACATGTACAACTGTAAAAAAGCTGCTAGTACAACTGACATAAAGTTGCTCCAAAATGATGTATACATAAAGTGAAGCGCTGAAAAGGCAAACAAACAGTCCAATGAAGGTAATAAAAATTGAGTGTGAAATTAGTAGATATTGGTGAGTCCCAAGTCATGAGGTGAAGTTGACGATCCAAAGTGATATGTGAAATCAAGGAAGCAGATAGATCTCCACACCATAAATGCGCTCACCAGAAGTTGTAGACCCAAAATACCATACAGCAAATGGGTCATGAAGACTTAGATATTAACCATAGGTCACCCCGGCAAACAATGGGAGTGAAATTATGGACCATGCCATATGCTACTTAATTTCATTCCCATTGTTTGTGCTGTTGTCATCGGATGTCTGTAAGTGTATATACCTCTTTTAATAAATTGTCCGTTAGCAATTTTATACTATGTCTGTGTCATTTGGCTTATCCCCACATGTGAATGTCTGACTGGGAGATCTAGCCATCCTTGCTCAGGACTACACAGTCATTTATTGGAACATCCAGTGATGCAGCGTTTGCTGGGGTGACCTATGGTTAATATCTAAGCCTTCATGACCCATTTTCTGTATAGTATTTTGGGTCTACAACTTCTGGTGAGCGCATTTAATTTATAACCCGATGGTGTGGGGATCTATCTGCTTCCTTGATCAATCTTATCACTTTGGATCATCAACTTCACCTCTTCACTTGGGACTCACCAATATTTACTAACTTCACACTTCATTTTTATTTACCTTGATTGGGCTGTTTGTTTGCCTTTTCAGCGCTGCACTTTATTTATACATCAATGTCTAGTCAAAGCTATAAACAAAAAAAAAAACAGTTTTGTTAAATTCTGTCTGCTATATTCCAGGTTCACTTTAATAGGTTACATTCAGAGATAAAACACTATCATTCATTGTAAATGGCTTGTGTGCATTAAATTGTTCTGATAGAGATTGGACAGTTTATGAGGATGTTGTATGTAACCTACAGAGTATGTTCTGAACTTGGAAAAGTGACAGAGTTGCCTTAAATATTCTTTAAAAATCCTGGCCTGATGGTTTTGGGGGTATATGGGTAGGGAGCTTATAGGAATTTGGAAGCCCCCTTTTGGTCATATTTGGTCGAGCCATTATTTACATGGACATGGATTCCCAGCCAGAAAATGAACAGGACTGGCACTTTTTCTTAACAACCATTGACTGGAAACTGTCATATATAGTAGCAGAAGAAAAGCTCACATTGAACAAGCAAAAAGACTGGCAAAGGCAAAACACAGGTTCAGAGTGAAAAATAAGCTCTTTCCTATTAGACAGAGCAGAATTTCATGACAAAAAGTCATGCTGATTACGCAAATGTCACCCAAATATGGAAATAAAATATATAATATATGTGATGTGCATGATATAATGACTGCCATATTGTTTATCTCTGTCTTTTAGGCCTGGAAGTATTACAACTGTAATTCTTGGTGCTCATGACAAGGACAAAAAGGAGAGACAGCAGCAAGTGTTTCGTTTTCCCAGGAGTTATACGCACCCTCTCTATAACAACACCCATTATTTTAATGATCTTAAACTATATAAGGTAAGAATACTGAATACATTCTTTATTCATTAAAATATAATTGCATTATTATATATTCTTGAACTTAAGAATTACCATTAACTTAATACATCACATTACAATATTAAACAGAATTTCCCCTAAATAGTTATATTTTAAAGAACTGGACATCAAATCAAAATTTTAAATATGGCAGAATAAAAGCAATACTGTAGAATAGTTTTACGTTCACACCGGTGCTCTTTTTTACACCAAAGAAGCAAGCATCAATATAACTACCATGGATAACTGGCAGCCAGCCAATGATACCAAATTTCACCCAAATGAAATTGGAACATATGAAAAACTGCAGTGCTTAAGTCTTACAAATACATAAAATATCTTATTTGCCTAAATCTCAGTTCCAGTGGACCAGAGAAAGTGTGTGGGTAAGAGCACTAAAACAGGTTACTGAGCAAGTGGGCAAGCAATCATCCATAATAAGAAAGAGGTAGGGGGTGGCGCTGTCTAATAGTCCAAGAAAAGGGGGTTATTTGTTAGTGCTATCACTAGTCACGTGTATCAGGTATAGACCCAATATATAAATGAGGTAGCTATTGTGTCAAAGGGCCAAGTATGTGTAATTCACCCTTAAGGTGCCTAATGCTGTACATATAAAAAATTGATGTAAATGACACTTGAATGTCAGGTAAAATATTGCACAAGTGTGATATAACCAATAAATAATCATAAACAATTATAACCGTGCATAAGTGATATATCTATATAAAGTGACAAGTGCTAAAGTGAATGCTGACAATAATAATACAGTATAAGTGTATAGAACTTAATACAACATAATACATATAGATCTATGTGCAATCGTGCTTGGAAAGTAACTCAAATAGTCCCCAATGATTAAAGTGACCTGTGCAAATTAAATAAAATAACGTGACTGGTAAATAAGGGGGAATAATTTAAATAGTGATAATAAAGTGACATGTGCTCAAGACACCCAACATGAGTATCCAATGTCCAAAAAATAGATGAGTCTCTATTTAGTGAAGCAGTGATGGGTGCTCATATTCTAGGAAGCTGTAACAGATTTCTTCGTGTGTCCTGTACACACCAATGGATAACCCCGTGGTGGGTAGTGAGGTGAACCGTGACCCCTATAGTAGGTAACACACTCACCAGAAATACCCACCCCACACAGGGGTATAAGGTGGGTATATGAGATGGATAATTCTCCCTCCTACTCCAGGTCCTGGGGGGGGACAGCTGGGAAGGTCCGTGGTGGTCCAAGGGTTAAAGGATATCGACTGTGTACTGTATGGGTCTGGTGGAATTTCAGGGGTGTCCACTCCGGGGGTCCGCGGTGTGTATAAAGCAAGGGATCAAACGATAAAGAGGCACATAGTGTGAGACTGTAAATACAGTGCTCTATTCTGATAAGGCAGGGTAAAAGTACTCACAAACGTGGGTGATATATAGGCAGGGAAGTCGAGCGTCCGGAGCGCTATGCAATCCAAGCCTCGATGTGGGAACCGGAAGTGATGCGACTTCCGGCAAGTTTGTGAGTACTTTTACCCTGCCTTATCAGAATAAAGCACTGTATTTACAGTCTCACACTATGTGCCTCTTTATCGTTTGATCCCTTGCTTTATACACACCGCGGACCCCCGGAGTGGACACCCCTGAAATTCCACCAGACCCATACAGTACACAGTCGATATCCTTTAACCCTTGGACCACCAGGGACCTTTCCAGCTGTCCCCCCCCAGGACCTGGAGTAGGAGGGAGAATTATCCATCTCATATACCCACCTTATACCCCTGTGTGGGGTGGGTATTTCTGGTGAGTGTGTTACCTACTATAGGGGTCACGGTTCACCTCACTACCCACCACGGGGTTATCCATTGGTGTGTACAGGACACACGAAGAAATCTGTTACAGCTTCCTAGAATATGAGCACCCATCACTGCTTCACTAAATAGAGACTCATCTATTTTTTGGACATTGGATACTCATGTTGGGTGTCTTGAGCACATGTCACTTTATTATCACTATTTAAATTATTCCCCCTTATTTACCAGTCACGTTATTTTATTTAATTTGCACAGGTGACTTTAATCATTGGGGACTATTTGAGTTACTTTCCAAGCACGATTGCACATAGATCTATATGTATTATGTTGTATTAAGTTCTATACACTTATACTGTATTATTATTGTCAGCATTCACTTTAGCACTTGTCACTTTATATAGATATATCACTTATGCACGGTTATAATTGTTTATGATTATTTATTGGTTATATCACACTTGTGCAATATTTTACCTGACATTCAAGTGTCATTTACATCCATTTTTTATATGTACAGCATTAGGCACCTTAAGGGTGAATTACACATACTTGGCACTTTGACACAATAGCTACCTCATTTATATATTGGGTCTATACCTGATACACGTGACTAGTGATAGCACTAACAAATAACCCCCTTTTCTTGGACTATTAGACAGCGCCACCCCCTACCTCTTTCTTACACGCCATATAGTCTTCGGACTATATTATAGGGAGGCAGCAGTCTTTACTACATATCCAATTAAGCCCGAGGCGCGGAGTTTCCCAACTCAATCATCCATAATAATTCATACAATTTATAGCAATCCCTGTGGTTACCGAGCCCCACTACTACCCCACTTATTGCTGCCACGTGCCAGCCATCACTCCAGGAATAGTGGTGGATGATTTGTACATGGGTAAAGAACTAGCTATAAGACATAAGACAAAGGATAGCTGACACCACAACGTGTTCAAAAGGAACTAAGTACCGTCGCCAGCTGTAACAAAGGAGGAAGCCATTAATCATATGACTTATACCCACAGTTGTCAATAGTTTACAAAGGAGTGGGGGTTTTGTCTTGCCTTCCTATAAACCAAAATAGGAGAATTTTTGAAAAGACTTGAAGGATATAAATCTTTTTTAAAGCTCTGTGAGTTTTATATTTCAGGTAATTACAGTAGCACCATAGACATATTAAGGGCAGGTTCACACGCTGTGCATTCCTGTATGATTCATATGTGGTTCTGTGTGATTTCAACCCATTCATTTTGAATGGGCTAAAATTGCAATGCATCAAAGTAGTGCATGCACTACTTTAAAAATGCACTGTAACCAGATGGAATAATACAAAAGTACCATGCGATCCGGTGCAAGCAGGTGCGGGCAAACACATCGTCATCCGCTGCAGATTGCAAATAGGGTGCGTTTTGCATGCGGTCTAAATCACACAGGAACGCACAGTGTTTTCCGGTGCAATTCATGTGCGGGCATGGTGTGAACCGGTCCCTAAAGTTTTTGCAAATTTCTAACATGAAAAATGAACAAACCATATCCCTCATATACCTCTTCCCTCAGCTATCTGCATTATTCACTGATAATAGTACTTGCTGACTCCACAGCACCCCAAGTGTCTGCCCACAGCACACAGCAGGTGAATGACAGCCTAAGCTGGGTGTCTTTCCCTATGAGATTGTGTAGAGGGGTCGTGTCCAGTCCCTCCACTCAGGTCTCAGATTACACTGATGCTCTGTGCTCTAGCTGTGCAGTGTGTGAGGTCAGATCCCTACCCCCTGTGTTTCATCTCTGTGTATCACCTGAGGCTAGTCACTTCACTGTAAGGGTTTACCAGCACTTTAATGATTTAGAAGGAATTCATAACTGAATTATTATCAAAGAAAAAATAAATGTAACTTATAATATAATAATGTCCTTGAATTCGTATTCTCTACCGAAATCTTTTCTCTTCATTTTATTGGTTAAACTATGTTGTGTATATTACAGTTATCTCCTGCAGCTAAGCTGGGAAAAGCTGTTCAACTTCTACCTCTGCCAGAAACATTTGATGACATAGAGGAGGGGACTTTATGTGAAGCAGCAGGATGGGGAAAGACAGAGATAAATGACGACTCAGAATATCTGCTGCAAGTTAATGTCACTGTCCTAAACAGAGAAAGATGTGCTGAACACTATATAAGTAAAGAATACGAAATAACAAAAAATATGATGTGTACCAAGGTGGGACCCCGAGGACAGGATACCTGCAGTGTAAGTATACTTTTTCTGTGCACTTTTACCAAACTGCAGCCCTTTGTTGTTTACACACTTCCCAATTCTGGACAATTTAAAGGATAAATCTTGTATCCCTCATAAGCTGTTACTTATCTATGGATTCAGTACAGCATCAAAAAGTAAACATAAACCCTAACTGAATGACATACAGTTTGCTAAAGCACTGTGTTTCATTAAAACAATACTAAACTCTGTTTGAGCACCATAAACTGAAAACACAATGTACTTAATGTTAAAGTAGAGTTCCACCCAAAAGTGGAACTTACGCTGATCTGCTTCCTCCCCCCCCCCCCCCCCTCTGGTGACACATTTGGCACCTTTCAGGGGGGAGGGGGGAATGGGTACCTGTTTTGGACATGTACCATTCCCCACTTCCAGGAGATGGTACAGTGGTGCCGTCCCTGGAAAGTTTGCATGCGTAGTAGGGAATCGTCTGTGAAGCCAAAAAGGGACAGCACCTGACAGCTGACACCCACCTGGGGTACCGACATGGCAGGCTCCCCGGACAGGTAAGTGTCTATATATTAAAAGTCAGAAGCTACAGTATTTGTAGCTGCTGACTTTAATTTTTTTTTTCCCCAGGCGGAACTCCTCTTTATTATTCATAGCAAACTCGCCCATCCATGTCTCCATGCTTTATTCTGTTAAGAAATTGCTTTGAAAAACACCCCCTAGCATATCTAGTCATGGCCATCTTGAGTAAGGGCAGAAGATTCATGTAGCATTTACTTGCTGGAATCCATCTGTTCTTAGCTCAGGCATGGAGGCAGGAGGGTGTGCTTAGCTGAGAAAGCTCCTCCTCCCCTCCTCCAGATAAAATTTTAAAAAATACCTATGAAGGCTCTTTGGATAATATGCCTTTGTATCTATTTACTAATGCTAGCAGCATAAGGATAAAAATAGTTCATGTTGATTGGGAGCACGAAGTTCCGCTTTAACCACTGACATTTTCCTTTTTTAAATACTGTGTTAAACTTTTTCCAATCCTTGTTGCCTATCACACTACTGAGCTCCTACAGCCATTGCACGTAGTGATCTCTATTAGGAGAGCATATGGCAGCGTGATAACACAGGAGAACAGTTGGAATATGGCATTTCTAGGTATGGTCCTCCCATGATGTAGTGCTTGGTTCTAAGCAGCCTATTGCAAGGCCCAAACAATTTTACATGAGGGATGGGGTTGAAATCATGAATTTTGTGTAACATCCAAAATATTCTCACATGGAGATTACCCAAAGTTTGAATGAAAGAGCATCAGATTGATGGGGAAATATGATTTTGTGTGGGTTGGGTTAGAAACTTTTGAGTACTGTCCGTCATACTTTCTGTATTGGTTGGGTTGAGTTTAAAGAGATTGTTACTTTACTGTTAATGGGTAAAGTGATGGAGTCTCTTTAAAGTTTACCATAGTTAAGCTATAATGCCCTGTACACACTATCAGATTATCTGAAGACTTTTGTCTTCAGATTTACCTTTTCTATGTAGTGCAAGGGCCTGCTGGATTGCATACGAATTGAAAGTGTTTAGGTTTGACCTCATATTATATGGTTTTGGTAAGTCTGCAGACAAAAGTCTTTAGATAATCTGATAGTGTGTACAGGGCATCAGACCAAATATGTGATGTAGGCTCCCCATACGAGTAAGACTGGGCTGTTTTTCTAATTACCCCCTGAAACATGTTGCAAATACCCGATGGTTAAATTGTTACTTTAATTTTATGGAATGGCAACACGTCTGCAGTGAAAACACTACAGCATGGCCCCCTTGCTGAGATGTTTGCACCACTGATACAATACCCCCATCAGTGAATTGCCATGCTTACTTATACCAACAACCCTTCAGATTGACAGCACATTGCTTTTTGCAGAAGTTTAGGGAAATGTTAATAAAGCCCTTCTTAGTCCCTTCCACCCCACTTAGCACTTTTTAGTGGGTGCAGGATAAATGCATCTTCAGCTGCATTTACAATTAAACTAAAAATGAAAATACACATTTATCTCTCGGAGGCAAAAAAAAACACTGGAAGTTTTAGATAAGCTTTAGGAAAAAGAAATTGAATTTTCCCTGGGTCCACCTGTACAGAAAAACAATCATGGGGCTTGCAAGTAAAAGAAGCTTGACTTGTTGAGGCCTGACATGAGCATAGCAACTTAAAGTGATTGCAAACCTTCACCTTGTAAAAAAAAAAAACACACAGTTTAAAATAGAAATGAAAGTCAAAACATTTGTGTATAGATATAAAAAAACATTATAAATACCCTTTTCCCCTGTTTTATTAGTGATTAAATAGCCTTTAAGCTCTGTATGCACCTGAAAAGAGAGAGCCAGGGGAGGGGAACCAGCAGCACACTGATCTTCCTAGTGAAATGCTCAGCAGGGGGAATTTCAACACACTGGCTGAGTTTCCAGCACAGCTAGAAAACTGACCACAGTGTACACTCATGCCTAGTTTGTTCAGTTTTTCATAGGAAAGCAGAGGGACTGGCAGGAACACCAGGGGTTACACACAAAGGAAGCAATACAAAGAGATCAGGAGACTTTCTCATACAAGTACATGGTACTAGGGCTGCTGTTAGAAATAGCGATGCCCCGTACAGACTAGCTGGCAGGGCCCCCCCCCCCCCCAAGAAAATATTAAAGATATATTTAGCTAAAATTACAACAGAATCACTATTATCTGACACAAATATAACATAACTCGCATAATTCCTGCTAAATCTAAAAAAAAGAAAAAAAAAACTATGTTAAATAAAAAAGAAGATGAGATGAGAAAAATATAAAAAATATAGAAAAATAGGCTGAGCAGTTGGAGCTCAGTGATCAGGGAGACAGAGAGAGAGAGAAACAAAGTTACAATTTACAAATAAACTCCTGAGCAGAGATAAGTGCTGGGAGGGGAGGCCACACAGGGAGGGGGATTAGTGAGGGACGACTGTCTCTTTCTCAACAGATAAAAGCTGATAGCAGGGAGAGGGACAGATCAGATTCAGGTGCTGGAGGAAGATTTCTGTATTTGTTGTCCATCACTAATCCCCCTCTCTGTGTGGCCCCCACTGTGTGCTCGGGCCCCCTACAAGAGGGCTGGTGGTCCCCCCCTATCAGTGGCCCTGCATGGTACAGCAGGCACATATCAGGAATATCAAATGTTGGGTTTACATATTCTTTAAGGCTCTAAGAAGCCATATTTCCATCAGGTTATTACATTAGTACTGTATTCTGCTATTTTTGGATTTTTTTGATGGGATATGTTTCTCTTTTCCAAAGGCTTTGTGTAGTCTATCACTACAGGCATTTCAGGGTTACAGGAGTTTAAGGGTTCTGGTTAAAGTTGACTCGTAGAGACACTGGAGCTGTAGTTTGAGGATTACACTTTTACAAAAGTCAATATCTTCCACAGCAATTTCT
Source organism: Pelophylax lessonae (assembly GCF_965119305.1). Lineage (NCBI taxonomy): Eukaryota > Metazoa > Chordata > Amphibia > Anura > Ranidae > Pelophylax > Pelophylax lessonae. Next base: position 101,948,215 of record NC_138768.1, read on the forward strand.
TATATATACAAACATTGCATAGACTGGACCTCTTCTTGCACAGTAGTGTATACAGTAAGAGGCACTGGCTTATCCCTAATGTATGTAGTGTGTAGTTCCCATGGGCCCAAAGGGGGAGGGGCCCACTTTGCACACAATGGGCATTCCATTCAGGAAGAGCTCCTCTCCTCAACTGTCTATTGCAGCTCAGAAATTCTCATATGCCTGAACTGTACTCCCCCTCGGAAGGAGACAGGTGCACTTCCAACAATATACTGATAGACAAGTGGTTACATGCAATCAGGGCCTCTGAACAAGCCTGGACACAGATAGTTTGTCTATGGAGCACGGGCCCTGGCCACATACATGCTCGATGCTGAAGAACTGTAGGACCCATGTCCTACCCATTACAGGCTGCCTGTAGGATACAGGATCAGTCACCCTGCTCAAGGAGAGAAAGCAGCAGTGATCGGCCTTTATTACAGTAAGCTTCTGCCCTGAGGCAAAGTTTTATGCTGGATTACCACACAGATCTGCCCAACTCAATTTTCTTCTGGAAACAGGACAGTAAAGCCTGGTAATAACCAGTGTTTTTTTTTTTTTCATTCAACCTAACGGGCTGAATTTATAAAAAGGGAGGAGCTGCTGTACTAACAATCTGATGTTAGTACAGTGATCTACCCACTGTGCTTTTGTGTGTGTGTGTGGGGGGGGGGGGTGGCCTCCCTGCCAGAACACACCGTGCCAATCGGCAGACCTTTTTTGGTCATGCCCCTTCGACAGAAGCCAGCCGAACGACTGGCTTCTTTCAGACTGGATGGGCCAAATGTGGGCCAGTTTCTATTGAACCAGCCGATGCTGTCTGATATTTGGCGCATGTGTAGGGCCCTTAAGTCCCTGTCCTGCTGCCAGAAGACAACGTTGTATACAATATGTAGCTACATACAGTTTCTACAACACTCCTGGCATGCACATCTGTTAGTGATGCAAATCGTTAGTTTGGACCAGTTTGCTCCCCTGCATTAGTATCAGGGAAACAATAGCTATTGTTTGAGAAAATCAATACCTACTCTTTCCTGGGTAACAAGCATCTATTTTATATGGCACCTGTACATAAACTGTTACTGTTTATTAGAGAACTAGTGGATTTTCTCCTGAAAAATTAGCTCATACAGTACATTAAAATGTATACAGCACAGTTGCTTAGTGGTTAGCACTTCTGCTTTATAGCAATGGGGTCCTCAGTTTGAATCCCAACCAAGACACTATCTGCATGGAGTTTGCATGTCTTTGCATGCTTGTGTGGGTTTTTTTCCAACACTCCACAGACATGCTGGTAGGTTTATTGGCCCCCTATCTATATTGGTTCTATTATGTCTGTGTATGTATGTATGCTGTCAGAGAGGGAACTTAAATTGTAACTTCCTTGAGGGCAGGGATAGATGGAAAAGTACAGTATGCAAAGTGCTGAATAAATTGTTACTGCTGTATAAAAATCTGTAATAGAAGTAAAAAATGCACTGCGCGAATTCAGTAAGTGAATGTCTCCAAAATCATAGTAATCTGCAGATAAAAAAAAAATAACAATCTATTAAAAAAAAAATTCATTTTTCAGGGGGATTCAGGTGGACCCTTAATCTGCAATGGAGTGTTCTCAGGAGTGACATCATTTGGGCCAAAACAATGTGGACAACCTAATGAGGCCTCTGTCTTCACTCGTCTAACTCAGGAATACATCGACTGGATACATAGCGTGATCAACAAATAGTTGTAAACTTGCTTTATAATTCATATAAACATTAAACTATAATTTTTCAAATGCTTTATCAGTCTAATTAGGTCTTTATGGAAGAATATTTTTTCTTCTTTTTTTCCTTTCTTTGGACTCATCAAAGAGACCCTGTCAAGTATTATAAACGTTTTCTTATCATAAACTATTTTATTTTTTACTTGCATGGTGGCTTTAAACTTGCTGGAGAATTCAACCACTCCAGTGAATTTCATGGCACAGCAAAGCTCTCCTTCCCTCTTGCCACATCATAGCCCTTTACTCTTCTGGGAGTGTCTAATTACTATCTGTGCTGGCCCAGCTCATATGCCCCTCCTTTAATCTGCTAAACTTTGTTGTAGCTGCCAGGGAGAAGTGAGGAGGAATACTATAGGCCAAGGTGTCAATTGAATGACAGCTCTGAGTCTGCTGTAGCTGCTGACATCACATTCTAAATAGTGACATCCAGCAGTAGCATCCAGCCCTTTTGGATAGCTACACAAAATATGTTAAAAGCATATATATTCCCATAAGAAGATTATTGGTCTGACAACAGGGTCTTTTTAAAGCCTAAATGTAGCTAGATTTAATAAAGGCAAATATACTGTGCACTGCAAGTGCATTTGCTCTCGATCTAAGGGGAAGCTCTGAAATAATGGGGAGCTCTGCAGGGAAAGCTTTGAAATGATGGGAAGCTCTGAAATGAGGGGAAGCTCTGCTGATATATTTTCTTTGCATGTGATAGAGTATTCTGTGCAAAGCAAAGCTTTACCTTTTTTACTAAGCTCTGGAGAAAATGTAGTTGTCAAGCACAGTATATTTGCCTTTAGTAAATCAACCCAATGTGTCCCTTGTCCTCATTCTACCCCTTCACCCCAACCCCAACCCAGCCACCCCAGACCCCGATTTTCAGAGAAAGGTCAGCAAAAGTGGCCTCCATATTTCTCTTATTAAATGTGTCCTTTAAATTTAACAATTCGCTTGCATGTGCAAATTTTTTGATTTATTAGTAAATAGTATGTTACCTCGAAACTTTAGACTGCTTTATCTAACATTTCTAGCACAATTAATAAAACCATGTTGTTTTATTGATAAAAAAAACCCTTCACTATGGTGCTGCTCATGTGAGAGTGTTCAATGTTAATAAAGTTATTGTAGAGATTCACATCGATTACATTTTATTTTGTTGTTGCCATGTTCCAAACATTTTGTATATACTTGTGTTTGTAATATACACTTTGTTAGTTCACATTTTTACAGTGAACAGTAACAATAGAATAATTGTATCTGTTACAGAAATATAAAACATTTTTTATTTGGCATGATGGGGCCGGGGGTGGGGGGTAGGGGGGTGTGTGATAACTGTTTTCTGTATGTGCGCCATATCAAGAAAAGTTTTCCTCTGGGTGCCAAGAAGGCTTTACTTTTAGTGAAACAAATGTGTAATATTAAAGTGGACCTTCATCCTCCCCACCTATTTTCCATCATATCACTCCTACCCACCTCCTCTCACACAATTGAACTTTATTTTTAAAAAAAATGTCTTATACCTTTTGGTAAACACTTCCCTCCACTTCCTCTATTCTTTCCTAGATGAGAATGATGTATTCAGTTGCCCGCAGCCTCACCTCACACATCCCAGTAAGCCCCAAGGTTCCCTTAAAGCACATGCACCACGGTGCATCATCAGGGGGCCCGCTGTATCCTTCTTGTGTTTTTCTTGCCCTAATAACAACAAAGGCTGGCTCCAAAAATATATATAGGAGACAGCTGGCACCTGATGACATCAGAAAAGAAGATGGTGGCTCAGAAACGAGTGAGCCGCAGTGAATTCCTACAGAACACTGTTGGATTCACTGGGGGAGAATATGTAATTTGTGAATACCTCAGTGCAGTTAAGATGTCCTGGTCACTTCCATTGTTCTTGTTTTTCTGATACAAGAACTGTAACATAATCAAAGAAGTCAGGTATACGCCAACCATATTGCTTGTAACAGTAAATACATTTGCACAGTGAATCTGTATCTGCTGGAACATTCAGGCAGATGTGATGGATAACCATACTCAGTGTAGATTGAATACAAGATCTAATCTACACCTACACAAAATTAATGTTTATTTTTCCAGTATGTACCCTTTAAAGTGTAACCCCTGCGCAGCCTAGTTCACGCTTTATTTTTTTTTAGGTTTCACATGATTTTGTGCTGTGCAGCCTCCCTCTCATTTTCCAATGTGTGTAGGTGAGGCTCAGAGAGGGTAGTTTATGAATCCGAGAACACACTGATCTAAATTTTCACTGGCTAAAGCTGGCCATGCACTAAACGACTTACGAGCTATGGGTGGAGCCATTCCGGCATCCTTCAAACTGAAAATTGAAGGAGTTAGGTGGAAAGCTGTTGGCTGAACCACAGCTGCATTCTAGCAAATACAGACATTGTTCAGGTATTCACCAGCTCTACTGATAGGGGGAACATCGAGTCATACAGGGCCCTGGCCTCATCATTTCCTATGGCTGCCACATTAATCCTGCAGGAAACTTTCCTTGATGGCCATACTCAGCAGTGGAATGGTAAAGTCTGGGCCCAACCCACCTGCTGCTGATTACAAGTGGAGACTGGGGTGGATACTGTCAATTCAACTCTACGCAGAGACAAATTGTGTATTGTATGTGTGTGTTGGCCCCTCTGTCCTGCCTTGAGCTTCTCTTCTCCACATGGAGCCCCTGGAGAACCAGGTGCCCCTTTGTCTGAACTGCCTCCCCTTCCTTGATCTATGCATCCCTTACTTCTGTTGCTAGCTCTCATCTGTTGCCCTGCTCCCTGAAAGGTATAGCTCCCACACACACATAGATATATATATAGGATATACATAGATATATATATAGGATATACATAGATATATATATAGGATATATATATACTGTACACTGCTCAAAAAAATCAAAGGAACACTTTTTAATCATAGTCATTTAAACTCCTGGGATATTGATCTGGTCAGTTAAGTAGGGGAGGGGGTTGTTAATCAGTTTCAGCTGCTTTGGTGTTAATGAAATGAACAACAGGGGCACAAGATGAGCAACAATGAGAAAACCTCCAAAACAGGAATGGTTTTACAGGTGGAGGCCACTGAAACCTTTTTTACTACTCATCTTTTCTAACTGTTTTTCACTATTTTTGCATTTGGCTAGGGTCAGTGTCACTACTGATAGCATGAGGCGATACCTGGACCCTATAGAGGTTGCACCGGCATTTCAACTTCTCGATGATGGCACATCAATACGTGCCATTGTCAGAAGTGTTGCTGTGTCTTGCGCCACAGTCTCAAGAGCATGGAGGAGATTTTAGGAGACAGGTAGTTCCTCTAGGAGAGCTGGACCGGGCCATAGAGGGTCTTTAACCCATCAGCAGGACCTTTGTGCATGGAGGAACAGGATGAGCCCTACAAAATGACCTCCAGCAGGCCACTGGTGTGAATGTCTCTGACCAAACAATCGCAAACAGACTTCATAAGGGGGGCCTGAGGGACCAACATCCTCTTGTGGGCCCTGTGCTCACTGCCTGGCACTGTGAAGTTCAATTGCCATTTGCCATTGATCACCAGAATTGGCAGGTCCACCACTGGCACCCTGTGCTTTTCACAGATGAGAGCAGGTTCATCTTGAGCACATGTGACAGACGTGAAAGGGTCTGGGGAAGCCATGGAGAACGTTATGCTGCCTGTAACATTTTTCAGCATGACCTGTTTGGTGGTGGATACGTGATGGTCTGGGGAGGCATATCCATGGAGGGATGCACAGACCTCTACAGGCTAGACAATGGCACCCTGACTTGACTGGTTGTTTTTTTTTTGTAGCTGCTGACTTTTATTTTTTATATAGGTGGCTGGAGCTCCTCCTTTAAATATCTGGAAATAATTATCTCCAGAGACTTAACAGATTACTGCAAGTTAAATATTTTACCTCTTCTCTCTAGATTTCGAGATAGGGTTAAGGTATGGTCCAAACTGTGGTTTTCAATGGCCGGCAGAGCAAATCTGATTAAGATGATAATGATGCTCCAGCTACTTTATTTTCTTCACAACACCCTGGTAGTTGTCCCATTGCGTATATTCAGAGTGGTCAACTCTATATTTTGCTCACTGTTATGAAAGGGTGGCAATGCTAGGAACAAGCTGGAGCAAATGCAAGGGAGGAATTTCAGAAGGCGATCAGTTCTATGTGACCAGTTTGGGGGGGCTTAGCTTTCCCCAACCCATGGCTTTGCTATTTACAGTATCTAGTAAGGGGGGGGGTGGCTCTCGATACCCGCTGTGAAGAGGAGATTGGGGATTCCACGTTATTTATAATGATGCACTTTTGTAGAGCTGGAACTCTGGCTGAGGGACTGGAAGCACTACTATTTTCTAAGTGGCTGCACAGCTATTTTCTAAGCCCAAATGGGAACATCCTACATATAGGCTTCTTCACAAAATCTGGTTGAAGGTTAATAAACTGTAACAGGTTTCAAAGTACACATATTACACTCTTATTTGGAATAATCAGATGTATCCTGAACTGGCCAAAATCAATCACACAGCTAGGTGGCGAGCGTTGGAAATCACACATCTCCAACACATTTTTGAGAATGTCCAATTCCTGTCCTTTGCTCAGCTCCAGACTAAATATGTGATTACACAAAATAATGTATGTATTTGTATTACCCTCAGCTGCAGCATGCTATTAGAGCAAGACATCTGTTAGAAAATCCAGCATGGTCCCCAACCCCAATTTTTCACATGATGCAATCCTCACCATCTACTAAGGGCTTCATCTCCAGGTGTTGTGCTATGCTACTGACAAAATATCTGGAGCAATACCCCAACTCTGCTATGACGAGGTAGGAAAGAGATATAGGAGATATCTCTAGTGATCACTGGGAGGCGGTGCGTTTGTGCTCTATGAATTCATCAGACTGTCTAAATTATACATCCTATTGAGGATACACCGCACCTTAGTTAAGCTACACGCCATGGGGCTTCGTCCAGACCCTGCATGCCCAAAATGCTGTAGGATCATTGGGAATCTTATACATCTGCTGTGCTGTTACCCAAAACTTCACAGATACTGGAAATCAATATTGAGAAGAGTGTATAGTCAGCTTTAGATTCAGAACTGATAGAAAATGAAGATAGAGTAACCAGAGGAATTTGAGCCATAATAGGTTCCAGGCAAAAAAAATAAAAAAAAGTATACTTTAATACTATGCTTTTCATTATAAAGCAAATTGTTAAGTACTATGTCACCATACACTTTCCAGCCTAGCCATACATAAATGTTCTGAGAAGGTCTGACTACAACAAACAACAAAAACATCACGAAAAAATTCCTGTATATATATATATATATATATACACATACGCTTTACTACTGGTATTATTATATTTTACATTGAACAAGTACAAAACTAAATACATTATAAATTAGTAAGCTTACTGTTACAACAAAATATGTCGACTTGAAACAACATTTAGTCTTTAGAACATTAAATATCTAAAGCATTCTTCTTCAGAGAAGTAAGAGTTTGATGTGTTCTCTACAAGACGTGAAGAAGTCCCTTCAGCTCTCCAAGACAGCACAGTCATGCGGTGACCTATTTTATTTTCTCATTCCAAGCAATATTTCATAACTCCCAACTGTCCCTCATTTGAAAACTGTTGGTCTTTTGAAACAAAACCCCTCTATCTTCCGTTCCTTCCTAAAGTTTCCTCTCTTTTAACTGTATTGATAAATGTACTATTTAAATGCAAAGCCTTTATTTTGCACTAAACTTTTGAACTATCTTTTAAAATATTGCAATGGTTAATTTTTAAAAAATAAAATAGAAAAGAAGGGAAAGTAAAAAACAACCTTTTGTGTTTAAATTATTAATCTTGCACTATAATTTGTTATGGACTGTATCACTGGGCAGTGGCTAGAGGTGTGTGCTTTGCCTATATGTTCTTTGCTAAAAGGTGTCCCTCTTACCCACCTCAGAAGGTTTGGAGGTAAAAGTACTCAATACTGCTTGGACTGAGAAGAAATTTAAATTTTAAAGTTGAATTCTACAATAATACTAACTAATCTTAAAAATACCCCCACCCCCACCTCTCACCCCTTTCTAACACCTATGCTTGCTAACCTTTGTAAGGAAGATGCATATGCTTACCTATTTTGATGCAGCTTTGGTCATGTGATTAGCCAGCAGCGGCCTCAGGCCATTGGAACCTATGGGTGATCATGTTTTGTTGGCTTTAGAAAGATTGATTTGGTATGTTTTAACAGGTTTGCCTTTTGCCTTCAAGGAGGGCATGCTAAACTGGAGTTAAGCTGCATTAGGCCCTCTCATTACTTCTTCATGGCCCTCTGAGATCCAAGAATGTAAAGTGAATGAGGCTCTAGCTGTTCATGAGTTGATAGAACACTTCCTTACATAACTTTACAGCTCAGTATCCCAGAAATAGTTTTACGTTGTAAATGTTGGGGTGTGCTGGAAGGTCTATTGATGCTGGCTGCTGGGTGATCTATTTTCACTGGTGGGGATCTATTTTTGCGCGGAGGTCTATTGGTCCTGGGTAGGTCTATTTTTGCTGGTGGGGGGAGGGGGTTGTATGTTGCTGGGGGGGCAATTGTTGCTGGGAGGGATCTACTATTGATGGAGAGGTCTATTGTTGCTGGCTCCTGGAGGGTCTATTGGTGCTGGCTGCTAGGAGATCTGCTAGGAGATCTGTTGTTGCTGCTGGGGTGGTATTTTGTTGCCGGGGTCCATTGTTGCTGGGGGGAGGGTCTATTGTTGTTTGGAGGATCTATTGTTGCTGGGATGGGGTTGATTGTTGCCTGTTACAGGGGATCTATTTTTCTGTCTTTCTTGTTATTAAAAAATTCAATGCAGACCAATTAGTACCAAAAAAATGATACTTGGGTCTGTATTCTCTAAAAGGGGTGGTACTGGGAGGTAGGTAACAGTCAGAACCAAGGGATGGTGCTCAGAGGTAAATAGAGAGCGGAAACGAAGGGTGACTCAGAAGTGGGGAGTTTCTGCACCTATTCCCTGCCTCAGGCTAATGACAAAAGAAAATATGTCCCAGGACTGTAATAATACAAAAATGTACTCAATTCAGGCAGGTTTATACCCTTTCTGGGGTAGACAGTTTGTGCAGACCATAATAGCACTAGCAATCTTGCCAGTTAGAAGTACAGCAGTGTTACTAGCAGTAACTATCATAAAACAATATCTGTTACACCCACATATATCATTCAATATCATCAAACTGCTTCTTCACTCAGCACGAAAGGGGTGAGTCAATACTATTTCATCATACTGCAATCGTTTCTGTTATAGGAGTTCTGGTTTTTATGATTATTTTTATTCTTGGTATTTCCATATAACTGCTGTTTCATTTGCAGCTGCAGAAAAGATCCGCTTCTGATCCGGACTTAATGCGAGGTATAAAACTCTTCCTTTGTGATCTGTAAGGGTAAAATTAAAAAATATATCAGATGATCCAGATCAAATCTATGATAAAGAAATATAAAATAACAGCACACATCTACATATGCTGAGCCTTGTGTTTTTTGAATTCTTCAAAACTGCAGCAAACGAAATACCTAGCAGACTGCCGTAAGTGCAAAAGCAGGGGTGCTCCTGTCATGACATTAGGTCAATCTTACTTAAAGCAGAATTCCACAAATTATCTTTGTTTCCATTCTATATTGGTCTAGCTTGGCATGATGTAGTGATCCATATTTTATATCTGGGAGGTCATTGGGGATACTGAAAACCACTTTAGTAGCTGTACTATATACAGTGATAGCTGTGATCTTCTGGGTTCTGCTCATGTGGCTTTCTTTCTGAACAATGAACACAGGGGTTGCTCCCTCGGCTCCGCTGCCATTTTCGAGAATGCCTTCTACTTTTTCAATGAATACAAGGCATTCTCTAATTGGATGAGGTGGAGGGGAACAGATGACATCACAATCTACCACTATCCAATCAGTTAATCCCTGGACTGCTAAAGCGACTGTGTGGGTGCTGATAGTTCAGCAACACTGGATGTAAGAACAACGGGGAGCGGTGGGGTGGGGTGGGGCGGATGTCTGGTGTTTGTTCACCCTTACCCTTTTTCTGTAATGGTGGATCAACCTTTAAAGGATATTGTCAGGATAGGAATATGGGAATATTGCCTTGGCAGCTCTTATATACACTTAGGGGTGTACTCACTTTTGTTGGCAGCGGCTTAGACATTAATGGCTGTGTGTTGAGTTATTTTGAGGGGACAGAACATTTACACTGTTATACAAGCTGTACATTCACTACTTTACACTGTAGCAGTGTTGTCACATGAAAAGATATAATAAAATATTTACAAAAATGTGAGGGGTGTACTCACTTTTGTGACATACAAGTTCAGTAACATGCACCCTCAAAGCAAGTCATCAATAGCAGCTTCTGCACTCTTATCATGATATGTTCTATGCTTTACAATATTGGCCTGCAAACAACATTCTTGATGTATAAGGCACCAATTCTTGATTCTAAACTGTGTAACAGCTCCTATGGACTGTCGTGATGGAACTGCCATAAAAAGGTGGCAGTTATATTTTTTCTGGCATAACCACAGTTCTAGCCATCTATTCAAGATGAACCCTTCCTTTGACATCAATACCTCTCCACCTCTACCTCCTCCCATAAAACCCGATTGCCCATATAGTCCTTCCATTTTCTTTTCTAATAAAGCGGTTGTAAACCGATGCACTTTTTTTTTTTTACTTTACCTGCAAGGCAAAGGCATAATGTGCTAGTATGCACATTACTAGCACACTATGCACAGTGCTAGCACATTATGTTAAACTTAGCTAAAAACTAAGCGTTCGAGTGATGCAGTGCTATTGCTGGAGGAAGCATCCATCTATACCTGGTCTTCCTCCCGGGTTCGCGGCTCAGGCTCTGTGACTGGTCAAAAGCGTGATGTGCATGCGTGCGGGAGCCACCAGTCACGGCACACTGCTCTGAAGAAACGGCACGGGCGGTCGTTCCTTCAGAGTGCATGCACCAGTGACGTAACTGGCTGCTAGGTCAGTAAATATCTCCTAAATGGTGTATGTTTAGGACATATTTACAGTACCTATAGGTAAGCCTTATCCCCTGGAGGGGATGATAAGGGACTATATCGTAGAGTTTTCTAAAGACAACAACATTATCAGCAGTAATCAGCACGGGTTTACAAATGGGCGTTCTTGTCAAACCAATCTCACAACATTCTATGAGGAGGTGAGCTGTGAGCTAGATAGGGGGAGACCAGTGGATGTGGTGTACCTAGATTTCGCTAAGGCATTTGATACAGTTCCCCACAAGCGCTTCATTTATAAAATAAGGTCTGCAGGTATCGACAGCAGGGTTTGCTCTTGGATATGGAACTGGCTAAAAGGTCGTGTCCAAAGGGTGGTAATAAATAGCGCATACTCAGACTGGTCTGAGGTGGTAAGTGGGGTCCCCCAAGGCTCATTCCTGGGACCAACCTTGTTCAATTTATTCATAAACAGCATTGAGGACGGGATCAGTAGTTCTATATCAGTTTTTGCAGATGACACAAAATTGGCCAGGGCAATAACTGCACAGCATGAAGCAGATATCCTACAGAATGACCTGGACAAAATTACAGAGTGGGCAACGACATGGCAAATGAGGAGAAGTGTAAGGTTTTGCACTTGAGGACTAAAAACATAAAAGCACAATACACTTTAGGGAGGGAACCTTTGGGGGAATCAAAAATGGAGAAAGATCTGGGAGTCTTGGTAGAGAATAGACTAAGCAATAGCATGCAATGTGAAGCGGCAGCTGCCAAAGTGGGCAAAATATTAGCATGCATAAAAAAAGGGATGTATTCCAGAGATAAGACTATAATCCTTCCACTTTATAAAACTCTGGTCCGACCACATCTGGAGTATTCTGTCCAGTTCTGGTCACCAGTCCTCAGGAGGGATGTGTTGGAGCTGGAGAGAGTCCAGAGAAGGGCAACTAAACTAATTAGGGGATTGGAGGACCTTAATTATGAAGAGCGTCTGCAATCGCTTGATTTATTCTCCCTGGAGAAGAGATGCCTGAGGGGGGACATGATAGCAATTTATAAATATCTTAATGGTGATCTCAGCATAGAGTAAAAGCTATTCAGTCGAAAGGATTGCATGAGGACCCGGGGGCATACAATGCGATTGGAGGAGAAGCGTTTTAACCTCAAGCAACGTGGGGGGTTCTTTACTGTTAGAGCTATAAGATTGTGGAATTCTCTACCACAAGAGGTGGTTTCTGCGGGAGGTATGGTGGCTTTCAAAAGACTCTTAAGCCCCGTACACATGCACAGATTGTTGGCCAACCGATCAGCCGTCTTTTGTCCAGTGTTGTTTGTTGGTTGAAATGTGCTCTAGACTTGCACTGGACTTTTGTTGGCCAACAAAAACCAACTTCAGAAGTGATGTCATGGGATGGTTGACTTTCTGTGTGTTTTTTCTTCTCTGAGCATGCCCAGTCTTGCTCATCTGATTTTTGTCTGCCGAAATCTGTACCGACTGAGGAACAATCGGCCGTTCTGTTGTTGGCCAACAAAAATTTTATAGCATGCACACCAGATTTTTTTCGGCCGAAAATTTGCAGTTGGTTGTCGGAAGCATCATACTAACAAGCCTACAATCGGCAGATCGGACTTTGGCCAACAATTTACGGCCAACAATCTGTGCGTGTGTACGGGGCTTTAGACGTACATCTCAAGGAGAAAAACATTCAGGGGTATGAGAGATGATTACGGCAACACACACCTACACAGGATGAACTGGATGGACTATGGTCTTTATTCAACCTCACCTACTATGTAACTATGTAATATGGGCTTATCTATAGGTAAAAATTAAAGATGGAAGTTTACTTCCTCTTAAGTGTTTTGCAGAGCAAACCTCCTCCCCGTGTCATGTAACTAAGCAGTGATCCCTCTTTCTAGGTTCCATCTATTGAAATAGGAAATAGAGTTGTATGGTCAAATGAACTAGGTGTTAGAAGATACATTTATATGTATACGTATGATAGCATACTACCTATACGTTTTTAACACATATACCTTTACTGAATGGAAATGTCTTTGTTCTGATGTCTAGTCCACTGTTGCTTTATCATACATCTTACCTACCACAAGTGCTACAATACAAGATATGTTACAACAATATTGCTCATTCTAAAAATAAATGAAGCTAGAGGATGGTGTTGCCCTTAAACCCAGGATCCTCCATTCACTATATCTGGTCTCCCACAGTACACAAAGCATGGAAATGCAATAATTTTAGTAAATATAAAATGATAAATACCTTTCTCATCATTAGCATATAGCAGTCTCTTGACTTCTAACATTGTCTGGTTAAAGCTTGTAGGAGGAGTTTTCATTCTCCTTTGTCCTATGAGGCTGCTCGACCTCTGATCCTCTGTCTAGACAGTGCTGATTGGCCCTGTAATGATCACATGCACCCTCCCAAAGAAAATAAAAACTCTGTGGCAATACACACCAAACTGAGCATGTGCAGAGTGCCTCCAAAGGCTCTGTACTATCAGGAGATGGATTAGGGACAGATTAGGGACAGTGGAAGAAGGGGAGGATCAGAGAAGACAGGATCAAATAGCCTTTTTACATACTGCAGAGGATTAACCCCATAGGTTCCACAGTGAGTGTAACAAGCATGCCTTACTACATATACAGACTGATTTTACTATTGTGGGTTTAGTAACACTTTAAATGTCTTATTCTGTCACTAGTGTCGGTAAAACATCTATACAGTATACATTTAAAACTTTTACAAAATTGTAATGTGTAATAAAATATCAAATTTTAAAGTAAAAAAGGAATTTATTTTCAAAATACTTTCCTTACATGCATGCAATTGATGAAATAATAAAGACTCACCATATAAATCTGTCCTTTTTAGTAAATTTGGATACTGCCAGACAGTCACGTGGTTTTTCGGTGTCCCATGACTGGTGGCCAATTCTCTTGTTTTAGGCAGCCAAAGAATGGAACAGATCTTGTAAAAGAAAAGTCAAAAAGTTTTGAAAATATATATATATATATGTAATGATATTTTCATATGTTAATACTAACTTTACAACTGACTTACATAAAGAAGTATTAGGTAATATTTAGGGATCATGGACATGTGTATTCAATACCCTTTTTTATCATACCAGATACAAAGTGTAGCACCCTCTAGTGTGCTAGTAGTGAAGCACAGGCAAATTTATTTGACTAATGGTAAGTGTGAGTCTTGAACCTGGGTCAGGTTTTATTGCAGGTCAGGCTGGATAACTCATACAGGCAGGTCTCCGGTGCCACCCCCTGATTCTGGAAGTTTGGAGAAACTTCTAGAAGTTAGTGGGCGGAGACAAGGAGGGTTTATCTGCATACGTAGGGTAATCTAGCAAATCCCAAGGTGTACTGTCCTGGCAGGATGGCTACCCCAGCCCTTAAATATGGATGAGTCATGCTGGCAGGGGAGTCAGGTGGAAGATGGAGTACTCGAGGAGGCTGTCGCTGGCCAAGTAGGCGTCTCCCAAGTCTAGGGGAGACCCCAGCCCCAGGCTGGGCTTGAGCTGGCTCAAGAAGGTCTATTCAGCAGAGCAGTTTGATTCGGAATCTTGCCTGAGAGCAGTGAGAGCAAGGAGGACAGAGTGAGTACATAAGCACACCCAGGGATTTTCAAGGGGAGAGACTGCCACATGTAGCATGCTTTCTAAAGGACAGCGTTGTGCTTAACCCTTTTATCCTTGCCCTGAGAGATCTTCAGAGCAGCCAGGAGGGCTGGTAGTGCCTGCAAGCAAGTGTACCTGGAAGGAGTTCTACACAAGGAGAGGATACACACCTGAATGCAGTTTGTCTCATTTTTTGTGCTATTTCCAAGAGGGGCTGAGAGCTCATAGTCTGTGAATCTACTAAGGACTGTGAGGAAAGGAAGAAAGCAGTTCAGGATCTTTGTGTACAGAAGAGGAAAGTTGTCCCCTTTTGTTGTTCTTAGCTTCAATTTGGGCATCCTATAAATTCCTTCACCCCATGAAAGTTGTTACCCCTAATAAAATATCAAAACCAAAACCAAGGGACTGACTCCTTGTGTCTGGATGAAAGCGGAGAATACGTGTTGCCTGGCTGTACAGGAGAAGGAGAACCAAATACCAGCAGCCCCTGAGGGGGTAGTGCTACATATAAATGCGCAATCAATTTGAGGCAATTTGAATAACCAGAAGCAGCTACTAGAAACTCAAAACAGCTCCTAATACCTCAGAAAGAACTCTCAACAAGTGCCCGAGCAATGCAAAGAGAAAAATTAAGCAACTCAGAAGTAATTAAAAGAAATGTATAGCCACCTGAAAGCATACTGCACTAGATTTGCTTCTGAGACCAAACCTAAAGCTGAAACTCAATCTGCTTATACTTTGAATTATCTGGTTCCTCCCCTTCATCAACATGCTATAAACATTTTTTAATAAAATCTTACTTTTTTCATTACATATCTCACACCCAGTGATGTCATGACTGGGTCTCTGTGCTACTTTTTGCAATGAGACCAGACCATGGATGGGGGAGAGACCATCAGGGTGCAGTACATAGCTTACTGAAAACATCACAGCACCTTCTTTAGTTTTCCTCTTAAGATCGCTTAACTCTGACGCAAGCAGTGGGTTGGCTCTCGGAAGGAGTTAGGTCATATAAAAAGGCCTTTATAAGTATGTGTTATTCTGGAGGAGTGGGTGTTCCATACTTTTCTATGCAGATTGCCCTGGGTAATGCCCACATGCCATACTGAGCCATGTTACAGCATTATGCAGCCATACATGGGTCAAATTCCGAAAGAAGTTTCTTTTGAAAATCGTAACTAAGAATTTTTGTTCAGATTTCGCACCATCAGTGGGCTGCAGCAATGGCTGAATTTCGTGCGGCCATCAAATTTAAATGATCGGGCATGTTGGAAATGTTTTTAAAGTGAACGACTTTCTAATCAATGATGGGAGAATCATGCAAGAATTGCCCATAAGCACAAAAAAAAGAAAATTCCCGGAAAGAAAAGAAGATTCCTGGCCATAAAAATTATTTTCTGTAGCAACATGAGGTGACATTGAAGGCTTAGTTGGTCGAATTGAATTTCAAAATTAATTGTGGCACCATCAGATAACAAAATGCATGAAAGTTTTCTGATTTTCAAAATAAAATTTGTTCGGAATCCGTCCCATGTATGGCCTGCATGTAAAGCCCCGACAGGGTGCAATATATCCATTAAATTATACAATCTGAAACATTTTGTGGCTTACCTGTGAATTTGTATTTATTGAATTGGTGTTTTTCCCACTACTTGTGTCCCAGATGCGTATCTTTCCATCCCGCATTCCACCTCCAACAGCAAGAGTGTCTGAGAGCCAAGGACACCAATTCATTGCCTGATGAAGATAATAATGGTCACAATATTGAGCAGTTCATTATTGAGACTGGAGCCTCATTTAGTGTTGATGTTTGACTTTGATGTAAAGGCCCGTACACACGTACCGATCGTCGGCATACAAACGTCGGTGGACGAAGGATCTGCCGATTGTACGCGTGTTAGTATGGTGCCTCCGACAGATGTCTGCGCACAATCCGCGGACAAAAGTCTTTCTTGCAAACATGAAAATATTTGTATGCCGACACCAGAACGGACGATTGTTCGCCTGTCAGTACACAATTCGGCCGACAGACCGCAGATTTGCAAGACTGGGCATGCTCAGAAAATAGAAAACACAGGGAAAGTTAACCATTACATGACATCACTTCTGCAGTCGGCGGACAAAATTCTTGTGCTGTCCTTGTGCTGTCTTTGCACTTTTCAGCAGACACCGACATCCCGGGGAGAAAAGAGGAACATTTGTAAGCCGACCATCGGTACGTGTGTACGGGGCTTTAGATCCATCAACTGGTTTATAGAATTGCAGACAGACTTTCTAGCAAAATTAATTGGGTTCTTTTTATGCGTATATATATTTACACATATATATGTATATATACAGTATATATATATATATATATGTATATATATATATATATATATATATATATACATACATACATACTTTAACTGCTTGCCGACCGCCGCAAGTAGATTTACTGCGGCGGTCAGCCCCTACCAGGCAGAGTGACGTTAATTAACGTCACTAGCCTGGGAGGGTCTGGGGAGCGAGCGCGCGCCCGCGGAGGCGCGCTCCCGCTCCCGCGCGGTCACGCACCCCCCCGCGCGTGTGACCAGCGGACCCGATGTCCGCCGGCCACTCGGCGATCGTCGGGGGAAGAGGGAGAATGTCAGGCAGCTTGTGTAAACAAGCTGCCTGTCATTCTCATCGCTGTAAAGACACTGATTACACGGATCTAGTATGTAGATCCGTTGATCAGTGTCCTCACAGCTAGAGCCACAGCCAATCACAGTAGAAACCACGCCCCTAGGGACACACACAGCCCCTCCCTCCCAAATAAAGTTAACCCCTTCACTGCCAGTGTATTTTTACAGTAACAGTGCATATGTATAGCACTGATTACTGCAGTAATGTCACTGGTAACCCCAAAAGTGTCAAAAATGTCAGTCAAGGGTCCGATCTGTCCGCCGCAATGTCGCAGTACCGCAAAAAAAATCGCAGATCGCCGCCATTACGCGTTAAAAAAAAAAACAACAAAAATGACAAAAATCTTTCCCTTTGTTAGTAAACGCGATAACTTTTGCGCAAACCAATCAAAATACGCTTTTTGCGATTTTTTTTACCAAACATAGGTAGGATAAAACAAATTGGCCAAAAATGTTAAAAAATTTTGATTTTTACATTTTTTTTTGGGGAATTTCATATAAAAAAATGTGAAAAATATTGTTATTTTTGCAAAATTGTCGCTCTTTTTTTGTTTATAGCGCGTGATCAAAAAATCGCACAGGTGATCAAATACCACCAAAAGAAAGCTCTGTTTGTGGGAAAAAAAGGACGTCAAATTCGTTTAGGTACAGCGTCGCACGACCGCGCAATTGTCCGTTAAAGTCGCGCAGTGCCGAATCGCAAAATACCCCCTGGTCTTTTAGCAGGAAAATCCTCCGGGGCTTAAGTGGTTAACTTATTTATAGTTTTTTATTATATTATAATTTATGATTTTGTGTTTCAAACTTTATCATAACTGAGATGTTATAAAGAAGAACGCACAGTAAAAAAAAAAATCATATGTAAATAGTTGGTTTGGGCTGCTCATTCTTAAGAATTACATGCAAAATAATGGTACCGCTTATAGCACCTAAATTCCGAAAGAATCATACCGCCAGGGAGGTTAAGAGACTCGTCCACTCTACTTCTAAGAGGTACCCTGGTATATTTTGCTGCTCGGTCTCTGTGAACCGTAGAAACCTAATCATTTAGTGATCTTTAGGTCCCATATTTAGGGGCTTGAGCAAAAGTTTACCTAGCTCTTGCCTATTTACTTCTAACATTATGGGGTGCACACTGTTTGTGTAATCTGTTACACCCCCCGATTTGTTCTTTTCACAGACCAGATGTACACTGTACAGTGTGCTGTTATTCTTTTTTTATGTTTCCCATTGGTTCCATTATCTGCATGTTACCTGTCTGACTTTTCTATACCAATAAACAATGTGAACAAGATTGTAGCTGGAATTGAGGACAGGGAACATAGGTGTACAACTAGAAAGATTTTGAGTAAAGGTTGTGTAGTACTACTGAACAGGCCAAACCGTGAAGCATTTTAAAGTGGTAGTAAGCTGCACCAAATTCGATTTTTTAAACCCTGCAAGGTGAAGGCATAATGTTCTAGTATGTATTGCATACTAGAACATTATGAAATACTTACCTTAGAACAAAGCCCTCCAGTGCCACACTGTCACCATCTTCCTTCCGGGTTGGGGTCCTCCAGCTGTCTGCTTGGCCGTTCTGCAATGACGACACCCCCGCGGCACGGAGCTCTGAAGGGACAGCACGGGTTTGCCATCCCTTCAGAGGGCATGCCCTGGTGATGTCACTGGCTGCATGCAGCGTGAATATTTCCTAAACCGTGCAGGCTTTGGAGATATTCACTGTACCTACAGGTAAGCCTTATTATAGGTGCCAAAAAAAGGATTTACTTCAACTTTAAAGCAGAACTAAACTCTCTCAATCAACAATACCAATGTTTAATTCTTATGCTGCTAGCATTAGTAAATACATAGGAAGGTACATTATATTTCCTTGTTTTACAATTTTTTTTACTTTGCTCAGTTTCTGCCTGGTTTCTGGCCTAGGCAAATGATAACATACATCCCAGGAGTCTTCATTGGGCATTTTATTCTTTCATCTGGAGGAGAAGGGGGGGTTCTCAGCTAAGCACATCCTCCTGCCTGCATGCCTGAGCTAAGGGCAGATGGGTTCCAGGAAGTAAATGCTACATAAATTATCTGCCCTTACTCAAAATGGCCGTGGCTAGATATGCTAGAGGAATGTTTTTCAAAGCGATTTCCCAACAGAATAAAGCATGGAGACATGGATAGATGGGTGAGTTTACTATGAATATTAAAATAATTAACTGGCATTTTCTGTTTGTGGTGCTCAGAAACAGTTTAGTTTCGCTTTAATGACACACAGTGCTTAAGCAAACTATATGTCATTCTGTTAGGGTTTATGTTTATTTTTTGATGTTTTACTGAATCCATAGGCAAGTAACAGCTTATGAGAGATACAAGATTTATCCTTTAACCACTTCATGACCACCCACCGCCTTTTTACTGCGGCAGGGTGGCTCTCCTGTGCAAACCGACGTAGGTCTACATCGGTCACGTGCGGGAAGTTAGGGAGCGAGCGCACTCCCACCCCCAATCGGCAGCGGGGAAGCCGATACATGGGTCAGGCGGCTTTGATTGGCGCCTCACAACCGCGATCGCTCCCCGCTGAGAGAGAAGGACGGTCGGCTGTTGTAAACACAGCCGACCGTTCTTCTCCCTGGAATGACCATAGAGCCCCTGTGATCCTTCTATATAGGATCACATGTCTCTATGGTCATTTAAGAAGCCACGCCCCCCCCCCCCCACAGTTACAATCACTCCCCTAGGGTCACATTTAACCCCTTGATCACCTATACTGTTAACCCCTTCCCTGCCAGTGTCATTATTACAGTAACAGTGCATATTTTTAGCACTGATTACTGTAGTAATGTCACTGGTACCCACAAAAGTGTCAAAAATGTCAGTTAGTGGTCTGATCTGTCACCCGCAATGTCGCAGTCCCGCAAAAAAATCACAGATTGCCGCCATTACTAGTAAAAAAAAAAAAAACAATAAAAATGACAGAAATCTTTCCCGTAGACGCGATAACTTTTGCCCAAACCAATTAAAATATGCTTATTGCGATTTTTGTTTACCAAAAATATGTAGCAGAAAACAAATTGGCCTAAAATATTAAAAAATTTAGATTTTTACATTTTTTTTGAGAATGTCATATAGCAGAATGTGAAAAATATTGTTTTTTTTTTCAAAATTGTTGCTCTTTTTTTGTTTATAGCGCAAAAAATAAAAATTGCACAGGTGATCAAATACCACCAATAGAAAGCTCTATTTGTGGGTAAAAAAGGACGTCAATTTTATTTAGGTACAGCGTTGCACGACCGCGCAATTGTCCGTTAAAGTAACGCAGAGCAAAATAGGGCCTGGTCATTAAGGGGGCAAATCCTTCCGGTCTTAAAGTGGTTAAAACCTCCAGATTTGGGGGTTTGTGAAAAACAAAGGGCTGCAGTTTGGTAATAGTGCACATTCATTCATTCTAGAAATGTTAGGGGGGTGTTTTTCAAAGTGATTGCTCAACAAAATAAAGCACACAGACATGGATGGATGGGGGAGTTTGCTTTGAATATTAAAAATGATTTTTGGAAAAAAAAAAAAAAAATGATGAAATAGCGTTTTCAGTTTGAGGTGCTCAGATACAGTTTAGGTCTGCTTGAAATAAATGAGAGTTAAAATAAAAATATGTTTTTTCTTATAGGTCTTCCAATGCTTTTATTGTTAGGCATGATGCCACTTACAGTGGATATAAAAAGTCTACATGTCCCTGTTAAAATGTCAGGTTTCTGTGATGTAAAAAAGTAAGACAAAGATAAATCATTTCAGAACTTTTTTATACCTTTAATGTGACCTATAAACTGTACAACTCTGGTTAACAAAAAAACTGAAATATTTTAGGTGGAGGGAAGTAAAGATAAAAAACTAAAATAATATGGTTGCATAAGTGTGCACACCCTTAAACTAATACTTTTTTGAAGCACATTTTGCTTTTATTACAGCACTAAGTGTTTTTGGGTATGAGTCTATCAACATGGCACATCTTGACTTGGTAATATTTGCCCACTCTTCTTTGCAAAAACACTCCAAATCTGTCAGATTGCGAGGGCATCTCCTGTGCACAGCCCTCTTCAGATCACCCCACAGATTTTCAATCAGATTCAGGTCTGGGCTCTGGCTGGGCCATTCCAAAACTTTAATCATCTTCTGGTGAAGCAATTCCATTGTTGATTTGGATGTATGCTTTGGGTCGTTGTCATGCTGAAAGATGAAGTTCCTCTTCATGTTCAGCTTTCTAGCAGAAGCCTGAAGGTTTTGTGCCAATATTGACTGGTATTTGGAACTGTTCATAATTTCCTCTACCTTGACCAAGGCCCCTGTTCCAGCTGAAGAAAAGCATCCCCAAACCATAATGCTGCCACCACCATGTTTCACTGTGGGTATAGTGTTCTTTTGATGAAGTGCAATGTTGTGTTTGCGTCAAACATAACTTTTTAAATTAAAGTTCAACTGTCAGAACTATTGGGGCTAAAAGGAATCATATAAGGTGCATACATATTATTTTATACATATTGTTATATTGGGCAGCCTGGCAGCCATTTTGTCATGAGGTGAATGTAAGTTCATTGTCCTTGGGTAAAGATTCTTACAGAAAATCTTATAGTCTCAGCAAAGACCTTCTCAAACCAATAAATTAAAGGGACCCAGACAACACGCCGAGATAAGGACTAGCCACGGTGCCAGGCTGGGTTATAATGAGAGTGATTTCATTCTTGTCTGTAATTTCAACAATGAACAAGAGATCGGAGTGTTTCATTTTTTTAAGGCTCATTTAAAAATCTGCTTGAGGAAACATTATTATTATTTGTAGTAATTGTATTAGCAACAATATTTTTATGTCATTATATTATATGAAGCATATATGTAGGCCTACTTAATTGAATACATTCTAGGAACGTTTTATATATATTTACTGTTATAATATTCAACCGATATTCATTATATGTTGTGGGGGAGGTACTCCTTGAATTTTATATATATCACCATTGATATAGTAGGTAAAAGCTTTAAATATATAGAATAGGGTGATATGTATACCATTATCTTTTTCTGTGTAAAGAACTATATAGTTCCGTTTTTAAGTTGTTTCACTTACAAGGAATGTTAATTGCTGTGATTTAAAACTTCTATTCAGGTAATATATATCTTGGTAGAGTCTGTATTCTTGACAGTGAAGTAACATGGGGGGGGGGGGGTAAACATCCATAAGATTTAAGTTTTTCTCCAAGGCTTAGGTCAGAAGGCTATCTTTGAGAAATTGAAGTTGAGTTGAAGTTGAATTAAACCATTTTCCCCAAATTGGTAAACAGACAAACAGTGCCCCCTGTTGATATGGTGAGATAGAGCCATATAGAGGATGAGCCCCTATCTGATGTATTTTCATGTGGAAAACAAAATTAACGCCCACATTCCCATAGGATAAATGTTTAGTGTAAGTGAGAGACGAGGAGGAATTGAAAAGATCAGGAAGGAAGTAGGAATACTCTGAGGAGGTTCTGACACACTGATGGGAGACTTTTGAAGCTGAGGCAGGCTATTCAATAGTGACATCCCAGGCAACAGACATAGAAGGTTTTGGTAAAGTATACATTTCTATATTTTCTATAGGCAATTTGCTTGCTGTATACGTCTGACTGAACCACTATTATCCTTATAGCATCAAGATTTGAATTTAGATCATTATAACTGCAGTATGACTGGTCTATTTTTTTATCTTGGGAATTTTTACACATATGTATTATATTCCATTGAGGCTGATTTCAGTCCACAGTAAAATGGTGCAGTTGTGATGTATTATTAAAATAAATTATTGTAATAGAAGTTTATTTTACCAAAAACTATCTTGACTTCAAGTCTTGGTGCATGGTGTAACAATTTGTGTCCATGCATTTTTTTTAACGTTGAGTTCAAGTTGTGAACATCTGTTGGCTGAGAGAGGTCACGTGTCAAATCTGTATAATTTTGTTTCCATATTTTGTGAGCTCATGAGAAGCTATTAATCACATTCCAGAAGTTATGGGTTTTGGTTACTTTGATATTCTGTAATTATATCCTTTGATTGCATTTCTCACATTACCTGTGTAATACAAATTATTGAACTATGTTCCGCATTTTGTGTTTATTACCAGTTATATTTTTGACATTATTCTGCACTGATTTTATTTAATAAATATAGATATTTTTGCACAAAATTGTATTGCTCTTATCTTCAGGTTAGCGTCAATAAACGATCTCGAGTTTTTGTTGATTTATGGAAATAAGTTCAGAATTTCCTTTCTTATAGATCCTTGCTTATTTGCATAAATAGACACTGTTTATCAGAGCAGTATAAACATTCTGACATAATCTTAGTTTTATCAGACAATAACATATTTTCCCACATGCTTTCGGGAGAATTCAGATGTGTTTTTGCAAAATTTAGCCGGGCTTCGATGTTTTTCTTTGTAAGAAAAGGCTTTCATCTTGCCACCCTACCCCTTAGCCCAGACATATGAAGAATATGGGAGATTGTTGTCACATGTACCACACAGCCAGTACTTGCAAGATATTCCTGCAGCTCCTTTAATGTTGCTGTAGGCTTCTTGGCAGCCTCCCTGACCAGTTTTCTTCTTGTCTTTTTAACAAATTTGACTGTCTTCACTGTGTTCCATGGTATATCCAATGCCTTGGAAATTCTTTTGTACCCTTATCCTGACTGATACCTTTTAACAATGAGATCCCTCTGATGCTTTGGAAGCGGACCATGCCTTTTGCTGTAGGATGGGACTAAAAAAATGTCAGGAAAGACCTACTAGAACAGCTGAAATTTGATAGGGGTTAAACGGTGGCATTTTAAATGATGACAGGTGTGTACTGACCCCTATTTAACATGAGTTTGAATGTGATTGCTTAATTCTGAACACAGCTACATCCCCAGTTTTAAGAGGGAGTGCAGACTTATGCAACCGCATTATTTTATTTTTTTACTTTCTCCCCTAAAATATTTCAGTTTTTTTTCAATTGAGGTGTACAGTTTATAGGTCACATTAAAGGTGTAAAAAGTTCTGAAATGATTTACCTTTGTCTAATTTTTTGACATCACAGAAACCTGACATTTTAACCGGGTTGTGTAGACTTTTTATATCCACTGTAGATAGTTTTGGCCAGGGCATTTTTTCAGTGTGAACGTGGGGGAACCCAGTTCCAGCCCCTCCAGCACAAAATGTATGTAAAGGCAAGGGGGGCAAAGGTGTGCTGGAGGGTGTATTGATGTTGGCTGCTGGAGAATCTATTGTTGCTGGGGGGGGGGGCAGATTTTGCTTGGAAGATTCTACTGTTGAGGAAGGGGTTTATTGTTAGTGGCTCATAGAGGGTGCTGGCTGCTGGGAGATCTATTTTTACTGACGGGGGTCTATAGTTGCACGGGTAGATCTATTGTTCATGGATGTGGATGTGTTCATAAAAGAAATTGCACTGTTTGGGTTTTTTTTTTTTAAATCCCAGGTCCTAATCCAGTCCTAGTCCTTTATTATGGTCTACATGGTGAACTGATAACACAAATGTATCTGAATCTCACCTTTACAGCAGTGGGGTGCTGGATGTTCTGTAGAGGAGTGTTTAGCTTGATCGATCCTGGATCATATGGCCAGATATTTAGGTGACCATCGCTTGATCCACTGGCCAAGTGCTTTTCTGATGGTGACCACTTTAGACTACAAATGCCTTGCTGGTGACGTAGTGTTCCCATTTGGTGTTGTGCCACACGAACATCATGGTGGTGTATATGGCCAAGCCTGGAACCACTGTATTATAATTAACAATAAAGCACAAATAGCATTTTTTCAACTGACAACATCTTTATAATTCTCATTTTATATGCCTGATTATAATTACATATTAACAGCAAACCTGTCATAAAGGAACTACTAGACGCTGCTTTTGAATGCCTCCTTCTCAAAATGCTAGTTTCCTGGCAGTAAGAGTTTATGCTAATAAGTGCTACATCAAAAAGGACAAGACACTCCAAACTTTAGAAGCATTGGCAATCCACAGAGCTGATCACTAGCATGAGCTATATGGGAAGGTTTCCTATTTTCTCTCTGAGAATGGAAAACCCATTAGAAATACATACAGAAAACAGAGTGAAGTTTTAATATGAAGGTACCTTTTTTTATTTTTATTTTAATTAATACAGAAGGGGAGGTTTTAACCGTACTCTAATTTCATAGTAAATCTCTAGCATGCTAACTGATCATTATCTAAGGCAGATGTGTAAAAACAGAAAATATTTGCATGTGTGCTATTTTCTTTTAT
The DNA here is from genome assembly GCF_965119305.1 of Pelophylax lessonae. NCBI lineage: Eukaryota > Metazoa > Chordata > Amphibia > Anura > Ranidae > Pelophylax > Pelophylax lessonae. The sequence continues at coordinate 101,973,669 of NC_138768.1, forward strand.
TCCTCACCTGCTGAGGATATGCTGATTCCAGCTCAGAGCTCCAACTACAGACATATGTCCCAGCATGTTCCTGAGCCTTTTCTGGGTTTCAATATCCCATAACTATAATAGAATAACATATTCATGGATTTACTAGACAACTATGAATTCTTATGAATAAGGCTAATGTACAAAACTGTACCTGGACTTCCCCGTTGCTGGTCCCAATGGCCAGACATGTCCCACCACTCATCCATGATACTGAAGAAATATATGTGGACAGTGAATCTAAATGTATCGATTGTGTCACAATATTGCTTTCTCCATTCCAGATACATGTCATTGATTTTAACCCTATGGCAACAAGATTTTCTGAACTCCAGTCCAGCAGGTTCAGATCTGTAGAGAAAAACATGCACATATCATATTTAAACTGTATTAAAGGCAGTGTTATTTACATCATTGATTTAAAAGGTAATCAAATGCATTTAAAAGCAAATATCCTCCTAGATAAAATCCAGTGACATGGGTGCTGAATGTACTCATGTATACAGTGGGTATAGAAAAAATGTACCCCCTTTAAAATAATCACATTTTGACGCATTGCAGCCTGAAATAAAGACAGACACAGTTTATGTTTTATCCAGCTGTATTTACAACTTATATCCAAGTGAAAGATATAACACCAAAATGTCAGAAAAAAAAAAATCAAAAACAGAGTTGTAAAAAGGATCAATTTGAGCGACGTTATGATTCAGGGAGGATCTGTGTTGTACCAAATACCTTCCACTCCTTAATAATAGACTTCACTGAATGACTTCTTAAAAATTACTTGTAAACGTAATCAGGTGTAGCTAATCACCTTCTCAATGGCGCACAAAGCCATTTGACTTTCAATTGTGATCAGCTGTGGTAATTTTTATTAGCTCAGCGTGAAAAGAGCTTTCTTGGAGCATTTCAGACCCTGATAGTGCAATTGAAGCAAACAATCAACTATGAGTGGCAAGGCACTGTCAAAAGATTTCCGGGATAAAGTTATGGACAGGCACAAGACATGAGATGGATACAAAAACATTTCAAAGGCTTTATGAATGCCTAGAATCACAGTGAAGTCTATTATTAAGGAGTGGAAGGTATTTGGTACAACACAGTAGGGATCGACCGATTATCAGCAAATCCGGTATTTCGAGGGCCGTTATGCACTTTCCCCGATATGGTGGCCAATACGACCGATATTTCGGGAAAGTGCTTGTACCGGAGTGATGCCTGCAGCTAGAGGCGTCATCCTGGTACCGGCGTCCATAGCCAACGGTCGGCTATCTTGTAATGACAACCGATGCGGCTAAGAAGCCACTCGGCTGTTATTACAAGGAGCGGGATGGGACATCCCCCCCTCCCGCCGACTTCCATGGCTCGCCTGGGTCTCCCATCCCACCCGGAGACCCAGATTTAAAAAAATGACAGCATTTAAAACAGCCAAACTTGGCGTTTTGAATGTTTTTAAGTGCAGACCCCCAGATCCCTCCACAAGAGTACCTGTCAAGTAAAAAAAATGTAAAAAAAAAATGTTTTTTTTTTTAATGTACGAAAATATCGGGTCATAGCAGCCGATACCGATACGCCGTGACCAAAATATCGGTGTCGGCAATGAAAAAATAATATCAGTCGGTCCCTACAACACAGACCCTCCCTGGATCAGGACATCGTTCCAAACTGGATGAGAGAGCCAGGAGGAAACTGGCCAGAGTTTATGGCCATTGTCATATGTCCCCGGTATAGCTGTCAGGAATCGCAGTGTGCAGCGGGCTCCTCTGGCTCCGGCGTGCGTTCCACCGCTACCGGAAATGATGCAACGGAAGGCGTGGAACCAGAAATTGCGTCAACGCGTTTCGCCCACCCACTGGGCGTTATCAAAGACGTATTTGATAACGCCCAGTGGGTGGGCGAAACGCGTCGACGCGTCATTTCCGGTAGCGGTGGAACGCGCGCTGGAGCCAGAGGAGCCCGCTGCACACCGCGATTCCTGACAGCTATACCGGGGACATATGACGATACAACACCTGTTTTTAATGCATCAAATGTGAGTGTTTCATCTGTCTTTTAATAAATAGTGAATTTCATACAATATTACACTATTGGAGATCTCTTTCCTTTTATGCATACGATCCCCACTGTGATTCGGTGCCAGTCTATAGGAGAACCTGGGGGTTCCCAGCCAAGACCAAAGAGTTCAACCCGGATCTATAGCCGGACTCTGTCTATGTGACCCTGATACGATAAGGTCTTAGGGTCCACTCGGTCCGGTAAGTTCACAACCTTGGGGGAGAGGATCAGTCACTTACCACCGCATCATTGCAGCATTAAATTGCACAAGAACTTTTGCACCTGAGCACTTTTATTTCTCGTTATTCTTCACTGGCCACCTGCTGGAGTAGTATTGGAATTACTTGTTTCAAGATTGAAGGACTTTAACATATATTTATGAACTTTTATTCACTTTTTTGAGTGATTATATTTATAAAGTGCATCTGTATATATACACATATTTTTTTATTCACATAGTAATTTTATATAATTTTTTAACTATATTTACATATTTATATATTTTTGTATTGGCACGGTGGATTAGAACATTTAATAATTTTTAGATAATTATCACATCAAATCTGCGCTGTGCATTTGCACTATCACTTCTAAAATCCTTTTGATTTTCCACACAGCAGCATTTTTGATTTATTTATTCTCACCATAGCGCAGCTTTAATTTTTGGTTTTGCAATAAAATAACCATGTGCATATTTTCAGTAACAACTTATCACACATTGGGAATTTGATAATAATAAAAAAAAAAAAAAAAATCTTCTCCATACACCCAAGGTCCCTTCAGTTCACTGCACCTGACACTTCAATAAAATATAGCTAATGTCATTTTATGCTGGTTTATCTAATGGAATAAGTATAATAACACAAATAGACACATTAAATAAAATAATAATAAAATGTAATTTACAGGGACTTACAATAATCATTTCGTAGCCCTGTGACATGCAGTTTTATCTCTGGCTGGATATTTGTATCAGAAGAATGGTCACATATTTTCTTCTTGTTTTGACAGCCTAAAGAGAGACAGAATATTGAAATACAATGGATTTATTCCGTTTTTTGTGTTAACAAAAATGGCAATATGAGTACTATTCTTAAGGGCTTCGCAGGGCTATAAATACTAAAACTGCAACTCTGAAGACGTCATACGCTATGACGAAACGCGCGTCAGGTGGAACGCACGCTGCACATTCTGGGAACCTGGTGGAGCGCAAACCGGTAGTTACCGCTCTCCACTCACAGGCATCGTGCAATCAGCTTTACATATTAAAGATTATATTAACGGTACTGCACTATCTGGAGCATTTATTTTTTATCCTAACCGGACCCTGAGGATCCAGCTTATCCAGGAGGGGGACCCTGGACCGTAGGGGACTACAAAGCCCAGCAGTCACCTCTTTAGCCCAGGAGGCCACAAGGCTCTAAAGGTCTTTCTACCGTACAGTAATTAAGACCCACAACTTCTGGTGAGTGCATACCCCCATTATTCCATAAGACCAATACCACAAGTACCAGCAGTTGGACTACTGGAGGATTCAGCACAAGCACTTGCACTTTTTTTCCCCCCTTGGCACCAAAGTTTTTCTCATGCACCAAAGTCACTTATGAACTTTATTTGAACTTATTTGGCACTTATTTGCACTTTATGGAACATATGTGATTTGATTGATTTTTTTGAGCTAATTTATTGTGACTATTTATTGATTGTCTACTGAAATTTTATTATGATACATTACTATCTAGTCACATGCTTTACATATTTATTGAGTTCAATAATTTAGTCTAATTTATTCTATATATATTTATTTATTTATTCCCATCACTTTATATTTGCCTCAACATCTCTACCCAGGCTATTGACAACCAATTGTCCACCCCTGGCTAGTAACAGCAAGCGCTATATCAAATCCCAACTACTTTGGGGTTTTTCCTACTAACTACTGTATATGCCAGTCCCTAAGGCGGTAGGGTAAAGGGGGCAATTTACCAACTGCATTTATTTTTCCTTTCTTGTTACCCTCCTCTGGTCGTCTCTGTTGTAAACTTTAATAAATTAACTATAGGAGGGAGTGTCTGCAAGGCATGCTGACAATCAAGGACTCTCTATAGTAGTGATCGACCAATATCGTTTTTAATGCCGATACCGATACCAATATTTTGGTCATTTTTGGACATGTAAAAACATTTTTTTTTTTCCAGGTACTCCTTGTGGAGGGATCTGAGGGTCAAGACCCCAAACCCCTCCTTGGCACTGATAAACATTAAAAATGCCAAGTTTGGCTGTTTTGAATGCTGTCAGTTTTTTTAATGTGGTGCCGAGTACCCGGAAGTGATGTCATGACATCACTTCTGGGTTTTTTACATGGAGACCCAATCAGAACTGAATGCGGCTTTGATCGGGTCTTCTGTTCGGCGGCCGTGCAGGTAGGATGCCTGGGCCTTCCGGTGGGACGAGAGACCCGGGCGAGCCATGGAAGGCGGCGGGAGGGGGGACGTCCCTTCTCTCTCCTTGTAATGACAGCCAAGGGGATTCTCAGCCGCATCAGTTGTCATTACAAGACAGCCGACCGTCGGCTATGGACACCGGTACCGGGGTGATGCCTCTAGCTGCAGCCATGACTCCGGTACAAGCACTTTCCCGAAATATCAGCAATATTGGTAACCTCAGGGGTCAATTCCGATATATTGGGGAAAGTGCATATCAGCCCCTGATATATCGGTGGTGCCGATAATCGTTCGATCCCTACTTTATAGCTAGTTAAACATGAAACCTTCCCTCCTTTTTCTTGTATGTTGGTCTGTACAATTAAAGGCATATTCAATAATATTGCAAAAGAAATAGTAAATGCACCCACCTAAATTTAAAAAAAATGTGATTCATGATTTTCTTTTTTGCTGCATTTAAGCCTGCAGAGCATTGCACATGCAATTAGTGGCTCATGGATGCCATGCACAGGCTTCAATGGATTATTCCTTTAACCACTTCTGGATCGGAAAGGATTTTCCCCCTTAATGACCAGCCCATTTTTTGCGATTCAGCACTGCGTTACTTAAACGGACAATTGCGTGGTCTTGCAACACTGTACCCAAATAAAATTGATCTCCTTTTTTCCCCACAAATAGAGATTTCTTTTGGTGGTATTTGATCACCTGTGCGATTTTTATTTTTTCCGCTATAAACAAAAAAAGAGCGACAATTCTGAAAAAAATATATATATTTTTCACATTCTTCTATGAAACATTCCCAAAAAAAATGTAAAAATCAAAATTGTTTAACATTTTAGGCCAGTTTTTTTTCTGCTACATATTTTTGGTAAAAAAATCGCAATAAGTGTATTTTGATTGGTTTGCGCAAAAGTTATCGCGCCTACTAACTACGGGAAAGATTTATGTTATTTTTATTGTTTTTTTTTTTCTTTACTAGTAATGGCGGCGATCTACGATTTTTTGCTTGACTGCGACATTGCGGCAGACAGATCGGACCCCTAACTGAAATTTTTGACACTTTTGGAGGGACCAGTGACATTAATACAGTAATCAATGCTAAAAATATGCACAGTTACTGTACTAATGACACTGGCAGGGAAGGGGTTAGCACTGTGGGTGATCAAGGGGTTAAATGTGAGCCTAGGGGAGTAATTCTAAATGTATGGGGGCGGGGCTTGTGAAATGACCATAGAGACATGTGATCCTACATAGAAGTATCACAGGAGCTCTGTGATCATTCCAGAGAGAAGAACGGTCAACTGTGTTTAGAACAGCTGACCGTTCTTCTCTCTCATCGGGGAGCAATCGCGGGTGTCAGGCGGCAATCAGAGCCGCCTGCCCAGTGCAACGGAGTCCCCGCTGACGAGTGAGGGAGGGAGCACGCCGCCGGCAGAAGCATGGCGGCGGCGGTTTGCTCTTGCCCTTAGCTTCCCGCGTGTAACCGACGTAGGTCTACGTCGGTTTGTGCAGGAGAGCCACCCTGCCGCAGTAAAAAGACAGCGGGTGGTCTGGAAGCGGTTAAACTCACTGGCCTGCAGTTGCCAGCCTCTACCTTGCTACCCTTCATGTGGATAGGTAAATTATTACCTGTCTGCAAGTTATGGGGAACGTCTGTTAGAAGAGAGTTGTCAAAAAGGTCAGTTAATGGTCCAACAACGTTGCTGCAGGCGCGCAACTGACGTAGACCTAGGTCGGTTTGCGCAGTAAATTGGCGGCAGGTGGTCCGGAAGTAGTTAATCACAGGTCTCTACCGAGGTATGGAAGTATGAATAAACTATAAATCTCCATTGAGATCTACAGGTCCCACTGCCATGGTTGCAGATGGGCTTTGAAGTCTCTCTATTCATGGAACTCTGCGAATGGATAATGTGTGCGTGGAGCCATGCAGACCTGAATTCAAAAAATGACAGGACCCTGCAAAGAGGACAACCCCAGATTCATTAGGTGGAGGGGATGGTAGGAGAGCTGCATACTGTGATCATGTTGCATGTTATTGCATAAGTGTAACATGAAATGTGGTAAAAAAAGCTGCAGCCCAGAGGTAATTATTAGCTGGGTTTAAATAATCTCATGTCCACCCTTAGCTCATAGTTCTGATTTATGTAAGCCTTAAATAAGGAAAACACATATATTTAGTATATTAGGCTTTCCACAGTCCAAAGAATAAAGAAAAAAAATTATTATCTTTGTAAATGTTGATGAAAGGCTGTTCAACGAATACTGGTAATTTAATCATTATGGAAAGTTCTCAATAGCTGATAAAAAAGCTGAGTAACTTTCATATCACATCAAGCCACAATCTGATGTGTGTATACACTGATAATGAGAACAGAAATATTTTATCATAAATTAGTATAATCACTGAAATGGGGAGAAACCGTCTATGATCCCCAATACTGTGTTCCCATACTGAACAACATCATCAAATCAAGGCCAAAGGATGGCCCCCAGTTTTATGTAACAATGTATACAGCAGCTAGTACAGCTGCCCAAATGACATATTTTGCTAATTTTATAAGTGAGAAGTACTAAACAACAGCTGCAGAAAATAGTCATTTAGGCTAAGCAAAAGTCTGGACACCTTTCTACATGCCCAATTTTATGAAATAAAATGTAACTTTGCATTAACATTTGCAAATATCTTGTTTTTAATACAATGTTTCCTGCAGAAGTTGCTTATTACTTTTCGGTTTCAATTAAGTATGTCATGAGGCCATGGTTGCCCAGGCTTAAGCTTAAAGCTTAACCCAAAAAATATTAGTTTTTGCCTATACCTCCCACCCCCCTGTAACACATTCTGCACAGTTTTCCTTACTTGGTAAAGCCAGTTATGCTAACCTGAGTTCCTCCTTCCAGGTTTCTTTCTCACACCTTCTCCTCCTGCGGAGACCCCTAATTCAGTGCTGCTTTATAACCCTTGTACAGTACCATTCAATAAGAGGTAGAGATCGACCGATTTTCGGCAACACCGATATATCGGGGGCCAATATGCACTTTCCCCGATATATCGGAATCGACCCCTGAGGTTATCGATATTGCCAATATTTAGGGAAAGTGCATGTCCTAGGGTGATGCCTGCAGCTAGAGGCATCACCCCGGTACCGGTGTCCATAGCCGACGGACGGCTGACTTGTAATGACAACCGATGTGGCTGAGAACCCACTTGGCTGTCACTACAAGGAGTGGGAGGGGACGGAGACCCGGGCATCCTACCTCCCCTGCTTCCACCAAAGAGAAGAACCGGTGTAGCATGAAAATGTGTCCCGTGAAATCTGGTATCCCTGCATGCAATCGCCGGTCTCCATGTAAAAAACCCGGAAGTGATGTCATGACATCACTTCCTGGTACTCAAGGCCAAATTAAAAAAACTGACAGCATTCAAAGCAGCCAAACCTGGTGTTTTGAATGCTTTTCAGTGCCGAGGAGGGGTTTGGGGTCTTTTAAACCCCCAGATCCCTCCACAAGGAGTACCTTTAGAAAAAAAAAATGTTTACATGTCCGAAAATATCGGCCGATACCGATATCCGATGACCAAAATATCGATATCGGCATTAAAAAAATGATATTGGTCGATCACTAATAAGAGGACCCCTCCATTGGCTAGCCAATGAGAAGAAGGAAGAAGAGCACCTCCAGAAAGTAAACTGTGAGAAGGTCCTGGTGCTAGATTGTTAACCCAGGAATCAAATAGAGAGAGATGGGCAGTGGGGATGGGAGATGGGGTACATTTATCCTGTACCATGCATCTATAAATATAGAGCAGTAAACCAAAGCTACCTATGGAGATTGACAAATTGGTTGTGAGGTCCTGCATGATAAGGCAGCAGAATGATCTTTGTAATGTGCACATTCACACTGAGCAAGCCTACATCCTTGTGTTTGTTGTGAGAGGAGGGAGAACGCTAAGCAAGCATTTTTAGTTATAACTAGACAGCCAATCAAGAGTTGTGTAAATTGGGCCCAGCAGCTTTGCCGCTAATCAAGTACTAAACATGGAAACGGTATTTTGAGTCTCAGACCCTCTTATAGCTGTTCTAAGATTTTTGAGTGTACAAGGCTATGCAGCAAAATTACAAAAGTCCATAGGCTGTCAGACGACGGTGTAGAGGCCATTGGAGTACAGTGATCTCATTGTCATGTTCAAGAAACCAGTGGTGAGATGATTTGAGCTTTGTGCCATGGTGTATTATCCTGCTGGAAGGAGCCATCAGAAGATGGGTACACTGTAGTCATAAAGGGATGGACATGGTCAGCAACCATACTCAGGTAGGCCGTGGCGTTTAAACGATGCTCAATTGGTACTAAGGGACAAAAGTGTGCCAAGAAAATATCCCCCACACCATTACACTACCAGCCTGAACCGTTGATACAAGGCAGGATGGATCCATGCTTTCATGATGTTTAAGCCAAATTCTGACCCGACCATCTGAATGTCGCAGCTGAAATTTAAACTCATCAGACCAGGCAATTGTTTTCCAATCTTCTATTGTCCAATTTTGGTGAGCCTGTGCAAATTCTAGACTCAGTTTCCTTAGCTTCCTTTAGCTGACAGGAGTGGCACCTGGAGTGATCTTCTGCTGCTGTAGTCCATCTGCTTCAAGGTTCGATGTGTTGTGCATTCAGAGATGGTATTCTGCATACCTTGGTTGTAAGGAGTACACTGGTGCCTTTCTATAATTTTTAATGTCTGCCCATTCTCCTCTGACCTCTGACATCAACAAGGGGTTTTCGACCACACAACTTGCCCTCACTGGATATTTTCTCTTTTTTAGATCATTCTCTGTAAACCCTCGAGATGGTTATGCGTGAAAATCCCAGTAGATCAGCAGTTTTTGAAATACCCAGACCAGCCAGTCTGGCACCAACAACCATGCCACATTCAAAGTCACTTAAATCCCCTTTCTTCCCCATTGTGATGCTCGGTTCTCGAACTTCATCACCACATCTAGATACCTAGTTGCTGCTATGTGATTGGCTGATTAGCAATTTGTGTTATGAAGGAATTTAACAGGTGTGCCTAATAAAGTGGCCCTTGAGTGTATATATATAGTGTATGTGTATATATAAATATAAGCCCCAAATTATTTTTGAGCACCATGTGCTCTAGACATTCATGTATACATAGGGATGGAGACTCTAGGCAGGAGTCTCATATAAAGTCCCACCCACCCTTAATGTTTTCCCATTTCCTCCCTAGTTCCTTTCCCCTCCTCCCCCCTTCCCTCCCTTCTTTCCTTCCCCTCCCTTTCCATTGTTTCTCCCCCCCCCCCTTTTCCCATTATTAGATTGATCAAGGGATGGAGATGTGACACCAATGATTTTATTATCGTTATCTAATATGTTATTATGTATATTGGCACCACATTTTACAGGATATATTAATGCCCCGGGTTTTGCATATGTATTGTGCATGTTATTCCATACTGTTTCCGATCATTCCATCATTCTACTCATGCCATAGGGTGGTGTGTGTCTCCCGTGTGGTCTACAGATGGGAACTGCGATGCGCCCCGCCCGCGTCCGTTCTTCTCTCTCTCCCCTCTGGCTGTGTGCCGAGGTGGGGGCGGGACCTTCGGTCGCGGCCGCGAAGCATCGGCGTCACATCCATCCATGCGGGGTTGACGTCACACGCTGTTGGCGTCCCCGCACGTGATTCCACCAGCGTTCATTTGAGGGAGACCGCTTTGGGCAACCATTGTTTGCCTGATGGACTCCCTCCTTGCTGAACCGCATTGTGACGCTGAGGGCCGTCTCCCGCCCAGTCTCAGCGTAGGTGCTTTTACCCATTTCATTCACCTGCTCACACACTTTCCTTTATCACTGTCCTTTTCACAATTTAGGCTCTTTCACCTGTGGGAATTGCTTTTTACTACGGGTGTCAGTTACTTCACTTTATTTATTTTATTTTTTACCTTTTGAAGATTTTCTTTGGTGTTCTATGGGTGTCTTCCATGGGTATCTTTCAACACTTTCTATGCATGTTTCTCTTTTTTTCTCCATTTGCTATGGCTATTTCCTAGCTATACACTTTCACCTCATTTTCTGGCACTACGACTGGTTTCACTTTTCTCATATGGTTTGGGCTCCCTTTTTTCCTTTATTATTTCATACTTACTAACCCTATATGTGGATCAATGGCTTGATTTATACATATATGCATATATATTTTTCGTACAGTGTCATGACAATCCTAAATCGAGCCCTTTAATACCTCTTCTTGATTTCCTCACCATATTATGGATCTTGCGCTTTGACTGTGTTTGTGGAGACTGCTCTCTCAGTTCCCATTTGGGACTTTATTCCGGGCGACCCCATTACCTGACTGACATTCGATATTATAAGTGTAAGTTCTTTTTCCTTACGCTAATAATGCAAAACATTCTTTTGTTTTTGATATTATATTACATTTGCATATATTTTTTTAGATGCTATGACCATGCCTGCTCCTGAGGAAGTGAATAATATTTCACGAAACGCGTCGAGCTTAAGAGGCAAACAATTCATCTACAAGCCTTACCAGATATACTCGAATGTTTTGTAATATTTTCTTCTATGTTCAATTATTTGTGTTACAACTTTGTATCAATTTTATTATGCAAACCCCTCTTTTACCCCCATTGTATTGTATCTATAACATTGTCAACTGCCATTTATACAATATTAAAACACATGATGTTAATTGATTCTATAACCTTTTTGTGCTTACCAGCCTAGGTATATTGAATATCATAAAATAACATCATGTGCCCATTGGCCATATCTCATACAAAGTCCCAAATTATTTTTGAGCACCATGTGCTCTAGACATTCATATATATATATATATATATATATATATATATATATATATATATATATATATTTTTTTTTTTTTTTTTGTATACATGTATATGTTTGTACTGTATATAAACTGCTTCACCTGCTAAATGATTAGTATTTCTGTGGGCAAGTCCTAAGAGTTACACAGCTCTGCCAGGCTTTACAGCCTGGTTGGTATCCTGACTTTTTTTCTTCACTGCACGTAATGGTCATTTTCCTGCCCCAGCTTGTGATTGGACAGTGAATGAGTAGCAGCTCATCCCTCTACTCACTCTACTCTCTCTTGTCAGCACATGTACATGCAGAACATCAGATTGACTTCTAGAATACCCCCCCAGTCTGAATGGTGCAGAACAGTGGAAAACCAGGCTGAAGTCAAGTGAAATTCAGGTACTTCCACCAACTATATTTAAAACACATTTCATTATTCTGTAATGAATACAAAAAAATGCAGGAAGCTTCACAAACAGAGCAGACCGCAGTGCAGAAGGCGTATGTTCGTTTACTGTTATATCTTCCTGTAAAACACCAAGCCAAGTTTTACCAGCTGATAACTGTAGATAAGAATGATCATGTAACTGTAAATTTCTATGAATGAGTTGTCAAGCTTAAAGTGGAACTTTAGTCAAAAAAATAAGTCCTGCTAGTTCGCTTCAAGCTGGCCACTTTTGCAGGTATAGCGATGTAAAACATTAAAAATTAATTCTAAACTGTTAAAATCCAATAATACAATGTCTCACTCAGCTCTGCACATGATCATTTGCTCTCTTTTTTCAGGCACTGCCGAATTTCTAGAGGCCGATCTGCTGACAGCCTTAAAGCGGATATAAGCCCTCCTATCCTTTGCAGCCAAGGAAGTTGCTTCTGTTTGATCTGCAACTGCAATGTGGCTGCACATGTGATCAGTTATGACAGTTTGGTTGAGGAGACAAGCAAATGTGACAGTTAGCAATCCCAGTATTTCAGGAATGTAATCATTTTTTGAAACCGTTAAATTCTTAGGTTTGGTTCCACTTTATGATTTACTGCTCTTCGGGGGCTCTGGGCTTCAGCAAAATGGCAGCCTCCAGAAAGAAGAAACAGGAGCCATGCTCGAGGCAAATGACAGCACACACTTATTTTGGTAAAGTAATTATTAAATGTGGAATGTATGTTCCTTGTGAAAGAACATTATATTTTTTATCAAGTTGTTACTTGTAAAGATCCGCTTTAGGGAAAAATGAAGAAAGTCTACTATCATATTACCCTTGGCCATTAATGCTTGAAGCATATCTATGGTCAAAATGTAAAATAATATAAAAATCTACACAATGTATTAAAATTATTTCTAGCCTACTCATAGTGCTGTAAACTTAGTTAGTGAAGATCCCCACATACGTTATCACTTTGCCCTGTGAGTAGACACTGCTGTGTCACACATTTTACAGAGCCTGCCTTTTGAACTACACAGGCGCTGTGAGGAGTTTCAGGAGGTCAGTACAGGGATCACTGCTGGAAGGCAGCAAGGTACTATGGGAGATGTAGTATTTAGAAATTTAAAATAATCAGCAGAGAAGAAGCTGCAAAGCATGCAGGGAATCCACAAAGTTGTGGAAGGAGATGGACAGCAGACAGGCGGAACTCACAACATAAAAAAGAGATTTTGTCAAAAATAACTATTGTTTGTATTGCTATTACAATGGTGATGTTAAAGCAGGGTTCCACTCATTTTTGTGTTTTTTTAAAGTCAGCAGCTACAAAATGTAATTGCTGACTTTTAATAAACACACACTCACCTGTCCTACGATCCAGCGATGCGGCCGCCCAAAGCCACTGCGCATGCGCGAGTCATGCTGCGCGTTGTGAATGGCCGGGCAATCTTCTGGGACCTGTGACATGTCCCAGAAGATTGCAGGGAAGGAGGGGGAGAGGAGAAATTCCGCTCGGGCCGCCTAGGAAGTGGGAGCGTGTACCTGTCAAATCTAGATACCCGCTCCCCTCCCTAAATAAAATGACATGCCAAATGTGGCTTGTCAGGGGGTCAGCAGTATTTAAAGCGGAAGTTCCACTTTTGGGGGAAACTCTGCTTCAAAAAATGAAAGTGTATGCTCTGATCATAGATAACAAGAGATGTTGTGTGGCCAATAAAACTGCTGTGGTAAACTACATTTTTTTTTCATCAAATTAAGTCAATCTCAAGGATAATTAATGTGTAACTTTCTTTATCAATTTTGGAATGAGTGGGTAAAGAACCTGTGTTATTGGTCAGAAGCATCTTCCCAAAATGGGGGTAAACCCTTTTTTTGATCATTGTCACCAGTACAGGTTTCCTCATTGGATATAATCACCTCTACTCCTGTTCTGGGGACAACCCATCACCTCCTCTTCACGTTGCAAAGCTCACAGAGCAACTCTGCAGTCTCTACAGCTGTGGCCACAAAGTTTTGAGAATGACACAAATATTAATTTTCACAAAGTCTGCTGCTTCAGCGTTTTTAGATCTTTTTGTCAGTTGTTACAATGGTATACTGAAGTATAATTACAAGCATTTCATAAGTGTCAAAGTCTTTTACTGACAATTATTACACTAAGTTTATGCAAAGAGTCAATATTTGCAGCGTTTACCCTTCTTTTTAAAGACCTCTGCAATTTTCCCTGGCGTACTGTCAATCAACGTCTGGGTCACATCCTGACTGATGGCTGCCCATTCTTACATAATCATGCTTGCAGTTTGTCAGAATTTGTGGGGTTTTTGTGTTCACCCGCCTATTGAGGATTGACCACAAGTTCTTAACCACTTGACTTCTGCTCACATTGCTGCTACTGCGGCAAAGTGGCTCGTTATCGTCCAGCGACGTAGACCTACGTCGCTGGACTCCTTCCCTTGTGGGCGGGCGCGCACGCGCCGCCGGAGGCTCGCTCCTGCTGTTTTCAGTCACAGCGGAAGTCAGGCCAGGGGAGGAGCGGCGGTGATCACCGCCGCTCTTCCCCGATCGTCGGATCTAGTGTGTTTACACAAGCGGGCGGATCTCCTAAGTGACAGACAGGGTCAGATTGCAGGGTTCAGCATAGCTGAACCTGCGATCTGTCCCTGTGTCACTCAGTCACCTCCCCCCACACACGTCAGTAAGCACCAGGCATACATTAACCCCTCCCTCTCCAATAAAAATTAACCCCTTCCCTGCCAGTGTCATTTTTACAGTGACAGTGCATATGTATAGCACTGATTACTGTAGTAATGTCACCGGTACCCCTAAAAGTGTCAAAAATGTCAATCAAGGGTCCGATCTGTCCGCCGCAATGTCGCAGTCCTGCAAAAAAAATCGCAGATCGCCGCCATTACTCGTTTAAAAAAAACACCAAAAATGACAGAAATCTTTCCCTTAGTTAGTAAACGCAATAACTTTTGCGCAAACCAATCAAAATACGCTTATTGCGATTTTTTTTACCAAAAATATGTAGCAGAAAACAAATTGGCCAAAAATTATAAAAAATTTTGATTTTTACATTTTTTGGGGGTGAATTTCATATAAAAAAATGTGAAAAATATTGTTATTTTTTCAAAATTGTCACTCTTTTTTTGTTTATAGCGCAAAAAGTAAAAATCACACAGGTGATCAAATACCACCAAAAGAAAGCTCTGTTTGTGGGGAAAAAAGGACGTAAATTTCGTTTGGGTATGGCGTTGCACAAACGCGCAATTGTCAGTTAAAGTCGCACAGTGCCGAATCGCAAAAAGTGGCCCAGACGTAAGACAGCAAAATCCTCCAGGAGTAAAGTGGTTAATGGGATTAAGGTCTGGGGAGTTTCCTGGCCATGGACCAAAATGTCAATGTTTTGTTCCCCAAGCCACTTAGTTATCACTTTTGCCTTATGCATCATGCTGGAAAAGGCATTCTTCTTCACCAAACTATTCTTGGATGATTGGGAGAAGTTGATCTTTGAGGATGTTTTTGTGGCATTCTTTATTCATGGCTGTATTCTTAGGCAAAATTGTGAGTGAGCCCACTCCCTTGGCTAAGATACAACTGTTGGCATGACACAGTACTCATGGTAGCGCTCACCTTTTCTTCTCCATACGATTTTTTTTTCTGGATGCCCCAAACAATCGGAAAGGAGATTCATCAGAGAAAATGACTTTTCCCCTGTCCTCAGCAGTCCAATCCCTGTACCTTTTGCAGAATATCAGCCTGTCCCTGATGTTTTTCCTGCAAAGTGGTGGCTTTTTTGCTGCCCTTCTTGACAGCAGACAAAAAGTCTTTGCCTCACTGTGCGCGCAGATGCACTCACACCTGCTGCTATTTCAGAGCAAGCTCTGCACTGGCGGTGCCCCGATACCGCAGCTGCATCAACTGTAGGAGACGGTCCTGGCGTTTGCTGGATTTTCTTGGGCGCCCTGAAGCTTTCTTCACAAATGCAGTGGAAATGTTTTTTATGGGATTAGGTTAATTTTCATGGCAAAGAGGGACTTTGCAATTAATTGCAATTTATCTGATCACTTTTCATAACATTCTGGAGTATATACAAAGTGCCATCATAAAAACTGAGGCAGCAGATTTGTGAAAATTAACTTTTGGCCATGGCTGTATTTAATGCACTACTAAAACCTGCACTCTACACAGCTCACTCTTGATCCCTGCACTTAGTATGTAGTGCACTTCTGAACCCTGCAGTCTGTACTTAGGGTACTTACAGTAGTTCAGATCTCTATCCCAAGCTATATCACCAATCTTGTCTCCAAATATCACCCAAATCATCCTCTCTGCTCCTCTCAAGACCTCCTATTCTAAAGCTCCCTTGTCTTCTCCTCCCATGCTTGTCTCCAGGATTTCTCCAGAGCCTCTCCCATCCTCTGGAACTCTCCACCTCAACCTGTCTGGCTATCTCCTACTCTAGCTGCCTTCAGGCAATCCCTGAAAACTCATCTCTTCAGGCAAGCCTATCACACTTCCAACTAATCTTTAACCACTTCCATCAGCTCATTCCCCACAGTTACAACCTTTTGTACCACCTACCTCACCCTATTAGATTGTAAGCTCTTCTAAACAGGGCCCTCTTAATTCTCGTGTATTTTTTTGTATTGTAACTGTATTGTCTCCCTTTTAAATTTTAAAGTGCTGCGTAAACTGTTGGCGCTATATAAATCCTGTATAATAATAATTTTAGTGCACGCCATAGCTCACTCTTAATTCACGCACTCTTTATACAGTGCACTCCTGAACCCTGCGCTCTGTATGTAGTGCCCTCCAGAACCCTGTACTCTGTACATGGTAAACTCCTGATTATACCACTCTGTACGTAGTGCACTCCTGAGCCCTGCAGTCTGTATGTAGCGCATTCCTGAACCCTGCACTCTTTACATAAGTGCACTCCTGAACCCTGCACTCTGTATGTAGCCCACACCTGAACCCTGCACTCTGTACATACCGTACTGCTGAACCCTGCACTCATTACATAGCACACTCCCGAACCCTGCAGTCTGTATGTAGCGCATTCCTGAACCCTGTACTCTTTACGTTAGTGCACTCCTGAACCCTGCACTCTGCATGTAGCGCACTCCTGAACCCTGCACTCTGTATGTAGCGCACTCCTGAACCCTGCACTCTGTACATAGTAAATTGCTGAACCCTGCACTGTCTACATAGCGCAATGCTGATCCTGCACTCTGTACGTAGTGCACTTCAGGACCCTGCACTCTATACTTAGCTTACTTCTGAACCATGCACTCTGTAGATTACTCTTTATTAATTTGAAAAGTAATCAATGAAAGGTTAATCAGTCTTGACCACAGGAGTTAATCAGTCTTGATCTACAAAAGTCCCTTGAAAAGTCCCTGATGAAAATTGCAGATGCCGCAATATAGACTTTTAACACTAAGCTTGCTAAAACGTTTTTCTAATTCCGGATTGGTCAACAAATATCTTAATGCAACCTACTTTTCATACGTCATATGGTATATTTAATCTCAAACGCGGAATAATAAAATCCAGATCACTTTGATTCAACCACTGAGTCTTGTCTGATCTCTGTAGCTACATATCTCTGATTTGGTATCACTGACTAACAGGTATCAGGTATTTGTACCTGACAGGAAAAGATTCTACAACAGCAGATAAAAAAGCCTTTCTTGCTAACCCCAAATAGCCATAGTACTTGGCCCAGGCAGTACCCCAATAAAGAAGGATAAGAAGCAATACCTCTGATTGTACACGTGTATCCCTCACATATTTGTATATTGGGGTCTTGTTGTTTTGGTAATCCACGCTTATGTTCTTCAATAGATCCAAGCAATGCCTGAAATAGGAACAGTTACGGTATGGAGACTTATATGTAACATTGTTAAAATTGAAATCATATGCAAGAACTTACTGTAAACTTGTCAACAATTTTAAAATTGTCTGTGCTGCCCTTGGTAACCATTGAGTTTTAGTTTTGTTTTGTTTCGGCTCATGTGTATGTCGGTCTGCCTGTCAGAAGCCGGCCTTTTGGCCATTTTCTGTTGAACGAGCATGCTCCAAAACCAGCTGACTTCCAATCATCACTCTCAGCCAATGATGGCGAGCGCTGATTGGAGTGTTCTGGCTGGGGGGCCGTCCCCTGTGAGAATACAACACCTCAGCGGAGGAGATCGCTGTACTAACTTCACATAGTGAGTACAATGGCTCAACCGGAGCTGACCCGCTGGGTTGGGCAAAAAAAAAAAACTCATATTGTGTACCAGGCTTTGAAAATTTAGAACCCCCCCCCCCCCCTACTGCATTTTATGGTAATAAGTCCCCTGTTTTCGGACAAAGACAATGTGAAACTGTCTAGAAATTGTCACCTTCTTAGAAACATCTAAAAGATAAGAAATATTTCTTTAATTCATTTTTAGGTACTTTGTGTGAATGGGAACACAGAAGAAGAATATTGTGGTAGTTTTCTCAACTTTGGCTGCAAAAGTGGAAATACTCTTTAACCACTTGACCTCCAGAAGATTTACCCCCCCTCCCCTTTCATTACCAGGACATTTTTTGCGATACAGCTCTGTGTTACTTTAACTGACTTTAGCTGTGCGACACTGTACCTTTCCCACAATAGACAAATATTCCTCTATAAACAAAAAAAGGCCGACAATTTTGAAAAAAAAAAATATATATATTTTTTACTTTTTGCTTTAAAACATATCCAATAAAAAAATTAAAAAATATAGAATTTCTTCATAAATTAAGGCCAATATGCATTCTTCTACATTTGGTAAAAAAATTCCAATAAGTGTATATTGATTGGTTACTAGTAATGGTGGCAATCAGAGACTTATAGCAGGACTGTGATATTGTGGCGGACAGTCGGGACACTAACTGTCACTTTTGACACTTTTTAGGGGCCAGAGACACTAATACAGTGCTCAGTGCTAAAACAATATGTCACTGTACTAATGACACTGGCAGGAAAGGGTTTAACATCAGACGATTAAAGGGTTAAATGTGTAAATGACCAGAGCTTTACTACTGTGGGGGAGGTGCAGTACCCACCAATCGGTTCCCGCTGTGTCTAATCACAACGGGGCATAGGCGGCGCACGCGTGTGCCCCAGACTCAGAAGTGCAGGGACACGCACTAGGTACGTGATCCTGCGCAGCAGAGCTGCCTTGCCGCCGTATATATACAGTATACAGTAGGCAAGCAGCTAAATAAGCCACATTATTTGTTTTTCATACTGGATAGAGTAAGGGACAGTATAAACCCTGTCTGTTTGTTTTCCTCTGTGTTCCAATAGGGAGATTTCTGTTCACTTCCTGTCCTATAGCCATAGCAGGAAGTGAGTTGTCACCAGAGTCATCAGAACTAGTGCTGGAATTCTTGTTCATTTTCACTCTCTGTGATAACTGTCACCAGGACAAATAAAGAGGGTGAATCTCCCTAACAGGACACAGACAGCAATAAAAACCTGAAAGGTGTTTTAAAGGGATTGTAAAGGCAGAAGGTCTTTTTATCCAATGTATTCTATGCATTAAGATTAAAAAAAAAAAACTTCTGCGTGCAGCAGCCCCCCTCAGCCCCCCTAATACTTACCTAAACTCAACTCGATCCAGTGATGTTGCAGGAGAGACTCGTCTGCCCGGGACTCTCCCTCCTCATTGGCTGAGACAGCAGCCGTGGGCCATTGGCTCCCTCAGCTGCCAAAGTCAGAGAGCCAATGAGGATCAAAGAGTCTGAATGGACACATAGGGGGAGATTTACTAAACCTGGTGCACACAGAATCTGGTGCAGTTATGCATAGTAACCAATCAGCTTGTTCATTTAAGTTTCCACAATAAAACCTGGAAGCTGATTGGCTACTATACACAGCTGCACCAGATTCTGTGTGCTCCATGTTTAGTAAATCTCCCCCATAGAGCTGTGGCTTGGCTCCGGTGCCCCCATAGCAAGCTGCTGCACTTGTCAGGAGGGAGGAGCCAGGTGTACCGAAGAGGGACCCGAAAAGAGGGTCCAGGCTGCTCTGTGCAAAACCACTGCACAGAGCAGGTGTTTGTTATTTTTAAAACCCACGACTTTACAATGCCAATATCTTCTATGCAGGATGTGGAAACCTTACAAGTGGACCTGAACAAAATAACAGGGTGGGCCACTACATGGCAGATGAGGTTTAATGTTGAAAAATGTAAAGTAATGCACTTGGGGGCCAGAAACACCAAAGCAAGCTACTCACTAGGGGGGGGGGGGGCCTCTGGGTGAATCTAAGATGGAAAAGAACCTGGGGGTCCTAGTGGACAACAGGCTTGGCAGTGGCATGCAATGCCAGGCCGCTGCAAGCAAAGCCAACAGAATTCTGGCATGTATAAAAAAGGGGATTCACTCCAGAAATAAAGAGATTATTCTTCCACTCTACAAGACTCTGGTCCGGCCACATCTGGAGTATGCTGTCCAGTTCTGGGCACCGGTCCTCAGGAAGGATGTGCTGGAACTGGAGAAAGTCCAGAGAAGGGCAACAGAAATAATTAGGGGAATGGAGGACATCAGCTATGAGGAAAGACTACAAGCACTGAACCTTTTCTCTGTGGAGAAGAGACGATTGAGGGGGGATATGATATCAATGTACAAATACTGTACTGGTGATGACCCTAGCATAAGGAACAAACTTTTCAGAGAAAGGGAATACAATAAGACACGTGGCCATTCACTAAAACTAGAGGAAAGGTGGTTTAACCTTAAACTACGTAGGGGGTTCTTCACTGTCAGAGCAGTAAGGATGTGGAATTCTCTTCCACAAGCAGTGGTGTCAGCGGGGAGCGTCGATAGTTTCAAAAGACTATTAGATGGGCGCCTTAAAGACCACAACACACAGGGGTATTCAATGTACAGTTAGCAGCAAACACACACACACATCATAGGTTGAACTGGATGGACTGATGTCTTTTTTCAACCTCACAAACTATGTAACTATGTAACAATCACTTTAATCCCTATCCACTCTATCCAAAATTTAAAATAAAAAAGTTTTTTTGTTATACTTTTATCTTTATTTTGGGTGGAAACAGCCTTTATGTTTGTCAGAAGTTTATTGTTGGCATGCTTTAACCATTTGATCCATTTATTGTATATTGTTAATTTATATTAGATTATTTTCATACCTGGGGATGGACAAACGTCAGCTTGCTTTGATGCAGACACTTTCTTATAGATTTTCTGGTGAGGGACTGGGTAGGAGCATCGTTCGATGTAGATGGTTTGGAGTCACTGTCACTAGTGCTGGGCACATCTGTCAGGTCTGAAACATGATCAGAGATTATAACAGAAAGTAACATTTCATAAATAGAACAAATTCCAGGTATTACTGACTAAAGCCAAACTCCAGATAGACACAGATTAATGCAACATTGTATTATTAATGTATCATTAAATGTATGTTGTAAATGCAAGTAGTGTAAGTACCTGACTTTGACCTAAAGTTGTTATAAAGGCAGAAGTTTTTTTACCCCAATGCATTCTCTGTGTTAAAGTGTTTTTTAGGCCATGCAACAATCCCCTCTGCTATGTTAACCACTTAAGGACCGTAAGGTGTTACCCCCAAAAAGACCAGGCCATTTTTTGTGATAAAGGCACTCTGTTATTTTAACTGACAATTGCGCAATCGTGCAACGCTGTACCCAAATAAAATCGACGTCCTTTTTTTCCCACAAATAGAGATTTCTTCTGGTGGTATTTGATCACCCCTGTGATTTTTATTTTTTGCGCTATAAACAAAAAAAGAGCGACAATTCTGAAAAAGAAAAAAAACTATATTTTTTACTTTTTGCTATAAAACATTCCCAATAAAAAAATTAAAAAATCAAGTTTTTTTATAATTATCATTTTAGGCAAATATGTATTCTGCTACATATTTTTGGAAAACAAATCCTAATAAGTGTATATTGATCGGTTTTGTGTCTACAAACTAGGGGAAAGATTTATGTAATTTGTATTTTTTATTTTTTTTTTACTAGTAATGGCGGCGATCAGCGATTTCTAGCGGGACGTTGACATTGCGTCGGACAGATTAGACACCTAACTGCCACTTTTGAGGGGACCAGTGACATTACTACAGTAATCAGTGCTAAAAAAATATTCTCTACTAATGACACTGGCAGGGAAGGGGTTAACACCAGGGGCAATCAAAGGGTTAAATGTGTGCCTATGGGATGCTTTCTAACTGTGTGGGGGTTGTATTCACTAGATGAACACAGAGACCTGTGTTCCTAAATAGCAGGAACACAGGATCCCTGTGATAATCAGTGCCCTAATTATCTGTGCAGATCTTCCCTGTGAGGAAATGCCACTGATCGGCTCTCCTCTCCTCACACGCTGTCAGCATTAGGAGACGAATGCCAATAACTGACATTTCCTTGTTTACATATGATCAGCTGTTATTGGGTACAGCTGATCACATGGGTAAAGAGCCTTGTCTTTGGCTCTTCACCGAGATCCGTGATGTACCGTGTCCCAGAGCAAACACGGCGAGAATGGGACAACGTCATATGACATCGTCCCAGAACGAGAGAGCCGCCGCCCGCCTGTCATTTGACAATACAGCGGGCGGGAGGTGGCTAAAGTGGTAATAAACCCAAAAGCAAACATTTACTGTATTGTAGCTTACCAATTCTTAGATGTGATGGCTGCACTAGTTTTTGATGCAGGTTTTTTTTCCCTTTAATTTCATCTGGTGATCTGGCCAGTAAGTCTGTTGTTCTTCAACTGAAAAAGCACTCCTGCAGATGTATCAGTTAATACCGTTGAGACAAACCATTTACCACTGACAGGGGTGCCTATAATAATCAGCTTTAGTTAATTTATGTAGCACCTTTATCCCAAAAGAAAAAAAACTGTGCCCCAGACTGACAATGCAGCTGCCAAAAGATGCCCCCTGTGCTCCTTCATCCAGAGTCGGGGCACTCTAATACAAGAGGTGTGTTACTGACCAAATCACCAGGTGAAAACAGGGAGAAAAAGACTAAAAAAGAAAAGGAATGCAGCCACCACATCTAATGATTGGTAAGCTGCTATATATTACATTTTTGGTTTTGGATTTAATACCACTTTAAGAGAGTACGCATCCATTATTATTGCATTAATCTAAAAGTACATTTACATGTGACTTTTTACATGCTTACTATTAGGCATTACCGTGAATGTATTTCATATATTTAGCTTCTCCTATTGGCTATTTGTATAAGAATTGGGCTTACATCTCTGCTGAACAGCTGCTTAGATGGGGTTGGTTTATTTAGGGTCCCTTTCACACAAGCAGTGCGCTTGACTGACTCAGTTTTGCTCAGCGGGGATCGGCGGATGACGGCTCCTTCTCCGCTTACTTTGCAAAGAAAGACCTATCAGATCCCCGCTCTCCTCTATGGGAGATCGGATGAAAACAGACCGACTGTCCGCTTTCATCCGATCCTCCAGACGGATAGAAAATAGGGTTTCCATCCATCTGGATTTCACTGACCACATTGGATCGAAGAGCAGCGATGACAGCGGAGATGTCACCGCTGACATCCGCTTCTCCATAGAGGTACATGGAGCATCCGATCAGGTCCGCCTGAAAAACTGACAGGCGGACCTGATCATATACCCCCGTGTGAAAGGGGCCTAAAGGAGAATAGAATTTCCCTCTCCCTTGCAGATGCCACTCACTGACAAAAGCTATACAGAGCTGCAGGACCATGTGACCGGACTGGAGAGGGTTGCAGATAGGTAAGAGCAAAGATCTTTTAATACAGGGTAGGCATGATATATAGGGGGGGGGGGATCTTAAAGAAGTTGTAAAGTCTCATGGTTTTTCACCTTAATGCGTTCTATACATTAAGGTGAAAAACATTTTCTGCTTCAGCTGCCCCCAGAGCCCCCCCCCCTTTTTCATTTCGAACCTGATCGTTACAGCAAGGAGCACAAGCTCAGTGGATCCAGCTGCTGTCTCAGATCCTCATTGGATAGATTTATAGCAGCAGGAGCCATTGACACGGGAGTCGGGGGGCAGAGCTGAGTCCTACAGTCTGTGCCAATGGACGCAGAAGCGGGACTCATGAGCACACCCGCATGGGTGCCCCCATGGAAAGCGGTTCTCTGTGGGGGCACCCGATAAAAAGGAGGAGCCAGGAGCAATGCCGGGGGCACCCCAGAAGAGGAGGATCGGGGCTGCTCTGTGAAAAAAAAACATTACCCAGAGTAGGTAAGTATAACATGCTTGTTATTTAATATACAATTTGAAGTTGATTTACTGAAGGCAAATAGACTGTGCCCTCTGCAAGTGCAGTTGCTCCAGAGCTTAGTAAATGAGGTAAGGCTTCACTTTGCAAAGAAAAAAAATAAGTGCAATAAAAACAACAGGTACAATCAGCGCAAATACAATACTGAAAACTCCCAACCGATTGCCAGCTGAACACTTAGAGGATAATTACATCACCTCGGAGATAACAATGTACAAAAGAAGCGCAGCACAAGATAAAAAAAATTAATCAAAAACAGTCCAAATGCTTCATAAAAAAAGGACCACAAAGCCCAGGCAGCAGCAGAGACATCCACATACAGAAACAGAGATCCAAAAACAAGGTAACCATGACAATCCCTCCACCACCGAGTGTCCTGCTCGCTCACCTTACCAGATGGACCCCTGCACTAGCAGAAAGTCATACACGACTGTCCCCTTTGGGGTAATGTAATGACCAGCAATGTAGACTGCAATAGTCTTTACTGCATTATATCGTTCATTGACTGTTCTGTGTATTTCCGGTATGCTGCATCATTTGGGATGGTCTGCAGGGCAGCAAGAATCTTTGCCAGAGTACTGAAGAAGACCACTGGCTTAGTTAGATTAGCTGTATCCCAGAATCCACATAAGCACTTGAAAATAATATATATATATTGAACAAATTTATAAAACGCAAAACTTGTTTTTGCCCCCATTTTGTAATGAGTTTAACTCAAAGATCTTAAACTCAAAGAAAACCGGGATTCATCTGTGAAAAGTAACACCTCTCCAAAGTACCAGACGCCATTGAATGTGAGAATTTGCCCACTCAAGTCGGTTAAGACGACGAACTGCAGTCAGGTGGAGACCCCGATGAGGACGAGGAGCATGCAGATGAGCTTCCCTGAGACGGTTTCTGACAGTTTGTGCAGAAATTCTTTGGTTATGTAAACCGATTGTTGCAGCAGCTGTCCGGGTGGCTGGTCTCAGACGATATTGGAGGTGAAGATGCTGGATGTGAAGGTCCTGGGCTGGTTTGGTTATACATGGTCTGTGGCTGTGTGGCCGATTGGATGTACTGCCAATACCAATACCAAATGAAACACATTTGGAGACGACTTATGGTAGAGAAATGAACATTCAATTCACGAGCAACAGCTCTGGTGGACATCCCTGCAGTCAGCATGCCAATTGCACGCTTCCTCAAAACTTGTGACATCTGTGACCTTGTGCTGTGTGATAAAACTGCACAGTTTAGAGTGGCTGTCAGGGATACCACATGCAGGCATCCAGCAAGGGTGATCAGATCAGTTGGCTGCACCAAGGAATCAGGACCCAGATGGATAAAGATGTAAATAAGTTTATTAAGCAAAATGACACACTCCAATACCAACACCAATGACCATAAACAAGTAAACAAAATATAAATGATAACAGTACAAAACCCCAATAGAACCTAACAAACTATATACAAAAGGATGGAGCAAACAATAGCAGGACAGGACAGGGACAGGAGACAAGGAAAGCAGGGAGCCAGGTACAGGAAGCAGGGTACAGGGAACAGGATCAGAATACAGCATTCAGGATACAGGTTTCAGGATACAGGTTTCAGGATACAGGTTTCAGGATACAGGTTTCAGGATACAGGTTTCAGGATCAGACAGGGACACGGCTAGCAGAGAAAATACTGAAGCACTGAGCCTCAGTGAAGGGCGGGCTTATATTCCCTCAGCAGTCCTCCTCAGGTGCAGCTTAATTAAAAGAACAGTCCAGCTGCTGGGAGACACCCGCTGGTGGGCCCTGGAACTGCGCCCCTCAGTTCCAGGAACAACAGTGCCACCAGCAGGTGACCCATGTAATGACACAGATCCTGACAGTTCCCCCCCTTTAAGGAGCGGCCTCCGGACGCTCCATTGTGCTTCTACCCCAAAAGTCCAAAAAGGTCTCCCCTCCATGTCTGCGGGTCTTCTAGCACTCTCTAGGCCAAAGTCCTTTAACTTGCCGGAAGGCGTGCCACCAGAGTCCAGCAATTGATCATGCGCCCCACCACCAGGGTCTGGAAGCCGTCTTGGCACCCCACAGGTCAAGTTCCTGAAGAGGCGTAACATTAGGGATACACCTGCCCTCATTGCAACACACGTCCCAACACTGGGACTGAAGGCAAGCTGGACATAAAGCAGGGGAGCGCCAGCGGCATGCAGGATGTCCGGCAGTGGCACACCAGGCTGGGCAACAGACAGTGGCACATCAAACAGGGCGGCAGACCGTGGCTCAGCGGGCACTGGATCAGCAAGCACTGGGTCAGCGGGCACTGGAACAGCAAGCACTGGGTCAGCAGGCACGGTAGTGGTCACCGGAACAGCGGGCACTGGAACAGCAAGCACTGGGTCAGCAGGCACGGTAGTGGTCACCAGAACAGCGGGCACGGGATCAGCTGGCACTGGATTAGCGGGCTGAGTAAGAGACACCGGATCAGCAGGCACCGGAACAGCAGGCACTGGGTCAGCGGGCACTGGAACAGCAAGCACTGGGTCAGCAGACTGGGTAGTGGTCACCAGAACAGCGGGCACGGGATCAGCTGGCACTGGATTAGCGGGCTGAGTAAGAGACACCGGATCTGCGGGCACCAGAACAGCGGGCACTGGACCAGCAGGCTCAGTAGGAGGCACCAGATCAGCGGGCACGGGAACAGCAGGCATCAGAACAGCAGGCACTGGATCAGCAGGCTCAGTAGGAGGCACCAGATCAGTGGGCACTGGATCAGCAGGCTTAGTAGGAGGCACCAGATCAGCGGGCACTGTAACAGCAGGCACTGGATCAGCAGGCTCAGTAGGAGGCACCCGATCAGTGGGCATTGGAACAACAGGCATCAGAACAGCGGGCACTGGATCAGCAGGCTCAGTAGAAGGCACCGGATCAGTGGGCACTGGATCAGCAGGCTCAGTAGGAGGCACTGGATCAGCGGGCACCGGAACAGCAGGCATCAGAACAGTGGGCACTGGATCAGCAGGCTCAGTAGGAGGCACCGGATCAGTGGGCACTGGATCAGCGGGCACTGGAACAACAGGCATCAGGACAACGGGCACTGGATCAGCAGGATCAGTAGGAGGCACCGGATCAGTGGGCACTGGATCAAAAGGCTCAGTAGGAGGCACCAGATCAGCGGGCACTGGATCAGCAGGCATCAGAACAGCAGGCTCAGTAGGAGGCACTGGATCAGTGGGCACTGGATCAGCGGGCACTGGAACAACAGGCATCAGAACAGCGGGCACTGAATCAGCAGGCTCAGTAGGAGGCACCGGATCAGTGGGCACTGGAACAACAGGCATCAGAACAGTGGGCACTGGATCAGCAGGCTCAGTAGGAGGCACCAGATCAGTGGGCCCTGGATCAGCAGGCACTGGATCAGCAGGCTCAGTAGGAGGCACTGGATCAGTGGGCACTGGATCAGCGGGCATCAGAACAGTGGGCACTGGATCAGCAGGCTCAGTAGGAGGCACCGGATCAGTGGGCACTGGATCAGCGGGCACTGGAACAACAGGCATCAGAACAATGGGCACTGGATCAGCAGGCTCAGTAGGAGGCACCAGATCAGTGGGCACTGGATCAACAGGCTCAGTAGGAGGCACCAGATCAGCGGGCACTGGATCAGCAGGCACTGGATCAGCAGGCTCAGTAGGAGGCACCCGATCAGTGGGCACTGGAACAACAGGCATCAGAACAGCGGGCACTGGATCAGCAGGCTCAGTAGAAGGCACCGGATCAGTGGGCACTGGATCAGCGGGCACCGGAACAGCAGGTACTGGATCAGCGGGCTCAGTAGGAGGCACCAGATCAGCGGGCACTGGAACAGCAGGCATCAGAACAGTGGGCATTGGATCAGCAGGCTGGGTAACAGGTATAATTGTATGTGTTGGGAAAAATCTCCTTTTCTTTTTAGGTTTAGATACAGAAATCTTGCTAGTGGTTGCAGGGCTATGAATAGATTGTGAAGTAGATGGAAGCGAAATGGCAGTATTGGGAGATGGTGGAAAAGGAGAGACAGTTACAGAGGAGAATTTCTGAGAGGTTGCTAGGGGCAACAGAGTAGTAGAGGAAGTTTTCACAGAGTTAAATGCAGGAAAAGTGCAACTCGTTAAGCCAGCTGTGGTTGCTACGGGTAACGGAGAGGAGAAACTTTGAGAAAACTGGTGTCCAGAGGCAGAAGTGGATTGGTGTGAGTTAGCTGATGCTAAATTGGAAAGATCTGACCAGGTTTGCAGTAAGGCCTGAACAAAACTCAATTTACAACCCCCTTGTCTGATTAGAGAATATACAGCATTCATGCAATCCAACAGGGCCTCTGGAGAATACACTGAATAATGTTCAATAAAATAGGGTTTATCATCTTCCAAGAGCCACACAAGAGATACCACCTGAGAGACACTAAAAGGAGGAGAATAATCATCACCACCCTTAGGGGTATTAGATAAAGCCAACTCTGCACAGAGCTGAATAAGTGGCTGAATCTCTTTGAACAAAACTCTGCCTTTGTCAACAAACGAGTGGGCCAGACGGATGCATTCCAACAACTGCTCGCTAGTGTAAGTTTTCAAAATTTGGCGACAATATTCCCTGTCTTCTGTTACAAGCAAAGAAAAATAAAAGACCTCCTCTGACTGCATCTTGCAACAACCAGAAAATTCCTAATTCCCAGGTGCAACCGATCTGATCGTTAGTGGCTTCAGTATTCTGTCAGGGATACCACATGCAGGCATCCAGCAAGGGTGATCAGATCAGTTGGCTGCACCAAGGAATCAGGACCCAGATGGATAAAGATGTAAATAAGTTTATTAAGCAAAATGACACACTCCAATACCAACACCAATGACCATAAACAAGTAAACAAAATATAAATGATAACAGTACAAAACCCCAATAGAACCTAACAAACTATATACAAAAGGATGGAGCAAACAATAGCAGGACAGGACAGGGACAGGAGACAAGGAAAGCAGGGAGCCAGGTACAGGAAGCAGGGTACAGGGAACAGGATCAGAATACAGCATTCAGGATACAGGTTTCAGGATACAGGTTTCAGGATACAGGTTTCAGGATACAGGTTTCAGGATACAGGTTTCAGGATCAGACAGGGACACGGCTAGCAGAGAAAATACTGAAGCACTGAGCCTCAGTGAAGGGCGGGCTTATATTCCCTCAGCAGTCCTCCTCAGGTGCAGCTTAATTAAAAGAACAGTCCAGCTGCTGGGAGACACCCGCTGGTGGGCCCTGGAACTGCGCCCCTCAGTTCCAGGAACAACAGTGCCACCAGCAGGTGACCCATGTAATGACACAGATCCTGACAGTGGCCTTTTATTGTGGCCAGCTTAAGGCACATCTGTGCAATAAACATGCTGTCTAATCAGCATCTTGATATGCCCCACCTGTGAGGTGGATGGATTATCTCGGCAAAGGAGAAGTGCTCACTAACACAGATTTAGACAGATTTGTGAACAATATTTGAGAGAAATAGGCATTTTGTGTACATAGAAAAAGTCTTAGATCTTTGAGTTCAGCTCATGAAAAATGGGGGCAAAAACAAGAGTTTTCATAATTTTGTTCAGTGTAAGATTCTTGCTGCCCTGCAGACCATCCCAAATGATGCAGCATATAGGGAATACACGGAACAGATCATCAATAAACGATATAATGCAGTAAAGACTATTTCTGTCTACATTGCTGGTCATTACATTAACCCAAAGGGGACCAGGGTGTAAGACTTTAATAAATCAATAAATAAATAGTGTTGCGCAAATATTAAACCTAATATAAATTGATAACAATTAATAATTTTTTTGAATGAATAAATACTGATAATCAGAGACACGAATAACATCAAACCGTCCGAATTATCTTGGGCAGGTCGGATCGCGGCATTTAAGATGATCTGCCTTCCAAAGATCTTATATATTTTCCGTACCCTCCCGTTACATATTACGAGGGCTTACCTCGCATCCCTATCTAAAATCCTACGCACATTCACATGGCAGAAGAAGAGAGCCAGATGCTCACATTCACACATGGTACGCCATAAAAGGGTGGGTGGTCTAGGATTCCCGGACATAACTGACTACTACCACGCGACGAGGCTGACCCCCCTCCAATATTGGTTCTCCACATCACACCGTCTCCCCTGGACACCAATAGAAGCGGCGTTAACACACACATCAGACCTTAGTCTACTGTTAATTGCTGATACCTGGAAACCTCTGGATCTGAAGCCATTGCCTATCACCTCCCAAGCATCGCTGCGTTCTTGGCGTTTCCTTGTCAATCAGAAGTCCGCACCCTCAACAGACACGACGATCCCTATACCCATGAAGGTACTTAACATTCTCCTCCCGTATACGGCAACGACCATGGTCATGGCCGCAGGCATCCTGGAGGTATCCCAACTATACCAACTCAACTCACTTAAATCCTTCCACACTCTTCAACTAGAATTCCAACTCCCTAGTAAAGCCATGTTCTCATATAATGCCATTGCCAGTTTTTTACGCAAATATCCCCTGCCCCACTTAAAACTCCCAATTCCCCTATGGAAATATCTTACGAATACAGACAATCCATCGAAGGGTATTTCCCTTTTTTATAACTTCCTAGGACACAAAACCTCCTTCCAGAAATCCCCTCACATGGTCAAATGGGAGGGAGAGTTCCAGACATCCTTCTCGGAAAACCACTGGAAAATAGCAATTCAAACCTCCTTCACTGCATCTCGCTGTGTAAATCACTGGGAACAAATGCAAAAACTCCTAACTAGATGGTACCTTACACCGTATCGCCTATCCAAAATCTTCCAATCTCAAAGCCCACTTTGCTGGCGAAACTGTGACCAGGTAGGCACGATCTCCCATGTCTTTTGGTCGTGCAAGAGCATAACCAGCTTCTGGAGGAGGGTGTTTGAGATTCTTTCGGAGACCACGGGTATACTCACCAGACCCACCATGGCCATGGCCCTGCTGAATCTGGGGCTACACAACATACCCCCTGATATGAGAACGGTTTGTTTTCATGTGCTAGTTGCTGCCAGGAAACTTATTGCGAAACACTGGAAGCAGACCATAATTCCATCCCACCTAGAAGTGATTAGAATGGTTAACTTCCAGTTCTCCATGGAAAAGGCCTACGCCTACTCGACCCACAGTGGAACAAAATTCCACTCTGCTTGGCGCAGCTGGACCAACAGCAAATTTTATACCCCAATCCCTTGACCGGAATTGAAATCTTCTGATGTGTTAGATATAACATGTGGAATGACATTGAACAGTTGTATACTTGTTTACGTTTACTTTTGAAATGTTTAATTCTCATGATGTTTGAGTTCTGAAGACTCTATCCCTGTATGTTTGTTCTGTAATGTTGAATCTACGACAACTACTGCGATTTGTTGTATTGTTTAAAAAAAATAATAAAAATCTATTGCAAGTAAATAATGATAATCAGTGCCCCTTCAAATAAATAGATGATGTAAATAGCCAATATATAATTAAAAACGTGTAGAAAAATCAATAAATATACAATTAATAAAATGTGCAAATGGGGTAAAACTGTGAATAAAAAATAGGAAAGTCCAATATAATATTGACCATAAAAGTGCAAAAATGTAACTATCTGTTTATTTTGTGCCCCTCCGCTAGGTATGCCTCACCTGAAAAGGAATTGGATAGTTATTTTTTTTTTTTTTGTTTACTCACCTTTTTATTGAAGATCGTAAATACTCACCTATGACAGCTTCCTCCTCCAGCGCCGAGGCTCACCCCGTCACTTCCTGCCTCGCGATGATTCCTGGGAGCTAAACGTCATAGCTCCCAGGAATCAATGCGCCGCACCGGCCCCGCTCGTCATTTCCGGGCGACGCCGCATTCCCCTGCTAAACAGCTTCTGGGCATGCCCAGAAGCTGTTTAGGAATGCGGCGCCGCACCGGAAGTGACGAGAGGGGCCGGTGCAGTGCATTCTGGGACACGAAGACGCGGAAGAAGACAGGACCGCGCCGGCTTCAGCTGCCCACAACCGAGATGGAAACGCTGTGGAAGAAAATTTCTAAGTAAGTATTTCTTCTTACAGGTAAGTGCGAACCGGGACAGATCAGAGGCTAGCCATTGTGGAATGTGCTAGCCCTGACTGTCCCGGGGGTATGTTCAGAAAAAAATCGTTTCTCTGCCCGGAACTCCGCTTTAAGAAAGTCCAAACAGTGTATTGGTGATAAACAAAATAATAAAACTTCCGGAAGTGAAGTCATGACATCACTCCTGGGTTTTTACATGGAGACCCGATCAGAGACGAATGCGGCTTTGATCTGGTCTTCTCTTCAGCGGCTGTGCATTCTGGTTGCCCGGGTCTCCCGTCCCGGGCGAGCTGCGGAAGGCGGCGGGAGGGGGGAGGGGACGCCCCCTCCCGCTCCTTGTAATGACAGCCGAGCGGCTTCTAAGCCGCATCAGTTGTCATTACAAGACCGCCGACCGTCGGCTATGGACGCCGGTACTGGGGTGATGCCTCTAGCTGCAGGCATCACTCTGGTACAAACACTTTCCCGAAATATCGGCAATATCGGTAACCTTAGGGGCCGATTCTGATATATCGGGGAAAGTGCGTATCGTCCCCCGATATATCTGCTTTGCCGATAATCGGTTGATCCCTAGTACTGACTCCCCGGTGCAACAGCACAGTCCGGGAACAGTAGTGGGCAGCAGTGTGTGTGTGGGGGGGGGGGGGTCTATTCTGAGCCCTATAAAAGTAATAAAGTAATAGGGAGGCTGTAGAGCTGCTCGGTTCATTTTTACATGAAAGCCAATTGCTGGCTGCAAACTTTGATACCAGGATCATGGCTCCAGATCCTTTTATAACCACTTGTTTTCCAAGACGTGCACTGGACAGCAAGTGGCTAAGATAGTACAGTAGTTGAAGTTAGTCTTTTCTCCCATTTTAACATTATAAAAGAAGATAAATTAAAATGCAAAAAATAGTTTTGTTATTGCTGCAGCTTTATGTATAAACATGGATATTCTTCCCACATGATTAGGTAATGTATGTGAATTTTTGTTACACAATTTATAGCATGAACATTCTTAAATGTTTCTTGTAAATCAGCCTCAGTGACTTTACCAACAGTTTCTAGAAAAGGATTCCTGAATAGTTACATAAGCATTAAGCTTCTAAAACAGTTACTTAATGTTGTGGTTTCTGACGACACTCACATGGTAATAACGCCAACTGCTCTGGGGTCACACAATGGTCTTCGGAGGAACTTAAAGACAATTCAGTAGAGCCATGGCAAAATGTGTTGTCTAAGTTTTGCACTTGATGGCTCTGCCATCTAGTGGTAACTGGGCTACTTGCAACTGGAACTTTACGTGTACGTCGCCTTAGGATGCTCCTTTTGAATTTGGAGTATGACGTTTTTCCGAAGTCTGGGGTCTGAAAGTAAGAAAAAAAAGAGAACATTCAAAAACAAGCTAGCAAATGCACATTTTAATCTATCAGTATTGTATGACAGTTTTGTCACACCGTGGGGTTGATTTATCAAAGGCAAAAAGACTGTCCAATTTTCATAGTGCCGTTGCCCCAGAGCTTAGTAAATCAGCAGAAGCTCTGCTGACTTTCATCATCCAATCATGTGCAAGCAAAAATGCTTTTTTTTTTTTTTAATCCCTGCACGTGATTGGGTATTGTTTGCAAAGTAAAGCCTTACCTCACATGTGTCAAACACAAGGCGCGGGGGCCGAATGCGGCCCTCCAGGCCATTTCATGTGGCCCTTGCACCTCTCCTGCAGCTTAGCCCTCCAGCTTCTTCCTGGCAGCAGCACAAATTACGCTGTGATGTAAGGGTGGAGGACTCTTGACTTCTGATGGTGGGGCGCTCTTGACATTTGATGTAAGGGGGGATGGGGTGCCCTGGACATCTGCTTATAAGTATTATGAGATTACTACGATTCAATGCCGGGTGAAAAGGAGGGTCGCACATATCTGGTATTGTCCACAAGAAACTTTATTGGAGACTTCAGACAGAACACCAGGGGAGAACCATATTCTCTCTGAGCAGTCTCTAGTAAAGTTTCTTGTGGATGATACCAGCGGTGTGCGATTCTCCTTTTCAGAATTGCAATAGATACATTTATATAGTCTAAAGCTAGATACACAATATACAATTTTCTTTAGATTTTTTTCCTTTAGATTTACCAAAACCATATAATATGAGGTCAGACCTAAACACTTTCAATGTGTATGCAATCAGGCAGGCCCTTGAACTACATAGTTGAAGGTAAATCTAAAGAAAATCTAACAACAAAAGTTGTATAGTGTGTATCCAGCTTTACAGATACAACTGGCCCTTTGGGGGCAACCTTAATGCTGATGCGGCCTACGATGAAATTGAGTTTGACATCCCTGCCTTACCTCATTTACTAAGCTCTGGAGACTTTGCACTTCCAGAGAGAAACTGCACTTTGCAAGGTGCACAGTCTATTTGTCTTTAGTAAATCAACCCCCATGTGTTAACATGTACATCACAGGCTTAGAAACTGCAGGTCAAAGCACATACATATAAAGTATTTCACAGGCTCCGCTCACTTGCATTGTTTTCCTTTTTCATCATTTTTATTTTTCATTTGCAAAGTGGCTTTGACCTTACTTTAAAATGTGACTACTCCAGTTTATTTCCTTGCACAGCCCCCTCCCTCCTTGTATCTCTTCTGCCCCCATTTATCTCCCTTCACAACATTTTATTAAGCTGCCAAGGAAGGGGTGAAGGTTAATACTATGGAGTGTCACTTTACAGAATGAAACTGTTTGTTACCCTAATTAAAAATAAAAAAGGGATCCTGTTCCCTTAAAGCATGTTACATGTTGCTTGTGCTGTGTAATTTGGCCCCCTGTATCACCTAAAAAACCTGACTGATTCTGCCTGGTTCTGCCATTCCCCCTGTAAACTGACCAAGGTTTGTCATGGCTGCTGAGCCCTGATGCCGGGGTCAGTGTATGTGCCTCCATCATCCACAGCTCTTCTGTGTCCTCCTCTGTCCTCTCTCCCCCCTCCCTCCCTGCCTGTCTGAACTGTCAGTGGCCATCCCCTCCCCGCCTGCTGCTGAAATTATTTTAAATTTCCCTATATAATTCTATGTGTTTTCTAATGACAGGTGCTTCTGTCTCTGTGTTTTGTAAAAACAAAAATGCCATCTATACCTGATTTTAGAGCACCTCCTCTAGTCCCAACTAATGTCAGTGGGGGAATCTCGGCCCCACCCACTGCAGCTGTCAGAGGGGGAGAGGAGAGAGCCCGCCGGTCACATGAACGCCAAGTGGTGCTCTGAAATCAGATATAGACGGCATTTGTTTTTATAAAACACAGAGACAAGAGCATCTGTGTTTAGGAAACACACTGGATTTCATGAAGTTGTCCCAGTGGGTTAACAACCACTTTAAAAATGGTTTTAGTACTGGCATTGACAAATGTGTAAATAAAAGTAAAGTTAAAAATTCAGTATGAGATGAACCCCAAAAACTTGGAAAGGTGGATCTCACACGTACCAACACAGACTATCCCGCAATTTAACTGATCCCAAAAGGTTTTTATTGAATAGCGGAATAGAAAATATGATCAAAAAAAGTGTATGTATCTCACACGTACAAAACCACACTAGGCCCCAATTACTATTGTTTGTACCCCTAAAAGGCTGGATGAGGAGTAGGAGGAGTATGGAACAGGCAGCACCCTCAAATCTTCAGAAGTATGAGATGAACCCCAAAAACTTGGAAAGGTGGATCTCACACGTACCAACACAGACTATCCCGCAATTTAACTGATCCCCAAAGGTTTTTATTGAATAGCGGAATAGAAAATATGATCAAAAAAAGTGTATGTATCTCACACGTACAAAACCACACTAGGCCCCAATTACTATTGTTTGTACCCCTAAAAGGCTGGATGAGGAGTAGGAGGAGTATGGAACAGGCAGCACCCTCAAATCTTCAGAAGTATGAGATGAACCCCAAAAACTTGGAAAGGTGGATCTCACACGTACCAACACAGACTATCCCGCAATTTAACTGATCCCCAAAGGTTTTTATTGAATAGCGGAATAGAAAATATGATCAAAAAATGTGTATGTATCTCACACGTACAGAAGCACACTAGGCCCCAATTACTATTGTTTGTACCCCTAAAAGGCTGGATGAGGAGTAGGAGGAGTATGGAACAGGCAGCACCCTCAAATCTTCAGAAGTATGAGATGAACCTTAAAAACTTGGAAAGGTGGATCTCACACGTACCAACACAGACTATCCCGCAATTTAACTGATCCCCAAAGGTTTTTATTGAATAGCGGAATAGAAAATATGATAAAAAAAAGTGAATGTATCTCACACGTACAAAACCACACTAGGCCCCAATTACTATTGTTTGTACCCCTAAAAGGCTGGATGAGGAGTAGGAGGAGTATGAAACAGGCAGCACCCTCAAATCTTCAGAAGTATGAGATGAACCCCAAAAACTTGGAAAGGTGGATCTCACACGTACCAACACAGACTATCCCGCAATTTAACTGATCCCCAAAGGTTTTTATTGAATAGCGGAATAGAAAATATGATCAAAAAAAGTGTATGTATCTCACACGTACAAAACCACACTAGGCCCCAATTACTATTGATGTACCCCTAAAAGGCTGGATGAGGAGTAGGAGGAGTATGGAACAGGCAGCACCCTCAAATCTTCAGAAGTATGAGATGAACCCCAAAAACTTGGAAAGGTGGATCTCACACGCACCAACACAGACTATCCCACAATTTAACTGATCCCCAAAGGTTTTTATTGAATAGCGGAATAGAAAATATGATCAAAAAATGTGTATGTATCTCACACGTACAAAACCACACTAGGCCCCGATTACTATTGTTTGTACCCCTAAAAGGCTGGATGAGGAGTAGGAGGAGTATGGAACAGGCAGCACCCTCAAATCTTCAGAAGTATGAGATGAACCCCAAAAACTTGGAAAGGTGGATCTCACACGTACCAACACAGACTATCCCGCAATTTAACTAATCCCCAAAGGTTTTTATTGAATAGCGGAATAGAAAATATGATCAAAAAAAGTGTATGTATCAAACACGTACAAAACCACACTAGGCCCCAATTACTATTGTTTGTACCCCTAAAAGGCTGGATGAGGAGTAGGAGGAGTTTGGAACAGGCAGCACCCTCAAATCTTCAGAAGTATGAGATGAACCCCAAAAACCCCAAATATCATTCAGCTCTGCTGCAGGCCACAATTTAATTTTTTTTAACCCAAGGCTGTATATTGAATAGTGGAACAGAAAAAAAGTGTATGATTTTTGAAACCACTCAATAGCACATGTGAACTGAACACAGCAGTGTATGATCAGTCACTCAGCACAGCACAGCTGAAGGAAAAATGCTGCACACAGTGCCTGATAGAAAAATACTTTTCTCCCTCCTCCTCAGTGGGCAAAAAAGATTGTGTTCACTGCACCCCAAAAAGATTGTGTTCACTGCACCCCAAAAAGATTGTGTTCACTGCACCCCAAAAAGATTGTGTTCACTGCAGCCCACACACAGCAAAATGGATGTGGACCACTGACACCTGCCTATCTCCTATCCCACACCACACAGCAATATCGATTGTAGTTTGTAGAACACACTGTCTGACCCTAAAAATCAGCAGACTCTGTCCCTAAAAGGATTGATAAGATCGTAGATCGGGTGACTGCAAACCCCCCCCCCCCCCCCCCCACACAGCAATATCGATTGTAGTTTGTAGAACACACTGACCCTAAAAATCAGCAGACTCTGTCCCTAAAAGGATTGATAAGATCGTAGATCGGGTGACTGCAAACCCCCCCCCCCACACAGCAATATCGATTGTAGTTTGTAGAACACACTGACCCTAAAAATCAGCAGACTCTCTCCCTAAAATGCCTACAACTCGCCCTGCCTAACACACTCCGACCTGTCCCTCAATTCTATCCGGACACAAATGTTTTTTTTTTCCTGTCTGTCCCTAATCAGCAGCCAGCACGTTGATGTGTGCTCTCTCCCTGATCTAAACAGCAGAATGAAGCCGCAGCGGCGCTGCCTCAAACTTATAAAGACTTGGTCACATGCTTCAGACGGCCAATCACAGCTACTGATACATTTGTAGGCATGGCTGGGATGGCTTAGGCACACCAGTTAAACGCTTGTTGATTGGCTGTTGAAAGCCCGCCATGAAAAGCGCGCCAAAGCATGCAAAACCCGGAAATAAAACGACCGAACACGGATTTTTACCCGAATATACAGTAAAGTTTTTCGGGTCCGTGTTCGGGTAACAAAAATCCAATTATTCGGTACGAACACGAATAATACAGTCCGTGTTCGCTCAACCCTATTGGGGTCCCCTTCAAAATCTATACCAGGCCCCTTGGGTCTGGTATAGATTTTAAGGGGAACTCCACGCCAAAATGTAAAAATAAAAACGGCATGGGGTCCCCCCCAAAATCCATACCAGGCCCTTATCTGAGCATGCAACCTGGCAATCTATACCAGGCCCTTTGGGTCTGGTATAGGTTTTAAGAGGAACTCCACACCAAAATTTAAAAAAAAAACGTTGCAGGGTCCCCCCCAAAATCCATACCAGGCCCTTTGGGTCTGGTATAGATTTTAAGGGAACTCCACGCCAAAAAATTAAAAGAAGAAAAATGGCATGGGGGCCCCCTCAAAATCCATACCAGGCCCTTTGGGTCTGATATACATTTTAAGGGGAACTCCACACCAAATTGAAAAAAAAATGGCGCCCCCCCCCCCCCCCCCAAAATCCATACAAGGCCCTTCAGGTCTGGTATAGATTTTAAGAAAACTCCAGTACCAAAATTAAAAAGAAACACATAGTGTCCCTCCCAAAATCCATACCAGACCTTTATCAGAGCATGCAGCTTGGCAGGTCAGGGAAGTGGGGGGGGAGCAAGTGCCCCCCCCTTCCTGAGCCATACCAAGTTGATGGGGACAAGGGCCTCTTCCCGACAACCCTGGGCTGTGGTTGTTGGGGTCTGTGGGTGGGAGGCTTATCGGAATCTGTAAGCCCCCTTTAAAAAGGGGGCCCCTCCCTTTCCCGCCCCCCATGTGAATGGGTATCGGGTACATCGTACCCATACTCATTCACCAAAAAAGTGTATGTAGCACTGCCCCATGGAGGACTGCTGGATATTCAACTTTTGGGTCCCCTTGGGTTACCATTAGCAATTACAGCATGCACCGATTAACACTTTACTTCTTGGCTCAGTCAATGATCAGTCCAGGGGTATATAGTTGTTTTTGGTGTTTTATTTAAATTAGGGATGGGAGAAGGGAATAGTGGGATACTCCAAATTAACTATTCACAATGTTGAGGACTTCTACTTCTGACAATGCAGCCAGGCTGCTGATTCACCCTGCCACTAGCTGAATTTGGATTAAGTTTCTATCCAGGTGACTTGATGGACTAGATTATCTTCAGGATACTCTCCTAGTATCCTCTTTCACTTGACACACTGACACTCGTCCTCTGACTATCCTACACCGGGGTGGCCCCCCTCAGGTCAGGCCCCTAGACACTATCCCCTGTACTCACTACAGTGTTTTTCGAGGGTTTCCAGTGTCTCTACCCCTTTAGACAGCTCTCCTAAACCTCTGGGTTCTGCTCCGTCCCTCTGGTCCCCAGGCCGACCGCCTGCGCCCTGCGACCACGTGCCACCACTACAGAGGAGGAGGCAGCCGCCGCCCTCCCTTCGGGACTCTGCTCACCAGCCAAAGACCCCGCAGCACATGTGCTCCTGGCTTTTATACTACTGTATAAAGTAGGGATACTTCCCAGAATGCACCGAGACAGCCAGTCTCTGCCAATCACCAGGACTGTATCAAAGCCTATGTACCCATTGGTCAGGTTTCCTCCCACTGTCCAACATGCATCCCTATTAGACCAATGTGAAACACTTTCTAGACCCA
Organism: Pelophylax lessonae; assembly: GCF_965119305.1. Classification (NCBI taxonomy): domain Eukaryota; kingdom Metazoa; phylum Chordata; class Amphibia; order Anura; family Ranidae; genus Pelophylax; species Pelophylax lessonae. The sequence goes on from NC_138768.1 coordinate 102,013,750, forward strand.
ATGAATCACACACTAAACATACTGAGCAGACCTAACAGATCCTGCTCTCTGGTAGGCAGAAAGCAATATAGATTTGCCTGCTGCTTCTCTGATAGGCAGACAGAGCCAAAAACTATACTCTCTCACTAGCACCTACCTAGGAGGGTGCTACATGTAAAAAGTAAAAATGGAGGAACGGCCGCCCATGCTGTTTCTTCAGAGCCCTGTGCCATTACCGGTGGCTCCTGCGCATGACGTCACACGGCTCCGGCCAGTCAAACAGAAGGAGTCCCTGGACCCGGAAGGAAGATGGGTGAAGATGGATACAGCCTCCAGTGGGGACAAGGAGGGCTTCGTTTGCCGGTAAGTGTCACATAATGTGCTAGTATTCAATGCATACTAGCACATTATGCCTTTACTTTACAGGTAAGGAAAAAAAAACTTATATGATGCATCTATCCATTTTTTCCATAATTTTTTAAACCTTTGAGAAGTGTTGTGTTGAGCATAGGTATATTTCCCATTCATTCCATATTTATCCATTTCCAGAATCCAGTCCCCAAGGGTAGGAGGAGGGTAGGAGAGGCTATCAGCTTGCGAGCCATAAAAAGTGATCTCACAATAGCCACTGGTCATGATCCAGGTTGTTGGAATTGACCTACCCCAAAAGGCAAAGAACGGGATATGGAATCAATGCAGTGTCATATAGAATTTAACATAACTAACCCTTCCTGCGATTACCAATATAGTTTTGTACATCTCCAGAACAGATGCATAAAGGAGCCAGGAGATTAAGCACATCTTTCACCTTCAGAATTTTCTTTCCTGCCTATCCTATGTAGCAGCTCCGAAATGTGATAAGCCCTATACAGAATGAAAAGTTGGGTCACTCTATGAGTTGCAGATATCAAATCTAGCTGTAAGTTCTGCAATATTTGGTCCCATGTGTCCCCTAAAGCCACATCAATATCTTTCTCCGATCTTTGCTTACATGGCATAGGGAATTTAGAAAGCAGTTCAGATAACAGTCATGTATATACCTTAGGGGTGAGGCCCTTGGTTTTATTTGCTGAAACTATACTGCGTAAAATTGGAGAAACAGGAGAAAAATAAACAGTTGGAATCTTGGGTCTTCAAAGCATGGCTTAATTGTAAATATTGGAAAAACCATCTCTGATCTAAGTTATAGTCATTATAGAGTTGTTGATATGTTTTGAAGGCCCCAATGGAGTACAGTTGCATTAGGGTAGTGATACCTGCACATTCCCACCTGGAAAATCCTTCCAATTGGGAAATCTCTGAAAACACTCTGTTTGACCATAATACCATGAATATAATATACCCCAAGATACCCAATATTGTTTTGGTAGTCTGCCAGACCTTATATATCAAATATAATGTAGGGTAAGTGAATTGATTTTTGTAACTATATGGGCACAACCCCCTCTGATGGGATTTATTAGGGCATGAATATCAACATGACGTAAAAATTAGACAATATACTTTATTAAAATATGTATGAAAAACACAAGGCAAAATATAAACATGAATAAAATATCAATGCGGTTATCAATGGTAATACTGTTGTAGAATAAACAGACGTAACCATGTCCATCTGTATAAAACAGAGGTATAGACCCAGCGCGTTTCGAAAAATCGATAATTTCCTCTTCAGGGGTGGGTGGTTACAATGTAAGAATTTTCTAAAATGTAAAAAAAGGTACAGTTAAGTTACATGTACATCCATTAATGCGTAATATTCACAACATAAATGTGTTCATACTGACCCAGTAAGGTCACATAACAGTAGTAGAGAACCGCATCATTTAAAAACACAGGAGTATTATTTGCTGTTGCCTGCTACCGAAAGACCATCTGGCAGGGGAGCTATAATCCACCTATAACAGTATTACCATTGATAACCGCACTGATATTTTAATTCACGTTTATATTTTGCCGTGTGTTTTCATACATATGTTAATAAAGTATATTGTCTAATTTTTACATCATGTTTATATTCATTGCCCTAAAGTCTGCTCTGTCAGAGGCAGTGGTGTCCATAAAGTTTAGATATTAGGGATGCGGGCATTGGGTTCCTCTATACAGCAATCTATCTTATATAGATATATTATCCTAGGTAGGTGCTAGGAAAACCTATAAGGGGGGCCCTGTCTGCTTATCAGGGGGGTCTGATTGTTCAGCTAGGCTGTCATGTGTTCCCAGGTGTGCCTGTTGAGCTTGGGGAGTCTCCCCACTGTGTCCAATGAGAGCTCTCATTGGACAGTGGAGGAAACCTGGCCAATAGCACACCAGGGCTTGTATCTATCCCAGAGGGCAGAATCTGCCGCAATGCATCCTGGGAGGAGATATAAGTCTGAGTGGAGCACATGACAGGGTACCTTTGGTGGGAAGCAGAGTCCCAGGAGGAGGGTGACGGCTGTCTCTCCTCCTGTCAGCATCAGGAAAGTGTCCTTGGAGGTTGGCCTAGAGGACAGAAGGTTGAGCTGAGCTGCAGAGAGGGATCCAGTGTGCTGTGGACCGAGTTGTTGGGGCAGAAGTTTCCAGGAAAGCAGTGTCGTGAGTACTGTAAACTGCCCAGGGGTCAGCCTAGGATAGGGGACCACTCCAGAAGGTCAGAGGGATCCAAGAGCCAGCTAGCCAGTGGAGGGAGCTTAGAAAGGGGGTGCCATTGTCTAAGCCCTGAAGAGAAGTTTGAGAAAGAGGGTGCCGGTGCGGGCCCTGAAGTGTTAAGTGTTGCAGCAGCCATACAAGTAGCTACCACAGCCAGGAGGGCTAAAGGGAGCAGTACAGAGGACTTTGTGCCACAAAGGAATGTAAGAAGTCAGTTCAATGTTAACGGACAGCAAGTCAGCGCCAACCGGCATTGACCGGCATCCAGCCAGCGTCAAGTCAGCGCCAATAGGCATTTTCTCAGTTGTCCCCTTCAAATTGTGCATATTGAGCCAGAAGAGTATCTCACTTATCCCTTCTCCCATCCAAGTTCTCAATAAACATAAAAACCCAAAGATACTGGACTGTTCCTTGTCTCAGTGCTCACACTTGGAGAACATGCTTAAATGTGCTGTTGTTGCTAGCGGTAACCCTGGCGGACCCATATCCAGCAAAATGGCTGGGAATCCTGCTACATAGTGATTCTTGTAATTAAACTGTACAAAAGGGACAACTGAGAAGGAAATAGGGACATGGGATTTGTTTCCAAACACAGTAAGGGACAAAGTTGGATGTCCTTGTCTGTAAATTTGCTCCAGGGTCAGCAGTAAAGTCAGCCTCCGCATTTTTCTTTTTATAGTTGTGAAAGTTATTGCAGGGGTGAAACTGTGATACATATAACGTCCTGGTCAGTGTACTGGGGCAGTCAGCTATTTTCTGAGCATACCCTTCTCCATTGTCCTCTGATTGCAAGTCACCTAACACTGTTAGTGCATTATGTAATAGTTCAGTATATTGTGTTTGCTAGGGCCTATAACATTTATTGTTTATGTTATAAGGGTTTGAAAAGTGGGTTAGAATGTTATATAATTTGGCCGGTTCAATAGAAACCGGCCGAAACTCAGGCCCGTGTGTACTGCAGGTGGTCCAACAGAAGCCGGACGTTTGGGTGACTTTTATCGAAGGGGCATGACCTAAAAAGGTCTGCCAATCGGCTTCCGATCAGCACTCTCAGCCAATGGCTGAAAGCACTGACCAGAGAGTTTTGGCACGGAGGGGGCCCCCCTATCAGAACACAATAGCACAGCAGGGGAGATCGATGTACTAACATTGGATCGTTAGTACAGCAGATCTGACTAGAGCTGTCAATTTTTTCATTCAACCCACTGGGTTAAATGAAAAAAACTAGTAGTGTGTACCAGGCTTTAGACTGATTATTAATCTGGCTGTATTCTAGACCTGAAAATAAAAGTTGATTAAAGGAGTGTATGCTTCTGTAATATTTTAATTGGATGTATGCTCATGTTGTCTTTAATGTGTAGGGTGAATGGACACATGAAATACTCCACCTATTCTCCATTCCTCTTTATCTCCCATAATACAATGGAGCTCCAGCTGACTGGTGACAAATCCTCAGATCTTCCCCTGTGTCTTGCTGGGAAAGCATCTGGCTTCCAGTTACGTCCTCTGCTCCTCCCCTGCTGCATTCCACTGACTTGCTCAAACTTCCCTGCAAAATCTCCAAAATGGAGACTCTGCCTTCTCCTTTCCCCTTGAAGTCCTCCTCACCAAAAGCCAAAGTCTTCCTCGTGTTCTTTTCTATGGTGCTATGTACAGCGGCCTTATTTATTCTGCAGTTAAAGTTTTTTAAACCCAGGCTAAAGGACTTCTATTCCTATGAAGTGAAGGATGCCAAGGGAAGACCGGTTTCTTTGAGCAAGTACAGAGGCAAAGTAAGTACATTACAAGAGCCTGCATGCTTTTACTGAGCAAAACTCAACAAACTGAGAGAAGAAGCTGCTCAGCAGAAGATTGTAAGCTCTTTGGGACAGATATATTTGTTTGAGATAATGGGCTATCAATGTAGTTTGCTGTAATATTTATGTGCAGCAAGTGATCTTGCTTGTTTGTATGATAAATCTTCTTCTGTATGATGTAATATTTTATACGTGTACTATTTTCTGATGAGGAAGACGTGTTGTGATGAATGTGGATCACTGTTACAGAACAAAGAAAGTGGGTGACTTTTTGCCAGCAGTGCAGAAGGAAAGATGGGCTCAATGACCTTTTTGTGCTGATGTCTTTATTATTATTATTATTATTATACAGGATTTATATAGCGCCAACAGTTTGCGCAGCGCTTTACAGTGTGGGGAAGACAATACATTGTCATTGCAGATTTTATACAAGTGACCAACAATTAATGTGCAGGCTTGTCAGTTCCCTACAAAATGGGCATGGATGGCAATTTGACAACAGAGATATATTTTTATATTTGGCACATACACTTTACAATTTTCATACACAGCCATCAAAATATTCAGCCATATTCACAAAATAAACGGGGTTAAAGAGGAGGAAGGGACGTTTTCCCGACGTTTTTTGTGGGGAAAATGGCCCTTGCTCCTCTTTAACCCCGTTTATTAGTCAATTAGGGATGTTGGTACCTACGAACCCTCGTTGTATTTCAGGCTTGACATTATTAACATATTCACAAAATGTTCCTTTGTATGTGGCGTGTTTTTTTTTTTTTTTTTTTGTCTCAAAGCAGATAAGTCAGATGTTGGTGAACTACAGCTCACATCAAGACCAGCCACTGACCACCTAGTGCTGGTAAAGGTGGCCCATATGCAGGCTGAGATTGTCCCATAGCACTAATGTTTAAGGTGTAGTTGTGTGATTTTGGAAGCATGCATGGAGTGTAAAGGATCATATTTATAGATTTGGAAGCAGCAGTGTTTAAATGGTTAATGCCTTGCAGCACTGGGGTTCCCAGTTTGAGTCCTGGTCAGGGTACTATCTGCATGGAGTTTGCATGTTCTCCCTCTCTCCCTCACATAGGTTTTCCCTGGATACCTCCAGTTCCCACCTACACTTCAAAAACATGCTGATAGGTTCATTAGTTCCTGACTAAATGGACCCTTGTTTGTGTGCATGTGATATAGGGACCTTAATTGTAAGCTCCTTGGGGTCAGGGACTGGTATGGGGCACAGTATGCAAATTGTTGGCACTATATAAATACCTGTAATAAATAAAGTTGGAAGACAGTGTAAGCATTCCAAAAGGTGGGAGGTTGTACTCTACATCCATCTGTACTGATAAGTCATATAAATAGAAATAACCTCACAGGGAGTAATGGTTGGCGACTCAAATCAAACCAGCCTCTGTGCAGTGCTAAACCTTCTGCAATTAATATATATGTAAAAAAAATGTATATAAATTTATCACTAAACAATGCTAAAAAATTAAAATACATAGGGGTTGATTTAGTAAAGCTGCAAAGTGCAAAATACGGTGCAGCTATGCATGGTAGCCAATCAGCTTCTAACTTCAGGTGGAATGTGAGTGCCTCACATGCCACCTGATTTTCATTTAAGTAATACACGCTTAAATTGAGAGCATCTCAACACAGTTTGTAATCAGTGCTCTTTCACGCGGAGCGGACCGTATTGCGATCCGCTCCTGCACTTTTTTTTTTTTCATGGACACGGATGACACTTGTGTCATTCGGTCCATATGTCCGCATATCATCCCATCCGTTTGCGGATGATATACGGACATAATGCATGTCTATGGGCATTGCGGATGTCAGCGGATGACACCGCTGACATCTGATTTTGCATCCGTTCCGTTTTTTAAACGGAACAAAAATAGGGTTCTGTTCTGTTCTGTTCCAAAAAACGGAACAGAACTGAAAGGACGAAAATCGGATGTCAGCGGATTGTCATCCGCTGACATCCGCAATCCCATAGGCATTCATTATGTCCCTATATCATCCGCAAACGGATGGGGTGATTTACGGACATACGGAACGTCCGTGTGAAAGAGCCCTTAATACCATTCCAGCTTCTAACTTCAGCTTGTTCAATTAAGCTTTGACAATAAAACCTGGAAGCTGATTGGTTTCCATGCACGACTGCACCAGATTTTGTACTCTACCAGTTTTAGTAAATCAACCCCATGGTGCTGCTTATATATTCATTTGGATTGATTTACTAAAATTGAAGAGTGCAAAATCTGGTGCAGCTGTGCATGGTAGCCAATCAGCAAACTGGAAGCTGATTGGTTTCTATGCAGAGCTGCACCAGATTTTGCACACTCCAGTTTTAGTAAATCAACCCTATTATGTCTTTGTTTCATATCCACCCTTTTAGATTGTAAGCTCTCATGAACAGGGCCCTTTAATCCTCTTGTATTGTATTGTAACTGTACTGTCTCTTTTTATATTCTAAAGCACAGCGCAAACTGTTGGTGATATATAAACCCAATATAATCATCATCATCATCATTATATCTATACTTTTATTCCATATATGATTGAATTTTCATCCACTGTGTAAAAGTACTTAGAAACAAATATAATTGATAACGGTGTTCTAAAAGTTTCTCAACACTCAATGTGTCCTTTATGAATTTCTGGATTGGTGATGGTTGGTTGGTGTACATACCAGGTAAAGGAGGGATAGGGTCACATTCACACCCACCATGTATTGCCTGCTAGGACTTGAAATTCATTAGAATAGAGATTTACATCAAGCATATCACTACCCTGACATAGAGACTGACATCAAGTATATAATTGCTCTCTGACATAGTAAAATATTTTTATAAAGAGTTTTAATAATGATAAATTACAAACGAGATCCTATAAGAAACCTTCTTATCATACTGACTGATCTCAGGTTTTTCAGTGTTGCAGTGAGAATTTGTGAATTCATAGGTGTGTGGCCTGGGGCATTTACCAGTGACAATTCCAGGCCATGCACAGACTTGTGAAAACTAGAATTCAATCCATTCTGTTGACCAAAATTCTGTAACAGCCAAACATCTGTAGAAATCCCCTAAACTGAGAAGTGTTCGGTCCCTGCATTGTAGAATTATCATCAATATGTCGCAGAGGGTTAAACAAACGACTTTTGGTTGTCTTTTCTCTGCAGGCGTCTCTTGTTGTAAACGTGGCGAGCGGCTGCCAGCACACAGATGCAAACTACAAAGCTCTGCAGGATCTGCACAGAGAGTTTGGGCCTTCCCACTTCACTGTCCTGGCTTTCCCCTGCAACCAGTTTGGAGAATCTGAGCCTGACTCAAACCGGGAAATAGAAGCCTTCGCCAAAGGGAACTATGGAGTGTCATTCCCAATATTCAGCAAAATCAAGGTTCTAGGGAGTGAAGCTGAGCCGGCCTTCCGCTTCCTTGTGGGTAAGTGAATGAGCCTCTTACTTATTGTTATTTAGGGGGCTTCTTAAAATGATAAATTGGTTTTTGAAGGAGGTTTCAATATAGGCATGGGTGAGTACATAAAAGTTTCAGATGATCAGAACAGAAGTGAGTTTGTTTGCTATTGATAGCTCTTTTATATTGTAAAATTTTAATTTAAAGTATATTCTATTCTTATTCTTTTGCAGACAAATTGAAAAACACCTACTTTATATTTGTTTTATGTTCCCATTCACCTTAAAATATTTAAAAATTGCTATATATAGTATCTCACAAAAGTGAGTACACCCTGCAAATTTATGTAAATATTTTAATATATGTTTTCATGTGACAACACTGAAGAAATGACACTTTGCTACAATGTAAAGTAGTGAGTGTACAGCTTATAGAACAGTGTAAATTTGCTGTCCCCTCAATATAACTCAACTTCTTTAGTCGACCATGGCGAGCCCTGTTCTGAGTGGATCCTGTCCTGTTAAACCGCTGTATGGTCTTGGCCACCGTGCTGCAGCTCAGTTTCAGGGTCTTGGCAATCTTCTTATAGCCTAGGCCATCTTTATGTAGATACAAATACATACACATTTTTTTATATATGTATATATATATATATTTTTTTTTTTTTATAACATAATGTTAAAGTGATATTAAAGCTTCCATTTTTTACATTAAAGGAGATGTACAGCCAAAGCTTGTTTGGCTGTATATCTCCTATGGATCACAGGAGTGCAATTCATTTTTGTTTGAAGCCCGCTCTCTGCTGACGTCACAGATGTCAGTCCATGCACCACATCATCACATCAATGGAAGTAGGGATTCGCCAGGTGCCTGTACTGACACCCAGCTTGGCCTCTTAGCAAGCCGCTGAGAGCCTGCGCTGGCCCGTCCCTCCACATCCCAGCGCTCCAGTGAGCGGGGGGGGCACAGCAGAGAGCAGTAGCTGACAGTCAGCAGCTGCTCAGGGATCTGTCAGAACTGAGAAATCGGCGGTGTTCGATCACTCTGTTCTCAGTGCAGAGGCGCCGGGGGACAGATGCAGATTTGGACCGATGCTGCATCAACCTAGGTAAGTATATTTGGGGGGGGGGGAGCCATACATCTCTTTTAAAATAATAAATATGTCATAGTTACCTGCTCTGTGCAGTGATTTTGCACACAGCAGCCCAGATCCTCTTTTCTTGGGTCCCCCGCCAGCACTCTTATTAACAGCAGCAGGAGCCAATGAGGATGGAGAGTCCCCAGAGAGCTGAGGCTCTCATGCACAGTGCTGGAGGAAGGCCAGGCTTAGGTAAGTATTGGAGAGCTGGGGGGCTGCTGCACAGAGAAGGCTTTTTACCTTCATGCATAGAATGCATGGAGATAGAAAACCTTGAGCCTTTACAACAGGGATCTGCAAACTGTGGCCCTTCAGATGTTGCAGAACTACAAGTACCATGATGCACAGCAAGATTCTGACAGCCACAAGCAAGACACCTAGAGGCAGAGGCATGATGTGACTTGTAGTTTTGCAACAGCTGGAGGGCCACCGTTTGCATATCCCTGCTTTAGAACCACTTTGGGGAGGGGTTGAGGAGTGGGGGGGGGGGGTTGAGGAGTTGTGAGCAGCCTAAACTTGAGCTTAGAAAGGATCAGGGAGGCAGCGAGGAAGCGAGGTTAGGGAGGGGGCTACTGTATATGCAGACACTCACTTTGCCTTGATGTCTCCTGTAATATGCAACTTTTTAAAGCGAACCTGTCATAGAATAAAAAAAACCTTTGTGGTACACAGAACACGAGGTACTGCATACTCCAATTGTTAATTTCATTTAACACAAGCTCTTTAAAGAGTTTCTGTCACCAACTTTAAAAAACGCAGGTAAAAGCACAGAAAAGGTGTGTTAAAAGCATCCTTGCAGAGTTGTTCTATCTATAAATGTTCTTATTCACTTGCTCTGAACTCTGGGTCTCCTGGGGCTGCTCACAACATCTCCTTCTGGTTTTCTATTGAGAATTTATAAAAAAACCTTTGTAGTACATATACTTTGCCGGAGGTTTTTTGCTCAAATAAAAAGACCATTTACCTAAACAAAACAATACTCTATTATTCATCACTAAACAAAGCTGGTTTTGTCCCGGATGTTTTCTCATTGTCTGAAATCATTTAGTGGTAGTTAGTCTCAGTTTCACATGTCCATGCGTTGCTTTGACTAGCTTGTCCCTATGTGCCAAAGGGACATAACAACTTCCAGTTCTGGGTTACACATCGCCCAATGCATGCCTCACCACTCCCTCTGTGCTACATGACAAATGTTCCTCCAAATTGCAAAGAAAGCTCTCTGTTTCTATGAATGCCCTGCCTGCTTATGTCTGTGTCATCCATGTTCCTTTGAGATTTCCCTTCACTTCCTGTCCCATAGTCAAAACAGGAAGTAAAGGATAATTCCTCCAAAGTGAAGGAAATTCCTGGTGTTCCCATTGGAGGATGTTCCCTCTATTTCTGTTCCCAAAATTTGGGATTTTCTTTTACTTTCACATTTTGTAATAATGGTAAGCAGGACAAATAGAGAGGTTGAATATCCCCATTGGGGTACAGACAGCAAATCAAACCTGACAGATGTCCTAATCCCTCTCCGCTCCATCCAAAACTAAAAAAAAATACAAGTTTTGCCTTCAGTTATACTTTACGTTTGAATGCAAACTGAAACTGATTTGGAATGTGAAGATTTACTCTACTATACACTATACTATGTTTACAGGGCAACAAATTACATTATGATACTACATGATCAATGCACATCATATGCAGGTAATGAACACAAGTTGCAGGTAGGTCGTTTTTTAATGCCTTTCACAGCAGTTTGGTCTGCAGATAGGTCAGAGTTGCTCAGAGGGACAACAAATGAAGAAAATAAAAAAAATTGTATTTGGCTCCCTTCATGAGTGCATGTGTATGTGTGTATATATATATATATATATATATATATCACACAGCCACACACTCCTATGGCAGAGATTAGTGGGAGATCTTTCCAGTCCCCCTGCCGACACGCAGGGTGCTAATGCTATTACGCACTGAGGGTGTGCCCAGGCACATCCAGCACACCCCCTACGCACACCTATGCCTATACATAGTACAGTTTAGTCCTATAGGAAGCTGTTAGAAAGCAACTATAGTCCTTGTAAGTATGTGACTAGAATGTGTCCCTTAAATCAAAGGTGCAACCACAGGCATAGCCAAGCATGTGGGTTTAGTAGGAGGACATCCTTCGACTTTCAGACTACATCAATATTGGTGAAGGCTCCAAATGCATTAGGCAAACATGCATGCAACAAAATCACTGTTTTGTACATCTGTCAGATTATTACAAAATGTCATATTTTCAACGTTTTGTGTCCCTTGAATTATTTTATATATACTGTCTATCTATCTATCTATCTATCTATCTATCTATCTATCTATCTATCTATCTATCTATCTATCTTTCTTTCTTTCTTTCTTTCTTTCTTTCTTTCTATCTATCTATCTATCTATCTATCTATCTATCTATCTATCTATCTATCTATCTATCTATCTATATATATATATATATATATATATATATATATATATATATATTTTTTTTTTTTTTTTTTTTTTTTTTATATTAAAGTTTTAAATGTAAATACCCTATCTAACAGAGGACACTAGACAATGTCTGCTATTACTTTTATTAGCTAGAAAAACAAAGATTTCTGTACTTCATGCTAATTTAGTTTCACTTTATTTATTATTGGGGCTTGATTTTTTTTTCTGACTACATGGTCAATCATTGCCAAATGCCATCCTCCTTTTCCAATGAGGCTGACTCAGTGGTTGGTAGGGGCACTGTCAGTAAAAAAGGAGGATGGTAGTTGGTGGAAGCTTATCCTTCAACTAAGACCTCTGTAATAATGTGCACAACAGAGGGGCAATGAAAAGGACATTTCTGGTTAGCAAAAGTAATATCAGCCATCATGTAGAATATGCTTATAGGCAGAACCTTATAGCTTACATGTTCACTTTAACATGGAGGTTGGAGAGTTAGGTCCTAGCAATGAATTTTCTATGGGGCTGCATGGCATGTACTAAAGCTAAACCCCTGTTCAGATGCTCTAAATTGTTTAATCTACTCCTGATTACCCTTGTATTTCTATGGAAAATTTTTGACTGTTTACAGGCTCCTGTTAGAAAGAAAGGTCCATCCTTCAGGAGTGAGACAAATAATATTCTTATGTAAGTGAGGACACTGGCATCCAACTACTATATTAAAGGACATGTTTACTGGATGGCTTTAGACCAGAGATGACTTGAATTTCAGCCAATTTAGCAGGACTCGGATGAAACTGCAGCTATCAATGTTCTAAAGTTAAAAAAATTGAGCCATCAATGTTCTAAAGTTAAGAAATCTAAGCCACAGAGTATTTGGCTGCTCAAAGACCAGGGCCTATTTTGCGATTTGGCACTGCGTGATTTTAACGGACAATTGCGCGGTCGTGCGATGCTGTACCCAAGTTAAATCAACGTTCTTTTTTTCCCCACAAACAGAGCTTTCTTTTGGTGGTATTTGATCACCTGTGCGATGTTTACTTTTTGCGCTATAAACAAAAAAAGAGCGACAATTTTGAAAAAACAACAATATTTTTCACATTTTTCTATATGAAATTCCCCCAACAAAAAATGTAAAAATCATAATTTTTTAACATTTTAGTCCAATTTGTTTTTTGCTACATATTTTTGGTTAAAAAAAATCGCAATAAGCGTTTTTGGATTGGTTTGCGCAAAAGTTATTGCGTTTACTAACTACGGGAAAGATTTATGTAATTTTTATTGGGTTTTTTTTTTAACTAGTAATGGCGGTGATCTGCGTTTTTTTTTGCGGGACTGCGACATTGCGGCGGACAGATCGGACCCTTGACTGACATTTTTTACACTTTTGGGGGTACCAGTGACATTACTACAGTAATAAGTGCTATACATATGCATTGTTACTGTAAAAATGACACTGGCAGGGAAGAGGTTAACTTTATTGGTGATTAGTGGGTTAAATGTATCCCTAGGGGCGTGTTTCTATCTGTGGGGGGGCGTGGCTAGTGATGTAACCACAGAGACATACGATCCTACATAGCAGGATCGCATAGTCTCTGCAGTTACATCAGGGAGAATGACAGACGGCTGTGTTTACATTAGCCGTCTGCCTTTCTCCCTCTCCAGCGGGAGATCGCGAGTGACCGGCGGACATCAGAGCCGCCAGTCACTCGCACGGGGATGTCAGGGAATGAGCGGGGACGGGAGCGCTCGCCCCCTAGAGGCTCGTGGGTGAGTGATGTACCGGTAGGTCACTTTGCCCAGGAGGGAGGGGCTGACCGCCGCCGTATATAGTCGTGCGGCGGTCGGCAAGTGGTTAACAAAAGTTGATTTAAAGATTCACTGAGCCAGGTGGAGAATTATTGGAAGAACAGTGACTGCATTCTATCAGATATAGTCTCTGTTTCTGTGTCCTGGCAGCCACAGGTGCTGCAACTTCCTAAAAACAAAAGCCGGCAGTGGAGATTCCTTCATCCAACCTATTTAGTACAGAGGGGTCAATTAACTGATTTTTTTTTTTTTTCCATTCAGCCTGAAGGCTGAATGAGAGAATTCTATCTGTGTATAGCTAGATTTACTTATTTTATATTCTTCCAATCTGGGTTGGAAGAGAGAAAGATCACTATACCAGAAGAGACTGGTTGCTTGGCTCCTAATCTCAGTTCATTTTCACCTACTATATTGTTGATTCATAAATTGTAGCCGGTGAATGTATAACCCACTATTATTACTTTTCTATTTAGATTCCACAAAGAAAGAGCCACGATGGAATTTTTGGAAGTACCTGGTTAACCCTCAGGGTCAAGTAGTGAAAACCTGGAGACCAGAGCAGCATTTTGACAGCATAAAGGGCGATGTGGCCGCAATGGTCAGAGATATTATCAAGAAAAAAAGGGAAGACCTTTGAATTTTTGAGCAGTGTGGACTGTGAAGGGGGAATCTGTGATGTTTTATACAGGAGAACTCTATCTACTTACAAGAAAACTGCTTTTGATGGCCCTCTGCAAGAAAAGGATGCATTCCAAAAGTTACTTACATGGAGTCTAGTGTTAGATCTGGGCGGTCCCCCCATGCCCTGTGCACACCCACCACTTATTGCCCTATAGTGCACAATTACTGAAGAGAGGTCAAGCCAGGAACTGTTAAGCGTTGCCATCATTACTGTTGTCTGGCAAACTGATGATTCTCGATTTAAAAAAATGAAAAGGTGAACTAACGGCCCACAGAACCCCCTGTCCCATCCCTGTTGTACTTACCTACATGGGTGAGGAGCTGTCAGTGCCTACACAGTCGGTGCAGCAGTTCAGGGTATTGAAATCTCCGTTCTTCTCCCCTTTTTTTTCTGCAGGGCTTGCAGGACAGATCAGAGCAATTCTGATTGGTCGGTACCAGCTCAAAACATTGCTCTGATCCATCCAAGAAGCCCCATAAAAAGAAAAGGGAGAAGAACAAGGATTCTGATCCCTGGACTGCTGCATCGGCTCTGTGGGAACTGAGTGACAACTCATCATCCACAGAGTAAGTACTGTGGGGGGCAGGGGTTTGGGATGGTGTAGGGTGTTAGATCACCCTTTCATTTTTTTCTGAAAAAGTGAACGAACTCTAACTCCTTCTTTCTGCCAAATTTGACAATAAAATCATAAAATAGTTAAAGGTAAACTATATTGCATTTTCATTGAGCACAGATTTGGGGTTATTGTGGTGATGCATGTTCTACAATAATTTGGTGATTGCCTAAAATATAGGGATTTGTAGATTCGTCATCAGAGGGAGCACTCATTGACTTAATGGAATTACTCTGTCATCTGTTGATGACAATTGATGGGATAAGATATCAGCCATAAAGAGAGAGCATTGTTTTCATTTAGTAGGCAAACTCATAGACATGCAATGTGAGGAGGAGCCCGGGTACGTATAGAGTATGGCGGCCTTATGTATGTATGTATATTTAAAACCTATACATAGAAAAGAGGGTTTTAGCAACATATTGATGAGTTTATGAACATAAAGCTGGTCTTTTCTATTTCTTAACCGCTTTACCACCGGAGGATTTTGCTGTCTTACGTCTGGGCCACTTTTTGCGATTCGGCACTGTGCGACTTTAACTGACAGTTGCGCGGTCATGCAACGCTGTACCCAAACTAAATTTACATCCTTTTTTTCCCACAAACAGAGCTTTCTTTTTGTGGTATTTGATCACCTGTGCGATTTTTACTTTTTGCGCTATAAACAAAAAAATAGCGACAATTTTGAAAAAATAACAATATTTTTCACATTTTTTTATATGAAATTCCCCCCCAAAAAATGTAAAATCTAAATTTTTTATCATTTTAGGCCAATTTGTTTTCTGCTACATATTTTTGGTAAAAAAAATCACAATAAGCGTATTTTGATTGGTTTGCGCAAAAGTTATTGTGTTTACTAAGGGAAAGATTTCTGTCGTTTTTGGTGTTTTTTTTTTTTTAACGAGTAATGGCGGCGATCTGCGATTTTTTTTTTTGCGGGACTGCAACATTGCGGCGAACAGATCGGACCCCTGACTGACATTTTTGACACTTTGGGGGTATCAGTGAGATTACTACAGTAATCAGTGCTATAAATATGCACTGTTACTGTAAAAATGACACTGGCAGGGAAGGGGTTAATTTTATTGGAGAGGGAGGGGTTAATGTATGCCTGGTGCTTACTGACATGTGTGGGGGGAGGTGACTGAGTGACACAGTAACAGATCGCAGGTTCAGCTATGCTGAACCCTGCAATCTGACACTGCCTGTCACTTAGGAGATCCGCCCGCTTTGTTTACACAAGCGGGCGGATCTCCACACTCGATTCCCCGACGATCGGGGAAGAGCAGCGGCGATCGCCCCCACTCCTCCCCTGGCCCGACTCCCGCTTTGACTAAATACAGCGGGAGCGAGCCTCCAGCGGCGCGCGCGTGCCGCCGAGATAGGGGAATGTCTGGCGACGTAGGTCTACGTCGCCAGACGTTATCGAACCACTTTGCCACAGTAGAGCTCTAGTGAGCAGCGGTAAAGTGGTTAATGTAAAAAAATGAAAAAGACTATACAGTATATTAGCTTTTGCGTAGTATATACAATTTATCACTGGTGTTGTTCCCTTGAAATTGGAGGTGTTCAAATTATGCTACATATAAGGAGACTGTAGACACATCAAAATTTGTCAGACAAGAAGAGTTAATGCTGGATCTTTCAAAACTCAAGCCGTAGGTGGCCCTGTCAGCACTACCCAGCTCTACAAAAGTTGATTTTTCAATTTTTCAATCAACAATCAACTAGATGTTGGACAATGCAGTTGCTGTTCCGGTAGTCTGACACCCATGGGTTACAATTATCAGAATACAAAAGCCGGCAGGGAGGTTCCTTCATCTACACTGCTTAGTTTGGAAAGAGGAATTTATTAGATTTCTCTTCTTCAGGCCACAGCATGAATGAGAGGAAGCTACAGTATACATTAAAGGCCAAACTTTCTCTTTCAAAGGGTATTGTTGTCCTTCAACATTGTTCTGAATGTCAAAGTATTCTAAAACACTATCACTCCAACAGATCTCAGATGAACTAGACCAGTGATGGCAAACCCAGATGTTTTGAAACTACATTTCCCCATGATGCTCAACTGCACTGCAGAGTACATGAGCATCATGGGAAATGAAGTTACAAAACATCTGGGGTGCCAAGGTTCGCCATCACTGCACTAGACCCTAGGTAAGTTACCATTAGGATGCAAGCTGAACTCAAGTCCATCCAAAACTCAAATGTTTCTATTCTCAGTGGCGTCACTATGGGAGTGCGGGGGGTGCTGACCTCACTTGGGTGACACCTGACAGAGGGGTGACACCATCAAGTAGGAAGTGATATCTGACCATGATGTTGTCACTGGCTGCATCATTTACAGTTTTGGGTGCGCACCGTGACCATGCGCTGCTGGCCCACAACTAGCCTGCCTAGCGCCCTACAGAGCACTGTGGCAAGCTAGACAGAAGAGAGCCTGATGTGCTAGCCTGCCCAGTGTCTACTGCTCTGTCCTGCTCCTGCTGTCACTCTGCAGCGGCAGGACATAGCACTGTGGCAGGCTAGAAGGGGAGAGCCACGCCGGGGGGGGTGACATCATAGGAGGGATGGTTGACACCATGTTTTAGCGCACCAGGTGACACCAACATTAGTGACGCCACTGTCTATTCTAGATAGGTTTCTTCAAAAAATAGGAATATTTTTTATTTCATGTTTATTAAAATAATTTTTTATCTTTTGTTAAATTACTTTATTATTAGATTCTTTTGTAATTGGCTATAAAAAAATTGCTTGGTTTTAAACAAAGATGCAAATGAAAGTTCTGTTTCAGGAAGTACATTTCATAAATAGTAAATGCTACTCTGTTATTTCCGCTGCTTATGGTTCTAGAATGTGCTGAGGTCAAATGTTCTTACCCAGCTTTTGTATATCTTCCACATGCTGGTCTCAGAGCGAGATTTAACATTTGAACAATGATTTGCCCACCTCCGATTGCTTTGGAGGTTTTAAAATAATTTATTTTTTTGAAAGTTATGTTCACATGGCCATAGGAAGGGAATTGTTGTAAGGCTTATGGTTGAACACGCAACTTTGTAGCAGCTACAAATCCATCTCATTACTTTTGTAACAAGTTGTAGCTGGTTGGAGAATTGCTGCTGTAGCCATACATGCATATCTAGCTGGTGTGAATTGATCTGCATTGAATAACATGAATACCTACTGAAGCTGGGAGTTTAGTAGTTAAAGTTGAACTCCTGGTTTGATCTTATAGAGGAATTTCAGGTATGGATATTTTATCTATGATTACATGAATTCAGCTTGGACCAATGTAACTATGCAAATGCCATATCTGGGAGATGCCCTTGTAAGCCGGAAATCATTGAAGTAGACACCACTACTCCAGTGATCTCCACTTGCTTCTGGGTCCCATCCTGTGCACCTGCCTTGCTGCATTCTGAACACAGGAGGTCGGCCCCTCTGCATGAGCGCTATTCAGAAAATGCATTGCAACTTCTGTGATTGGATGGGGTGGGGAGTGTGACGTCACCAACCTGCCTCTCCACCTGGTCCAATCAGAGAACGCTTTGCATTCATTCAGAGATAGCAAAACATTTTCTGAATGGTGCCTGTGCTGAGCAGCGGACCTCCTGTGTTCAGAATGCATCAGGCCAGATGCTCAGCACAGGATCTAGAAGTAAAAGGAGATCACTGGAGTAGCGGTGTCTACTTCTGGGTTTTCCAGCTTCCAGGGGCATCAGCTAGGTACGGTGTATACACAGGTACACTGGTCCAAGCTGGACTAATGTAAATATGTATAAAATATCCATATCTGGAATTAATCTTTAATTTCATGCTTACATTGGTGCAATCATCTGGGTCCTGTGCAGTGTTAATTTTGTCGACTAAAACCGACTAAAACGTTTTCGTCGACTAAATGAACACAATTTTAGTCGACTAAAATACAACTAAAACTAAAACAATTCAGATGACTAAAATACTAAAACTAAAATGGCATTTTAGTCAAAAGACTATAACTAAAACTAAATTGAAATTTGCTGCCAAAATGAACACTGGTGGATGCTCAAAGCTTAATACCATTAATAATATCATATTAGATTTTTCACTCCAGGACCAGCAGTAGTATATAATGAGTTTGGAAATTGTAGAGAAATGCTTAAATAATGCACTACACATTACAATTGAACTACACCCATTTGATTATAGATTATTAGTTATAGTCGACTAAAATGTAGCACCTTTTAGTCGACTAAAATGTACTGGAGTTTTAGTCGACTAAATACGACTAAAACTAAAACATGTGCAGAAGACTAAAATGGGACTAAAACTAAAATGCCATTTTAGTCCTAAGACTAAGACTAAAACTAAATTGAAATTTGCTGCCAAAATTAACACTGGTCCTGTGCTAAGTGTCTTTCCCTCTGCCACCAAAGGTTGATCTTTTAGCGTGGCTGCTATTCACAGAATGCTTATTTTTTTAAATTACTACAAAACATTCTCTGATTAGATGAGGTAGAGATCATAACTTTACTGCCCCTCCTCTTCTCATCCAATCAGATTACTCCTGTTATTCATTAACCACTTGACGTCAAATCACGTACATGTACATGATTGGCTTCAGGTGGTTATACCAGGGTTATGGCTGCAAATGCCATAACCCCAGTATTTTCTTTATTTTACAGCCAGTGGTGCTTTTTTATTTAAAAGAAATGCTAGTGGAGCTTTTCTGGGCTCTCCCATGCAATCTGGGAGCCCAGTATCCAATCTGGTGGTGCCACTGGGTGATCACAGAGCTGGCTGGGTACCAGAAGGTCCTCGGCCATTTCTATGGTCTAGGACAGTGTTTCTCAACCCTTTTTTCTGTCAGAGCACCCTTTAAAATGTTGCACAATCTCGAGGCACCCCATTCTAAAATGTAAGAGCTTAAATTAATAGTTGTAGATATTACAGCAGCATGCACACACATAGGACACCTAATGCCTCGTACACACGCATCTATAGTTGGCCGTGGATTTTCGGCCAACGTCCGATCGGCCGAATTTCGGCTTGTTAGTATGATGCTTTCGACAACCGACTCCGACTTTTCGGCCAAATAAAATCTGGTGTGCAGGCTATAAAATTTTTGTTGGTCGTCAACACAACAGCCGATTTTCCGTCAGTCAGTACAGATTTCGGCAGACAAAAATCTGATGAGCAAGACTGGGCATGCTCAGAGAAGAAAAAACACACGGAAAGTAAACCAGCACAGTCTAGGCACATTTCAACCAACAAAACAACACTGGACAAAAGTCGGCCGATCGGTCGGCCGATAATCGTTGCGTGTGTACGAGGCATAACATTGCACATTGGTACTGAATAGCATTCCAGCTTTTCTCTTCTGCCCCAGTTTCTCTCCTTCAATCAGCTAACGTGACCCCAGTGTTGACAAAGAGGGGCTTCAATTTCTTGTTATAGGAATAAAAGTGATCAAGAAAAAAAAATTAAAGGGACAGTGTAAAAATAATAATAATAAATAATAAAAAATATTATTTTTTTTTAAAGCGCCCCCACCCCTTGTAACTCGTGCTCGTAGGCAAAAGCGAATGCATATATAGATTGTGCACGCATAAGTAAACGGTGTTCACACCACACGTGAGGTATCGCCGCACACAGTATAGCAAGAGCAATAATTCTAGCGCTACACCTCCTCTGTAACTCTAAACTGGTAACCTGTAAAACATTTTAAAGCATCGCCTATGGAGATTTTTAAATATCATAGTCTGTCGCCATTCCACGAGCATACGCAATTTTAAAGCATGACATTTTAGGTATCTATTTATATGGCAAAACACCATCTTTTATACCTTAAAAAAATGGATTATATATTGTGGGGTTTTTTTGCATTAAAAGTAATTTTCCCAAAAATTTGCATTTGAAAAACTGCTGCGCAAATACTGTGTGACATAAACAATTGTACCAACTCTGTCATTTTATCCTCTAGGGCTTCTGCTAAACAAAAATTCACAATTTTTGGGGGGTTCTACATAATTTTCTAGCAAAAAAAATCAGATTTTTACTTGCAAACAAAAAATGCCAGAATAGGCCTGGTTAAATAAAAAAATTAAAGGCATTCTGTAAATGATGGCCGTGCTAGATGAGCAACCCCCTGTGGTCAGCATGCAGAGGGGAGGTCACTTGGCACAGGACCCAGAAGATCACAACGATCACTGGTATGATACAGAGGCGTAACTAGAACCTTCAGGGCCCCGATGCAGGAATCCCTGAAGGGCCCCCTGGACCCCTGGCCGGGGCCCTTCCCTTCAAGCCTGGGACTCTTCCCACTGATCCTGGGGCCCTTTACTCTCGTTGTGGGGCCCTTAACCTTCCTAGCGGTATTCCCGAGTGTGACTCGGGGTAAGATTTTAGTGCCAAAAGCGGTAACCCCGAGTCACACTCGGGGTAGCGCTAGGAAGATCGCTGGATGCTGGAGGAGGTTTTACTTACCTTTTCTCCGGGATCCAGCGAAGACTGCGAGCGGTGTGCGGCGGCGGAGCTCTCTCCCGATCGTCTGCGAGCCCCGGCTTCCGTCTCCGGCGACGTGACGTCCGCCGGGGGGTGGAACCGGCGGCAAATTCGAATGTAAAATGCACCAAACACACTGATATCGTTCAAAATAAAATAAAATCACATTACATTGCCCCCCAGTGCCCTTTCCTGCAGTTTTACTGAACTTTTTATGTAAATATATGTATATATATATATATATATATATACATATATATATATATACGTATATATATACACATATATATATATATATATATATATATATACACACACATATTATATATATATATATATATATATATATATATATATATATATATATACGTATATATATATATATATATATATATACGTAATTCTTGTGAATGAGCAGCCCAAACCAACTGTATACATTATATATATATATATATATATATATATATATATATATATATACCTATATATATATATATATATATATATATATATATATATATATATATAATATATATATAATATATGTATACATAATATATGTATACATATATATATATATATATATATATATATATATATATATATATAATATGTATAATAAATGTATACAGTTGGTTTGGGCTGCTCATTCACAAGAATTACATGCTTTCAGCACCTAAAATAATGGTACCGCTTTCAGCACCTAAAATCCAAAAGAATCATACCGCCAGGGAGGTTAATTACGGTCCCGCAGCGGGACCCTTTCACAAGTTCTGCAGTGGGCCACCTTCCTGCCATGTTGGGGCCTCCCCACAGTGGTGGAATGCCAGGGCCCGGTTGCAAGTGTGACCTTTGCGATCCTGGAAGTTCACCCACTGTTGTCAGTTTTTTTTATTTTTTTTTTGGTATTTTAATTGTATTATTTTTTATCATTTTATTTTATTTTTTTACAATGTCACTGACTATGACTCTGTCCATTCAGAAAAGGAAGGAGCTGGTAAATTACATATTTACCGACCCATTGCTGGTTTTCTATTGTGACACATCCCCTGCAGCAGACGGCAGGAGAGGGTAGGGAGCTCAGTGGGGGGGGGGGGGGGCAGCACAGTAGGGGCCCAGAGACAGCAGAACGCAAGTGAACTGGATAGGAGGAGTGGCGGGGGCAGCATACAGAGGAACCAATCTCCTCCAAGGGCAGTGATTTCTCTACATGCTGCCCCTGCCGCCTCTCCTATCCAGGTGTACAGGGGAGCCGCACAGGGCCCCCTGGAGCATGGGGCCCGGTTGCAACTGCAACCCCTGCAACCCCTGTAGTTACGCCCCTGGTATGATACATGCATACTAACATTAGCCCAAGCTAGACCATCATACCAAGATCATAGCGGGAGTTCATTTTTACCATTGCAAAAAGTCAACTGCTCAGTGACAAAGCCACAGGTCACTGGAATCCGTGACACATTCCTTTCATTGATCACAGGCTATGTTAGAATGTCACTCAAGAGACAAAGCCCTCAGGAGTGTGTTCTAGTGATGTAGTAAATGTAGCTGCTCTGTAAATTAGTAAAATACCCCCTTAAGCTTTGGAGTTTAATGTGGTAGTAAACTTAAACTTTAAAATTGAATGAATAACATGTACCCTTTAGGAGATATTTACATTGGCAGTAGCTGATGATGTCACATACAGGGTGCACAGAGTACCCGTGGAATGCAGAGTGCCATGAAACGCTTGTGACTCCTACACATGCATGCCCAGGAATGACTTCATCATAGCCCTGGCCATTCAAATCCCCAACTCAGAAGGAAGCCCAGAAGGAAGGCTGGGTGAAGATAGAAGCGCCGGCAGCAGTTTATCTGAAAGGTTAAAATCTGTCATAATGTGCTAGTATGCGGTACATACTAGCACATTATGGCATTAACCTGCAGAGGGCCCGGATATACACTATATTGTCAAAAGTATTGGGACACCTGCATCGTTTTAGGAAAGATCGTTCGAAAATCGGGCCGTTAGGGAACACAAGTTTACCGACGATTTCGATCATGTGCCCGGCTAATGTCGATGGATCCATAGCGAAAACTTTTATCATTTCTACGAAAGTTTTTACTTGTATGGTAAAATTGAAAATATGAAAATAATATTCTGACTCGTATTGTGCATGTTATCGAACGATCATTATGATCATGAAAACGATTATGTAAAAGAGTTTACTCTGTTAGTGGCCAATTCGCTTTCGACCGACGAATAATCGTTCAGTCTGCAAACCGCCAAAATTCTGTGCGTGTATGGCCAGCATTAGTCTATAGGGTTTAATATTGAGTTGGCCCACCCTTTGCAGCTATAACAGCTTCAATTCTTCTGGGAAGGCTGTCCAAAAGGTTTAGGAGTGTGTCTATGGGAATGTTTGACCATTCTTCCAAAAGCGCATTTGTGAGCTTAGGCACTGATGTTGTGCGAGAAGGCCTGGCTCGCAGTCTCCGCTCTAATTCATCCCAAAGGTGTTCTATTAGGTTGAAGTCAGGACTCTGTGCAGGCCAGCCAAGTTCCTCCACCCCAAACTCGCTCATTTATTCATAGCTGCAAAGAGTGGGCTAACTCAATATGGAACCCTACGGATATGTGTGTGTGTGTGTGTGTGTGTGTGTGTGTGTGTGTGTGTGTGTGTGTGTATATATATATATATATATATATATATATATATATATTTTTTTTTTTTTTTTTTACATTACTACCACTTTAAAGTGTTTTTCAAGGTTTTTTTTTTTTTTACCATAGTAGATAGAACAGGGCCTCTGCCAGGTTCAAGTGAAAAAGGAAAACATTTTTGTTAAAGACATTAAATCTAACTCTAATCAAAGTTAATTTGAAGTTTAATGAGACTTGGATATTTTCGGAGGTTTTTATTTATGTCTATGAATCCACTGAAAAAATAAGACGCAGCAAAAGCGGCAAAATGTAAGGCTAAAAAATGCACTAAATTCAAAAAGTTATTATACATCTTTACCACATCCATTAAAATAAATGGGCTGCCCTTTGCACAAAGCGCAACAACATGCAAAATACACGCATAAACAAACAACACGCAACATAAATGGGCTAAGAGGTCTCTGCCCTGTCATTTGCCTGGGACAGGAATTGAAGGAACATCTACCCAATGGAACAGATATAGCAAAAAAAACAAGAGTTTTAACCACTACTTATCCAAAACTAGAAAAAAAAATTGTGCACTAGTAAAACTATTTATAGCACCAGGAAACCTAAATACAAATGACCACATATAAAATATCTCCGGTTTACATTCACGGGTATGCAGTTAATAATATCCACGTAGGCACTTCAAATAGCATAGAAACCCAATTTTTCCAGGTGTCTACAATATGCCTTATTTGAGATTCCCCATGAAGGAGAGCCAATACTTTCTTTTTTCACATCTGCACTAGAAGTTAAGCTTGAATTTTGGATGCTTTCTGCTGAATCAGCTGAAATTCACAATGAAGGTAGAACTGTTGGCACCACCCAGCTACACAAAAGTGGATGGAAAAATTGAAGGTGCCAGGTGGAAAATTGTCAGCCAAACAGTGACTGCATCCAATCAATGTAGTCACTGTTCGGGTATTCAGACAGCTACAGGTGCTGCATCTGTCTGTATACAATAGCTGGTACAGCAGATTCCCCCATGCAGATTAGCATAGGCAGAAGAATCAAGTGAATTCTCTTGTTCAGCCTGCAGTATGGCTAGATATAAATTACTGGAAACTGAGTGATTATTGGAGTAACAGACTCAAGAAATCCATATCATGGGAGATGCATGGCACAATATCATAGGAACAATTACATACATCAATATAAACAATTACAAATGTGCATATCTTTACAGCTGAGCCTGTTATTTTGTGAAGAAAAAAAAGAAAGCTTATTTAAAAGTGAATAAACATAATTTTGCAGAAATCAGCTTATCTATTGTACTTCTTTAAAATTCTTCTGTAATAGTTGTGACAGTTTTTTAAAAATATAATAGTTCTTAATCAGTGCAATACTGTATCTAAAATTAAACAAAAAAAAAAAATATATATCCTATAACCCAAAAATATTACACTAGTGTAAAATTATTATTACAGATTGCTGCCCGTATTGATAAGTGTTTTCACTTTATTCCTCTAAATACAACTATAATATATAAAAATACAGCGCAATTTCATCTGATCTGTGTATGACTAATATGATTTCTACATCTTTTAGCATCGTGAATCAAGATTTATACAAGGTGACCCAATGATATACAAAAAAACTGCAAGTGAAATAAACCTACGATGTATGTATTACAGACTTCTTCAGTGGCCACCCCACGGAAGAAGTCTGTTTGAGGACGCAACGCGTCTGGAGGCAGGAGATGACATTTGGCTATACCCCCGACCATCACCGATATTTACGGTTGAGAGACAGTGGATGTACATTTCTAGCATATTAAAGCTGGCACGGCTTAGTGCTCCATTATGTGAGGGAGCTCTTGTCATTTGTGTGATAAACATTTTTACAGAGAGCACTAGATTAGGGATCGACCAATTATCGGCAAGGCCGATATATCGAGGGCCAATATTGACTTTTGCCGATATATCTGTATCGGCCCCGGAACTGGCCGATATTGCCGATATTCCAAATATTGCTCATGTAAGGGTAAAATGATGTCACATAGCATAATTCCGTTTACAAATGTTATTGAATATGCCACTCACATATGTACAAATTAAAGATATAAGCAATTCCACATTAGCAGATCTGCTGGCAGATTGGTATCTCTCACTCACTTGCCGTACGTGATACCCCGGGGTGATACCGCTCCATTCAGCATCCACTCAATACTGCTCTCTCTCTCACTCGCTCAATCTCCCACCCACCCCATACCGATCCATCTCTCACCCACTTGCCGTAAGTTACACCCGGTTGATACCGCTCAGTCCAGCATACGATGACGAGCTCGGAGGTCACGTGGTCATGCCGGGCGTGACCACGCACGTGACCTCTGAGATCGTATGCCGGACAGAGCGGTATCACCCGGGTGTCACTTACGGCAAGTGGGTGAGAGATACCGATCTGCCAGCATGTGGAATTGCTTATATCTTTAATTTGTACATATGTGAGTGGCAGTGGTGGCTGGTCATATGGGGCGCAGGTGCACCGCCCCCCATATACATGCGTCCGGCCCCCTAATCTACATGCGGGGTGCCGGACGCATGGAGTTCAATGGGGCTTTTTTTTTACCATGTGATTAGAGCCAGAGGCTCTCACAGGTTAAAAATTAGGCTGGGCTTGGGGCGCAGAGCCGTGCGCCACGAGCCCACCCAGTTGTGTGACAATAGCGAATGAGAATTCGCTATTGTCACACGAATCCTCCTCCTGGCCAATCAGGAAGTGGGTTTTGAGAACCGTTTCCCGATTGGCCAAAAGGAGAAGCTATGCCATTGGAAGGCAGACGCAGAAGACAGGGGGAAGAAGCCGAAGCCGCCGCCGCCAGCTGCTGCATCCAGGCAGGGTGAGTGAGCGGGGGGGGGGGGTCCTGTCCTGTCCATCCTGTCCTCTCCTGTCTCGCTGTGGTCTGTGGGGGGGGGATGGTGTCCGGCCCATGGAGCACCAGCCGCCACTGGTGAGTGGCACATTCAATAACATTTGTAGACGGAATTATGCTATGTGACATAATTTTACCCTTACATGAGCATCCCCACCTAATGGTTGGAGGAGGAGAAGACTAGTCTCGGACCCTGACATAGGATGTACAAAATATCGGTCCACATTGGCCGATACTGATATGTGATGGCCAAAATATCGGTATCGGCAACGAAAAAACTATATCGGTCGATCCCTTCACTAGATATATTGTTTTTGTCCCCTATGGTGAATTGGGATCCTGATACATCTAGAGAAATCCATCCATCCATTCAGAGTTTGACCATCCCTAATGGGGAACAGCGTTCTTTCACTCTCTGTTGAAACAGGAGTAAAAGCTGGAGGTGAGCTGCTAGGAATCACTGGTGCTGAAGTGTTTTTGAGCACCTGGTTTTAAGTTAATTATCTCACACAGAGGTGGCCGGATTATCCGTTGATCCATTGGACCTATCAAGTTTATTATTCCACACAAAGGTGGCAGGATTATTTGTTTCTTTTTTCTTTGGGCTGATTTAATATCACTAAGACCCCGTTTACACTGGGGCGACACTACTTGCCGGGACAACCTCACAGGTCGCGGTGCGCAGCTCGCACCACGACCTCGGAGCGGCCGGCACGGACTTCATATCATTGAAGTCAATGCAGGTCGCTCCAGGTCGCCCCAAAGAAGCTCCGGACCCTTTTTCTAAGTCGGAGCGACTTGTGTCGCTCCTATTAGAACGGGTCCACAGCTTCTCTATGGCAGGTGACCTACGGCGACCTGTCAGGCGACCAGGTCGCCTGACAGGTCGCCCCAGTGTGAACGGGGTCTGAAGGTTCTTATCTTTGAATATGTTTTAATAGAAGATACATTGTATGTTTATTTCACTTGGAGTTTTTTGTATGTCATTGAGTCACTTTGTATCAATCTTGATTCACGATACTAAAAGATTTTTTCATATGTAGAAATCATATTTGTCATACACGGATGAGATGAGATTGCGCTGTATTTTTATTATAGTTGTCGTTTTTTAAAAATTACTTGTCAATGACAACATCACATTTTTTAAATATTTTCTATTACCTATGCATCTATCTCCAGAAGACATAACGTGTGCTGATGTGGTAGTGCAGGTAGTAGCTGATCATTATATCACAGCTAACTAACGATACACTGCCTAATCACCACACATGGTAAACTATACCGTGTTTCCTTGGCTGTGTGTGAAGTTATAAGACTTGATTCAATGAAGTTGATTTACTAAAGGCCATTTTACAAAGGATTTTTACCCAGAGCTTAGTAAATGGGATGGAGTTGTGCTGACTTCCATCATCCAATCATGTGCAAGCAAAATGCTTTTTTTTTTTTATTTTCCTTGCACGTAATTGGGTATTCTTTGCAAAGTGAAAAGTCATCACATTTATTAAGCTCTGGGGAAAATTTCCTTGCAAAGTGCGACTCCCCTTGCACAATGAACACCCTATTTGCCTTTAGTAAATCAACCCCAATAGGGCAGCGCTGATGTGCAGAATGCAGTAACCAACAGCAATGAATCAGAAATCAATGCTTAACAGATATTAGCACAGAAAATTAAATGAAAAATAAATGACCAGTTGTCACCACACTCTGCACAGCACTATCATTTGTTTGCACTGCTTTACTGATGAAGTCCCAAAGAATAAACAATCACAGTGACAGCACGCAGAAAGCACTGACTTCAGATATAACATAACATACTGATGGGGTAAACAGTCTGTACTAATATTATAAGTAATAGGTAAAAAAAAAAAAAACACTTTTAATATTTTTATGCAATAGTAGACCACACAACTGTAAGTGTCTGAAAAAAACAAACACCTATGCTGCCCTAGCAACCAACCACTTTTCATTTAATAATATGCTCTAGAGCAAGGGTCTTCAAACTATGGCCCTCCAGCTGTTCAGGAACTACAATTCCCATCATGCTTTGTCATGTCTGTGAATGTCAGAGTTTTACAATGCGAGGAACACGTGTAATAATTGCTCTGGAAGCCTCTTTGGTCTTGCAGTGCTAAGAGTCTGAATTTGCTTACATATGCTGTAATTAGACAAATGTAGTCTCAGCAATGGCCCCTAATGAATAAAGCTGGCCATACACAATGCAATCTGATTGTATTATCATATACACTATTTACCAAAAGTTTTGGACCCTATGGACTAAGACTAGGATGCCATTAAAGTTCATGTGTGTGAGAAGGCAGGCGTCCCAATACTTTTGGTAATATTGTATATATATATATATATATAGACACATATGTGATGATATGGTATGGACTATCTGATTGGATATGTAAATTGAATGGAACATTAAGGTAGACACCACATAGCTGTTGGTAAAATAAAACAAGATAGTATGACCAGTAGTGATATGTAAAGGCTCACTTTTAGAGAGTTTGAGCCAGAAAACCTCCTTCAATGTGGAGCTGCCCACCATATAGGTATATGAATGTGAATGTATATGGAGTACGGTATGTATGCACAAATGTGAATATGTAACATTTATGGCTTGTGCAAGAGGTGTTCTGTCATTGGACGAGGGGTGAATGAGCATCACATTCCCCCCATCCAACCACAGAACACATTGTATTCTGTGAAAAGAATACAAGATGTATCATGAATGGAGGAGGTGGAGTGAAAGCCACCCATATAGCCTTCACTACTCTATGCAGTGTACTAGAGGCGGGAGTGTAATTATCAGAGCTGGAATTTTGGCACTTACAGCGGAGTCAGATTGAACGAAAGTTAGGAGCAATACATTTTTACATAACAAATGCTTAATAATTGTTATTGCAGAGTTCAGCATTAAGTTTATGACTGTTGATTAAAAAACAACCTCTGAATATTTTAGGCCTGTCAAAAAATATACCTATTATAGAGGAAAACCGATCGATTCTAACCATGTATTTAGAAGAATCAGAAGTATTTGGTGAAAATGCATGCAGAAAGATGGCAGATGCGAGTTACCTGGTGTATTTTATCTACCGACCAGCTAACATTACACTGCCTTCTTCTCACATACTGTACTCCAGTGTACTGAAGCCGTTCAGCGATGTCACATCTCAGATGCAGGTGGCAAGGTATCAGCGACTGCTGGAATGGATAACAAGCAGCCAGCTAAAATACACTGCCTACCTGAAAATGGATCTCTCCAGCCACGTGTTTCTTCATCAGGAAATGATGTGTTTACAATATAAGCACTACTGTTGCATGTGTTGTAGATATACCACATTCCACAAGATGGCGCAAGAGCTCCTTCAATTGCAGCTTGGAAATAGAACAGTGCGGAGTGCATCTAGCAACTGTCACTTCTAAGCTTACAACAGCCAGCTAGCAATGCACTGCCTCACTGGTCCATCATGAGGACATCCCAACTCAAAAGCATACAGTACTGGAGACTTTGCTGACCCGGGCAAAGTTTATAATGATATTCCCCTTCTTCAAAACATTGGACGCCATTGTTCATTTTACACACCCTGAAACCATTTTTACAGAACCCCTCCGGTGAGCTTAAATGGTATTTACTGAAATACAAAAATGTAATATATTGCAGCTTACCAATTCTTAGATGTGGGGGCTGCATTGGTTTTCTTTTTTTTTTAACATTTTTCTTCTCCTATTTTTTACTTGGTGATCTGGCCAGAAAGTCTGTTTTTTTTTCAGCTTACTTTAACAAAATAAGGTGTCCAGACAAAGTAGCAGTGGGGGAGATTTACTAAAACTGGTGCACACAGAATCTGGTGAAGCTGTGCATAGTAACCAGGGATTGACCGATTATCGGCAAAGTCGATATATAGAGGGCTGATCTGCACTTTCGCCGATATATCGGAATCGGCCCCTGAGGTTACCGATATTGCCGATATTTCAGGAAAGTGCTTGTACCGGAGTGATGCCTGCAGCTAGAGGCATCACCCCGGTACCGGTGTCCATAGCCAACGGTCGGCTGTCTTGTAATGACAACCGATGCGGCTGAGAAGCAGCTCAGCTGTCATTACAACGAGCGGGAGGGGACGTTCCCCCCATTCTGCCGCCTTCCGCGGCTCGCCCGGGTCTCCCGTCCCACCGGGAAACCCGGGCAACCTACCCGCACAGCCGCCGAAGACCCGATCAAATTTGACTCTGATCGGTTCGCCATGTAAAAAAAACGTCATAACTTCCGGGTACTCTGCGCCAAATTCAAAAAAATGACAGCATTCAAAACAGCCAAACTTGGCGTTTTTAATGCTTTAGTGCAAAGGAGGGGTTTGGGGTCTTTTAGACCCCCAGATCCCTCCACAACAGTATCTGTCAAGAAAAAAAAAATGTTTTTAAATGTACAAAAAATATTGGCCAATATCGGCCGATACCGATATGCAATGGCCAAAATATCGGTAGCGGCTTTAGAAAAAAAAACTATATCGGTCGATCACTAATAGTAACCAATCCATTTCTAACTTCAGCTTTTTCATTTAAGCTTTGACAATAAAACCTGTAAGCTGTGGAATCGTCCGTGTTTGGAGTATATCGGTAGTAGAGAAGAGGAATAATTAAATCGCTCGTTAAAAAATGGGGAAAATGGGCAGATTTTAATAAATCCAGTAAATTTGTTGAAATTTGGACAACGGATCCATTATAGAAGTTGGGATACCGGTCAAACTAAAGGAAAGACAGAGAGTAACATCAAATTGGATATTGATTAATAAATTTAGAAGGGGGGGGGTAGAGAGGGAGGGGGGGGTTGGGGATTATTGAAATTACGGATAATCCTTTATGAAATGTTTTTTCTTTATTCCCTTTTACTGTAAACAGCATCTAAAATCAATAAAAATGTATATGATAAAATAATACCTGTAAGCTGATTGGTTACTATGCTCAGCTGTCCCAGATTCTGTGCGCATCCGTTTTAGTAAATCTCCCTCAGTGAGAGGCTTGAGACAAACCGTTTAACACTGACAGGGGTGCCTACAATGATCAGCTTTCATTTATTTATGTGAAACCTTTATCACAAATATTACTGTAACTGCTTAAGGCCCCTTTCACACTTGTGCGGCTTCAAAGTCGCATGATTTTACCACGATTTTGATGCGAGTTTGACTGGGCTTGAATGTCTTTGGACCTCAAAACGCATCAAAATTGTGTCAAAGTAGTGCAAGGACTACTTTGAAGTCAGTACGACTTCAAGTCGCACAGATATGAATGCTACTCATTGGAAATAATGGAGAACGACTTGTCATGCGATTATTCAGTCCCAAATTACAAGTCGCACAAGTGTGAAAAGGGCCTAAAGAAAGTTATACAGGGCCAACATTTGTTCATTGTGTACATCTGTCTGTCTGACATAAGCGGCTCCAGTGACTGGCATTTATTGAAGGGACATGCTTGAAAACCGGCATCCAACTAGCACTTGCAGCCAATGGCTGTGAGCGCTGATCAGTTGCCCTCAAGTTGTAAAGCGCTGGGCAAAACAGTTGTAGCTAAATAAATCCTGAATAATAATATAATCAGTGTGTTCTGGTGGGGGGGGGGGGGTCACCCTGCAGGAGGACCCCCCTATCAGCGGCCCTGATCAGACTTGCTATGGTCAGTGAACACAAGTGCTTGATGCTGTAAAATGAGGAACTAGAAGAACACATATGACAGATCTGACATGGTTTTTGAACCCCCTGGTAATAATAAAGTAGAAAAGTTGATCTCTAAGTATAAACACCAATTTCACCCAATAAATCCCACTGATGATTACATAAACTCCCATATAAATCTAATCACTGACCTTACTTATCCTCTGTAATTCCGATTTCCTGCTCCTCTTATAATCTCTTCCAATAGTTTTCATAATACTTTCCTAGGAGAAATGACGTCATAGTATTGATTATTGATCAGAAAAATCAGGACCATCCTAGGTAGGGTGGCTGTACATCGCACACTTACCCACATCACCTGCTCCTCTCTCCTGACTTTAGGGACAGACAACCTCTCCAGCTTCCACTCCATCCTTCTGATCTTCCTATGCTGGACCCAGCTTTGTCTGATCCCTGCGATGCTCCCCTGGGTCCCATTCTTCTATATAAAGGTGGAGAACAAGCGGCTGCAGCAGCGGGAATCACCTGTCCTGCGCCCTGATTGGCGGATGAGTTCCCAGCACGAGGAGGAAAGGTTGGATCTGTGACGTCACTAGAGGGAATCCCTCTCATCAGGCTGCATTGTTCTACACATGGAAAGGGGCGCCTGGTGCGGCGGGAAGACCACGCCCTCCTCCTTTCGATTGGCTGCCCGGGCTGAGGATTCCCCCGTTCTTTCTGTGAATGAGAAGTTTCCTGTGGTTCTGTGACGTCACGCGATCGTTGCTGTTGTGACAAGTAACGGGAAGACGCTGCCGTTATCCGAGGCGCTTCCATTGCCGCCACAGCTGATGGTGGGAGAAAGGAGCGGGTCTCCGGTCCCATGGTTACCCAAACACAGCGAATTCCACACCTGACAGCGGGAACCGGTGGATGATTGCCTGGGCTCTGCCTGGGCTCTGATCACTGGGGCAATGCTATCATTTTTCTGCACAGGGTTAAAATCTGCATTTTTTTTTTTACTAGAAATGACTAATTACTCCCAAAAAAGTATATATTTTCTGCAAGCAGGGGCCCTGGAGAATAAAACAGTGGGAGTTGCAATTTTTGTGTTGCAAGATATTTGCGCAGTTATTTATCAAAATGGATTTTAGTCAATTAACCACTTTACCACCGGAGGATTTTGCCGTCTTCCGTCCAGGCCACTTTTTGCGATTCGGCGCTGTGCGACTTTAACTGACAATTGCGCGGTCGTGCGACGCCGTACCCAAACGAAATTTACGTCCTTTTTTTCCCACAAACAGAGCTTTCTTTTGGTGGTATTTGATCACCTGTGCGATTTTTACTTTTTGCGCTATAAACAAAAAAAGAGCGTTTATTTTGAAAAAATAACAATATTTTTCACATTTTTTTATATGAAATTCCCCCCCAAAAAAATGTAAAAATCAAATTTTTTTTAATTTTTGGCCAATTTGTTTTCTGCTACATATGTTTAGTAAAAAAAAAATCGCAATAAGCGTATTTTGATTGGTTTGCGCAAAAGTTATTGCGTTTACTAACTAAGGGAAAGATTTCTGTCATTTTTGGTGTTTTTTTTTTAACGCGTAATGGCGGTGATCTGCGATTTTTTTTGCGGGACTGCGACATTGCGGCGGACAGATCGGACCCTTGACTGACATTTTTGACACTTTTGGGGGTACCAGTGACATTACTGCAGTAATCAGTGCTATATATATGCACTGTTACTGTAAAAATGACACTGGCAGGGAAGGGGTTAATTTTATTGGAGAGGGAGGGGTTAATGTATGCCTGGTACTTACTGACGTGTGGGGGGGGAGGTGACTGTGTGACAGAAGGACAGATCGGATGTCCAGCTATGCTGAACACTCCGATCTGTCAGTCCCTGTCACTATGGAGATCCGCCCGCTGTGTTTACACACAGCGGGCGGATCTCCAGACTCGATCCCCGACGATCGGGGCAGAGCAGCGGCAATCGCCGCTGCTCCTCCCCTGGCCCGACTCCCGCTGTGAGTGAACACAGCGGGAGCGAGCCTCCGGCGGCGCGCGAGCGCCGCCCACAAGGGGCGGAGTCCAGCGACGTAGGTCTACGTCGCTGGACGGGATCGCGGCACTTTGCCGCAGTAGCCTCCATGTGAGCGGAGGTAAAGTGGTTAAACACAATAATATACCCAATTTTTTAGTAAAATATAAAAGATTCGGTTGCATTGGGTAAATACCTACCAGACACGTCAAACCTTAAAATTGGGCACAACCTGGAAATGGAAAAAAGATAACACTGGGCTAAAAAAGTGTATCTCCCCGCGCCTAGGAAAAAGGGTTGCTAAAAACCAATAGATGAGTGAATAAATAATTAAATGAATAGTATATGGCAGCTGCTGTAAAGTTATAGTGGGTGATAGGAAAATAGCCTAGGCTATATACAGCGCTTGCCCCAAATAGATCAAATTATGAATAAATTATAAATAAATGAATTTAAAATATAAATATAAGTTGATGTATAAAAGCGAATAATAACAATATTCAGTGCAATATTTAGGTGATATTCAAAACAAATGATGGCACATTGAGGATTACTAAAAATCCAACAAATAAAAGGATAATAATATTAATAATGTGAATAAATATAGTCTTTTCAAATGGTGATTAAGTGTAAAGTGCTTCGTGCTCGATAATAAAAGTTTGTGACTTTCGTGGCGTGGATTCCTTTTAAGTCACAAACTTTTATTATCGAAGCACTTTGCACTTAATCACCATTTGAAAAGACTATATTTATTCACATTATTAATATTATTATCCTTTTATTTGTTGGATTTTTAGTAATCCTCAATGTGCCATCATTTGTTTTGGATATCACCTAAATATTGCACTGAATATTGTTATTATTCGCTTTTATACATCAACTTATATTTATATTTTAAATTCATTTATTTATAATTTATTCATAATTTGATCTATTTGGGGCAAGCGCTGTATATAGCCTAGGCTATTTTGCTACAACTGTGGAATTGCAAGAAACTTCCATAGGCCCCCTTTCACACTAGCGGACCGTTCAGATCCACCTGTCAGTTTTTCAGGCGGATCTGAACGGATGTCCCATGCATCTCTATGGGGAATCAGATGTCAGCGGAGACATGTCCACTGACATCCGATCCTGTCCGGACGGATGGAAACCCTATTTTCCATCCGTCTGGCAGATCAGATGAGAGCGGACAGGCGGTCCGTTCTCATCCAATTCCCCCTTAGGGCTCTTTCACACGGGCGGTCCGATCAGATCCGCCTGTCAGTTTTTTAGGCGGATCTGATCGGATCCTCCATGCAGCTCTATGGGGCAGCGGGTGTCAGCGGAGACACCTCCGCTGATACCCGCTGCCATCCGCATCCGATCCTGTGCTGAAATCTGGACGGATGGAAACCCTTTTTTTCCATCCGTTCAGTAATCGGAGCGGAGCGGATCTGATGAGAGCGGACAAGCGGTCCGCTCTCATCCGATCCCCCATAGAGGGCAGCGGGTGCTGAGACACCTTCCTCTCCGCTCTGCAAGCGGAGAGGGAGCTGTCATCCGCCGGCTCAGCAGGGATCGCGGAACGATCCCTGCTGAGCAACACGGATCCGCCTACGGAGGCGGACCGTGTGAAAGAGCCCTTAGGGCTCTTTCACACGGGCGTTCCGATCAGATCCGCCTGTCAGTTTTTTAGGCGGATCTGATCGGATGCCCCATTCAGCCCTATGGAGCAGCGGATGTCAGCAGTGAAATGTCGGCTGACACCCGCTGCCATCCGCATCCGATCCTGTCCGTGAAATCCGGACGGATGGAAACCCTATTTTTCATCCGTCCTGGGGATGGGATCGGATGAGAGCGGACAGGCGGTCCGCTCTCATCCGATTCCCCATAGAGAGCAGCGGGGCTCTGACACCTCCCTCTCTGCACTGTGTGCGGAGACGGAGCTGTCATCCGCCGGCTCAGCGGGGATCGGCAGATCGATCCCCGCTGAGCAGAGCACGGTCCGCAGCGGAATGCGGACCGTGTGAAAGAGCCCTTAGAGGACAGCGGTGATCTGACACCTCTGTCTCCACACACAGCGCGGAGATGGAGCTGCCATCCACCTGCTCAGCGGATCGATCCCCCGCTGAGCAGAACAGCTCCATCGACGGAACGGAGCCGTGTGAAAGGGGCCATACCCAAAATTCTCCATAGGCCATGTTTTATATATGTATATATATATATATATATATATATATAATCTTTATTTATGTAGAAAGAAGGTGTGTACAATATTGAATGATATGCATGTTAACATTTCGGCTCCGTTCACATATAGAAATACATACAGAATTGTCACGATTCTACCCGCAATTCCGAACCATTGTAAGTCGCGGGACACCCGAGCCATTCCTGTGACTTGCAATGGCACCACAAACGCGATTTTGCCACAGTTGTCGCCCAACAAATTGCGGTAAAGTCACGCAAACAGAATTGCGGGTCGCCTGATGCCCAAAAGAAGTACTTGTATTATTTTTTGGGCGTCAGGCGTCCTGCGATTCTGTTTGCATGATTTTACCGCGATTCATCAGGCGACAATTGCGTCAAAATCGCGACAATCTCGGCAAAATAGCCCCGCGTTCAGGGTGCCATTGCAAGTCACAGGGAATAGCTCGGGCGTCCCGCGACTTGCAATGGTTCGGAATCGCGGGCAGAATCATGGAAATTCTGCCCGCTATCCGAAACGCCCATATTTGGACGGAGCCTTCAGAGCAACGTAACAATCATCAGAATGTGTTTGAGTACATCGCACAATTCAACAAGAAAATAAAAAAATCATTTAAGATATACATATAGTAAAATGATGTAATTAGTTAATGTCTGTATCTGTTAACCTTAATAGCAAGCGAATGGGGGGGGGGGGAGGAAAAAGAGAGTAGGGTGGGGGGGTTGAAGGGTAAAACA
The DNA here is from genome assembly GCF_965119305.1 of Pelophylax lessonae. Classification (NCBI taxonomy): domain Eukaryota; kingdom Metazoa; phylum Chordata; class Amphibia; order Anura; family Ranidae; genus Pelophylax; species Pelophylax lessonae. Next base: position 102,050,920 of record NC_138768.1, read on the forward strand.
AAAAAAGGGGGGGTAGAATAAGAGCTGAATCTCCTCCATTCTGTGTCCCATTTAGTTTCCCAGAGGAGAATTGTTCGCAGCGTGGTTCAAAATAGATTTGTATTTCTCAGATATTGTAAAATCATGCCAATACCAATACCACTTCTTTTACCAATTCTGGACCGGAAGATTTTCCCCCTTAATGACCAGGCAATTTTTTGCAATTCGGCACTGGGTTAACAGACAATTGCGCGGTCGTGCGATGCTGTTCCCAAATAAAATTGATGTCCTTTTTTCCCCACAAATAAAGCTTTTTTGGTGGTATTTGATCACCTCTGCGATTTTTATTTTTTGCGCTATAAACAAAAAAAAAAAAAGAGCGTCAATTCTGAAAAAAAAAACAATATTTTTCACTCTCTGCTATATAACATTCCCAAAAAAAGAAATTTAAAAATGTAATTTTTTCATCATTTTAAGCCAATTTGTATTTTGCTACATATTTTTGGTAAAATAAATCCCAATAAGCATATTTTGATTGGTTTGCACAAAAGTTATCGCGTCTACAAACTAGGGGGAAGATTTATGTAATTTTTATTATTTTTTTTACTAGTAATGGTGGTGATCTGCGATTTTTAGTGGGATTGCGACATTGCTGCAGACAGATTGGACCCCTAACTGACATTTTTTACACTTTTGGGGGGAACCAGTGACATTACTACAGTAATCAGTGCTTAAAATTTGCACTGTTAGTGTATTAATGACACTGGCAGGGAAGGGGTTACCCAGGGGCAATCAAAGGGTTAAGTGTGAACCTAGGGGGTGTTTTCTAACTGTGATGGGGATGGGCTTGTGAAATCAATACAGAGACCTGTGATCCTAAATAGGAGGAACACAGGAGCTCTGCATTGATTCCTGAGACAACAACGGTCTGCTGTGTTTACAACAGCAGACCGCCGTCCTCTCTTCACGGGGAGCGATCGCGGGTGCCTGGCGGCAACCGCAGCCGCCTGCCCCGTGGATCGGCTTCCCCGCTGGGGAGTGGGGAAAGGACAAAAATGTAATTTGGGTACAGCATTGCAAGACCGTGCATTTTTCAGTTAAAATAATGCAGTGCCGTATCGCAAAAAATGGCCTAGTTATGAAGGGGGGTAAATCTTCCAGAGGTCAAGTGGTAAAAGCCTTTACAGGTCATCAGTTTAGAGTGAACTATGGCTCTAGAATCATTGCCCTCACTCTGATGTTTTTGCGGGCATACCTCACAGGGTGGCGCAAATGATGTTTACTTACACATGCTTGCCCTGCACTGTGCTTTTTGTATGAGGGGGGTGACACGGATGGTTTAACATTTTTCTAATATTTTTATTTATTTTATACACTTTTATCATTTTTTTTACTTTTTTCAGTAGAACAAGATCTCCTCTAAATGTAACAGTTTACCACCACTGAGGGGTGTTTACAATGATCAGCTTTTATTTATTTATGTCAAACCTTTAGACCCCGTTCAGACAGGGGCGACACGACTTGCTGGGGCGACCTGTGAAGTCGCGGTGCTCAGCGCGACTTGCACGGACTTCATATCATTGAAGTCAATGCAAGTTGCCTCCAGGTCGCCCCAAAGTAGTACAGGACCCTTTTTGTAAGTCGGAGCGACTTGTGTCTCTCCTATTAGAACGGGCCCTGTGCTAATGAATGGCAGGCGACCGACCACGACTTGTCAGGCGACCAAGTCGCCTGACAAGTCGCACTAGTGTGAATGGGGTCTTATCCCAAAAGAAAAAAAACTGCTATGGCTGCTTAACGAATTAAACTCCGGAAGGTTTTCACCCCCTTCATGAGCTGCCCATTTTTTGCTATTCGGCACTGCACTACTTTAAATAGCAATTGAGCAGTCGTACAGTGCTGTACCCAAATCAAATCTATATCATTTTTTTTTTTCACATAAATAGAGCTTTCTTTTGGTGGTATTTAATCACCACTGAGTTTTTATTTTTTTCTGCTATAAATGAAAAAAAAAAAAAAAAGATCATTTTGGGGAAAATATATATATATTTTACTTTCTGCTATAAAAAATATCCAATAAAAAAAATCAAATTTCGTCATACATTTAGGCCAAAATGTGTTCTGCTACATGTCTTTGGTAAAAAAAATAAAAATAAAAATCCCAATAAGTCTATATTATTTGGTTTGTGTGAAAGTTATAGCATCTACAAACGATTGGCTATATGCTGGATTTTTTTTTTTTATATTTCTAATGGCGGCGATCAGCGACTTAGGCTCCATGTACACGGGACGCTGGAAATGCCCGTTTAGGAGCAGTTGGGCATTGTCTTCAGAAGCCCCTGAACGCAGCTCCATGTTATCTTATCTGTCCATGTACACTGGGTCATTTACAGTCATTTGCAGGCAGTTGCGTTCAGGGACTTTTTTTAGAACGCAATTATTTGCGTTCGAACTTGTGTTTCCCGGCGTTTCAAACGCACAAACGCGTCAGAACGCGTCCGAACGCGATGACCCGCGTTTAGCGTTCGCGTTTTTCCATTTTAAAGGGGAATAATTTTTTTGACCTCTAGGAACGGTTCTAAAAGCAAACGCCCGCAAACGCCCGCTAAACGCGGGTGCAAATGCGACCTAGCGGACGTTTCAAACGTCCAGCATTCAAAGGGACTTTTAACAACGTCCCGTGTACATGGAGCCTTAGAGTGGAACTGTGATAATGCGGGGGGCAATCTGACAATAACTGACACTGGGGGGGAACTGACTAACTGCCACTGACATCACCAGTGACACTAATATAGCGATCAATGCTAAAAATATACACTGTCACTGTACTAATGACACTGGCTGGGAAGAGGTTAACATTTAGGGGCAATCAAAGGGTTAACTGTGTGCCTAACAATGTTAACTGTGTGTGCCGTGTAATGTGTTCAACAAACAAAGTGCCGATTTTACTCCCTGCTTTGCAGGGATTAAAAAAACCGACACATCACCGGTGACAGAAGGGAGCTCTGTGTTGTTTACCTACTTCTGTCATTCGCTTAGCCAATCAGTGGGTGAAGGCCATAAATCATTGGCTGGGACCTGCTGATCAGCTTGTGCTGCAGCCACAGCGAGTGTGCCCCCCTACCCGGAAGAAGCGGATCACGTACATGCAAGCAGTCCCAAAGTGGTTAAAGAGTGTGAGGTGGAGTTTGGCTTAAAATTGTTATTGTATTTAAATCTACTAGTATATCTAACAATCCCCTCCTCCCAGACTGACAATGCTGCTGCCCCCTGTGCTCCTTCATCCAGAGTGGGGGCACTCTAATACAAGAGGTGTGTTACTGGCCAGATCAACAGCTGAAAACAGAGGGCTAGGTTCACATCTGTGTTGGTGGTTCCTGCTGCAGGTCCGCACCTGTTCCCGCAGCCGCAACCCCCCGCACAGAAAAATGTGCGGGATGCATGGGGGTGCCATTAATCCGAATGGCAAACTGCATGCACTGGAAATCACACCCCCCATTTGCAGTTCCGTGCGGGCTGCCATTTCTAAAATGCTACAGGGATCTTTTCCCTGCGTTTCAGGGCTGCATTAATGTGGACTTAGCCTAAAAAAGAAAACGAATGCAGCCACCACATCTTATGATTGCTAACCTGCAATATATTACATATTTGGTTTTGGGTTTGATACCGTTTTCATTTTCTTTGTCGCTTTCCCTCCAATGTCCCTCTTAGAAGCTGGAGAAATAAATCTATTTTATTGTATTGGACTTTTTATTTTGCCTTCAAATTATTGTTATTATTATTATTAGACATGATTAGCACTATCAGTTTGTGCAGCACTATACAGATAGTACATGGCAGCATTGGTCATTTCATAGTATGAGTGCCGGTTCGCATTTGTGCGGATGCGTAGATCGCATGTAATTCGGAGCGCACTGCTGCTAATTACATGCGATCTCTGTGCGGTGCGAATTTCAGCCATACACTTTGCATGGCTGAATTCGCACTGCATCTGCACCAAACACGCACATGAGGCATTTTTTTATTCGCAACAGAATCGGATCGCATAGTGGTTCACACTAGTGCCATCCGATTCTGTGCGAACTTGCAGGTCGCACTGCGATATGCGATCACAACTGGGGGTGTCGTTAACTTTTAATTGACACCCTCTGCGTATCGCATATGGCAATGTGAACTGCCTGAGGTGCGGATGCGATGCGGGATCACGCTGCATATCACGCATGCAAAAGAATTTGTTTCTTTTCTTTCTTTTATTTATTTTTTCTTTCATTCCTAATGGTAACATTACACAATGTTGTTATACTTGTGTGAAATTGTTTATTTTTTCCTCTCATTTTTTGTTTAATTTTCTCTAATCTTAAATAAAAATAATTCAAACAGAAAAAGTGAGAAGGTCCATACACATCATTGTGTTCTGCACATTGGTTATGTTACACGAGACTGCCAGAAATCACTGTTACAGCCCTTTTCCAAATCAATGCTTCCACATTGGAGATTCCTACACCTCCTATCATAATTATTTGTTCCACGATGGATGGATGGATGGATGGGTGGACGGATGGGTGGACGGATAGATGGGCATTACAGAACAAGTAAGAGTGTAAAAGAATTACACCAAAACCATTTAAATACTGAAATCTATTCTAAAGTATCCATTACCTTCACTGGCTTTTATTTTTAATGTCACTGTTATTTTACTTTGCATCAAAAAGAAATTAAAGTAATGAGGGGCACATTTTGGTACAAAGAAAGGTCCAGGAAAGTTGAAAGCTTCTGTTATCTACATGAAACATTTGAAGTCAGTTGTATCCCCTAAAACTACCAAAACCATTTTAACTCTTTCATGCGGTCGATAGGGCTGGTGCTACCACTAGGCAAACTAGGCAGCTGCCTAGGGCTCAGCCACGGCCATCTGGCAGGGGCTGACTGGGCTGGCCGCCACAGACTGGCCTTAAAACAGGGATGGCGGCAGCATAGTAGGAGGGTGCAGCGTGCAGACAGAAATCGGGAGAGGCGTCTTCTCCCTGTAGGCTCTATGGCGGCGGACTGCCTGTCTAGTACCACCACCGCTGTCTACCTGTTAGAATTATCTGTTGCTGGACCCGCCTGGCATCCTAGCAACCAATCAACTGCAGGAAGGCATTGAATGGAGGAAGCTTTAACTTCCTCTACTAGCTGCTCCGCCTTCCAGTGATGCACGTCCTAGCTTCCTTTCTACCTGAGGGGACCTGCCCGCTGGCCCGGGAGTCTGGCGCTCTCAGTGAGGAATGCAGCAGTGTTAATTTCGTCGACTAAAACCGACTAAAACGTTTTCGTCGACTAAATTAACACAATTTTAGTCGACTATAATACGACTAAAACTAAAACAATTCAGATGACTAAAATACGACTAAAACAAAAATGGCATTTTAGTCAAAAGACTATAACTCAAACTAAATCGAAATTTGCTGCCAAAATTAACACTGGTGCATGCTCAAAGCTTAATACCATAAATAATAACATATTAGATTTTTCACTCCAGGACCAGCAGTAGTATATAATGAGTTTGGAAATTGTAGAGAAATGCTTAAATAATGCATTACAATTTACAATTGAACTACACCCATTTGATTATAGATGACTAAAATGAGTTTTAGTTGACTAAAATGTACTGGAGTTTTAGTCGACTAAAATGTAGAACGTTTCAGTCGACTAAAATGTACTAGAGTTTTAGTCGACTAAATACGACTAAAACTAAAACACTTGCAGAAGACTAAAATGGGACTAAAACTAAAATGCCATTTTAGTCCTAAGACTAAGACTAAAACTAAATTGAAATTTGCTGCCAAAATTAACACTGGAATGCAGGAGTGTCCTCACACATCGATTCCTAACCTGTTCTGCACACAGAAGGGGGAAGGGACAGAGATCACACTGTAAATATCACTGACTGCAACATTACCTACTCTACAGAGATGTGATCACCAGAGTCCCCCCCCCCCCCCACATGAAAGCTCCTAGAATTGCCCCTTAACTCAGAGTTCCTATTTACATCAGTGCCTGCAGGGTTCCACCTTACAGTGCAAGGGGGAACTCTGGGGACCCTGATGTAAAGGGGTACTATGATGTAAATACTGTAGACCATATTGTAAAAGGTAACTCTGATGTAAATGGGTACTCTGCAGATCATGATGTAAAGGGGAATGCTGCAGACCGTGTCACTCTGTGGACTCTGATGTAAGCAGGGGGGGGGGGGTTCTGGTGACCAGAGACCCCCTTACATGAGAGTTCCCTTTTAAACCAAGGTCCGCAGCATTCCCCCTTACATTATGGTCCGCAGGGTTCTCCTTTCATCCAGGTCTGCAGAATTTCCCATTTCATCCGGGTCAGCAGGGTTCCCCTTTGCACTGTAAGGTTCTGATGTAAGGAGGTACTCTGTGAACTCTGATATAAGGGGAACTCTGGGGACTCTTGTGTAAGGGGTGACCATAGCCCCTCTTACATCAGAGTTTCCCTTTACATCATGATCCGCAGCATTCCCCCTTACATCAGAGTCCGCAGAATTTCCCTTTACATCAGAATCTGCAGAGTTCCCATTTAGTGCAGTTCCCCCTTGCAATGTAAAGGGGAATCCTGAAGACTCTGATGTAAGGGGGAACTCTGCTGACTCTGATGTACCAGGGACCTCTTGGGACTCTGATGTAAGGGGGAAATCTGGGGACTCTGATGTAAAGGGAAATGCTGTGGACTCTGATGTAATGGGGAACTCCGGGGGCTCTAATGTAGGGGGAAACACTGGGTACTCTGATGTAAGGGGGGACACTGGGGACTCTGAGGTAAGGCAGGGCTCTTGGAGCCCTGATGTATAGGTAATGCTGGGGACTTTGATATAAGGGGGAATCTGATGTGAACAGACAGCTCACCCTGACTGCTGCACTCTTGTTTTGTATGTTGTTGGATTGAAATGTCTCTGTGCTATTTGGGGATGTCTCTTTGCTGGATTTGGCTGTCTTTTTGCTATATGGGGATGTCTTATTTCCAAATGGGGATGTATCTTTGCTGGATTGGGATGTCTCTTTGCTACATGGGAATGTCTCTTTGCTATATGTTGATGTCTCTTTTTTGCTGCATCGGGCTGTCTCTTTGGCATCTTATGGCACTTATCTTTGCACATAAAAGGAAATTTAGCAGTTTCATACTTAGATGTTTTAATATTTCTTATTGTTTTTAAAAATGTAGAAGTTTACATTTTTTATTTTTGGGGGGGGGGGGGTGCAAGAAGCTGGTCTTGCTTGGAGTGCAAAATAGCCTAGCACCAGCCCTGGCTGCACGCATCACCTCGGTACCGTTTTTAAGAGCAGGCAGTTAGCTTTCTTGGGTTAACAACCGATGCGGCTAAAAAGTCACTCGACTATTATCCCAAGCAGCTAGAGGGGATGTCCCCCCTTCCCGCCACCTTCTGCGGTTCGCCCGGGCTCTCCCGTCCCACAGGGAAGCCCGAGCAACCTGTCGGCACGTGTGCCGGCTGGTCAGAGACCCAAACAAAGCCGGAATTGGCTTTGATTGGGTTTCAGGTCTAGTAACCCAGGCGCGATGTCATGAAATCACTTCCGGGTTACAGAGGAATTAAAGGCACCAATTTTTAAAAAATTACAGCTTTCAAAACAGCCAAACTTGACATTTTGAATGCTTTGAAGTGCAAAGCAGGGATTTGGGATCTTTTAGACCCCAGATCCCTCCATAAAGAGTACCTGTCACTGCCTATTACTGTCACAAGGGATGTTTACATTCCTTCTGACAGCAATTAAAGTAAACAGAACATTTTTTTTCAAAGGGACAGTGTAAAAATAAAAAAAATAAAAATAGAGGAAAATAAATAAGAAAAGAAAAAAAATGTAAAGCGCCCTATCCCTATCATCCCAGTACAACCACTTCTGCATGCCAACGTACAGGTATGTCGGTTTGCAGGAAGTGGTTAAAGTGATTGTAAACGATCACCTTGTAAAACAACCCATTCAGTTTAAAATGGAAATTAAATGAAAACATTTTTGTATAGATATAAAAAAAAACATTATAAATATAATTTCCCTTAATTATAAATGATCACATTCCCTCATCTCAGCTGCGTAAGGAGCTCAGAGAGCTGGGGGGAGGAGAAGCAGCAGCACACTAAGCTTCACAGTGAATGGCTGTGCAGCAGGGGAATGTAAGACTAAACCTGATCATTGGAGGAGAGACTACTGAGTTCCCAACATAGCTAGAGATTTTTTTTTTTTCAGCACAGTTGACAGAGCTCCCACTGTCAGGACTGTCGCACAGAGCCGAGGAGGAGTTTAACAGCATTTCACTCTGCCCCATGCTACAGTCCTGACAGGTGGGGAAAGAAGCTGCCTTAGCATCCAAACAACAAAAAAGCAATGTGCACGGTTGTGATGCCAGGACCCGGGGCACCCACCAGCAAATGTGGGGCATATGCCCTGGATGCCTGGGGCTTGCACACAGAAGCTGTCACACAGAAGCCTCTACCTCTGTGTGACCAGCTGAAAAGTACAGGGCTGAAGAATTCCTTACCAGGGGAGCCACTGAGAGGCAGAAAGCGGGAGCCAAAGGTGGAGGGCGGAGCTGGGAGGAGGCCTGAAAAGTGTTTTATCAGTTGCTAGGATGCCGGCGGTCCTAGCAACCAATGACTGCAATGAAGAGGGGGAGGAAGCAAGGATTGGCAGTAAGCTCTGCTGGCAGGAATCCTCACTTGGTGCTGTGTGTGAAAGCACACATTGCACCCATTGAGGTTACTACTACTGAGCGAAGCCCAGTTCCGGACTCCAGCCCAGATACGCGGGACCCCAGGACTTACTTGAAATCTCAGGATGGTCCCGTGGAATCCGGGACAGTTGGGAGGTATGTGTAACTGTTTTGAAAAACAGAAACACTCTAGATATCACAAATCCTCCAATCAGGACTTAATCATAGATCTCTAGGTCCTAACTCTTTGATTAAGCCCCGACTGGGTAAAATGCATTAGTGGGGGTGGTTCTAGGACATGGACTATCACTGCTATGTCTGTGGATGGTTTTTACAATAAACAAGGATGTTTGTAATATCTGGAGCGTAGCAGCCTTTCTTTCTGCTTCTGGTCTGGCGCCTGGGGTATGAGTGGTGGTGGGGCAGAGCTGCTTGGAGCGGAGAGTCTCTTTGGTTTGATGCCCTCTTAATGTGTTTTGGGAAACACTTTCATTGGAACCAAATCCATCAACGTCCATCAATGTAATGTTTTCCCAAAAAAGTTACATTCAAGACATGTCGTGGATGATAACTATTATATTATAGCGGAGAGTCTCTTCGGTTTGATGCCATCCTAATGTGTTTTGGGAAACACTTTCATTGGAACTAAACCCATCAACATAATGTTTTCCCAAAACAGTTACATACAAGGCATGCCTTGAATGATAACTATTATATTCGCTTGTGCTCTCAACTGAACTGTCAAACCATCAATTGACCGATCACATGTGCAGCCTCATGGTAACTGCTGATCAACCAGAGGCTAAGGTGGCAGCTTCCTTAGTTCTAAAGGATAAGAAGGTTTAGTTCAATTTCTGTAAAATTGATGGGTTTATTTCCAACAAGTTTTCTATATAAATATGGAAGGATTAGAACATTTGTAAATTTTTAATTGCCTTTTGTGTTCCCACTAAGGGTTGATTCTCTTTACCTGTCTTCATTATCATTGTCTCAGAAATAGGAAGTGTGGGAAAATCCTAAATATTCACTTGTGACTACAACAAGAATAGGGGGAAATCTAACAACTGGAACATTTGTGTCATAGAGACAACTTTTTAAGAGGACATTTCCTTCACTTTGAATAGATGTCCTCTTACTTCCTATCGTGTTGTTTTTGGACAGGAAGCTATAAGAAATCCCCATATTGTGACATAAAATCCTTCTCTATACTCTATTTATCACAAAGCAACACATTTTGGCTATACAGTACATACATCATTTAAAGGGTAATTCACATTTACCGAAAAACTGCCTATGCAGATAACGAACTTCTGTGGATAAAAACAAACTGAGCAGCTTGGACAAAAATTGAATAATGCCCTTGCTATAGGTGTAGGTAATTTACATACAGTACTGTGGAAAAGTCTTAGGCAGGTGTGAAAAAATGCTGTAAATTAGGAATGCTTTAAGAAATAGATATTAAGTCCTGATGTGGTTCCTGTCCCCTAGACACATCAACAGAAGCACTGCATGGCACCTTTGAGCCTGACTCATTGATTGCTTAGGGGGTACTCGTGGTTCATAGGAGAAATTCAGCAAAGGGGGGCATGGAGAAGGAGGAGGAGAAGGGCATAGAGAAGGAGGAGGGGGAGGAGAAGAGGGTAGAGCTGACAAATCTCCCGTCACCACCACTAGCTGTATGAAGACATAGTGGCACAATAAGCTGCAGCACTGAGCCCTGTCCTGCATCCTTCCGAATTGCAAGCAGAGTTACCCAGTGTGCTGTGAACTAAATATAGCGTGCCTGACCATGCCTGACCACGTGTCAGATGTAACATGGACTTTGCGGCTGACTGCCTTCCCCAACAATGCCACAACATTGCCTTCCACGTGATGGTACAGAGCTGGAATGGCCTTACGTGAAAATAAATAGCAACTGGGAACCTCCTATTGTGGTACAGCACATTCTGCAAATTCACGGAAAGGGGGCAGAATCCACAGACGGAAAGACAAACGTTGTAAAGCCAGCAGCTTTGACAAGCTTACATTTAGATGTTGTGCATGTGGGTTGGCAGTGACTGTAATTTTTTTTTGTCTCAGCAAATGGGGCAGAGAATTTTGATTTCTATTGTCTACAGCTGGTGGTGTGCTACTGGCAGATGTGCTGCAAGGACTTGGGACACCATGTGTTATACCATCATCACTGTCAGTAGAGGCTGCTGAGAGGTGATGTGGTATAGCGGGGCCCGGGGGTAGACTGAGGTGAGTAAGGAGGAACAAATATGCGTACCTTTTGTGTGGCTTTCAGGTGCTCTTGCCAACGGGCTGAGTGGTGGGAGGGTAAATGCCTTGTCAAGCATGTGGTACCCAAATGACTGGTGTTTTTGCCACGATTTATGTATTTGAGACAGAGTTTGCAAATTGCAACAGTGCGATCAGCTGCACATGTGCAAAAAAAGGCCCAGACAGCTGAGCTGTGGAAAGTGGGCCTGACCAGCTCCACAATGTGATGGGTGGTTGCTCTCTACTCTTCCATGATGGCTGCCTCGTTGGGGTTGTGCCTCACCCTCACTTTCCTCCTCTGCTCTATCCAGCACCCAAGTCATGTCAGTGACCTCATCATCATCATCTCCTCCATCCTCATTATCATTGGAGACAACTTGGCAATACACTGGGGCTGGGGGAACATGACTGCCAATTTGTTTACCAGTGTTCTCCCCTCTCTGTAGGCTCATGTTCCTTCCTTTCTCCTCCTCAGAACCAACATCTGAATAAAGTAATGGCTGTGCATTGTCAAGGACCAAGTGGCTGACGCTGTGTTCAAATAACTCAGCTGACTCCTCCATGCCTGATGCTGGGGCTATGGCAGGAATAGCTGTGGACAAGGAGGCAGATTTAGCCACTCTGGCAGCTGCAGTGGACTGTGCACTAGTTTTTGCTTCGGTGAAGAAGGATTAGGAGGAAGAGGATGGTTTAGCAAGCCAGCACACCACCTCCTCTGCATGCTGTGGCTGCATAGCTCAGGCAACATCACTAAACAGAGGATATTACGCCCTGCCTGAGGACTGACCACATCCACATTTGCCCGTGGAATGTCTGCCTCTCCTTGTTGGCCTCCCAGACATGATGGGTGGGTGCTTATTAACAAAATGTAATAAAGATGTGCAAATGTGTACGTGGATGCACTTTAACCACTTCAGCTCCGGAAGGTCCTTTTTTGCGATACAGCTTGCGTTACTTTAACTGACAATTGTGCAGTCCTCTAATGCTGTACCCAAATAAAATTGATGTCCTTTTTTCTCACAAATAGAGATTTCTTTTGGTGGTATTTTATCACCTCTGCGTTTTTATTTTTTGCGCTATAAACAAAAAAGAGCGACAATTCTGAAAAAAAAAAAACAATATTTTTTTACTTTCTGCTATATAGCATTCCCAATAAAAATCTAATTTTTTCTTCATTTTAGGCCAATTTGTATTCTGCTACATATTTTTGGTAAAAAAAAATAACCCCAATAAGTGTATATTGATTGATTTGCACAAACGTTATCGCGTCTACAAACTAGGGGAAAGACTTACGTCATTTTAATTTTTTTTTCACTAGTTATGCCGGTGATCAGCGATTATTAGCGGGACTGCGACATTGCGACAGACAGATCGCACCCTTAACTGACACTTTTGGGGGGACCAGTGACATTACTACATTAATCAGTGCTAAAAATATGCACTGTTACTGTACTAATGACACTTGCAGGGAAGGGGTTAACACCAGGGGCGATCAAAGGGTTAAGTGTGTCCCTAGGGGATGCTTTCTAACTGTGTGGGGATGGACTTACTGGATGAGCACAGAGACCTGTGTTCCTAAATAGGAGGAACACAGGATCCCTGTGTTCATCACTGACAGAACAGGGGTCTGCCGTTTTTACATAGGCAGACCGCCGTTCTGTCTCCATGGGAAGCGAGCGCGGGTGCCCGGCGGACATCGCATCCACCGGACCAGCTGATTGGCTCCCCCTGTGGCCATCGGCTACCCCTGTGGCCCCCACTAGCTGTCTCACGAAGCGACATACAGGTACGTTGTTTCGCGGGACAGAGTTGACCTGCCGCAGTGAAAGTACGGCGGCTGGTCGGCAAGTGGTTAATCAATGGAAAGTGATGTTTGGTGCACTTTAACCTGAGTACTCACTGCACAGACACACTACAATATACTGCAGTAAAACTGCACTGACACACCGCAATGTACTGCGTTAAATGTGCAGTAATGCACAGAAATATACTGCGTTATACGTGCACTAATGCACTGAAATATACTGCGTTATACGTGCACTAATGCACAGAAATATACTGCGTTAAATGTTCAGTAAAGCACAGAAATATACTGCGTTATACGTGCACTAATGCACTGAAATATACCGCGTTAAATGTGCACTAACACACAGAAATATACTGCATTAAATGTGCACTAACGCACATAAATATACTGCAATTAATGCGCTCTAACGCATTGAAATATACTGTGTTAAACGTGCAGTAATGCACTGAGTTATACTGCATTAAACGTGCACTAATGCACAGAAATATACTGCGTTACACCACAACCACTTTAAGGCAACCTGAAAGTCGTGCTACTTTGATGTGACTTTGACAAAACTTTAAATAATGCCTGTGTAATCTTTAGGTCTATGGATCTCAAGTCGCATCAAAGTTGGACCAAAGTAGTGCAGGGACTACCTTAAAGTCCCACAGATATATATAGTACTCATTTGAAATCATGGGATACTACTTGTCATGCGACTTTTGCAGTCCCAAGCCACAGGACAAGTTGCGCAAGTGTGAAAGGGGTCTAAAGTCTCAGCTGTGGAGATTTTTGGGTACCTTAGTTCTTTGCGATTCCATGGGCATGTGCAATTTTAGGACTTGACATGTGTAGCACCCTCCTAGGTAGGTGCTAGAGTGAGAAAGTATAGTTTTGAGTCCTGTCTGCTTACCAGAGGGATTGCAGGTAAATCTACAGTATCTCACAAATGTGAGTACACCCCTCACATTTTTGTAAACATTTTATTATATCTTTTCATGTGAAAACATAGACGAAATGACGCTTTGCTACAATGTAAAGTAGTGAGTGTACAGCTTGTAGAACAGTGTAAATTAGCTGTCCCCTCAAAATAACTCAACACACAGCCACTATTATCTAACCCACTGGCAACAAAGTGAGTACATCCCTAAGTGGAAATGTCCAAATTGGGCCCAAAGTGTCAATATTTTGTGTGGCCACTATTCTTTTCCAACCCTGCCTTAACTTTCTTGGGCATGGAGTTCACCAGAGCTTCTCAGGTTGCCACTGGAGTCATCTTCCACTCCTCCATGATGACATCACAGAGCTGGTGGAGGTTAGAGACCTTGCACTCCTCCACCTTCCGTTTAAGGATGCCCCACAGATGCTCAATAGGGTTTAGGTCTGGAGACATGCTTGGCCAGTCCATCACCTTTACCCTCAGCTTTTATAGCAAGGTAGTGGTCGTCTTGGAGGTGTGTTTGGGGTAGTTATCATGTTATAATGTTGTGTGTTGGGGGCGCAGGGGCGCCGCCCCCCCCTATCCATGCTTCAGGCCCCCTAATCTGCAGCCAGAGGCTCTAATAGGCTTCAGCAAAGGGTGGACCGGGGCGCAGAGCAGTGCGCCCCGAGCCCACCCATTGTTTGACAATAGCGAATGAAAATTCGCTATTGTCACACGGATCCTCCTCCTGGCCAATCAGGGAGCGGGTCTAATACCTGATTCCTGACTGGCCGCAAGGCAAACCCCATGCCATTGGCCGAGGAGGAGGCGGGACTCGAGGAGACACGCCGGGGGACTGAGGAGAAGGTGCCGCCGCCGCTCCTGATCCAGGTAAGTGCACTGGTCTCGGGGCCACACTGCATTGAAGGGGGCACGCACGCTGGTCACTGCATTGAAGGGGGCATGTATGCTGGTCACTGCATTGAAGGGGGCACGCACGCTGGTATCTGCATTGAAGGGGGCATGTATGCTGGTCACTGCATTGAAGGGGGCATGCACGCTGGTCACTGCATTGAAGGGGGCATGTATGCTGGTCACTGCATTGAAGGGGGCATGTACGCTGGTCACTGCATTGAAGGGGGCATGTACACTGGTCACTGCATTGAAGAGGGCATGTACGCTGGTCACTGCATTGAAGGGGGCATGTATGCTGGTCACTGCATTGAAGGGGGCATGTATGCTGGTCACTGCATTGAAGGGGGCATGTATGCTGGCCACTGCATTAAAGGGGGCATGTATGCTGGTCACTGCATTGAAGAGGGCATGTACGCTGGTCACTGCATTGAAGGGGGCATGTACACTGGTCACTGCATTGAAGGGGGCATGTACGCTGGTCACTGCATTGAAGGGGGCATGTACACTGGTCACTGCATTGAAAGGGGCATGTACGCTGGTCACTGCATTGAAGGGGGCCTGTACGCTGGTCACTGCATTGAAGGGGGCACGCTGGTCACTGTTTTAAAGGGGGCACACTGGTCACTGTGCATTTAAAGGGGGCACGCTGGTCACTGTGCATTGAAAGGGGGCACGCTGGTCACTGTGCATTGAAAGGGGAAACGCTGGTCACTGTGCATTGAGAGGGGGAACGCTGGTCTCTCTGCATTGAAAGGGGGCACGCTGGTCTCTCTGCATTGAAAGGGGGCACGCTGGCATCTCTGCATTGAAAGGGGGCACGCTGGTCTCTCTGCATTGAAAGGGGGCACGTTGGTTTCTCTGCATTGAAAGGGGGCACAATATACCTTAATTACTGAAGGCCTCTTTTACACTTTTGCGACCTCAAAGTCACGCAATTTTTTTCAGCGTTTTTTGCCGCAAAGCAATGCCTATTACATTTTTCTGTTTTTTTTTTCTGTTCTGTCTGTTACACGTTTTGTTTTGACCATCAGAGTGCCCCCTAACATAAAATGTGCCCATCAGAATGCCCCCTAACATAAAATGTGCCCATCAGAGTGCCCCCTAACATAAAATATGCCCATCAGCATGCCCCTTATTTTATGTTAAGGGTCACGCTGATGGGCATATTTTATGCTAAGGGGCACTCTGATGGGCATATTTTATGTTAGGGGGCACTCTGATGGGCATATTTTATGCTAAGGGGCATGCTGATGGGCATATTTTATGTTAAGGGGCACTCTAATGGGCATATTTTATGTTAAGAGCAACGCTGATTTACACGTTTTGTTTTGCCCATCAGAGTGCCCCCTAACATAAAATGTGCCCATCAGCGTGACTCTTATTTTATGTTAAGGGTCACGCTGATGGGCAAATGTTATGCTAAGGGGCACGCTGATGGGCATATTTTATGTTAGGGGTCAAGCTGGTGGGCACATTTTGTTCTGCCCATCAGAGTGCCCCTAACATAAAATGTGCCCATCAGCTTGCCCCTTATATTATGTTAAGGGTCACGCTTATGGGCATATTTTATGTTAAGGGGCACTCTAATGGGCATATTTTATGTTAAGGGGCATGCTGATGGGCACATTTTATGTTAAGGGGCAATCTAATGGGCATATTTTATGTTAAGAGCAACCCTGATTTACACATTTTGTTTTGCCCATCATCAGTGTGCCCCTTAACATAAAATGTGCCCATCAAAGTGCCCCCTAACATAAAATGTGCCCATCAGAGTGCCCCCTAACATAAAATATGCCCATCTGAGTGCCCCCTAACATAAAATATGCCCATCATAGTGCCCCCTAACATAAAATATGCCCATCTGAGTGCCCCCTAACATAAAATGTGCCCATCAGCGTGCCCCTTATTTTATGTTAAGGGTCACGCTGATGGGCAAAATTTATGCTAAGGGTCACGCTAATGGGCACATTTTATGTTAAGGAGCTCTCTAATGGGCATATTTTATGTTAAGAGCAACGCTGATGGACATATTTTGTTTTGCCCATCTTTCTGAGTCATAGCACAGACTTCATATTCGGACCTCGGCCCAAAGAAAGTTTTAGCAACCGGACCTCCTTGAATTTTAATTCATTACCCCTGGTCTAGAGAGTGCTAGTGGGGAACTGAACCTGGTGGTCCGGTGAAGCTGACTGAAAGGGGAGACATTGGAGAATCTGATTCTGCAGTACAGTGAATACAGATCTGTCATAGAGCCTGACCTGAGGGGGGCCACCCTTGCAGCTAGAAGAGTCAGTGGACGGATGTCAGTAGAGGGGATGCTAGTGAGTGTCCCGAAGAAAATATAGTTCACCAAGTCTATTACAGGAGAGAAAGAGCAAGGAGACCTAAACCTTTCAATACATGTGGCAGTAAGGTTCAAGCAATGCAGCTGCTTCCACAAGCAACCTGCTGAGGCCAAGTGTGAGTTGTCCTTATCCATTGTGAATAGTTCCAGTTGGAGTATCCCAGTATTCCCTTCTCCCATCCAAATTCCACAATAAACATTAAAAAACAATACCCCTGGACTGTTTATTGAGTGACGAGCCATTGGTAGTAAGGAGGGATGTGTGAACTGTTCCCTAAGTGACTGTCTGCAGGTAATCAGAGGAGACCCAACAAGTCATCACACAGCAAGCCCTACGGGGACAGTGCTACACATGTTTGGTATCTCTTATGTGACGCAACCCAATCTTTTATATTGTACCCAAAAAGTGGGTACAATATTGTGTTTGTTTGAACTAAAATTAATTTTAGTGTATTTTTCCTGAAAATATGCGTTTATAAATAACTACGCAAATATGCAACATTAAAAAATACAGCTACCACCATTTTATTCTCCTGGGTCTCTGCTTTCAGAAAATATTTTTATGTTTGGGGTTGCTAAGTAATTTGCTCTCAAAAAGCTGATTTTAAGATGTTTGTTTGTGAGGAAAGTGTTTTTTTTTTTTTTGCTTGTTTGTTTCCCTGCACAGCATGTCCCCCTTTTTTTTTCTCTAATTGACATTTTTTCTATGTAATTCAGTAATCATTCTTCATTTGTGTGAGTGAGGAATGCCGGGAACATGGCAGGCTCCCGGGCTTCCATACTGGTCCACCCTGCTCTGCATCCAGCCAGCCTGGTTGCCATGGACACAGCCACGGCGTCTGCAATCCATTCGCCTTGGGAGAGTTATCTCTATGGCGACGGGGAAGTCACATGACCCGCGCGCACTGAAAAACTGTTCAACTGTCAGCGCGAAGTGCCGGGGAGATCTGGCGGGTGGCGGCAAAGAAGGGCGCGCGCTGCACGTGTGCTGCCTGAGGAGAGGCGCGAGCCAGAATGCCTCACCTGAGACTGGGCGACAGACGGCCCCGGGGGGTGCGGGCTGTGTGAATAGAGACCGGCCTGGAATATTCCACAGCCGGGAGATAATGAGTGCCATTCACTCCCCACACTACAGGGCGTGAGGAGAAAGGGACAGTGCTATCCCATAATTACACCTCACAATAAACGGAATTTAACGTTCTACAGCACACAGATAACACGGAGCTCCATGCAAACCTCACACATTAACCACTTCTGCTCTGGACACATTTTATGCTAGAAAATTACTTAGAACCTCCGAACATTATAAATATGTATGTATAAATATAATGTTTGGGGGTTGTAAGTAATTTTCTAGCAAAAAATATGTCCAGAGCAGAAGTGGTTAATGTGTGAGGTTATGTGTATTTATATATATATATATATTTTTTTTTTTTTTAAGTTTTTTTTGTCACACGGTATTTGCGCGGCAGTCTTTCAAACACAATTTCTTCATAAAAAATACATTTTACTGCATTTAAAAAAATGAAACAGTAAAGGTATTCCAATTTTTTTGTATAATGTGAAATATGATGTCACGCCGAGTAAATAGATACCTAACCTGTTATGGTTTAAAATTGCGCACTCTGATGGAATGGCGATAAATTACGGTATTTAAAAATCTCCATAGGCGACACTTTGAAAAATGTTAACGGTTACTAGTTTAGAGTTACAGACGAGGTCTTTTTCTAGAATTATTGCTCTCACTCTGGTGATTGCAGCGATATCTCACATGTGTGGTTGGAACACCGTTTTCATTTGCGGGCGCAACTGACGTGTGCGTTCTCTTACGTGCGCGAGCTCACAGCAATGAGGGCGCTTTAAAAGTTTTTTTTTTTTGTTTTCCTATTTATTTATTTTTTAGCACTGTTTTTGAAAAAAAAAAAAAATCATTACTTTTAGCGCCGGTTCACATACACGCGACGCTACTTCCCGGGGCGACCTCCGAGATCGCGGTGCGAGCAGCGCGCTGCGACCTCGGAGCGGCCGCCACGGACTTCATAACATTGAAGTCTATGGCGGTCGCCTCCGGGTCGCCCCAAAGAAGCTCCGGACCCTTTTTCTAAGTCGGAGCGACTTGTGTCGCTCCTATTAGAACGGGTCCGCAGCTTCCCTATGGGAGGCGACCTGTCAGGCGACCAGGTCGCCTGACAGGTCGCCTTAGTGTGAACGGGGGCTTAGAGTCGGTTCACACTATGGCAAAGCGACTTGAACAAGTCGCCGTGCACCGCGACTTTGGCGTGACTTGCACGGACTTCACATAATGGAAGTCAATGCAAGTCGCTCCGACTTCGGACAAAAGTAGTGCAGGAACCTTTTTCTAAGTCGGAGAGATTTGAGTCGCTCCTATTAGAACGGTTCCCATAGCACAGAATGGAGCGCTACTTGTCAGGCGACCAAGTCAGGGTAGTGTGAACTTAGTGCTGTCACGAGGAATGTAAACATCCCTTGTGACAGTAATAGGCAGTGACAGGTACTTTTTATGGAAGGATTGGGGGTCTAAAAGACCCCAAACCCCTCCATTGCTCTTCAATGTATTCAAAATGCCGAAATTTTCTTTTTTGAATACTGTCACTTTTTTAAAATCGGCGCTATTGGCAGCCAAGTAAACCGGAAGTGACGTCGCTTCCAGGTTATTACATCGGAGACACGATCAAAGCCAAATGCGGCTTTGTTCGGGACTGCAACCAGCCGGTGGACATGCTGGCTGCTTGCTCTGGTCTCCCAGTGGGACAGGAGACCCGGACAGAGGGGCGGGACATCCCCTCCCGCTCGCTGGGATAATGGCAGAGCGGCTGCGGAGCTGCATCGGCTGTTATCTCCTGAAAGCCGACCGCCGGCTCTAAAAAACGGTACCGGGTTGATGCCACTTCAGCACGCTGACGTACAGGTACCTCGTTTTGCAGGGAGTGGTTAATTAGCATTTTTGGCTATAAAATGACTTAAAGCCGACAGAACTTGATATATTTTCAGAAAGCAGGGACCCTGTAGAATACATTTGTTTATGTCATACAATATTTGAGCAATTGTTTATTAAATGCATACTTATTATTAATAAAATTAATTTTAGTGCCAACATTTTATTTTGTGATAAAATATAATAGTTTGGGTTGTGTCGAGTAAACAGATAGCAAACTCATTAAGTCTAAGGCTACATTCACACCTGAGCGTAGCGTTTTTCGCGCGTTTTTTACCGCAATTTTACCGCGATTTTTGCGGCGTTTTTTACCGCGATTTTACCGCGATTTTTACCGCGATTTTTGTGCAGGCGTTTTTAGATTGAATAGAGATCAATGGAAAACGCCTGTAATCTGCCCAAAAAGAAGCTCATGTACTTTTTTGAGCATTGGGCGTTTTGTATACAGCGTCAAAACGCTCAGATGTGAACAGGGGCCATTGAAATGAATAGGATTTGTCTTGTTGGGCATTTTGAGAGCTGATCCTAGAGCAGAAAAACGCCCCAAAAACGCCCCAAAACGCCTAGATGTGAACGGAGCCTAAGTGCCGGTTTACACATATGCGATGTCAGACATTGCATCTGATTCGCACCACACTGCTCTGCAAATCACATGCGATGTATGTGTGTTGCAAATTCAGCCATATAGATTGTATGGCTGAATTCACATTGCATTCGGACCAAAGTCGCACAGGACCCTTTTTTTTGGTCTGCACCAGAATCAGTGTTCACACCTATGCGATCCAATTCATGTCCGAATTGACAGTTCGCACTGCGATATGTGAACTGATCTGGGGGTGTCGTTAACTTTGTATTGACACCCCCAGTGATTCGCATATGGCAGTGTGAACTGCCTGTGAGTTGAGTGCGGGAACCTGTAGTGGATTTGCAGGGTTCCCGCATCGCATATGTGTGAATCGGCACTTAAAATTGTGCGTGATATCACCTGAAAAATTATATGTTAGTGCAAATAAAAAAAAGTATTCAAAACGAAATCACCTCACGGAAAAGTATGTTACCCAAAAATCACTATAGGCAAACCTTTGGCTCAGTTCACATATATGAAAATTGAATGCGTTTTGAACCACATACGAATCACATGACTTCTGAACCAAATCGGCTTTCTATGGAGCGGGGTTCACATATCTGCGGGCCGGCTGAAGTGCGTTTTTCTGTACAATTTTGGTTCCGGTTCAGGAGCGATGTAAAGTGTCATACACTTAACAAATGTGCACCTGAATTGCACCCGATCCAGTGAACCAAACCGCATCGGACTACTTTAAAAAATTGCAATGAAACCGTGCCCGGACATATGTGAATCAAAGTCTTTACCGCACGCCAGTTTAGAGTGGCGCTAGAATGATTGCTCTCACTCCGACGTTCACAGCAATACGTCACATTTGTGGTGCAATTGGATTTACATCCAGGTGTGCACCCCGTGCTGCATTTCCACTTGTGGGTATGTGCAAAGCAACAGAGTTATATATAGTTTTATTTATTTTTATTACATTTTTTATCATTTTATTTGATACATTTTTTGCGAAGGGCACCTAAGGGCAAAAGAAATCTAAAAGCCTGAGCACAATTTTGAAACTTTGACATGTGTTAGTAAAACTGTTCATATCATCACAACTACTTTCTGCATCCAGGCGGGTTTTAGCTTGTTTTTTTTTTCAGGACAAATTGGGCTTTCATTTGGTGCTATATGGTAATAGATATCTCCTGATTTTTATTTTTATTTTTTTTACCAAAAGAATACTGGCCCAAAATAGTAAAAAAATAAATATATTTTTTTACATTTAGATGTATATTTCTTGCTACTACCATAACCTAGCTCCAAAGAACAACCCAAATTAAATTCTCCTGCTCCTGATGATCACAGCGATACCACATATGTGTATGTAATTGTTTGTACCTGTAGTACAGCACAAAAACAATAGTGCGCATTTTGCGCTTTCTTTATTTTTTCTTTTATCCTAGCTAAAACACACTGACACTGATACTTATTTAAAAAAAAATCCTGTCTAAAGAAATACTGACCTTTGACCTTGGCCCAAAAACTAACCCTGGCACTGGCCTAGATCAAGCCTTGATCAAAGCATTTTTATTATTTTTTTTTTTTTTTACTCTGCAAGGAGAGAGAGATACAATGCATTTCTCTCCTCTGTTTCCAGAAAAACAAAAAAAACAGTGGGCCGGCCTCACAGTGACTGATCACTGTGATAGCCAATCGGAGGCTATCAGAGCCATCAGATGAACTGGGTCTCTGTGCTGGGAGATATGGAAATATGCGGCTCCACTGAAAAAAGCCCAGTCCAGTGGGGTCACATATTTGTGTTATGTCGGCGTGAAAGGGTTAACTTTATTGTTATTGCAGTGGGTCAACTATCCCCATGTGATAGCATTGGGCAGGTGACAGGTCCTCTTTATGGAAACACAGTGCTGTATTTTGGCCTAGGCCAACAAGGCCCAGGCCTAGGGCAGCACTTTGCAGGGGGGCAGCAAAAAAGCCACCCCCACCACCTGAGACTCTATTGGCCACTGGTTGCTAGAACCCCCTCTCTCTTTCACTCACCCCCCTTTCTCACTCTCTCACCCCTCCTCTCTCTCTCCCTCCCTCTCTTTTTTCTCACCCCCTCTCTCTCTATCATCCCCCTCTCTCTCTCTCGCTTTCATCTCCATCCCTCATCCCCCTCTCACCCCCCCTCTCTCTCTCTCTCTCATCCCCACTCTCGCTCTCTCTCTCTCATCCCCACTCTCTCTCGCTCATCCCCCCTCTCTCTCTCGCTCATCCCCTCTCTCTCTCTTCTCTCTCTCTCTCTTCTCTCTCGCTCATCCCCCCTGTCTCTCTCTCATCCCCCCTCTCTCTCATACCCCCTCTCTCACCCCCTCTCTCTTTCCCTCCCTCACCCAACCCCTCTCTCTCCCTCCCTCCCTCCCTCCCTCATCCAACTCCTCTCTCTTTCTCTTTCATCCCCCCTCTCTCTCTCCCTCACCCACCCTCTCTCTCCCACTCCCTCTCACCCCCCCTCTCATGAGATCTCAGGGGTTCATGCTGGGACTTGTAGTCCTTGAATTTTGAAGGAAGACACATCCTTTAAAAAAGGAGTGGGGAAAATATACATGGGGAGAGTGCCCAGTTTTAGTCTTGCCTAGGGCAGCACAAAACCAAAATACACCACTGTGGAAACATGGAGGGTCTCGTAGACCACATGTCTCCCTTGCCCTTCAAACCAGCTGGCCCAGCACAGATCTGCTCAGTCACATCTTCCCTGGGAAGGTATCAGCCAGGGGATGACAGCTCAGAAACCGCAAATGACAAAATTCATTGTTGCTTCTGGCTTCAGTCACTGGAGAGGAGATGGAGGAACAGGTGTTTCTTGGTCTCCTCTGGCTCTCCATCCTGAAGCTGGTTGATATGTTCCCAGTAAGAGCAGGAGAGCCCAGGAACCACGCGGGCGGAATGGAGGACCGTGTCTCCCATACTGTAAAAATGATCGGGTGGCTATGGACCTGACCGGATCACTTTTACTTGGCAGCCAGGTGTCGGCTGAGGACAATGGGCACAAGATGATAGCGCGTACTGCAGCCACCATATTGTTCCTTATCCTTCACTCTTCAGACAGACTGCGTATGTCAAAGGAGCTGAACTGGTTAAAGTGGACTTTTAATAAAAAGCAACAACTGCTTATAAATGAATGCATAAAGTGGAAAAAAATGGAATAAAAGTTTAAAATATAGTTAGAGTGGTTCACTGCAGTGGCCATGTGTTATATGTTTTATGACTGTTTCACTTTAATGCGGCATCAAGGGCCTAAGAGACCCCTGATGTCTCATCTGTCCTCCAATGAATCTAGTGGAGTGCAGATAGCACTACATTGGTTTCTTCCCCCAGCCATACTGACCAGGGACAGTGACATTAGGACCCAGAAGTGACTTTTTACACTTCCCTTCTGGGTCATTAGCAGGAAGGGGAGATTGGTGAACAGATGTTTGCTAATCTCCCTCCCCTCTACCTGGCGACACCCGCCATGCTGGTCCTTGGTCCCCGATGGGTGTGTGAAGCCTGGGAAACATGGGGGGGGGCACACACACTGGGGGACCCTCAGTAATGGGGGTTTGTGGAAGCCATCCACCAGTTGCACAGACAGAAGTATGTGTAAACCCCCCCCCCCCCCAAAGCCACCACTGTGGGGTCTATAAGATAATTATTTTGATGTATTCAGTTGCATTAGGATAACCAATTAACCACTTGCCGACCAGTCACGTTGACTGTACTGCGGCAAAGTGGTTCGTTATCGTCTGGCGACGTAGACCTACGTCACCAGACATACCCCTCTCTCGGCGCCGCGCGCGCGCCGCCGGAGGCTCGCTCCCGCTGTATTCAGTTTCCCCGATCGTCGGGGAATCGAGTGTGGAGATCGCAATTGTCAGTTAAAGTCGCACAGTGCCGAATCGCAAAAAGTGGCCTGGACGTAAGACAGCAAAATCCTCTGGTGGTAAAGTGGTTAAAGTAAACCTTCCTATCATTTTCAGCCAAGGAAGCTGCCATTTGGACTCTCTTCAACTGCCATGATGCTGCACATGTGATGAGTTATGATTCCGGCCATTGAATGGTTTAACAGTCTGGTTGAGAGCACAACCAATGTGAGAAGTTTATTGAAACTGTTAAATCGATGGGTTTATTTCTGCTTGTAGCTTGGTTTAATATTTTTTTCAAAATAATGTAAACAGTTTACACATAAAAGTGTAAAATGTGTCAGGTTGATAACATTTGTATCTCTTTTTTGTTATATGTATAAAATGTAATTTTTTTTACTATCGCTTCATTGTCTGAAGTCCTGGTTCACACTAATGTGATTTGTCATACGATTGGACAGTTCAAAATCTCATGACAAGATTGCACCTCATTTGTGGCAATTGAATTGTTTGAATTAACGCGGCTCACATCACAGTGACTTTGAAAAAAGTTCCTGCACTACTTTTCTGCGTTTGCCTTACAACTTAAAATTGCAAAAAAAAAAAAAAAAAAAGGAGAGAAAAAAAGATGGGGCTTTTTAGGCCAGTGGGAGGAGGAGGATCATAGGTAACACGCAGTTTATGTAAAACATATCTTTATTGAACATGTATTATAAAATATATACATCAAAGGACATATAACCCATTAATAACATTGTAAAAGAAAAAGAGCGCATGTGTAGAAATAAATTCCCATAAGGGAATGCCGATACTTGGTATCAGATGGTGACGATAGGGTCTCTGATGGAGCACGGGTCCCCAGCAAGCCGACGCGTTTCGCGCAAGGCTTCCTCAGGACCAGAGAGACCAAGACAGACCGATATTTCTACAATTGTATATATACAAACAAAATTAATTACATAGACCACAAAAATTACTTACTAAGAAAAGCAAACATTATAGGTAGGTGGCATATAAGTATAATAGACAAAGCAAATAAAGGTGTAGCTTGTACTGACCCCACTGCGATTCGGATCATGGCGGGCAGAACAGACTGGCAGACCGACCAATCAAGCTGGCCACAGTAAGAGGCTAACACGGTGATGACCACAAAATAGCATCAAGACAGTGATACTGTCTGTGATGTCGGTTGTGCCCTTACTTCTGGTGTGTGAAGTTAGATCCTGATGCCCTGCTGTTTCCATCTTTCCTCCTATTTAGTTGGAGTAGTTGTCATTGCCTGTGCTACAGAATATGCAGATATGCAGAACCCTAATGAGATGCCCCAACATAATTTGTCTGTATGCTGATAGCGTGTTAGACTAAGGTAGGTGTTATCATGGGCTATGCCTGGTGTGATGGCTGTGGCCACCCGTTTACTTTATTTATATTATCATAATGCCCTGTCGCCTGTACCCCTTATTTGTTCAATTACAGTAGTCACCACGGCCACTGGGGCAAAAGTTAGAGGGATCCGTCAGCATAAGTGCAAGTACCTGTAAATGTATCCTTACACCTTGAAGATTACAGTATCACTGTCTTGATGCTATTTTGTGGTCATCACCGTGTTAGCCTCTTACTGTGGCCAGCTTGTTTGGTCGGTCTGCCAGTCTGTTCTGCCCGCTATGATCCCAGTCGCAGTGGGGTCAGTACAAGCTACAAGCTATAATGTATGCTTTTCTTAGTAAGTAATTTTTGTGGTCTATGTAATTAATTTTGTCTGTATATATACAATTGTAGAAATATCGGTCTGTCTTGGTCTCTCTGGCCCTGAGGAAGCCTTGTGCGAAACGCGTCGGCTTGCTGGAGACCCTTAGACCGTGCTCCATCAGAGACCCTATCATCACCATCTGATACCAAGTATCGGCATTCCCTTATGGGAATTTATTTCTACAAATGCGCTCTTTTTCTTTTACAATGTTATTAATGGGTTATATGTCCTTTGATGTATATATTTTATAATACATGTTCAATAAAGATATCTTTTACCTAAACTTTGTGTTACCTATGATCCTCCTCCTCCCACTGGCCTAAAAAGCCCCATCTTTTTTTCCTCTCCTTTTTTTTTTTTGCAATTTTCCCATATACAGGGGTATGGGCCATTACCGCGGTAATTTGCTAATAATGCCTTATGACTTGCATTGACTTCTGCTAAATGAAGTTGCAAGCCGCAACGAAATCACACATCAAAATCGCACTGATCGGCAGCTTTGAAATCACGCTGAAATAGCATGATTTCAAAGCCACACTGGTGTGAACCAGGACTAAGGCTGAGTTCACACTGATGCGAATTGGATGTGGGTTTCCCCAAATCCAATTCACATGTCAGAGCCTGTGACTGGATCTCAATGGGGCCAGTTCACACTACTCCGGAATAATGAAGAGAGATAACATTGCACAGGCTAGTCAAAGTCCACGATTCAAGGTGGGTGCTGAACCTCGGCTCGCCACCAGGAGAAGCATGAAGGAAGAAAATGGTTGCACACCACCACGGAATCCAATGAAGAAAATATCCTTTATTAACATAAGTGGTAAAAGTTACAGCAGGGTAGGACAGTAGACGCGTTTCACACGACTGCTACGTGCTTGTTCACTAGTGAACAATCACGCAGCAGTCGTGTGAAACGTGTCTATTGTCCTACCCTGCTGTACCTTGTACCACTTATGGTAATAAAGGAACTTTTCTTCATTGGATTCCGTGGTGGTGTGCAACCATGTTCTTCCTTCACACACAGCTCCGGGACAGCTGCGGAGCGGTTTGCAGGAAATTTCGTGTGCGTTTTCTGGTCAGTTTTAGGTCCAAATTCAGCCACCAATTCAGACCAAATTTGGACCTGAGGCGGTGAACGGGACGCACCGGACCTCCTGCTGTGGGCCGCTCCTCAACCCAGTGTGATTCCAGCCTAAAAGACTGCTTGTTAGAAAACACTCATCAGCACAGCTGCCTATAGTTGGCAGCACTGATCAAGAAAACATTTTTCCTACAGGCTGGTTGTACACAAGTCAATCGATAGATCGAATCATGTGCAACCGTCCTGCCCATACATGAATCAAAATTTGGCCAGTCCTTGCTGAACCATCTGAGTTACTATGGCTAGCTTAAGAAGCAGGGCCCTCTGATTACTCGGCGCTATATAAATCCTGTATAATAATAATACTAAAACAGTGCATTTTTGGGGAGGCAGGTAGTGTAAATGCCCAAAATCCAATCTTTAACCTGTAACCAGGGCCGCCATCAGGGGGTTACAGCCCATACACATGTAGGGGGCCCGGGCATCAGGAGGGGCCCCAAATAGGGTATTTGCCACCTGTCCTCGCAATACCGATCAATTGTAAGCTCTGCCATTCCCTTGCAGAATGGCACTATGTGGGGGGTCCTGCCCCTCACTAGCCCTCACACACAGCTGTAGGCCCTGTCCTCCCCTGTTCTCCAGCTGTTCACTTATGGACAGGAGGGGGAAGCATTTACTAGAACCGTTCACCTTTATTTTCCTGGGATGGAGGAGATGGGACTGGAGGAGAAGGAGGACATGGGATGAAGGAGGACATGGGACTGGAGGAGAAGGAGGACATGGGATATAGGAGGACATGGGACTAGAGGAGAAGGAGGACATGGGATGAAGGAGGGCATGGGACTGGAGGTTAACGAGGACATGGGATATAGGAGGACATGGGACTGGAGGAGAAGGAGGACATGGGATGAAGGAGGACATGGGACTGGAGGAGAAGGAGGACATGGGACTGGAGGAGAAGGAGGACATGGGATATAGGAGGACATGGGACTGGAGGAGAAGGAGGACATGGGATGAAGGAGGACATGGGACTGGAGGAGAATGAGGACATGGGATATAGGAGGACATGGGACTGGAGAAGAAGGAGGTAATGGAATGAAGGAGGGCATGGGACTGGAGGAGAACAAGGACATGGGATATAGGAGGACATGGGACTGGAGGAGAAGGAGGACATGGGATGAAGGAGAACATGGGACTGGAGGAGAAGGAGGACATGGGATGAAGGAGGGCATGGCACTGGAGGAGAAGGAGGACATGGGATATAGGAGGACATGGGACTGGAGGAGAAGGAGGACATAGGATGAAGGAGGACATGGGACTGGAGGAAAAGTAGGACATGAGATATAGGAGGACATGGACTGAAGGAGAAGGAGGACATGGGATATAGGAGGACATGGGACTGGAGGAGAAGGAGGACATGGGACTGGAGGAGAAGGAGGACATGGGACTGGAGGAGAAGGAGGACATGGGATATAGAAGGACATGGGACTGGAGGAGAAGGAGGACATGGGATATAGAAGGACATGGGACTGGAGGAGAAGGAGGACATAGGATGAAGGAGGACATGGGACTGGAGGAAAAGTAGGACATGAGATATAGGAGGACATGGACTGAAGGAGAAGGAGGACATGGGATATGGGAGGACATGGGACTGAAGGAGAAGGAGGACATGGGACTGGAGGAGAAGGAGGACATGGGATATAGAAGGACATGGGACTGGAGGAGAAGGAGGACATGGGATATAGAAGGACATGGGACTGGAGGAGAAGGAGGACATGGGATATAGAAGGACATGGGACTGGAGGAGAAGGAGGACATTGGATATAGAAGGACATGGAACTGGAGGAGAAGGAGGACATGGGACTGGAGGAGGTTGACGACATGGTAGGCGGGCCCTAGGGAATGTTGGTGGTCGGGTCGGGGGGGGGGGGGGAGGCCTAAAACTGTGTAAGGGGCCCCAAAATTTCTAAAGCTGCCCTGCCTATAACATTTCAATAAAGTTCAAAAGCAAATAAAGTAAACAGTACAATGTGATATAACAACACATTGCCCCGCACTTCACAACGCACTCTGGCATGGTTTGTTATACAATGCAGAATGTGTGGGTTGATTAAAACAAGTCCTTATGTGTCCTTAGGATACAATGAACATAAATTGATTTCTTCCACATTATTTTTTATGAATAAACTTGCATTAGTGACCACAGAATGTACTGAATGCATCAAGGTTACTAAACGACTGACTTTGTGTAGGAGTCCAAAATAGTTGTATTTTTCCATCATTTTCTTCATTCTGAACATTTTTTACTTATTTTTCACAAATTACAACAGGTCTTTTAGGTTGAAGCCTAGGTATGGCAATTAGCAACTAGTTACTGTACATTGCCCCAGCTTGGATCATGGTAACTATACCTATGCCATACCTGTGGGTTCCTCATTGGAGATGGAAATCACTGTACTAGGCACCACTATTCCAGCAATCTCTACTATCTTCTAGGTCCTGTGCCAAGGGGCTGCCTGGCTGCATTGGGAACACAGGAGGTCGCTCGCTCAACATGGGCTCCATTCAGAGAATACTTTGCATTGTCATAATGAGTGCAAAGTGTTCTCTGATTGGACAAGGTGGGGATCATGACATCATCACCCTGCCTCTACCCCACCCGATCAGAGAATGTTTGCATTCATTGAGAAAATACAAAGTGTTCTCTGAATCATGCCCATGCCAAACGAATGACCTCCTGTCGCAGGACAGCCACTCGGTGCCAGACCCAGAATCTAGTGGAGATTATTGTAGTAGAAATGTACAAAGAAATGAAGGGTCTATATTTTTTATCATAGGTGTATTTTAAATAATAACGACAGAATATCGACCAAAAATCCAGAAAAAAACACATGAAAGAAATGCTATAAATTAAGTTGCAGTTCAGTGAGTAAAACAAGAATTTGATCCCCAAGCAAAACATGAATTAGGACTTAGCGGAGAAACCCTCGTTGGCAAGCACAGAGTTAAGACTTTTCTTGCAGTTGGTAACCAGGTTTGCACACATGGGATTTTGGTCCACTCTTCTTTAC
This sequence comes from Pelophylax lessonae, assembly GCF_965119305.1. Lineage (NCBI taxonomy): Eukaryota > Metazoa > Chordata > Amphibia > Anura > Ranidae > Pelophylax > Pelophylax lessonae. Next base: position 102,081,168 of record NC_138768.1, read on the forward strand.
AGATCTTACAGAAGTTTCAGCTCCCTCCATATTTTATTTTATAGGATTAAGGTGTGGAGACTGACTAGTCCACTCCATGACCTTAATGTGCTTCTTCTTGAACCACTCCTTTGTTGCCTTGGCGGTAGGTTTTGGGTCATTGTCATGCTGGAAGACCCATCCACCACCCATTTTCAGTGTTTTGGGTGAGGGAAGAAGGTTCTCATCCAAGATTTTACAATAAAGGCCCCATCCATTGGCCCCTAAATGTAGCAAAGTCTGTCTGTACCTTTAGCAGAGAAACAGTCCCAAAGCATCATGTTTCCACCTCCGTGCATGACTGTAGGGATGGTGTTCTTAGGGTCATTGACAGCATTTTTCTTCCTCCAGACACAGCTAGTCGAGTTAATGAAGAAGAGCTAAATTTTGGTCTCATCTGACCACAGCACCTTCTGCCAATCCTTCTCTGAATCATTTAGATGTTTATGGGCATGACTGTACATGTGCCTTCTTGAGGAGGGGGACTCGCTGTGTTTGGAGGAAGAGAAGTGTTGACTATGACCCTAAGAAAGCCATCCCTACAGTCAAGCACAGTGGAAACATTATGCTTTGGGGCTATTTCTCTGCTAAAGATACAGACCGATTTTGCTGCATTGAGGGGCCAATGGTCAGGGCCATGTATTGTAAAATCTTGAATGAGAACCTTCTTCCCTCAGCCAGAACACTGAAGATGGGTCATGGATGGGTCTTCCAGCATGACAATGACCCAAAACATACCGCCAAGGCAACAAAGGAGTGGCTAAAGAAGAAGCGCATTAAGGTCATGGTCTTGCCTAGCCAGTCTCCAGACCTTAATCCTATAGAAAATTGATGGAAGGAGCTGAAACTTTGAGTTGCCAAGCAACAGCCAAGAAACATTAGGGGTTTAGAGAAGATCTGTGAAAAAGAGTGCACCAAAACCCTCCTGAGATGTGTGCAAACCTGGTCACCAACTACAAGAAACATTGTACCTCTGTGCTTGCCAACAAGGGTTTCTCCACCAAGTACTAAGTCATATTTTGCTTGGGGATCAAATACTTATTTTACTCACTGAACTGCAACTTAAGTTATAGCATTTATTTTATATGTTTTTTTTCAGGATTTTTGGTTAATATTCTGTCTCTATTATTTAAAATACACCTATGATAAAAATTATAGACCCTTACTTAATAATCTTTGTAAGCAGTCAAAATTACAAAATGTGCAGGGGAGCAAATAATTATTTTCCACACTGTAAACAGGATTGGGAAGGGTTGTGATGTGGTTGATTTAGTCATAAATAGTCAAATTAATATTATTAAAAAATTATAAAGGGGAAAATTTCCGCGCTAGTATGACAATAAAGTAAGTCACTAAAATAAATATAAGCAGCTAACACAAAATCAAGTAACAGTGATTCAAAAGTACAATATAACCAAAAAGTGCAGCGCTAAAAATAAGTGAAAAAATTGTAAATGATAATAAATGACAAGATAAGGGTAGTGTCCAAATTAATGAATACAGTCCCACAAAAACAAGTGCAAATGATGTAGATCCACATGCAGGATATTCGTAGGAAGAGACTCTTTCCAGTGACACCAGGAAAAAGTGTGAGAAGGGGACACCTCTGTGCACGGGTATAGCAAGCAGCTTACCAGAACTCCGTGGCTGTTCAATCCCGTAAAAATATAGGCAATATTTATTAAACAAAAAACTACTCACAATTTACAGATGATAACAGGCATGTATTAGCTGATTGTGGACAAAAACGCGTCGTCCCGCAAGTCTCCCAAACAGCATACAGCAATCAGATACAGCCGGCTTTGTACAGGGGGCGTGTTGACGTTACGTCTGGAGTCGCCAACGTTTCGTCATCAAAAGACGTCGTCTTTTGTCTAAATTAATATTATTTCATTATAGCCAACATTGAACTAGAATATCAAAGAAAAGTTCCAGATTTGCAACTCACCTGGAGCCGCTATTTTGAACTTAATGAACTGAAATACTTTTTTTTTTTATTCAGTAATTTTTTTCGATCTTTTATAATGCAGCTAGAATTATAGGTATAGAATGCAATGCGCTCACACTTATTATAAGAAATAGGAAGCAACTGCTCATAACTTAACAATGTGTCCCCAAATTTAAAGTGGTGCTATACTTCAAAATGAAAAGAATCATAAAACTACATAAAAATTGCAAACAGTAATATTACATGTGTCTGATTTCTCAAGGTAGCTTTTGAAAAAGGTGAATAATAATAATAAATGATCTACTGAGTTTGTACTCAAAGTCCAAGTGCTGCAACTAACTTCTGTTTAAGGTGTGCAAAATAATATTCTTATGTCTTATCACAATCCAACATTAAAATAACACCCCTACTGGGTTTTGTGGCCCAAAACACCAGTGGTGCAAATAATGCAAAATTGTTCAAAAATGTGCAAACAAGCAAAAATAGATAAAACATTAATTAATGCAGTGATAAGGTGAAAAAACAATCCAATTTATTGACTTTATTTTCATATAATAGAGGTCTCCCCTGATGAAGTCACGTGGGCTGTGACGCAACTAGTAGGGAAGGAGTTAGGTACATCACTTGTGGTTTTCTCCTAATTTCCCTAAGGGCTGCTTTAACTGCTGTGCTGCAGTTTGGCCGCAGTGTGGGTGTACCCGCGGTTTTCATTTTGGGTTTCCCATAGACTTTCTGTTGTGTCCCGCATATTTGATGTGTTTTTTGAAAGGGCATCAAAAGTCCAGCACACTGCATCTTTGGTTTGCTTTCAGAAAATACACCAAAAATATAGGATATAAAAGAAAGTGTATAGAAAACCACAGGATAACCGCACTAAACCCTCTGGCACACCTGCATGGCGCCCAAACTGCAGCACAGCAGTGTGACGCAGCTCTAAACCTGCTATTCTAAAACCATCAGATTGTTATTCTCACAAACTGTATACAGAATTGTAGGTAATGTAAGTTTATGTATTTTTTAAGTAAATATTGTCTATTTTAATATGTAAAAAGTAAGTACCTTCCCTAAGGGCAAACATCACAAAATACCTGCTGTTAAAGTAAAGTTGTATCCTATCTATCTATATATAGCGGTGATAGTCTGCATCACACTCTTCTGTTCTTTGTTTTCCATGTAGTTGCACTTTAACAATTTACTTCCACAAGAGGGCGGCAACTCATTTAGTTGTTTTAAAAACTGTCTTGAAGCAGGATCAAAATCTGACAAATAGAAAAGGCCTAACTGACTACAGATCTGTAAACTACAATACATAAAAATTGTACTTATTCTTTTTCCAAGCTAAATATTCATTTATATTTATTTATTTTGCACTTTATATCCTGGTTTCTCATTTGGAACCTCTGGACCACTGAGTACATTTGTTTTATGAATTGTGCAAATTTTGTTGTTCTGTTATTACACTCCTATCACTTTGGAATATTTTATGCACCTTCACCTATCCATTTTTTTGAAGTGGGTATTTGCACAATATCACATTTGATTTATGTGATTTTATATTGTGATTTTAACGCCGATTTATATTTTATTAATTATACATTTTTTGAGAATTTTGTTACCAAATTAGTAGGAAGATTTGCCCTCTCTATTTGTCCTGGTGACCGTTTTCATTGGAACTGAAATTTTGAGCTGTCATTTTTTATCACTCAACCTAAACTTAGTGATAAAGGTTTCTAGCTTTAATTACTGACTAACCTACATCATTTACCTCCTAGGTCTAGGAAGAATGAAACAAAGAAGAAAATGATTATATAAAAGAAGTAAGAATATTTGGTAAAACTGTAAGTGTGCTAAACTGTTTAACCACTTGCCGACCGCCGCACGACTATCTACGTCGGCGGTCAGCCCCTCACAGGCAAAGTGACGTAGGGCTACGTCACTAGCTTGTGAGGGTCTAGGGAGCGAGCGCACGCCGCCAGAGGCGTGCTCCCGCTCCCGCGTGGTCACGGACCCCCCCCCCGCGCGTGTGACCGGCGGACCCGATGTCCGCCGGTCACTCTGCGATCGGCGGGGGAGAGGGAGAAAGTCAGGCGGCTTGTGTAAACAAGCTGCCTGTCATTCTCCCCTGTGTATGAAGGATGATCATACGATTCTACTATGTAGAACCGTTGATCACTCTTCATACATCTGAAGCCACAGCCAATCACAGTAGAAAGCACGCCCCTAGGGACACACATAGCCCCTCCCTTTCAAAAAAAGTTAACCCCTTCACTGCCAGTGTATTTTTACAGTAACAGTGCATATGTATAGCACTGATTACTGTAGAAATGTCACTGGTAACCCCAAAAGTGGCAAAAATGTCAGTCAAGGGTCCGATCTGTCCGCCGCAATGTCGCAGTACCGCAAAATAAATCGCAGATCGCCGCCATTACGCGTTAAAAAAAAAACAACAAAAATGACAAAAATCTTTCCCTTTGTTAGTAAACGCGATAGCTTTTGCGCAAACCAATCAAAATACGCTTTTTGCGATTTTTTTTTACCAAACATATGTAGCATAAAACAAATTGGCCGAAAATGTTAAAAAATTTAGATTTTTACATTTTTTTGGGGGGGAATTTCATATAAAAAAATTTGAAAAATATTGCTATTTTTGCAAAATTTACGCTCTTTTTTTGTTTATAGCGCGTGATCAAAAAATCGCACAGGTGATCAAATACCACCAAAAGAAAGCTCTGTTTGTGGGAAAAAAAGGACGCCAAATTCGTTTAGATACAGCGTCGCACGACCGCGCAATTGTCCGTTAAAGTCACGCAGTGCCGAATCGCAAAATACCCCCTGGTCTTTTAGCAGCCAAATCCTCGGGGGCTTAAGTGGTTAAAGTTAATCAAATATTCCTAGAATATCCAACCAGTGTTGCATACAATCTTCTCCAATCTCCAACCAGTTCAACAGTTGCTGAACTGAATATTTTTATCCACCCAGGTGTGTGAACAAGCCTTAAAAAAATAAAAGCAGGCAGGATTGTTTTTGCAGAAGAGGCATGCTGTGTCTCTTCTGTAATAAAATATACTTACCTGCCTTTCTGCAAACTTCTTTAGAATGTAAATTGAACGGAACATGTGCAGCTTAGTTTTATACACACACACACACACACACACCACATACATAGGCAGAGGAAGGAAGAAACATACAGAGCTGTGCTGTGAATAGGCAAGCTCTCTGCTAATTTATCTCTATGCACCCACACCAGCATAAATTTCCAGCTGCTTTTATCTCCTGTGTCAGAGAATTTGTCAGAAGTTGTCATGCTGATAGCAGAGGAACAGAGCAGCAAAAATACACGGGATTTAGGCTTTGGAGAAAGATAAGTAAACACTACAGATGTATGCCTGACAATGCCTATTGTGCCTGACAAAGGGGGCAGAGACCCTGAAGTCTATATCAGCCCTGCCCATCACTGACATTAGAGGTTGGATTTGACAGCTGCACTCACTCTCATTGCGGCCATATCCCTGTCGATTGCCCACCAATCCCTGGCTGTGCTGGATAAATGTTCACACTGCTGCATGTCCTGCTAGGCTGCACTCATTTGTTATCCAATTAATGCCTGCATGCTTGCCTTGGCTCCTGTATGCTGTTAATCAAGATTAAAGAACATAAGTGTGCTTTGTTTAATTAATTGGTGTATTTGCACTTTAACTAACTCCTGAACCTTGCACTCTGTATAACACTCTCCTGAACTTTGCACTCTGTACAACGCACTCCAGAACCTTGCACTCAGTATGAAATGCACTCCTGAACCTTGCACTCTGTATGAAACGCACTCCTAAATCTTGCACTCTATACGAAATGCACTCCTGAACCTTGCACTCTAGACATAACGCACTCCTGAATGTCGCACCTTGTACGTAACACATTCTTGAACCTTGCACTCTGTATAAAATGCACCCCTGAACCTTGCACTCTGTATGAAATGCACTCCTAAATCTTGCACTCTGTACATAACGCACTCCCGGACCTTGTACCTTTTACGTAATGCATTCCTGAACCTTGCACTCTGTACAAAATGCACTCCTAAACCTTACACTCTGTACTAAATGTACTACTGAATCCTGCTGGGGTTTGTCTCCCTGAGACTTCAGCTTGTGGCACAGAAATCAATGCATATTTTATAAGTACAAGCACGTTCTTTGTTTTTTGTTTTTTCCCTTCAATCTCTCCTACTCTGAAGCATTTGGGCACACCCATTTTGCCACGCTACATGCGCCGCAGGTCACTTCCTCCCTCAAGTGTCCCTCATTCTGAAGTTCAAAGTTGGGAGGTATGGTGACAGAGGGACCTAATCAGACCCTTCATGTGAAAGGGGCATTAGCTACATATAATATCATTCAAACCTTCCATAGGGAACTGGGAGAAACCCCTTAGTACTGCATATTTATATTGTATGAGAAAGGCAGCAATGAGCCTGCAGGGGTGTTCCAGCATCACAAACAAGGTGTTCCCAGATCACCAGAATACAAATAAAGCGGAATAGAAAGATCTGGTGCTACAACAATGTCTGCATGAAAAACGTAGCACTGATCAGGTAGCCTCCGTATAAATCTCAAGTCTTCAGATACGGTGCACCTTCCACTTTGCCAGAATAGGAGATCATGTTGTCTCTGGTATTGTCCCGGGCACATGATCAGTGTTCTGCGTTGTCTTATTGGTTCTCTGCATCTTAACCTGTGGTAAGCAGAAATTCAAGAAGGATTATATTGAATTGCACCATTTCAGATTACCTATTGAAATAATGAGCACGCGTTTGCTAATGCTGAACTCTAAGCTCAGAAAGACACACATTATTGCAGCTCTGTAACTATTAATACATAAATACATCATTTTTTTTGTAAATGCAGGTAGTGTAATTATCTGATGTGACCTGTTATCAGCCTCTTGCAATCCCTGTACAGCAGAGCTGGAGCGGGATATAAAGAAGCAGAAAAAACAACTCAGTTCACGTGCTGACAAGCAGCTTGTCAAAAGAAGGAGAGAGCTACATACATACATTTCCTTCAGTGTGGGTTCACGCATATGCAATGTCAGTGCACTGCTCTGCAAATCACATGCAATGTCTGTGCGTTGCGACTTCAGCCATACAGATTGCATGGCTGAATTTGCATCGCATTCAGACCAAAGTCTTACAGGACCCTTTTTTTGGTCTGCACCAGTGGGTGTGGCGGTTCACACATATGCAATGCAGGAACCCTGTGAATCCACTGCGGTTTCCCGCATCGCACTCGACTCATAGGGAGTTCACACTGCCATATGCGAATGGCTGGGGTTGTCAATACAAAGTTAATGACACCCCCAGATCAGTTTGCATATCACAATGCGAATTGTCAATTTGGACATGAATCGGATCACATTGGTGTTAACACCCATGCGATTCGATTCTGGTGTGGACCAAATAAAAGGGTCCAAATGTGATGCAAATTCGGCCTTACAATCTGTATGGCTGAATTCGCAATGCACAGACATCGCATGTGATTTGCAGAGAAGTGCGCTCCGAATCACATGCGATGTCTGACATCGCATATGTGGGAAACGGCATTTAGGGCCGGTTCACATTAGTGCGATCACAGAGATCGCATGTAATTCGGAGCGCACTGCTCATACATTACATTCGATCCCTGTGCCGTGCAAATTCAGCCATACAATTTGTATGGCTGAATTTCCACCGTAATCGCACTTAACACGCACATGACCCTTTTTTTTATCCACAGCAGAATCGGATCGCATGGTGGTTCACACTAGTGCGATCCAATTCTATGCAAACTTGCAGATCGCACTGTGACATGCGATCTCAACTGGGGGTGTCGTTAACTTTTAATTGACACCCCCTGCGTATCGCATATGACAGTGTGAACTGCCAGGGGTGCGGATGCGATGCGGGATCACGCTGTATATTCGCAGCGTTCCCGCATCACAGAAGTGTGAACCGGGACTTATACATCTCACTAGTTTTATGTGCAGTTGTGCTGTTCAATGCTTTGGCTGAGTACATTTGCTGCCCATTTGCTACAAATAGATTGCATCTAGTTACATTGTGTTTTCTGCAGCCGACTATTTTGTGAAATGTTTCCTTTTATTTTATCACAAAAATCCTTTATATAGTAAGGCTCTCTGGAATGCACTAAATAGAAATCCGCATACATCTTTTTTTTAGTCAGTACTCAGGATGCCATTAAAATGGTATTAAACCTAAAACCAAAAATGTAATATATTGCAGCTTACCAATCATTAGATGTGGTGGCTGCATTGGTTTTCTATTTTAAGCCTTTTCCCCTCTGTTTTCACCTGATGATCTGACCAGTAACACACCTCCTGTATTACAGAGACATCACTCTGGATGAAGGAACACCGGGGCATCTTTGGACAGCAGAATTGTCAGTCTGGGGGATGGAGAGTGTTAGATGTACTAGTTGATTTAGATACACTAACAAATTGAAGCTAAACTCCAGCTAAGGCCTCTTTCGCACTTGTGTGACTTGTCCTGGGACTTGGGACTGCAAAGTCGCACGATAAGTCGTACCCCATGATTTACAATGAGTACCGTTCATATCTGTGCGACTTCAAGTCAGCGACTTCAAAGTATTCCCTGCACTACTTTAGTCTGACTTTGAAATGACTTGAGGTCCATAGACCTCAAGATTACACAGGCATTATTTCAAGTCGTGTCAAAGTTGCACAGCAAAGTCACACGGCAAAAAAAGATTTTCAGGTCGCACAAGTGTGAAAGAGGCCTTACACTTCATAAGCAGTTTTTTTTTTTTTTTTCTCCTTTGGGACAAAGGTTTTACATAATTATATAAAAGCTAATTATTATAAAGTCTCTCTGTCAGTAGTAAATGTATTTCAAGCTTTTACCTGCTACATCTGCAAGACAGCTTGTTTTGTTGAAAAACAACAGACCTCCTGGCAGGATCACCGGGTGAAAATAAAGGAAAGAAAGACTAATAAAGAAAATGAATGCAGCCATCACATTAAGAATTGGTAAGCTGCAATATAAAAAATGTTTGATTTATGTTTAACGCCGCCTTATTGTGTACAAATTTTACATTTTCAACTGAAACCAATAGCACAGATTTCAGGAATAGTGGAAGGGCCCATAACCTGTTATTATGCTACAAATATGCAGCAAAAATGCAGCATAGCAACTGAGCTGAAAAATGCAGTTTGTATGTATCCTAAATCCTCGTCACTGGCAAAATCTTCTACATTGTAACAACCAAATGACAGGTTTGCTGTAATGTTACAAGCGTTATCACATAAAAATCTTTGATTTATTAGAATTTACATGAAAATGTTACTTCTAGGTGAAAACTATTGAATTCAATCAAGCACTTGTAATAGGATCTGATCTCACACTTGATTAAACACAATGCTCTTGGGTGTTCTGACTACTTACAACACACTTAGAGAGTGATTTACTAAAGGTTAACTAGGCCACCAAATTTGGGATTGCATCAAACAGGCAGGTTGTTAAGTTATGGGAAATATAAAAAAAACCTTTATCAACTGGCTGTTTAGCCACTTAAGCCCCAGCCCTATTTCGGACACTTTTTGTTTTCCTAGAAAACTACTTAGAACCCCCAAACATTATATATATATATATTTTAGCAAAGACTCTGGAGAATAAAATGGCAGTCATTGCAATATTTTTTGCCACGCGGTATTTGCACAGCGGTCTTTAAAACGCCATTTTTTTGGAAAATTTTAGAAAAATCACATTTCACTGCATTTAAAAAATGCTAAACAGTAAAGTTAGCCCATTTTTTTTGTACATTGTGAAAGATGATGTTACGCCAAGTAAATAGATACCCAACATGTTATGGTTTAAAATTGCACGCACCCGTGGAATGGCGACAAACTACGGTCAATAGAAATCTCAATAGGTGACGATTTAAATTTTTTTAATGGTTACCAGTTTAGAGTTAGAGTGTAGCTCTTTTTTTTAATTATTGCTCACGCTCTGGCGATCGCGGCGATACCTCACATGTGTGGTTTGAACAGCGATTTAATTCGCGGCTCGACTTCCGTATACGTTTTTTTTTTGTGCGCGAACTAACGGTGACGGCGGCGGCTAAATTTTTTTTTTCCTATTTATTTTATTATTTTTTTAACTTTATTACAGTTTTTTTAAAAAAAAAAAATCTGATCACTTTTATTGCTGTCACAAGCAATGTAAACATCCCTTGTGACACCAATATGCAGTGACAGGTATTCTTTATGGAGGGATCGAGGGACCCCTCCACTACACTTCCATGTATGCAAAACGCAGAAAACTGCGTTTTTGCATACAGCCCTTTTTTAAATTTGCCGCCTTTTGCAGCACAGTAACCCGGAAGTGACGTCATGGACGCCGTCTCCGGGTTACGTCATCGGAGACCCGATCAAAGCTGTTTCTGGCTTTGATCGGGACTCCATCCAGCCGGCGGCACTGGTCCAAATCATTTGGTGGAGGGGGGATTATGTTTTGGGGTTGTTTTTCAGGGTTTGGGCTTAATTCCAGTGAAGGGAACTCTAAGGCTACGTTCACATGTGGGAGTAGCGGATCACGGGCAATACCGCTGCGATTCTGCCCGCGATCCGGAATCATTGCAAATCGCGGGACGCCTGTGCGATGCCCATGATTTGCAATGGCACCCCAAGCGCTGTGCGATGTTGCCGCGATTTCCGCCTGCCGAATCGCGGTAACATGGCAAACAGAATCGCAGGACACCTGACGCCCAAAAGAAGCTCTTGCACCTTTTTTAGGCGACAGGCGTCCCACGATTCTGTTTGCGCAATGTTACCGCGATTCGGTAACAGGCGGAAATCGCGGCAACATCGCACAGCGTTTGGGGTGCTATTGCAAATCACAGGCATAGCACAGGCGTCCCGCAATATGCAATGATTCCGGATCGCGGGCAGAATCGCGGCGATTCTGCCCGTGATCCGCTACGCCCACATGTGAACGTAGCCTTCAAACGTCAGCATACCAAGACATTTTGGACAATTTCATGCTCCCAACTTTGTGGAAACGGTTTGGGGATGGCTCCTTCCTGTTCCAACATGACTGCACACCAGTGCACAAAGCAAGGGTCCACAAAGACAAGGATGAGCGAGTGGAGGGGTGGAGGAACTTGACTGGCCTGTGCTGAGTCCTGACTTTAACCCGATGGAACACCTTTGGGATGAATTAGAGCGGAGACTGCAAGCCAGGTCTCCTCGTCGAACATCAGTGCCTGACCTCACAAATGTGCTTCTGGAAGAATGGCCAAACATTCCCATAGACACACTCATAGTTACATAGTTACATATTTAGTGAGGTTGAAAAAAGACATCAGTCCATCCAGTTCAACCTATGATGTGTGTGTGTGTTTGCTTTTAACCATACATTGTATACCCCTGTATGTTGTGGTCTTTAAGGTGTCCATCTAATCGTTTTTTGAAACTACCAATGCTCCCTGCTGATACGACTGCTTGTGGAAGAGAATTCCACATCCTTACCGCTCTTACAGTGAAGAACCCCTTACGCACTTTAAGGGTAAACCGCCTTTCCTCAAGTTTTAGTGAGTGGCCACGTGTCTTATTGTATCTCCTCTCTCTGAATAGTTTGTTCCTTATGCTCGGGTCGCCAGTACAGTATTTGTACATTGATATCATATCCCCCCTCAATCGTCTCTTCTCCAGAGAGAATAGGTTCAGTGCTTGTAGTCTTTCCTCATAGCTGATGTCCTCCATTCCCCTAATTATTTTTGTTGCCCTTCTCTGGACTTTCTCCAGTTCCAGCACATCCTTCCTGAGGACCGGTGCCCAGAACTGGACAGCATACTCCAGATGTGGCCGGACCAGAGTCTTGTAGAGTGGGAGAATAATCTCTTTATTTCTGGAGTGAATCCCCTTTTTTATACAACCCAGTATTCTGTTGGCTTTGCTTGCGGCGGCTTGGCATTGCATGCCACTGCCAAGCCTGTTGTCTACCAGTACCCCCAAGTCCTAGACTCACCCAGAGGTTTCCCCCCCCCCCCCTAGTGAGTAGCTTGCTTTCTGGTTTCTGGCCCCCAAGTGCATTACTTTACATTTTTCAACATTAAATCTCATCTGCCATGTAGTTGCCCACCCCGTTATTTTGTTCAGGTCCGCTTGAAAGGTTTCCACATCCTGCATAGAAGATATTGGCAAGCCTAATTTAGTATCATCTGCAAATACTGAGATTGTACTAGATATCCCTTCCTCTAGATCATTTATGAATAAATTAAACAGGATTGGTCCCAGGACAGAACCCTGGGGGACCCCACTTTCCACACCCGCCCAATCCGAGTACTCCCCATTAATCACCACCCTCTGTACTCTCCCCTGGAGCCAGTTCTCTATCCAGGTACTCACCTTATGGTCCATACCTACCTTCCTTAGTTTGTACAGTAAGCGTTTGTGGGGAACGGTGTCAAAGGCCTTTGCAAAGTCCAGATACACCACATCCACAGGCTTACCTTTATCTAGGTGGCAGCTCACTTCATCGTAGAAGGTGAATAGATTGGTTTGGCACGAACGATTTTTCATGAATCCATGCTGATTACTACTTATAATACCGTTTTCATTACTAAAGTCTTGTATGTGGTCCCTTATCATCCCCTCCAAAATTTTGCAGACTACTGATGTTAGGCTGACCGGCCTATAGTTACCCGGGATATATCTCGGCCCCTTTTTAAATATTGGTACCATGTTGGCTTTTTTCCAATCAGCTGGCACCATACCCGTCTGTAAACTATCCTTAAAGATCAAGAATAATGGTCTGGCAATCACCTGGCTGAGCTCATTAAGAACCCTCGGGTGCAAGCCATCCGGTCCCGGGGATTTATTTATGTTAAGTTTCTCTAGTTTAGCTCTAAGTCTATCCTCTGTTAGCCATGGCGGCACTTCCTGAGGTGTATTATTTAGTTCGGCCTTACAAGCAAGGTTCGTGTAGCCCCCCGATTCCTTTGTGAAGACTGAAGAAAATAAATTATTTAACACTTCTGCCTTTTCTCTGTCCTTTGTGGCCATTTTTCCTTTATCATCTTTTATGGGGCCAATGTGTTCTGGCCTCGCTTTCTTCCTGTTTATATACTTAAAGAACTTCTTGGGGTTCTTTTTACTCTCCTCCGCTATATGTCTCTCGTGTTCTATTTTAGCCGCCCTGATTTCTTATTACACTCTTTGTAGTGCTTAAATGCTGCCAATGACCCCTCAGTCTTGTATTTTTTGAAGGCCTTTTCTTTAGCTCTAATATACATTTTTATGTTGGAGTTTAGCCACCCAGGGTTTAGTTTCGCTCTTTTAAATTTATTTCCCTGTGGAATGCACTGGCCCACCCCCTTGTTAAGTATGCTCTTGAAGCACTCCCATTTTTCCTCCGTGTTCTTTGTTCCCAGGGTTCTATCCCATTTGATATTTTCTAGCAGCGAGCGCAGTTTAGGGAAATTGGCTCTTTTGAAATTCAGTGTCCTTATATTACCCTTGTGTTTCCTATTACTGTAATTAATACTGAAACCAATTGACCTATGGTCACTGTTCCCTAAGTTTTCCCGTATTTCTATATCCGTGAGCAGGTCTGTATTGTTGGTAATCAGTAGGTCAAGTACCGCATTGTTTCTTGTCGGTGCATTCACCATCTGACCCATGAAATTGTCCTGCAAAACATTTAGGAACTGCCGAGCCTTGGCTGAGTGTGCGGTTCCTTCTGCCCAGTCTATATCTGGATAATTAAAGTCCCCCATTATAATGACATTTCCCATCCTTGCTGCCAATCCTATCTGTAACATGAGGTCCGCCTCACCCTCCTCCCTCTGGTTGGGGGGCCTATGGCATACGCCCAATATTACCTTCCCCACCGTGCCTTCCCTTTGAAGCTCTACCCATAGGGATTCTGCCTCGTCCATAGCTCCATTATTAATATCATCCCTCATATTTACCTGTATACTGTTCTTAATATACAGACATACCCCTCCCCCTTTTTTACCCTCTCTATCCCTGCGATAAAGGGAATACCCCTGAATGGTCGCCATCCAGTCATGAGAGCTGTCAAACCAAGTCTCCGTTATCCCCACAAAATCTAAGTCCTCCTCAAACATCAGCAGCTCCAGCTCTCCCATCTTGTTGGCCAGGCTTCTGGCATTGGTATACAAGCCCCGTAATTTTGATCGGTTACATTTATCCCCATTTGATGTTTTTAGGCTGCTCTCTTGATTTTTCCCCGTACCCACCCTGGGTTTAGGAGCTCCGAACACCCTACCGCTAATGCCCCCATTTCTGCCCTCTGAAACTTGCTTTCCACTGGCTAATTCTACATCTGTACCCTCCCCCCTATTCCCTAGTTTAAAAGCCCCTCTTACTTTTTGGCCATCCTCTCACCCAGTACGGCTGCACCCACCCCATTTAGGTGCAATCCGTCCCTACCAAAGAGCCGATGACCGACTGAGAAGTCGGCCCAGTTCTCCAGGAACCCGAAACCCTCCTTACTACACCAGCTCCTCAGCCACTCGTTAACTTCCCTAATCTCCCGCTGCCTCTCTGGTGTGGCTCGAGGTACAGGTAGTATTTCGGAAAATACTACCTTGGAGGTCCTAGTCCTCAACTTAGCGCCTAAGTCCCTGAAATCGTTTAGGACTCTCCATCTTCCTCTGCCTATGTCATTGGTACCCACGTGTACCATGACAGCTGGGTCTTCCCCAGCCCCACCCAATAATCTGTTCACCCGATCCGCGATGTGCCGAACCCGAGCGCCCGGCAAACAACAGACTGTTCGGCGCACACGGTCTTTGTCACAGATTACACTATCTGTCCTTCTAATAATTGAGTCCCCTACCACCAGCACTCCTAAACCTTGTGGACTGCCTTCCCAGAAGATTTGTTGCTGTTTTAGCTGCAAAGGGTGGGCCAACTCAATATTGAACCCTACAGACTAAAGCCTAGTACACACGCAACGAATTTCCGCCAACCGGTCGTCCATCTTTTGTCCGGAGTGGTGTTTTGTTGGTTGGAATGTGCCTAGACTGCACACGAATTTTCCTGCCCGACAAAATTCTAGTTCAGAAGTGATGCCATGTGTTGGTTTGCTTTCTTTGTGTTCTTTCTTCTCTGAGAATGCCCAGTCTTGCTCATAAGATTTTTCCCTGTCGAAATTCGTACTGACTGCACGAAAATCGGCCGTGTTTTGACGGTGTTTTGTCGGAAGCATCATACTAACAAGCCGAAAATCGGCAGATTGGTCGTCGGACGAAAATTCCCGGCCAAATTTCGACTCATGTGTACGGGCCTTTAGACTTGGGTGCCATTAAAGTTTATGTACCTGGAAAGGCAGGCGTCCCAATACCTTTGACAAAATAGTGTATTTTCCAACAAGCCAACAAGTTGATCCAGCAACGATCAACTTCTGTCGAGTGTCCACTTGTTGGAAAATACACTATGTTGTATAAGGTATTGGGGCGCCTGCCTTTCCACGTACATGAACTTTAATGGCATACAAGTCTTAGTCTGTAGAGTTCAATATTGAGTTGGCCCACCCTTTGCAGCTAAAACAGCCACAACTCTTCAGGGAAGGCTGTCCACAAGGTTTAGGAGTGTGTCTATGGATCGAAATTTGACCAGTCCCTGCTGAAGGGGACGAATTTCATTCTATCTATGGCCAGCTTTACGGGCTCATTTTGCAGAAGTAAATCCCCTCCCCTGCCACCCAATCCAACCCTTTGAGAATCATATTCACATGGTACTTTCAGATATGGATGAACATCTGATACTCCTCCTGGCTCCCCCTAACGCAGCTTATGATGGATGAGCAGCCAATCACCAGAAAGAGCATTGTCACATGTGGCAGTAGAAGTTTAGGTTTTCCACTTGCTGAACAAATGCTTGACTGTCATTAATCTTAGGAACATCTTGAAAAGTCATTGTGTGGGTTTGGTATGTATCGTTTAGACTAAAGGAGTGCAAGTTCAAAGAGGTCACCTAGGCTTATTATACATTAACAGTTTTAGTATGTATGTATATATAATTCACCTATTTGGCAAGAGACCTTTTTCTCTATTTGTACTCTTATTATGCTGCTTCAAAGCATTTAAAATATGGCTTAGTGGCCTCACTTTTCTCCTTAGTGGAAACATTGTTTTGTATATTAAAGGAATGTGTCGTCAGTATTTAGTTTAACCCTGAAGTGCTAAAATGTGTACAAAGGGGAAAACATATGGTGAAAAAAAGAGATGCTATCATTCTTCTTTGCTGATTTACTCCTTGTTTGTGGAGGAGAATAGTCATTTTTATTAGCTTGACTGCGAATGTATAGAGTGCAATACTTTACCCTTCATTCTTGCTGATTTATGGAATGACTTTGTGTTCTCAGACAATGGCTTTCACAGAAGTCGCAGCTTATTTTTCATAAAGTATTATTACCGTATTTCATCAGTATGAATATTGCATAACCTGAAGTAACATAGTCTAGACAAGAGTAGAGGAAGCCAGCTACTGTAAGAGGAGGTAATATGTCGTGAAGGTGAAGACTGTGATGGTTCATTTGTCTTACTGGTCTAAATAGACAACAGAGATCTGAGATGTCACATTGGGGTACCACATCAGAAAAACTACAGTTCAAGTCTTGTTACCACATGTGGAAAAAATAATAAAAAATCAGAAGGAAACATTTTAGGCATTATGTAAAGTAATAAACCCCCATTCACATCTGAGCAACCTAAAGTAGAACTTTAGGCTCCCCAATGAAAAGGGTGGAGAGGCAGAATTTTTATTGCTGAGGAGACCTGTTTTGTCTCTTCTGCATTAAAGCAACTTACCTGCCTGTCCATCTCTGAACCTATGCCTCGTACACACGCAACGATTATCGGCCGACCGATCGTCCAACTTTTGTCCAGAGTGGTGTTTTGTTGGTTGGAATGTGCCTAGACTGCACACTAATTTTCTCGGCCAACAAGAATCTACTTCAGAAGTGATGTCATGTGCTGGTTTGCTTTCTTTGTGTTTTTTCTTCTCTGAGCATGCTCATCAGATTTTTGTCTGCCGAAATCTGTACTGACTGACGGAAAATCTGCCGTTCTGTTGTTGGCCAACAAAAATTTTATAGCCTGCACACCAGATTTTTTTCGGACGAAAAAGTCGGAGTCGGTTGTCGAAAGCATCATACTAACAAGCCGAAAATCGGCCGATCGGACGTTGGCTGAAAATTCCCGGCCAATAATCGATGCGTGTGTACGGGGCTTAAAGCTCACTGCACAAATTTGGCAATGCCGAATCAGACGGAACTCCCACGCATGCTCGGGAGTTATGTCATCTCCACCTGGCCAATGACAACGGCCGGCGATGGAGATATGGAAGCCAGCCTGAAGATGTCAACAGCCGGTGCTGAATTTTGGGGACGGTGCATCGATGGATCATTTTCTGCTTGTGTCATTGCATTTGATTTACTTAAACTGGAGAGTGCAAAATCTTGTACAGATCTGTATAGAAGCCAATCAGCTTCCAGGTTTTTTTGTCAAAGCTTAATTGAACAAGCTTAGGTTAGCAGCTGATTGGCTACCATGCAAAGCTGCACCAGATTTCGCACTCTACAGTTTTCGTAAATCAACCACATTGTCTTATTTTTGGTGATATACTCCCAAAGGGAAATCACATCTAAAGGAATACGGACCCTGCCACTCTCCTCATTAGAACCCTGCAAGTGCTCCCATTCGTATTCACTTTGTACATGGATAGAGACAATCAAACAGCTATTTCTTCAGAATAACAAAAGGTAGGAATCTGCAACAAACTTTGTTCCAATCCTTGCAATGTTCTGTTCTAAATAATTGTAGAGTTAAGCCCCGTACACACGTACCGAATGTCGGCCGACCGATCGGCCGTCTTTTGTCCGGTGCTGTTTTGTAGGTTGAAAAGTGCTAAAGACCGCACACGAATTTTGTCGGCCAACAACAGCCGACTGCAGAAGTGATGCCATGTGATGGTTAACTTTCTGTGTGTTTTTTCTTCTCTGAGCATGCCCAGTCTTGCTCATCTGCTGTTTGTTGGCCGAATTCTGTACTGACTGGCAAACAATCGGCCGTTCTGGTGACGGCCAACAAAAATTTTAAAGGCTGCACACCCGATTCTGTTCGGCCAAAAAGTCGCAGTCGGTTGTCGGAAGCACCATACTAACAAGCCGACAATCGGCCGATCGGACGGCGGCCGAATATTTATGGCCGACAACCGCTACCTGTGTACGGGCCTTTACTCTTTAAGTGCATGCAGCCTAAGCTGACCAAAGATGGACTCTACAGGAGCAATTGCCCCAGTGCTTAGTAAATAAACAGAATCTCTGCTGACTTTCATCATCCAATCATGTGCAAGCAAAATTGCTTTTTTTTTTAATTTTCCTTGCACGTGATTGGGTATTCTTTATGAAGTGAAGCATTACCTCATTTACTAAGCTCTGGAGCAACTGCTCCTGTAGAGTGCATCTGCGCTTTGTAAAGTACACAGTCTATTTGCCCTTTTAGTAAACTCCATTGTGTTTTGATGGTGGGCACTCTCCAATGTCAGAATACACTGATTAGCGGCTGCAATGGATTGGCTACAGCTGCTGATCGAGAAAATTTTTCCAACAAGCCTGTTCAACAGAAGTTGATCATTAGATTGGCTTTTGTCAAGCGGAAGTAGCCACACATGGATCAAAAATCTGTCCAACCCTGCTAAACCAACCGAATTTCAACCCATCTAGTGCCAGGTTAAAGTGGAAGTTAACCCATTACTTAATGGTTTCAGGAAACAGTTACATTCCCAGCATGCCGGGATTGCTGACTGTCACGTTTGCTTGTGCTGTCAACAAAAATATCAAACCACCCAATGGCTGGTGTCATAACAGATCACATGTACACCATCATGGCAGTTGAAGATTAAACAGAGGCCAAGATGGCAGCTTCCTTGGCTGAAAACGATAGGAGGGTTTACTTCCACTTTAAAGCGGAGTTCCAGCCTCTATAAAAAAAAAAAAAATTTAAGTCAGCAGCTACAAATAATGTAGCTGTAGACTTTTAATATAAGGACACTTACCTGTCCAGGGATCCTGTGATGTTGACACCTGAAGCTGATGCATCCATTGGCTTGGGTGTGTAGGTTCCCGGCATTGCAACCAAAATCGATACCTTTGCGGTGTGATTTGAGCCTATACAAAATGATTGGGCTCAAATCGCACTTCAAAGAATCGCATGCGATTTGAAAAGGAATGCAGTGTGATTCTTGTCATAGAGACTTCAGCTTGGGTTCACACAGCAGTGGTGGGGGAAACCACTTGAGATTCGGACAGGAATCGCAGAGCATTCCTGTTCAAATGGCATGCAATTTTTTGCTGTGCAATTCAAGCCCATTCATTTTGTAATGATTAGGGGTCCCAAGTTATGATCTGGCGCACAGGCCCAATGCATTATGAAAACACGACTGCTTCCAGTTATTTATTACCTCTCATGTCATGCTTCTCTTTCACTTCACTGGTTGTTTATTGCTTATTCCAAGTCAGTGACTATAGCCGGCCATAGATGATTCTTTTTTTCAGCCAATTCTCTTTGTGATCAAGAAAGAAAATCAAGAAAAGATTTCTAACATTAGCAATCAACAGAAGTCAACGAAAATCGACTTGTGTTGAACTGGTGTGGATCAAAACTCAGCCCTGCTGAGCTGGTCGAATCTTGATCCATCTTTGGCCAGCTTTAGAATGTACTAAAGTCAGAGGATCGGCATGACCACCTGGCAACTAGCATTTTCAGAGGTCAGCAATGGAAGCCTGCATATTTATCCCTGCATAGGTTTCATTAATGAGGATAAACATATAATGGAAATAATGGCAAAAAAGTAGTCATGCAAAAGCTATAAAAATCTAACAAGTGCCTTGCCGCACATGCAGCCATTTACCCACTTCTGGACCGGAAGGATTTGCCCCCTTAATGGCCAGGCAATTTTTTGCGATTCGGCACTGCATTACTTTAATGGAAAATTGCGCGGTTGTGTGACGCTGTACCTAAATAAAATGTACGGTATTTTTTTCCCACAAATAGAGCTTTCTTTTGGTGGTATTTGATCACCTGTGTGATTTTTATATTTTGCGCTATAAACAAAAAAAGACCGACAATTCTGAAAAAAAACTCAATATTTTTCATTTTCTGTAAGGTTTGATATACTGTTGGTATATCCCCCGCGCCAATGGACTACAAAAGAAACCTGGACTATATAATAAAAATAAATAAATGTGGTAGTAGTGATACTTTCAATAATAAATATACATAATACTTGAAGCGGAGTTCCGGCCTCAAATACCTTTTTCAACTAAAAATACCCCTCTAATACTAATCCATCGCCCTTTACAGAACCGCTATTCTCATACTTACAAGGTGTACAGTATTGGATTTTAGTCAAAATCTTACTTTTAAAAACGCTGTCTGGGCGCAGCCATCTTGGATGTGGGCATCGGAAGCCGCAGTGTAATCTGCTGTGTCCTTCTTCCTGATTGCAGGGAGTGTTCTGGGAGTTTTTCCTGGTTCCAGTCTCCTGGGAGTGCTGACAAACAGCTCCCAGGATGCGATGCAAATGCAAAAGTGATGTCGGTGGCCGTGGCCACAGAGGGTGGAGAAGGAAGAAGTACAATCAAAAATGCCCTGAAAATAAGGTAAGGGACTCCTTAAATGCCCAATTGTTGATCAGCATAGCGAGCACTCCAGGAATCACTAAAGTTGCAAAATAGGCCGGAACTCCGCTTTAAGGATAAAGTGCATAAATAATGGGGTGCAAACAATGCATAAATGATACAATGCAATAGAATATATACAAAATAAATACAATATAGACAAATAAATGTTTCAAGTATTCCAGTTCAATATAAGGTGCATGAGACGTGTCAAGTGCTAGTGTCTCATTAGTGCTCAATAGAGTTCATAAATCAAAGGTTATTCTCCTGTGCGATATAGAGAAATAAAATGCAGGTGCTCTGTGTCAGGCCTCCCAATCATCCTTGTGGTAACACTCGTTTTTCCACCATGTAGGGTAGTAAATGGCTGACTCACCGGAAATAATGGGTCTTATATGCCTTATAGCATTAAGACCGGACAACGCTTGTTTGGCCACCAGGGCCAGGATGGGTCCCACTCAGGGTGAAGTACTTCTACTCACTGTATTGGCAGCTTGCGCTCCTCCTTTTACCCACATCCGGCAGGTTATAATGAAAAAAGAGAGCTCCAGATGGTGCAGTACCATTTTAAAATGTTTTATTTTCTTGCACGTTATAAAATAAAAGCCAATGCACAATATATCCACGATACAAAAGCCGTCACAAATGGAGCTCTGGAGTGGAGAGCGGTGATTACTGGTTTGCGTTTCAACCGGCTCCCGTGACGTCACGACGTGCGTTCCAACTTACGTGCTTCGTCACTACGTTGATGTCTTCAGAGCTCTCCCGGGTGGAACGCAAACCGGTCCAGATGCTGCTAAACTGTTATGCACAGTGATTACAAATGCTCCTTTCACAGAGAATCATTCATAGGTATCTTGTCGGTGTTAGAATTATGAGTACTCCAAACCTGGCATGACTGTCAGTTGGCACATACTCGAGACGTGCTTACTCTATTAAAAATCTACAATTAATCTTTGAGTGTAGGTTACCTTACAACCAGTAACAAAACACATTTTATAAAAACTTTGAAAATAAAAATGATTGCAAAATGTATATTAGTATAAACCTTTCAATTAAGACATTTTGATATTGAGAAGATAGATAATTCAGTCAAACAGGCTACCATGGATTTTAGACCAAATTATGAGAAGACCCCTCGTTTTATGTGTTTTATATGATATAATTTACGTTGAACCTATATTGTAAATATAACATATTTACCAGCTTACTATAAGGAACTCCAGAATGTTAGCATTTTATAAATAAATTCTTACTGACAGGCCTATAAAGTAGAGAGCCACATGTGTGCTAACTGTCTAAAATGACACAGTAATAGAGGTTGTAGCTTAGATGCACCGACAGTGTCAGGCTAATGAATAACTTACATATGAGGCCACCAACCTAAGAAGAAACTTTCATTATAAGCCTTTTTAACCACTTAACGACCGGCGCACGACGATCTACGTCGGCACTCAGCCCCGGCCAGGCAAACTGACGTAGGCCTACGTCAGCACTTTTTGCCGGCCCTGTGCGCGCTCCCGCGCCCCGCCGCCGCCGCCGATGACTCGATTGGGTTCAGAACCGATCAGTCATCAGGTCCAGGCCAATCATTTTTGGTCTGGACCTGTTGATCGGTCCTGCCCAATCAGATCATCCTCTAAGCCTGTGAAATGTAAACACAGGCTTAGAGGAGATGTGCCCTCCCCCCACAACGGTCTTTTTGGATCCAGCGTGAGAGGAGAGCACATCTTACTGTGAGTATTGCACCAAGCACACCCACACACAGTCAGATAGGCACATTTCACCCCCGATCGCCCCCCCAATTAACCCCTACAGCACCTGACACAACACACACTATATACAGCATATAGCATATACCTATATACCTGTATAAGTGTGATTTGTGAACAGGTGTAGCCCTTGCGACCCCCCCTTTTCCACTCAAATTACCCCCCACCCCCCCCTAATAAAGATTTAACCCACTGATCCCCCCTGAACCCCCCCTGATCACCGCCGTTAACCCCTACACCCTCTGTCACATCAGCACTAATACAAACGCAATATACGGTGTTATTGTATTTTTGTATTAGTGTCATTGTGATCAGAATTAGCGCAGGCGACTAAGTTTCTGTCCCAAGAAGGTTTAGGGTCCCCGCCACCCGACCAATAAAGATTTAAGCCCCTGACCCCCCCCCTGATCACCCCTACACCCCCTGCCATAACACACACCGTATACAGTATATAGCATTTTGCTATATACCCGTATAAGTGTGATTTGTGGTCAGGTCTAGCGCTTGCGACCCCCCCTTTTCCACTTGAATTACCCGCCACCCCCCCTAATAAAGATTTGAGCCCCTGATCCCCCCTGATCCCCTCCTGATCACCGCTAGTTAACCCCTACACCCTCTGTCACATCAGCACTAATACAAACGTAATATACTGTGTTTTTGTATTTTTGTATTAGTGTGATTGTGATCAGAATTAGCGCAGGCGACTAAGTTTGTGTCCCAAGCAGGTTTAGGGTCCCCCCCACCCGCCCAATAAAGATTTAATCCCCTGATCCCCCCCTGATCACCCCTACACCCCCTGCCACAACGCACACTGTATACAGTATATAGCATTTTCTATATACCCGTATAAGTGTGACTTGTGACCAGGTTTAGCGCTTGCCACCGTTCCTTTTATCCTTAGGATACCCGCCAGCCCCTTCCAATAAAGATTTAAACCCCTGATCCCCCCCTGATCACATCCCGTTAACCCCTACACCCTCTGTCACATTAGCACTAATACACACATAATATACTGTTTTTACTGTATTTTGTATTGGTGTCATTGTGACTTGAGGTTGTGCTAGCTAGCTAGTTTCTTTCCCAAAGGAGGTTTAGGGTCCCCGCCACCCCCCCCAGATCCCCAGCGCATAGTTTAGAAATAACCCCTTGATTGCCACACACACACGCACGCACGCACGCACATACACTTCCATTTCTAGTATAGTGTTTGAACAGATCAATATCTGATCTGATCAGAACTATACTAGCGCCCCCATAGTTTAGGGTTCCCAAAACGCAGTGTTTGCACGATCAGCACTGATTCCTGCCAGCACCTGCGTTTAACCCTTTCACCCAGGTAAGTGTAGTAATCAACAGATTACTGTCACTTACAAAAAAACACAAGACACAAAACCGCTGTGTTAGTAGAGTCAGGCCTGATCCCTGCTAGCATTAGCAGTTTTTTTGGTAGCGCTTGAAATAATCTTCGACAACCAGGTGCTTTTATTACCTGTGAGTCGCATCACTGTACGGGTAAATTTAGTTACCAAAATGTCTAAACGTTCGTACAGTGATGAAGCTATTTACAGTATAATGACCATGTCAGGTGAGAGCGATGGGGAAGCCTCACCGGCAGAATCAGGGTCAGTATACGAACCAAATGACAGCAGCGGCTCCCTGACAGATAGCTCCGACGACAGATGGGTCCCTGTTAGACCCAGGCGTACCCGACCCCATTCTGGTGTTGTTGAGATGCAGGAATCGCAGGGTGCTCGTATGGAGCAGAGTGTGGGTACTAGTGCCGCTCATCCTTCTGGCGACCTGGCAAGCGCCAGCGGCCTAGTACAACCAGCACTGCAGTAAGACCTGGTGACGTGGCGAGTCCCCTAAGTGCAGTTGAAGCTGGTGCGGTGGCTAGCACAAGTAGTGGCCCGCAGCCACCGCGTATTCGAAGACAGGCCCGTAGAGCCCATAGTGCCCTCCCTGATGCGCTGGCATTTCCTAATTGGCAACCCACTGATACTACAGCGCCAGTACTTCCCCCATTCACCGCCCAACCTGGAATCCACGTGGAGACAGCTGGTTTTACGCCCCTGAACTTTTTTGAGCTGTTCTTCACGGAAGATCTTTTCAGATCTATTGTGGATCAATCAAATTTATATGCTCAACAATTTATCGCCGCCAACCCAAATTCGCCCCTTGCCAGACAATTCGGCTGGAAACCTTTAACGGTTTCCGAATTTAAGATCTTTCTGGGCCTTTCCCTCCACATGGGCATAACTAAACAGAGTGAATTGCGGCTATATTGGTCCACTAGCCCACTTCACCATATGCGCATGTACTCTGCCTCCATGTCCAGGGCGAGATATGAGCAAATTCTGCGATTTATGCATTTCAGCGACAATGAAATCTGTCGTCCTCGGGGAGACCCTGCATACGATCGGCTCCACAAAATTCGGCCCCTCATAGACCACTTCAATCAGCGGTTTGCAGCCTTGTTTACCCCCGAACAAGTTGTCTGCGTTGACGAGTCCCTGATTAAATTTACTGGCCGCCTTGCTATGAAACAGTACCTCCCCAGCAAGCGTGCCAGATACGGGGTCAAACTGTATAAATTGTGTGACAGGGCCACAGGCTATACAGTTAGTTTCCGGGTCTATGAGGGAAAAGATAGCTGTGTGGAGCCCCCCAACTGCCCAGACTACATAGGGAGCAGCGGTAAGATCGTTTGGGACTTGGTGTCACCCTTATCCGGAAAGGGGTACCATTTGTACGTGGACAACTTTTATACAAGCGTGCCACTATTTAGTCACCTGCTCGAATTACAAATTGGCGCATGTGGCACCGTGCGACCTAATCGCCGGGGCTTCCCCCAACGGCTTGTAGATTCCCGTCTTAGTCGGGGGGCGAGAGCCTGCTTGAAAACGGACAAATTGCTTGCGGTGAAGTGGAAGGATACACGGGATGTTTATGTTCTGTCCTCCCTTCACGCAGACACGACAATCCAAATCACTACGGCAACTGGCGTTGTGGAGAAACCCCTCTGTGTCCACGAATATAACCTTAACATGGGAGGGGTGGACCTTAACGACCAGATTTTGGCGCCGTATTTAGTTGCCCGTAAAGCCAGACGCTGGTACAAAAAAGTGTCTGTTTATTTATTCCAATTGGCGATGCTGAACGCCTTTGTCCTATACAAGGCGTCAGGACGAACTGGATCTTTCCGGGAATTCCAGGAAGAGATCATCCTTGCCTACCTGTACCCCGGAGGCATGCCTGCCCAACTTCCCCTTCCAGATGCAGTGAGCCGGCTGCATGAGAGACATTTTTCTTATGTCCTCCCGAGTACCCCTACCCAAAGATGGCCCCAAAGAAGATGTCGTGTCTGTCGCAGGCGCGGATTTAGGCGTGACACCCGTTATTATTGTCCCAAATGTCCTGACCAACCTGGTCTCTGCATCGGGGAATGTTTTGAGCGCTACCATACACTAGTGGAGTATTAGTGTAGGGTACAGCACGACACAGTGTAGGGCACACAAACACAGGGTCTCGAAGGATGTTGGATGTCCATCGACATTTTGAGAGACCCAAGCTGGAAGAGAAGATCGCAGAAGATCGCAGTCCCAAATCAAGACATGAAGAAACAGTTAGAAAGAAAAATAAAAGGATCCAAAAACTGTTGTTGTGTCAGTCATTTTATATGTCCTTCTACTCTTCTTACTGTACATTTAAATGTCCTTTGTTTGTTTTTTCATTCTTTTGTGACCTGTTTCTCCTGCAGGTCCCTCGTCGGCTACCACGCATTGATTTTATATATTCTGACACAAACAGTGTTTGCGCTCAGCATATATGGATACCTTTGCTGATAGCAGCTGTGGTGATTTTCTGATTTCAGCACTGCAGTTAAAATCCTATTTTGGTATACGTGGATAGCGCCGTGTATACCCATCATTAAATTCAGTGGGTGGTTGTTTGGGCGGTTAATGATGAGAATCCAAAAACTTTTGTTGTTGTCAGTCATTTTATATGTCCTACTCTTCCTAATGTACTTTTTTTTAATGTACTTTGTTTTTTCATTCTTTTGTGACCTGTTTCTCTTGCAGGTACTTGTCGGCTACCACGCATTGATTTTATATATTCTGACACAAACAGTGTTTGCGCTCAGCATATATGGATACCTTTGCTGATAGCAGCTGTGGTGATTTTCTGATTTCAGCACTGCAGTTAAAATCCTATTTTGGTATACGTGGATAGTGTCGTGTATACCCATCATTAAATTCAGTGGGTGGTTGTTTGGGCGGTTAATGATGAGTAATACTACGCATTATTCCTGTGCTGATTTCTGATAGGTTCTCTTTTTTTCCGTTCAGCCCACAGGCTGCATGAAAAAAAAAAAAACCTATATGCCAAACAAGGACTAGCAATGTACTGGTACGTTGCTGGACTTTGAGTGGTTATACCAGGATGATGCCTGCAGATTTAGGCATCATCTTGGTATCGTTTTTTACAGCCAGCGGTCGGCTTACATGTAAAAGCAATCCTAGCAGGTAATTGGCCGCTAGACTGCTTTTACATGCAGTGGGAGGGGCCTCCCCCCCCCACCGCCGCCTTCCGCAGCCTTCCGTGGTTTTTCTCGGGCTCTCCTGTCCCACCGGTTAACCCGAGAGTGCAGCCGGTGGTTCAGTTATCTAACCATAGAGCTAATTGAAGATTAGAATGGCTCCAATCATCTCTATGGCCTAAGATGCCGGAGGCTACGAGCATTTCATGACTTCTTTTTCGCCAGAAATAGACAGGGCCATTGGGAAATTGGGAAAGTATTTTATCACACCAATTTTGGCGTGGTCAGAAGCATTAAGGTCAGAGGAGAGATCTAGAGTATAAAAGACCCCAATTTTTAAAAAAAAAGAGTACCTGTCACTACCGATTGCTATCATAGGGGATATCTAAATTCACTGTGATAGCAATAAAAATGATTTAAAAAAAAAAAAATTAAAGGAAAGGTGTCAAAATAACATAAAAGAGCAAAAAAAAAAAAATCGAGCTCCGCCCCCTTTCCCCCGTGCTTGCGCGCAATGGCACACGCAAGCGTTGGTCTAGTGTCATATGTAAACCGCAATTTCAGCATGCATGTGAGGTATCGCCGCGATCGCCAGATCGAGTGCAGTAATTCTTGCAGTAGACCTCCTCTGTAAGTCTAAAGTGGTAACCTGTAGAGACTTTTAAAGGTTTTTAAAAATGTACGTACGTTTTTGCCGCTGCGCAGGTGTGCGCAATTCTTAAAGCATGTCATGTCAGGTGTCTATGAACTCGGCATAAGATCATCTTTTAAATTTTACCAAACAAATTGGAATTATATAGTGTATTTGTGCAATAAATTTAAAAAAAATGTATTTTTTTCGCAAAAATTGCGTTTGGAAAATCTGTGCGCAAATACCGTGTGACAAAAAAAATTGCAACATCCACCATTTTATTCTATAGGGCCTCTGCTTTAAAGAAATATATAATGTTTGGGGGTTCAAAGTAATTTTCTAGTAAAAAAAAAATATTTTTTCATGTAAACAAAAAGGCACAGAAAAGGCTTGGTTTTCAAGTGGTTAGAAGAGTGGGTGATGTGTGGCTAAGATTGAGCGTAAAATGCCGGGACTGTTCAAACACCCCCCAAATGACCCCTTTTTGAAAAGTAGACACCCAAAGCTATTTGCTGAGAGGCATGGTGAGTCCATGGAATATTTTATATTTTGCTACAAGTGTCGGGAAAATTATTATTTCTTTTTTTTTTTGTTGTTTTTTTACAGAAAGTTGTCACTAAATGATATATTGCTCACACATGCCATGTGTATATGTGAAATGACACCCCAAAATACATTCTGCTGCTTATCCTGAGTACAGGGATACCCCATGTGTGAAACTTTTTTGCAGTCTAGCCGAGTACAGGTCCCCGAAAACCAGTCCCCACTTTCAGGCTTTCCAAAGGCGGAAATTGTTGATTTCACTCCTGACTACCTATAACAGTTTCGGAGGCCCTAAAATTCCAAGATAGCACAAAACCCCCCCAAATGACCCCATTTTGGAAAGTAGACACCCCAAGCTGTTTGCTGAGAGGCATGGTGAGTCCATGGAATATTTTATATTTTGCCACAAGTTCCGGGAAATATATATATATATATATATATATTTTTTTTTTTTAAACAAAGCTGTCAGTAAATGATATATTGCTCACACATGCCATGGGTATATGTGAAATGACACCCCAAAATACATTCTGCTGCTTCTCCTGAGTACAGGGATACCCCATGTGTGAGACTTTTTTGCAGTCTAGCCGAGTACAGGACCCCGAAATCCAACCTCCACTTTCAGGCTTTCCAAGGGCGTAAATTGTTGATTTCACTCCTGACTACCTATCACAGTTTCGGAGGCCCTAAAATTCTAAGATAGCACAAAACCCCCCAAATGACCCCATTTTGGAAAGTAGACACCCCAAGCTGTTTGCTGAGAGGCATGGTGAGTCCATGGAATATTTTATATTTTACCACAAGTTCCGGGAAATATATATATATATATATATATATTTTTTTTTTTACACAAAGCTGTCAGTAAATGATATATTGCTCACACATGCCACGGGTATATGTGAAATGACACCCCAAAATACATTCTGCTGCTTCTCCTGAGTACAGGGATACCCCATGTGTGAGACTTTTTTGCAGTCTAGCCGAGTACAGGACCCCGAAAACCAACCTCCACTTTCAGGCTTTCCAAGGGCGTAAATTGTTGATTTCACTCCTGACTACCTATCACAGTTTCGGAGGCCCTAAAATTCCAAGATAGCACAAAACCCCCCCAAATGACCCCATTTTGGAAAGTAGACACCCTGAGCTATTTGCAGAGAGGCATGTTGAGTGTTTTGCAGATCTCACTTTTTGTCAAAAAGTTTTGGAAATTGAAAAAAGAGGAAAAAAAATGCATTTTCCTGTTTTTTCTTCATTTTCCAAAAAAAATGAGAGCTGCAAAATACTCACCATGCCTCTCAGCAAATAGATTGGAGTGTCTACTTTGCAAAATGGGGTCATTTGGGGGGGTTTTGTGCCATCTTGGCCTTTTATGGACTTCAAAAGTGTGATAGGTAGTAAGGAGTGAGATCAACAATTTACGCCCTTAGAAAGCCAGAAGGTGCAGATTGGTTTTCCGGGTCCTGTACGCGGCTAGACTGCAAAAAAGTCTCACACATGGGGTATCCTTGTACTCAGGAGAAGCAGCAGAATGTATTTTGGGGTGTCATTTCACATATACCCATGGCATGTGTGAGCAATATATCATTTACTGACAACTTTGTGTAAAAAAAAAAAAAAATATATATATATATATTTCCCGGAACTTGTGGCAAAATATAAAATATTCCATGGACTCACCATGCCTCTCAGCAAATAGCTTGGGGTGTCTACTTTGCAAAATGGGGTCATTTGGGGGGGTTTTGTGCTATTTTGGAATTTTAGGGCCTCCGAAACTGCGACAGGTAGTGCAGAGGTGACATGAACAATTTACGCCATTAGAAAACCTGAGAGTGTTGATTGGTTTTCGCGGTCCTGTACACAGCTAGGCTCTCAAAAAGTCTCACACATGGGGCATCCCCATACTCAGGAGAAGTGGCAGAATGTATTTTGGGGTGTCATTCCACATATACCCATGTCATGTGTGAGAAATTTATCTTTTAGTGACAACGTTGTGTAAAAAAAAAAAATTAAAAAAAAAAATTGTAATTTTCCCGAAACTTGTGGCAAAATATAAAATATTCCATGGACTCACCATGCCTCTCAGCAAACAGCTTGGGGTGTCTACTTTCCAAAATGGGGTCATTTGGGGGGGTTTTGTGGTATCTTGACATTTCAGGGCCTCCAAAACCGTTATAGGTAGTGAGAAAATGCAATGAAAAATGTACGCCCTTTGAAATTCTGATGGTGGTGATTTGTTTTCCGGCTCCCGTACACAGCTACGCTCCCAAAAAGTCTCACATATGTGGTATCCCTGTACTCAGGAGAAGCAGCAGAATATATTTTGGGGTGTAATTACACATATACCCATGGCATGTGTGAGCAATATATCATTTCAATGACAACTTTGTGTAAAAAAAAAAAAAATAATTATTTTTGTCATTTTTCAAACACCTGTGACAAAAAAATAAAATATTCAATGAGCTCAACATGCCCCTCAGAACATTCCTTAGGATGTCTACTTTCCAAAAAGTGGTAGTTTGGGGGGGTTTTGTACTGCCCCGCCATTTTAGCACTTCATGAAATGAGATAGGCAGTCAGAAATTAAAGCTTCGTAAATTTCAGTATTTACACCATAGTTTGTAGACGCTATAACTTTTGCGCAAACCAATAAAAATACGCTCATTGATTTTTTTTTTGTCAAAGACATGTAGCTAAATATATTTTGGCCAAAAAAAATGACATAAATTGAGTATATTGGATATTTTTTAAAAGACAAAGTTGAAAATGTCATTTTTTTGCAAAATTTTCGCTCTTTTTTTATTAATATCGCAAAAAATAAAAAGCGCAGAGGTGATCAAATACCACCAAAAGAAAGCTCTGTTTGTGGGAAAAAAAGGACGTAAATTTCGTTTAGGTACTGCATTGCATGACCGCGCAATTATCAGTTAAAGTCACGAAGTGCCAAGTTGAAAAAAGGGGTCTGGACCTTTAGCAGCCAAATCCTCCGGGGCTTAAGTGGTTAAAAAAAAAAGTTCCATACATGATATTATACATTATATCACATAAGGAATGTTATTTACAACAAACTTAAAACCATAATACGAACTTCACTGGATAAAAGGCACTGCAATAATGATTTTTATAAAGAATATTTCAGAGATTTTCAAGCATGTCCAAGTTAATGAATCAGTAACTAACCAATTACATTAAATGGTCAGTTAGTGTCTAATCATTCAGGTTAACATGATTAATAATTAAATCAATTAAGATCTTATGATCCACTGCACTTTTCATAGAGATGGCAATGGTAACAGACCTTTTTTCAGAATGTATTTCTTTATTTCGTTGAGCATCAACATGACTGTACATTGCAATTTAGGAAAGTGACAAATAAGACTTTATGGGTGACACTGAAGCGACTGCTCGACATGGTAGGACCATGGAATACAGCCTATTTTGATAGTGTGGTGGGTCAGCATTTAAAAAAAAAATCATATAGTTGTTTTTTTTTTTTTTTTTTTAAATCCTAGTACTAAATCCTAGTCTATCATTGCAAGATATTGAAACAGAGCCCATAAAAAAACGTATGACAGTACAGCATTGTCGCCCTGTTGACTGAATAATTAGCTGTAATTACAAAGACAGTAATACAGTACAGATAACGAAGAGCAAATATTAATATCAACTTTATAACAATCATTTCTGAAAAGTACAATCCATCCCTTATATATAAAAACCCAGATAGGTTGACAACCTCCCAACTAGGTAAAGGATGGAGTGGCTCTATGGTCATCGAAGCTATAGGAATACAGTAAAACCTTGAACTGTGAGCATAATTAGTTCCGGAAACATGCTTGCAATTTAAAGCACTCGTATATCAAAGTGAATTTCCACATAAGAAATAATGTGAACTCAGATGATTCGTTCCACAACCATTTATTCATAAATCCTTCAGTTTATAGTCTATATAAAAAGATTATAGCAATGTGATAGGTTGTGTAACCATAAAATGGTAATCCATCCACAAACTGCGCCTCCACAAGGGGATTAGAAGCAAAATCCAGCAGGAGCTACAGAGTATAAAAGAGAAGAGTAGCGTCACGTCACAACTAAGTATATAAGAGACGAGAGGCGTCTGTAAGTGTAGCAATATGGTTACATTTAATGAAGGTACAACATTTAGCAACTCACATGGTTGAAGATTAAAATAGGCACATCTAAGAATGCAGGCACCCGGGGTAAAGCTGCCCACATAGACCGTCCTCCACACCGCCAGCTCTCACCGATGTCAGTCTGCAATCATGACCGGGAAGACTACCCTGCAGGAGAGCGATCTGAAAGCGAGGCTTGAAGTGCTCATGGAGCGCAGCTTGGAAGGGATGATGTCAATGGCGGTGAGAAGGACGGTCTATGTGGACAGCTTTACCCCGAATGCCTGCATACTTAGATGTGCCTCTTTTAATCGTGAACCATGTGAGTTGCTAAATATTATAAAAGACAAAATGCAGCGCTTATAACTTAAAGAATTGCATATGATATAAAAATGTATATATATATAAGTCCACTCCAAGATGGCATATAGGGTTGCATAATCCACCAGCAACACCCTTAATATGTGGCAATCCGTCTATTCAGTGACAAGGACAGTGAAGACCTCCACCACACACAGAGTAGCCGATTGGCCTCTTACCAGATGGATATGACCACCGCTCTCACAATGGTCATACAGCGCTTGATGTTACAAAGCTGGACAATCGACCCAGGAAGCCTGAAATAGGTACTCCTAAGAAATCCAGATATCGAATCCCAGAACAGGAACAATCAAGCACAGTCACTCCCAAAAGGTTAAAAAAAAGGGGGGGGAAGACCATGGTGAAGTACGTTTCAACAAGTGTGTATTTATTGAAGATAAAATGCACTCACCAAATACATCATCATAGAACAGCCAGAGTTGCTAAATATTATACCTTCATTAAATGTAGCCATATTGCTACACTTAGAGACGCCTCTCGTCTCTTATATACTTAGTTGTGACGTGACGCTACTTGTATATCAAGACATCGCTTGTTTATCAAGCCAAAATGTATTAAATAATGTTACTTGTCTTGCATAACACTCTTAAAGTAAGTTATTCTCAATCCAAGGTTTTACTGTATTATCAAAATATTTGTAAATTACATAGTTACATAGCTAGTGAGGTTGAAAAAAGACATCAGTCCATCCAGTTCAACCTATGACGTGTGTGTGTGTTTGCTGTTAACCGTACATTGTATACCCCTGTATGTTGTGGTCTTTAAGGTGCCCATCTAATAGTTTTTTTAAACTATGCTCCCTGCTGATACAACTGTTTGCGGAAGAGAATTTCACATCCTTACTGCTCTTACAGTGAAGAACCCCCTACGTATTTTAAGGTAAGTGTTCCAGCGTATGTGTTATGCATCATTTTTCAGTGTTGTACCATGTCGTGTGCCCAAAATGCGGTCATGGTATCCCTACAGTGGAGTAAACACTATAAGAAAATCGGGCAAATGATTGTCCGAATTTCCTCATTGTTTCACAGCAAATCGGAACCGATGAAGAAAGTTTTGTACGAAAATTCTCGTACGACAAAGGCTTTTTTTTTGTTGTATATTGTTTCTGATCATGCGCAGTCTTTCCTTTCTGATTTTCCTCGTATGAAAATCGTATGAAAACGGTACACAATAACAAAAGTTGTTCGTTCTGTTCCCATACAAGAAAAATCTTTGTGGTTTGTCCTTTCTTATACTGTGTACAAGCCTTAGGTTGGTCCATTGACATCTCCGGTCACAGATATGGAGAGCAGGTGTCAAAAAATGATTTGAGGATTAAGGAATTTTTTTCTAATGGTGTTAATTTTTCTGAATAACATCAGTTTAAACAGTATTGCCTTCAACTCTTCCAAACTGGGAGGGCCTGGCTGAATCTATCAGAATAATACAGCCATATACACCCTCAATAAAGATTACCCATCTGGTCAAACCCCTGCGTGTCTCCCTGTTTAAAATTGGGGCATAGTGTAGTATATAAACAGATGGGCATAAAGACCTAGTAAAACCTGTTATTTTTTCATGTGTAATATAGCAATCTGTCAATAAGTCTCTATAGACAGACAGTGACACCACAAGTGTGTGAAGTTAGGTCATTCTATTTGGCATTTGGGGCAAGCAGAAAGCCCCAAAAGGGCGATATAGAGATGGAACTGAAGGCCTGGTGAGCTTTGTGTATAGGTTTAAATTGAAGCTCACTCCCAGTATTGCTTAAGATTGCTTTAACCTTTCTAGCGGTATTCCCGAGTGTGACTCGGGGTAAGATTTTAGAGCCAAAAGCGGTAACCCCGAGTCACACTCATGGTAGCGCTAGGAAGATCGCTGGATGCTGGAAGAGGTTTTACTTACCTTTTCTCCGGGATCCAGCGAAGAATGCGGGCGGTGTGCGGCGGCGGAGCTTCCTCCCGATCGTCTGCGAACCCCGGCTTCCGTCTCCGGCGACGTGAGGTCCGCCGGGGGGTGGAACCGGCGGCAAATTCGAATGTAAAATACACCAAACACACTGATACCGTTCAAAATTAAAAGAAATCACATTACATTGCCCCCCAGTGCCCTTTCCTGCAGTTTTACTGTAATTTTTATGTAAATATATGTATATATATATATATATATATATATATATATATATATATATGTATATATATATATATATATATATATATACGTATATACATATATATATATATATATATATATATATATATATATACACACATAATTCTTGTGAATGAGCAGCCCAAACCAACTGTATATATATGTATATACATATATATATAATATATGTATACATAATATATGTATACATACATATATATATATATATATATATATAAATATATATATATATATATATATATATATATATATATATATATATATAATATATATATATATAATAAATGTATACAGTTGGTTTGGGCTGCTCATTCACAAGAATTACATGCAAAATAATGGTACCGCTTTCAGCACCTAAAATCCAAAAGAATCATACCGCCAGGGAGGTTAATAGTGTGCGTCCAATCACATTGAATGTTGAGCCATGCCTCTTCTGATGGTAACAGGTTTTGTTTTTCTTAATGAAGACGTACTGATACATTCTGTTGGATTTAAACTAATGATATTTAAAAATGAATCAATACATTTTCGACCAAAAACAAGTCAACATAACTTGAATATGTAACTTGTGGCATTCAAACATGTGTCTGTGAAATTAAATATTTCATTACTTAGCTAGAGAAAGAAAGGAATGGATGACCGACATTGGTTCACCTGTTGCCAACCATCACCACCACATCCCCAATGTACTATTAAAAGATAAAAAGGTGTTCAATGGCCTAACTAGCCAGCCAGAGAGCCACCAAATAGGTATGGGACTTTAAAGGCGGTGTGGTTATGGCAGAGACAGACAATCAGAGAAAATTTCAGTTAAAAATACAAAATTTTTATTCATTTTACAGCGTAAAACATACAAAAAACAGAGAAGATATGTGACAAATTGTAGAAAATTATCCATGATAAAATTGATACAAGTACTGTGATATTTTGAACCAAGAGATACATGGGGTCACCAGGGTCCTACATGTTTCGCCATTTCGATGGCTTCATCAGGGATCGAATGTACTTATGACCTCTCAAGTAGTTCTAGGCAATAACAAACAAAATGTTAGGATAGTTAGTTTTTCGTGCGTAGTCATTACTTAGTTTGTCCAATGCTATAGGTATACGTTACCCTAGTTTTTTCAAGCAGATACCGTTTTCACCATACGCTTTTTTTGCAAATTCGATCTGATATTTTTAATTTCCGCAGCAGATCATGGTCCATTGCTAATACAATGGTAAAGACTATTAAAAGTGTTAAAGTGAACCCAAACTCAAAATGTTATGGTATGTTATAGGGAATATCCAGAAATGTTAATTTTGCCTAAGCTGTATCCTGTATATCTGTAATGTGGTATCATCAAATCGGCTGCTGCCTCACACGCAACTAATTTCCGCCGACCGGTCGTCCGTCTTTTGTCCAGAGTCGTGTCTGTTGGTTGGAATGTGCTCTAGACTGCACACGAATTTTCCCGTACAACAGAATTCTACTTCAGAAGTGATGTCATGTGTTGGATTGCTTTCTATGTGTTCTTTCTCTCTGAGCATGCCTAGTCTTGCTCATAAGATTTTTCCCCATCGAAATCTGTACTAATGAGACGAAAATCGGACGTGTTTTGACGGAGGACAAAAATTTTAATGCCTGCTCACCAGGATTTTGTCAGCCGAAAAGTCGGAGTCGGCTGACGAAAGCACCATACTAACAATCCGAAAATCGGCAGATCGGTCGTCAGACGAAATTTCCCGGCCGAATTTCTTATCGTGTGTTCGGGGCTTTAGTCTCAGAAGATTTGGAGTGAGATTTGGTGTTATCACTACTGTGCTGCTCACTGTTCTCCTGGCTGGAGGGGAAGGTGTACCTGATGACCTGCAGTGCAAGGATCTCCCTACTTCTGCTTTATTCTTTCTATGGATTTGTGCTTCCTCCACATCTACTTTTGTTTCTTCAATATTCCCTCATAAGATCACTAGTCACTGGGGGGGGGGGGGGGACATGAGAAAGCAAACCCCTGTTCCTCTACCAAGATGGCCACTTCCACACAGGCACAGTATGGATGAAAAGGCAGCATAAGTCAGTAATAGTCCCTTGCTTGCCTTTTTTTGGATACAACGTCCATTGTTCAGGTCCTCTTTAGAGCCCAACTCCAGGCAAAACTTTTTAGGGGGTTTATATAAAGTGCAAAAGAAGTAGAATCATTGTCAAATTTCCATTGCTGTGTCTCCCATTTGGAAGATTTCCTATTTGCTTCTAGTCTATTTGACAGACTTGGGAGACAGTTGTCACCACATAGGAAGTGCTCAAGCAAAGCCCTAATTGCTGGATCACCAGGTCTTTTTGTAATCAAAGATGATTAAAAAGATCACAACAATCTTTTGAAATTATAACATAAGTGCATTTCAGGCAAGGAGCCACAGAAAAGTAAGCTTCCAATGTTAGACATGCATCAAAGAGGGCGACACAGCCATGGTTGTAGGGATGGGGAGGGGAAGCTTATATGAAATTTTAGTGTTTGGGTTTAGATTGATTTTAATTTGGGTTAATCTAATAATGGGTGCATCTATTTTTGTTTTACATCATTATAGTTATGAACCTCAACCATGAATATCTAATACAAGCAGTATTACGAGTTATAATGTTACATTCTGTTTTCAAGAGTAGTAGTGAAAATCCTGCTTTTTGTATTATTCCATAAACAAACTAATTATCACATCAACAAAACCACATGCTGGACACCAAAACATTGAAAAACATGCTTCATCATCTTGACACAAATTGGGTAAGGAGCGGGCGATCTGTTTAAACCAATATACTTTTGCCAGTAGCCCCCTGAGTTTGAACATTTCCATCCATCCATCAGAGGAGCAGCACGGTTACTTGAATGTCTTCTCACTTCACTTAATTTCAATTTGTTCAAAGTAATGTAATCCTGACCTTTCCAAATAACCTGCTGCACAGGTTTGTGAGGCTGTAATTATCAGCAATAAAGGAGGGTCACCACTTAATTCACTGGTCCCTTAATGATTATGGTCTCACGGCCCTTTTCCTACGCATGGAAAGAATTCAGACCTGGGCTGCAGGAGACAAGTTCAATTCAGAGGCTTAAAGAGAACTCAAGGTTTAAAAGTTCTTCAGAGGTGGGGTAATGTAAATGTAATTATTGCAGTGCACTTACATAGCTGCAAAGGGTGGGCCAACTCAATATTGAACCCTACAAACAAAGACTGGGATGTCATTAAAGTTCATGTGTGTGTAAAGGCAGGTGTCCCAATATTTTGACAATATAGTGTACTTTAACCACTTTACCACCGGAGGATTTTGCTGTCTTACGTCCAGGCCACTTTTTGCGATTCGGCGCTGTGCGACTTTAACTGACAATTGCGCGGTCGTGCAACGCTGTACCCAAACAAAATTTACGTCCTTTTTTTCCCACAAACAGAGCTTTCTTTTGGTGGTATTTGATCACCTGTGCGATTTTTACTTTTTGCGCTATAAACAAAAAAAGAGCGTTTATTTTGAAAAAATAACAATATTTTTCACATTTTTTTATATGAAATTCCCCCCCAAAAAAATGTAAAAATCAATTTTTTTTTTAATTTTTGGCCAATTTGTTTTCTGCTACCTATGTTTGGTAAAAAAAATCACAATGAGCGTATTCTGATTGGTTTGCGCAAAAGTTATTGCGTTTACTAACAAAGGGAAAGATTTCTGTCATTTTTGGTGGGTTTTTTTTAACGCGTAATGGCGGCGATCTGCGATTTTTTTTGCGGGACTGCGACATTGGGGCGGACAGATCGGACCCTTGGCTGACATTTTTGACACTTTTGGGGGTACCAGTGACATTACTACAGTAATCAGTGCTATATATATGCACTGTTACTGTAAAAATGACACTGGTAGGGAAGGGGGTTAATTTTATTGGAGAGGGAGGGGTTAATGTATGCCTGGTGCTTACTGATGTGTGGGGGGGAGGTGACTGTGTGACACAAGGACAGATCCAGGGTTCAGCTATGCTGAACCCTGCAATCTGACCCTGCCTGTCACTTCAGAGATCCGCCCGCTGTGTGTAAACAGACTCGATCCCCGACGATCGGGTAAGAGCAGCGGCGATAGCCGCTGCTCCTCCCCTGGCCCGACTCCCGCTGTGACTGAATACAGCGGGAGCGAGCCTCCGGCGGGGCGCGAGTGCCGCCCACAAGGGGCGGAGTCCAGCGACGTAGGTCTACGTCGCTGGACGGGAACGAGCCACTTTGCTGCAGTAGCAGCAAAGTGAGCGGAGGTAAAGTGGTTAAGATGAGTTTTGGGAGAACTAGTCACTTCCTTAGAAAATGATGTAACACATGATCTCTCACAATAAAATAAGGGTGACAGACATGTGGCATACATGTTACAATTATAAATAAAATAAGGTTAAAACTAATTATTATTATTTATTATTATACAGGATTTATATAGCGCCAATAGTTTGCGTAGCGCTTTACAGTGTGGG
This sequence comes from Pelophylax lessonae, assembly GCF_965119305.1. Taxonomy (NCBI): domain Eukaryota; kingdom Metazoa; phylum Chordata; class Amphibia; order Anura; family Ranidae; genus Pelophylax; species Pelophylax lessonae. The sequence continues at coordinate 102,120,466 of NC_138768.1, forward strand.
GGAAGACAATACAGTTACAGTACAATTCAAAACAGGAGGAATCAGAGGGCTCTAATTCACAAGAGAAGAAGAATATTTGGGTATAATAATATAAATCACATTGGTAAAATAAATTAATGTAAGAAACCATAGAAAAATATTATGCATAAAAATTTAAAAAAAACTGTACAATATAAAATAGATTTTGGTGAAAGGAAGAGGAATGGAAGGACAGAAAATACTATATATTACCTTCAGAAGAAGGTTTACAGTCGTTGTTCATGAACAGTGCCAGTAGCACTTTGACACAAAGCCACACCAACTAAAGGAACAATCAACAAAATCTTATCTGAAATACCCTTGTTAAAATATGGATAAATGGAAATAAATCTTTTTGGCTCTATTCACCACCACAATGGATTTGAAATAAAACAAAACAAGATGTGCTTTAACTGCAGACTTTCAGCTTTAATTTGAGGGTATTTACATCCAAATCAGGTGAAAGGTGTAGGAATTACAACAGTTTGTATATGTGCCTCCCACTTTTTAAGGGAGCAAAAGTAATGAAATCAAACTTTCACTTTTTAATACTTGGATGCAAATCCTTTGCAGTCAATTACAGCCTGAAGTCTGGAATGCATAGACATCACCAGACGCTGGGTTTCATCCCTGGTGATGCTCTGCTAGGCCTCTACTGCAACCGTCTTCAGGTCCTGCTTGCTCTTGGGGCATTTTCCCTTCAGTTTTATCTTCAGCAAGTGAAATGCATGCTCAATCAGATTCAGGTCACGTGATTGACTTGGCCATTGCATAACATTCCACTTCGTTCCCTTAAAAAACTCTTTGGTTTCTTTCGCACTATGCTTCTGGTCATTGTCCATCTGCACTGTGAAGCGCCGTCCAATGAGTTCTGAAGCATTTGGCTGAATATGAGCAGATAATATTGCCCGAAACACTTCAGAATTCATCCTGCTGCTTTTGTCAGCAGTCACATCATCAATAAATACAAGAGAACCAGTTCCGTTGGCAGCCATACATGCCCACGCCATGACACTACCACCACCATGCTTCATTGATGAGGTGGTTTGCTTTGGATCATGAGCAGTTCCTTTCCTTCTCCATACTCTTCTCTTCCCATCACTCTGGTACAAGTTGATCTTGGTCTCATCTGTCCATAGGATGTTGTTCCAGAACTGTGAAGGCTTTTTTAGATGTTGTTTGGGAAACTCTAATCTGGCCTTCCTGTTTTTGAGGCTCACCAATGGTTTACATCTTGTGGTGAACCCTCTGTATTCACTCTGGTGAAGTCTTCTCTTGATTGTTGACTTTGACACACATACACCTACCTCCTGGAGAGTGTTCTTGATCTGGCCAACTGTTGTGAAGGGTGTTTTCTTCACCAGGGAAAGAATTCTTCGGTCATCCACCACAGTTGTTTTCCGTGGTCTTCCGGGTCTTTTGGTGTTACTGAGCTCACCGGTGCATTCTTTCTTTTTAAGGATATTCCAAACCGTTGATTTGGTCACACCTAATGTTTTTGCTATCTCTCTGATGGGTTTGTTTTGTTTTTTCAGCCTAATGATGGCTTGCTTCACTGATACTGACAGCTCTTTGGATCTCATATTGAGAGTTGACAGCAACAGATTCCAAATGCAAATAGCACACTTGAAATGAACTCTGGACCTTTTATCTGCTCCTTGTAAATGGGATAATGAGGGAATAACACACACCTGGTAATGGAACAGCTGAGCAGTCAATTGTCCCATTACTTTTGGTCCCTTAAAAAGTGGGAGGCACATTTACAAACTGTTGTAATTCCTACACCTTTCACCTGATTTGGATGTAAATACCCTCAAATTAAAGCTTAAAGTCTACAGTTAAAGCACATCTTTGTTTCATTTCAAATCCATTGTGGTGGTGTATAGAGCCAAAAAGATTAGAATTGTGTCGATGTCCCAATATTTATGGACCTGACTGTATATAGTACAGTAAAACTGCAGGCAAGGGCACTGGGGTTCAAACTAGGGTCAATTTATTTTATTTAGTAATGTAATCCAATAGGATTACAATATATCAGTGTGTTTGTGTGTTTTACTTTTTGAATTTGCCGTCAGTTCCACCCAGGGGCAGACTGGCAACTTTTGGCCCAGGGGGCAAGTACAAACCAGAGGCCCATGATGCAGCGACTAGGCCCTCCTCCCACTCTCCTTCTTCCCGTCCAACTCCTGACCCTCATTCCAAGCTGAAGCCCTGCTCTAAATACTCTCTACTTACCGACTAAATCTGGGTTCCTTATCTGGCCAGCAGGGGGCGGTTGGGGGGGAGGTGGGACAGCTTGGTTGGGGCTGGCCAGGGGAGGAGAGTCTCCAGTGGTGCATGGAATCGGCCTCTGCTCAGACACAATTTACACCATCCATGCTGGGAGGGGGGGGGGGACCTGAGCTCTGTCCTTGTCTTCAACCCGCGGTCAGTGGCAGGGACGTTTTACTTCTCTTCACCAGGAATCCATTAGACATGTCTGTGGCAGAAGCATTGCAGCCTTTTTACGGGGCATCAGAGTGGCCCAGGGGGCAATTCCCCCCCTGCCCCCTGGCCCAGTCCTCCCCTGGTTCCACCCCCCTGCAACGCGACGCTCGTAGGGAATGGAAGCCGGGCCACACAGCATCAGGCGGAAGATCCGGCCGCCGTACACTGCCGAAACACATCGCGGGATCCTGGGGACAAGGTAAGTAACCTCTTCCAAGATCCAGCGACTTCTCCCTGGCAGTACCCCGAGTGTGGCTCGGGGTTACCGCTAATGGCACTGAAATTCCACCCGAGCCACACTCGGGAATGCCGCCAGGGAGGTTAAAACAGAAATGAAAGGTAAAACATTTGTGTATAGATAATAAAAAACATAAATACCTTTTTTTATAAGTGATCACATTCCCTCTGTTCTCAGCTGCATAGAGAGGTTAAGGTGGAGAAATAGCATTACACTGGTCTTCCCAGTGAATGGTGGTGTGTGTGTGGGGGGGGGGGGTTGTCAGAACAAGTTTGATCATTGTTGGAGAGCAGACTGAATTCCCAGAACAGCTAGAGAACTGACTGTGCTGTGCTCTCATGCCTAGTGTGGTCAGTTTTTGATAGGAAAGCAGGGGGACTGGCAGGAACACCAGGGATTTCACACAAGGGAAGCAAAACAAAGAGGACAGGATACTTTTTCATACACGTACATTGTACACCAGGCACATATCAGGAAGATGAAGTGTTGGCTTTACATAGTCTTTCATAAATACCTTTTTCTCAAGAAAACATATGCCATTGGGATCTTTTTTTCATACACATAGTTTAGCTACCGTTCAACATGCACTTCTGTGACATACATTGACCTCAGGGCTTTTTTACACTGATTGAGCCAATGTATAATTTGTAATTGTATATGTACAAGGGAGCAGCCATGTTTTTATTACTTACTCAAACTCTGCATTCTACACAAGTTGTGTTTTACTCATCTCACAATGCCATTACAGACTCATTACAAACAACATAATTCTGATTTGGCAGCTGTCTTATCTCAACAGTTGTCAGAGGTTGGCAAAGGAATTGCACCAAGCCGTTAAAAGTTCCCTCTAGTGGAGAGGGCTGACAGTTAATGAGAAGGCATTTGCAGCATGACCCTATTCCCTTCAATAGATCCCATTCAAGGGGCATAATTTATGCCATAGAGCATCGCAGCAGCATATGTATACCCCCCCCCCCCATAATTGCCTTTGTAGCTTTGAGGGAAGCAGTGGCGGAGCTAGACTTTTAAAACAGGGGTAGCGGGGTAGCAAGGTATTATTTTTGGGGGTCAATATACAAAGTGTTCAATTACACTAAAAATAAGTTATTTTCCACAAAATGTATATAGATTAAATTAAAGTTGTGCATTGAATGCCCCCATTCAATGCAGAGCTACCACAGCGTGTCCCCATTCAATGCAGAGTTACCACAGCATGCCCCCATTCAATGCAGATTTACCACAGCATGCCCCCATCAATGCAGTGACCAGCGTGCCGTGCCCCCCATCAATGCAGTGACCAGCGTGCCCCCATCAATGCAATGACCAGCGCGCCGTGCCCCCTTCAATGCAGTGACCAGTGTGCCGCGCCCCCCATCAATGCAGTGACCAGCGTGCCGTGCCCGCTTCAATGCAGAGACCAGTGTGCCGTGCCCCCTTCAATGTAGTGACCAGCGTGCCGTGCCCCCATCAATGAAGTGACCAGCGTGCCGTGCCCCCTTCAATGCAGTGACCAGCAAGCCATGCCCCCATCAATGCAGCGACCAGCGTGCTGTGCCCCCATCAATGCAGTGACCAGCGTGCCGTGCCCCCATCAATGCAGTAACCAGTGTGCCGTGCCCCCCATCAATGCAGTGACCAGCGTGCCATGCCCCCTTCAATGCAATGACCAGCGTGCCGTGGCCCCATCAATGCAGTGACCAGCGTGCCACGCCCCCATTAATGCAGAGAGACTTACCTGCAGCCGCTGCTTCTCCTCAGTCCCCCGGCATCTCCTCGAGTCCTCCCGCCTCCTCCTCGGCGGCTCGCCAATGGCATGCGTTCGCCTTTCGGCCAATCAGGAGCAAGTCTCAGACCGGCTTCCTGATTGGCCAGGAGGAGGATTCCTGTGACAATAGAGAATTTTCATTCGCTATTGTCACATAATGGGTGGGCTCGGGGCGCACTGCTCTGCGCCCCGGGTCCACCCTCTTCTGAAGCCTATTAGAGCCTCTGGCTCTAATCAGGTGACAAAAAAAAATCCCATTGAACTCTATGCGTCCGGCGTCCACTGCGCCCCAACACACCGGCCGCCACTGTCAAACAGTGTAATGTTTTTAGCGGGGTGGCAACAGGGGTGGCAAGGACTTCATCTGGCTCCTCCACTGGAGGGAAGTAAAAATGAGGCTCAACCAAATCACATTATTAATAATTAAAGTGTTACTAAACCCACAACAGTAAAATCAGCCTGTATATGCTGTAAAGCATGCTTGTTATACTCACTGTGGAACCTAAGGGGTTAATGCTCTGCATTGTGTAAAAAGGCTGTTTGATCCTGTCTCTTCTGAGATTATAGAGGTGAGGGGACAAGCTGCACGTGTGTAATGTTCTGGTACCTTTGGGTACCCTAATTACTCTTTCATAAGTGTATGCGCCCCACCATTCTCTTTTGGTAAGGTGCGCATACACCTTTAAGACTGATGCTGTCATCACTGAGCGCCGGACTGGATGGCTATTTAGATCGCCGGCTCTCACTCACATGTGTTCGTTCAAACTGCTTTGTGCCTTGATGCTAACCTGTCTTGAAGCTCTCGTGCTTGCAAGCATACCTCGCTGTCGGAACCACGCTGCGCTGATCTCTGTATCCCGCTACCGGATCATCCGCTCTTGCCGAACCTCTCCTCTGCTACATTGCTATTAGTGATAAGTACCCCACAGGGGAAACCTCTATAACCTTCATACTAAAGCTTACACTATCTAGCTCTGCATACTAAGGACTATTACTACATCTGCATTATCTAAGATTGCTAGCTCTTGAGCCTACTACCACCTGTTCTTGCACTGGGTTGATCTCTCCTGTATGTCCACCTGCTACTCTGTCATCTGCTACCATACATGATTGCTAAACCTATCTGCATCCCATCTGCTACTATCTTACTTTCAAGAACATTTCCTTTCAAGTGTCTGTCATCTACCATCTCTACCCAACCTATCTCTTCAGCCTTTCATCACTGTGTTACTATATACATAAGTCACTCTAGGAAACATCTTATTGAGTGTGTGTATTTACTTGCTGAATTGAGATCATCCACACATGATGAGTCATTGGGAGTTGGGATTGGTGTCTCAGCGTTTCTCTACATGACTACTGAAGTGGAATATTTCTGCAGCTGAAAATCCACATCATACATAAAACGCAGGAGCGTTACAACGTGCTCAGTTTGGTGTGTATTGCTACAAAGTTTTTTTTTTTTTGGAAGAGTGCCTGTGATCAGCACAGGGCCAATAAGCATTGTCCAGACAGAGAGTCAGGGGTCCTGCAGGTTTTTCAGACAGTCAGAGGAGAATGAAAACTCCTTCTACAAGCTTTAATCAAAAACCCATAGAAGTCACAAGACTGCTATATACTGCTGATGAGAAAAGGTATTTAGCAGTTTATATTTACTAAAACTATTGCATTTCCATGTTCTGTGTATTGTGGGAGACCAGATACAGTGAATGCAGGCTCCTGGGTTCAGTAACACTTTAATAATCCTGTACAGCACAAGTAACCTGCGAAATGATGCTGTTGTATGATGTAACACAGCTGCAATTTAGAAAGGCAGAAGGTTTGTTATCTTAATGCAATCTATTACTTTAAGATAAAAAGCCTTCTGTGTGCAGCAGCCCCCTCAGCCCCCCAATACTTACCTGTGCCCCCTCTCTGTCCAGGGATGTCCACTAGTGCCTCAGCCATCCGGGATTCTCTCTCCTGATTGGCTGAGACATAGGATGGCAGCTCCATGTCTGAATGGACACACAGAGCTGCAGCTTGGCTTGGGTGCCCCCATGTCAAGCTGCTTGCTGTGGGGGCACTCAACAGAAGGGAGGGGCCAGGAGCAGGAACGAGGGACCCGAGAAGAGGAGGATCCGGGCTGCCCTGTGCAAAACCAACTGCAACACAGGAGGTAAGTCTAACATGTTTAATATGTATTTAAGTTCCTGTATTCTTCTGTTTATCAATAAACTCTTTATTGAGAAAGAAAAGTATAACATGGTTGTTGTTTTAATAGAACAAACAAAAACAAAAAAAAACAAGACTTTACAATCACTTTAACTGAACTCCAGGAAGGAGACAAAATGTAGCTTTGCATCTAGCAGCCTCCCCCTCCCCCCCCCCCCCCCCACATTGCAAGGATGCAAGGGTTACCTGCTTGTTTAGTCTAGGGGTGCAGGGATAAAGTGTATTACTTACCCTAATACAGGGCCGCTGATAGGGGGTGACCGCCAGTCCTCCTGTAGGGGGCCTGGGCACACAGGGGGGCCCCAATAGCACTGGGAATCTGTGCGGTCGGGCGGAGGGGCAATTACAAAAGGAAGCCCTGTGCAGCTCTCTGCAGCAGCTGAAAGCCAGTTTCTCCCCCTCCTGCCTGCTGTCAGCTGCTGCAGGGAGAGCCACCGACACAGGCATCTTTCCTGTAATTGCTTCTCTGACACCGATCCCCCCTCCCTATTCTGTCTGCTCCTAAATCCCCTCCCCCCCTTGTGCCCCCCTGTCACTGTGCTGCAGGCTTCTCCATCATGTAAAAAAATAACAAATTGTAACAAAAAAAAACAATTAAACATTTTTACCTTTTAACCACTTGCCGACCGCTCACTGGAGCTCTACTGCGGCAAAGTGGCTCGTTCCCGTCCAGCGACGTAGACCTACGTCGCTGGACTCCTCCCCTCGTGGGCGGCGCAGGCGCTCCGCCGGAGGCTCGCTCCCGCTGTAGTCAGTCACAGCAGGAGTTGGGCCAGGGGAGGAGTGCCGGTAATCACCGCCGCTCTTCCCCGATCGTCGGGGAATCGAGTTTGGAGATCCGCCCGCTTGTGTAAACAAAGCGGGCGAATCTCCTAAGTGACAAACAGTGACAGATTACATGGTTCAGCATAGCTGAACATGTGATCTGTCCCTGTGTCACTCAGTCACCTCCCCCCACACACGTTAGTAAGCACCAGGCATACATTAACCCCTCCCTCTCCAATAAAATTAACCCCTTCCCTGCCAGTGTCATTTTTACAGTAACAGTGCATATATATAGCACTGATTACTGCAGTAATGTCACTGGTACCCCCAAAAGTGTCAAAAATGTCAGTCAAGGGTCCAATCTGTCCACCGCAATGTCGCAGTCCCGAAAAAAAACCGCAGATCGCCGCCATTACTCGTTAAAACAAAAACATCAAAAATGACAGAAATCTTTCCCTTAGTTAGTAAACGCAATAAATTTTGCGCAAACCAATCAAAATACGCTTATTGCGATTTTTTTTTATCAAACATGGGTAGCAGAAAACAAATTGGCAAAATTTAAATATTGTTATTTTTTCAAAATGTACGCTATTTTTTGTTTATAGCGCAAAAAGTAAAAATCGCACAGGTGATCAAATACCACCAAAAGAAAGCTCTGTTTGTGGGGAAAAAAAGGACGTAAATTTCGTTTGGGTACGGCGTCGCACCACCACGCAATTGTCAGTTAAATTCACACAGTGGCGAATTGCAAAAAGTGGCCTGGACGTAACACAGCAAAATCCTCCGGTGGTAAAGTGGTTAAAAAATGAAAAAAACAATTAAAAAGGGCTAATTCACACAGGTTCTCTGTTGTGTTTGTGTCTGCTAATAATGATTTTAGTGTATTTTTTGTGAAAATATGGTCTTGACACATTTGGGGGGGCCCTGCCAAGTAGGCTGTACGGGGCCCCGTGATTTCTAACAGCGGCCCTGCCCTATTACTTGATCTGGCAGGCTTCAGTGCTGTCCCCAAGTTCCAGGCTGTGGGTGGTCCCTCAGCATCATGACGTACAGTGCAGGGCTATGAACAGGGCCGGTGCTAGACTATTTTACGCCCTAGGCAAGACCAGCTACTTGAGCCCCCCCCCCCCAAAAAAAAGGGAAGGGGTTAAATACTCCTCTATGTCATACCCAGTGACCCTGATCTGATGGTTCCTCCATGTTATGCTTTCATACCCAGTGACCCCCCATGTTCCTCCATGTCACACCCGGGGACCCTAATGTCCCTCCGTGTCACACCCAGGGACTTTGATGTTTTTCCATGTCACACCCTTGGACCCCAATATTCCTCCATGTCATGCTGTCATACCCACTGACCCTGATGTTCCTCCATGTCACACCCAGGGACCCCCGTGTTCCTCCATGTCATGCTGTCATACTCAGTGACCCCAATGTTCCTCTATGTCAGACCCTGATGTTCCTCCATGTCACACCTGGGGACCCCGATGTTCCTCTGTGTCACACTTGGGGACCCCAATCCCCCATGGCACACCTGGAGACCCCTATCCTCCATGTCACGCTTGGTGACTCTCATTCCCCATGGCACACCTGGTGAGCCCGATTCCCTTTCATACCAGGGATGCTCCATGTAACACCCAGGGACCAGCTCAGTGCAGAGAGTCACTTCCTGCCTGGGGTTAAGGCCGTTCAGCTCCAGTTGAAGAGGATCATCATGCAGGCAGCACTCTGGTGGGCTCCATTTCTGCCTCTTGGGGCCCCTCCAACAGTAATGGAAAGCCAGGGCCTGATAGTTCCGCCACTGCCCAAGACACCTGGCATCTTTCTCTGTCCCTTCTTCCTCCCCTACCGCCACCTCTCCCCTCAGCTCACAATAATCATTCATGATGGATAGAGACTGCCGACTCCTGGCTGTGCTCCTAGGTAGCAATGTGCCCTAGGCGGCTGCCTAGTTTGCCTAGTGGAAGCACCGGCCCTGGCTATGAACCATGCATTATACATGAGGAGGCATGCAGGGGACCACTGCCGAAAGCTGCTTAGAGAGGATGTTGCGGGAGCACCAGTCACATGGATTGGGGAAGCCTGCTGGCGCCAGAAATAGGGTAAGTAAAACATCTTACCATATCTCTCAACGTTTTGGGGTGGTTCTCATCTCAGAAAGTTGGGAGTATGGATAGGATTGCCACCTCATTCCTTCAAACCAGAACATATGAATTACACAGGTCCTGAGGCTTATTTTTTGCAGATAAGGCACCAAGTGAGTTTATTTACCACATTAATCAGCCACAGAACCTGTGTAACTCATATGTATTCATTTTAAAGGGATGAGGTGGCAACCCTAGGCATGGAGTATCCACCAGATTGTTGTACTGTTTTCTGTCAGCAATTATGAGCAAAAATCTCCGTTCATGTTGTGAGCTCTGCCTGTTTTCTGGCCATCTGTTTCCACAACTTCCTGGATTCCCTGCATGCTTTGCAACTTCTCCTCTGCTGTTTACTTTCATTTTCTAAGGACTACATATCCCATGGTACCTTGCTGCCTGCAAGCAGTGATTTCTATACTGATTCCGCCTCACAAAACTCCTTCTTTCATTTCCTCTGTAGTTCAGAAGGCAGGCTCTATGTGTGACACCGCAGTGCCTACTCACAGGAAGTAGTAAATACGTGTCACAGGATTCAAGGAAGTAAATGTGTGGGGATCTTCACAATGTAAGTTTACACACTTCAAGATCCTTCAGATTATTAGGAGTAAGCTGGAAATAATTGAATTACAAGCTGGAAATTAACCACTTGCCGACCAGTCACTGGGACTGGACTGCGGCAAAGTGGCTCGATTCCGTCCAGCAACATAGACCTACATTAACCCCTCCCTCTCCAATAAAATTAACCCCTTCCCTGCCAGTGTCATTTTTACAGTAACAGTGCATATTTATAGCACTGATTACTGTAGTAATGTCACTGGTACCCCCGAAAGTGTCAAAAATGTCAGTCAAGGGTCCGATCTGTCTGCCGCAATGTTGCAGTCCCGCAAAAAAAATCACAGATCGCCGCCATTACTTGTTAAAAAAAAACCACCAAAAATGACAGAAATCTTTCCCTTAGTTAGTAAACGCAATAACTTTTGCGCAAACCAATCAAAATATGCTTATTGTGATTTTTTTTTACTAAACATAGGTAGCAGAAAACAAATTGCCCAAAATTTTTTAAAAAATTTGATTTTTACATTTTTTTGGGGGGGAATTTCATATAAAAAATTGTTAAAAATATTGTTATTTTTTCAAAATAAACGCTCTTTTTTTGTTTTTAGCGCAAAAAGTAAAAATTGCACAGGTGATCAAATACCACCAAAATAAACCTCTATTTGTGGAAAAAACAGACGTCAATTTTATTTGGGTACAGCGTCGCACGACCGCTCAATTGTCCGTTAAAGTCATGCAGTGCTGAATCGCAAAATAGGGCCTGGTCATTGAGCAGCCAAATCCTCCAGTCTTAAAGTGGTTAAGGCTTACCTATAGGTGCTATAAATATCTCCTAAACTTGCACCATTTAGGAGATATTTACAGTGCAGGCAGCCGATGACATTATCAACGCATGCCCTCTGAAGGAACAGCCACCCGTGCTGTTCATTCAGAGCCCTATGCCGTGAACGGCAGCGCCCGCACGCATGCAGGGGAGTGATGTAATCGCGCCTCCGGCCAATCAGATGGCCGGAAGATGCGAACAAGGAAGCAGGACGGCCGAACATGTCGGCCGTCCTGTCGCTGAGCTGGCGGCACTGCAGGGGGCTTCGTTTTAAGGTACAGTGCCTTGCGAAAGTATTCGGCCTCCTTGAACTTTGCGACCATTTGCCACATTTCAGGCTTCAAACATAAAGATATAAAACTGGAATTTTTTGTGAAGAATCAACAACAAGTGGGAAACAATCATGAAGTGGAACGAAATTTATTGGATATTTCAAACTTTCTTTACAAATAAAAAACTGAAAAATTGGGCGTGCAAAATTATTCAGCCACTTTACTTTCAGTGCAGCAAACTCTCTCCAAAAGTTCAGTGAGGATCTCTGAATGATCCAATGTTGACCTAAATGACTAATGATGATAAATAGAACCCACCTGTGTGTAATCAAGTCTCTGTATAAATGCACCTGCACTGTGATAGTCTCAGAGGTCCATTTAAAGCGCAGAGAGCATCATGAAGAACAAGGAACGCACCAGGCAGGTCCGAGATACTGCTGTGGAGAAGTTTAAAGCCGGATTTGGATACAAAAATATTTCCCAAGCTTTAAACATCCCAAGGAGCACCGTGCAAGCGATAATATTGAAATGGAAGGAGTATCAGACCACTGCAAATCTACGAAGACCTGGCCGTCCCTCTAAACTTTCAGCTCATACAAGGAGAAGACTGATCAGAGAGGCAGCCAAGAGGCCCATGATCCCTCTGGATGAACTGCAGAGATCTACAGCTGAGGTGGGAGACTCTGTCCATAGGACAACAATCAATCGTATACTGCACAAATCTGGCCTTTATGGAAGAGTGGCAAGAAGAAAGCCATTTCTTAAAGATATCCATAAAAAGTGTTGTTTAAAGTTTGCCACAAGCCACCTGGGAGACACACCAAACATGTGGAAGAAGGTGCTCTGGTCAGATGAAACCAAAATCCAACTTTTTGGCAACAATGCAAAACGTTATGTTTGGCTTAAAAGCAACACAGCTCATCACCCTGAACACACCATCCCCACTGTCAAACATGGTGGTGGCAGCATCATGGTTTGGGCCTGCTTTTCTTCAGCAGGGACAGGGAAGATGGTTAAAGACTGGGACAGAGATTTGTCTTCCAACAAGACAATGATCCAAAACATAAAGCAAAATCTACAATGGAATGGTTCACAAATAAACATATCCAGGTGTTAGAATGGCCAAGTCAAAGTCCAGACCTGAATCCAATCGAGAATCTGTGGAAAGAACTGAAAACTGCTGTTCACAAACGCTCTCCATCCAACCTCACTGAGCTTGAGCTGTTTTGCAAGGAGGAATGGGCAAAAATTTCAGTCTCTCGATGTGCAAAACTGATAGAGACATACCCCAAGCGACTTACAGCTGAAATCGCAGCAAAAGGTGGCGCTACAAAGTATTAACTTAAGGGGGCTGAATAATTTTGCACGCCCAATTTTTCAGTTTTTTATTTGTTAACAAAGTTTGAAATATCCAATAAATTTCGTTCCACTTCATGATTGTGTCCCACTTGTTGTTGATTCTTCACAAAAAATTACAGTTTTATATCTTTATGTTTGAAGCCTGAAATGTGGCAAAAGGTCGCAAAGTTCAAGGGGGCCGAATACTTTCGTAAGGCACTGTAAGTATTTTATAATGAGCTAGTATGCGATGCATACTAGCTCATTATGCCTTTGTCTTTACATTTTTTTTTTCTCATTTTTTTTATGAGGGTTTACTTCCTCTTTAAGGGGGTAAAACCTTCCGGGGCTGAAGTGGTTAAAGGAATATTCATACAGTCAGATTTTGAACATGTAGAGAAAGTGTCATCAGTTCTGGTTATGTCACTCTTTGCACCTTCTTCCCTGTATAAATATGTCTAGTCACCTGTGCTGTGTATGTACATTGAGTTTACATGAGAGGTACAATAGAAAAGAGTGTGGCAAGCGTGCATGACACTTTAAGCTCTGCTCATAACCAATTGTATAATACAGCTGTTTAAATAAGGCAAAAAAATCAGCGTCCAACCCTTAACTTCTATCACGTAAAATACATTCAGCCCAGATTAACATGTTTACAGTACTGGGGACCCACCTACACCAGATTGTTATACTGTTTTCTGTCAGCAGTTACGACATCGGCCATGAAAGCATATGAATGTCCTTCAATGGGAGAGCAACAATGGGGAATAGAATTAATCATAGCTCTGAAGTTTACGTTTTGACTTGTGGAATGTACAGATTTATTAAATAATGAGGCTGAACGTCATATGCATTATTTACCTTTCTTACCTGATGGGGTTTAATAGGTATAAAATCAAAAGCAGGTTAACAAATAAAGGGACTAGAGGACCACAGCTATGCGGAAAAATCTCCTTACCTAGATGTAATCACCTAGGAGAAGAGGCAATTAAGGATGGAGGGGGAAGGGGAATACCTGATATAAATATTTAAATAGTCCATATAGCTATTTTCATTCGCTTTAAAGCGGTTGTTAACTGTAGCTGTTAAAAAAAAAAAAAAAAAACGCCTGCAAGGCAATGAGATTATGTGCTAGTATGCAACGCATACTAGCAAATTATGAAATACTCACCTTGGAACAAAGCCATCCAGTGCTGTACTGCCACTGCTGAGAGGGCTGAGATCTTCCCCTAGTCTTTCTTCTGGGTTCGCGTGCTGCAGCTATGTGATTGGCCTGAGCCGCGATGACGTCACTGCTGCGCATGCGTGTGGAAGCCCTCTGTCTTGGCACAAAGCTCTGAAGGTCCAGCAGGGTATGCCGGACCTTAAGGGAGCATTCGCTGGTGATGTAACTAGCTGCATCCACGGTGAATATCTCCTAAACTGTGCACATTTAGGAGATTTTCATTTTACCTACAGGTGAGACTTATTATAGACTTACCTGTAGGGAAAAATGACCAACGGGGGTTTACTACCTCTTTAACCACTTAGGGACCAGGCCTATTTCTGACACTTGTTGTTTCCAAGTTAAAATCAGTATTTTTTGCTAGAAAATGACTTAGAACCCCCAAACATTTTATATAATATTTATATATTTTTTTAGCAAATACTCTGGAGAATAAAATGGCGGTCATTGCAATATTTTTTGTCACGCGGTATTTGCGCAGCGGTCTTTCAAATACAATTTCTTTGGAAAAAAATACATTTCACTGCATTTAAAAAAAACTAAACAGTAAAATTAGCCCAATTTTTTCTATAATGTGAAAGATAATGTTACACCAAGTAAATAGATACCCAACATGTCATGCTTCAAAATTGCGCACACTCGTGGAATGGCGACAAACATTGGTGCATAAAAAAATCTCCATAGGTGTCGCTTTAAACATTTCTACAGGTTACCAGTTTAGAGTTACAGAGGACTATAATTATTGCTCTCGCTCTAATGATCGCGGCGATACATCACATGTGTGGCTTGAACACCGTTTACATATGTGGAGCTCGGAGGGACGGGGCGCTTTAAAACATTTCTTTTTTTTCTTATTTATTTTACCTTTTATTTTTTATTTTTACACTGACTCTTTAAAAAAAATTTTTTTATCACTTTTATTCCTATTACAAGGAATGTAAACATCCCTTGTAATAGAAATAAGCAGGATGGGTCCTCTTTAATGTGAGATCTGGGGTCAAAAAGACCTCAGATCTCATATCTACACTAAAAAGCAAAAAAAAAAAAAGTCATTTTTTTTTCATTGTGAAAAAAAAAATGGGCCGTTTAAGGCCGTTAGGAGGAAACGACATATGACATCGCTCCAGTCCTCCAAGACCATAGAATCGAGTGGTGGCCAGCTTGCCCTCACTCAACTTCCTGCCTAGGAGGGGAGAGGACCAGATAGTTTTCCCCACTACCGACGGCTCCAGTAAGTAGGGAAAATGACTGGGAAGCAGCGGCTCCACCGATGGGACCACCTTTATGAGAAAGAGGACCGCCGCCCACTAAAAAAATTCAACAATTAACATCAAAGTAGCGACGTATAACTGCGGCGGGCAGTCCGGAAGTGGTTAAGTCACTGTAAAAGACATGCTTGCAATCTGTGTGGCTCCAGGAACAAAAGGTTTAACCTTTATGTACATATAGAAAGGATTCTTTACTGTAAGAGTGGTGAAAATGTAGAATAGTCTTCCCTAGGAGTTGGTTCTAGCTGTCTCTGCAGATTCTTTAAAAACAGCTGAACATGTTTCTAAATTCACAAAACTTGCAAATGGCTTTAAAGGAGATGTACAGCCGAAGCTTGTTTGGTTGTACTTCTCCTGTGGATCACAGAAGTGCAGTTTCTTCTGCACTGCTGTGACCCGATTTTAGCAGACAGCGGGCTGAAGCCGTCACAGAGCCGGTCTAAGCTCAGGAAAGATCCCAATTATATGGTCGGGATCTGCCCACATGCCTGGAACCAACACCCAGCTTAGCCTCTCATTGAGCCGCTGAAAGGCTTAGCCAGCCCAGCCCTCCTCCTCCACAGCCCAGCGCTCCAGTGAGTGCAGGGGGGCCGAGCAGAGAGACAATGACTGATAGTCAGCAGTTCTCTGCTCACGGAGCTCTGAGAACCGAGCGATCAGCAGTGTTTGATTACTCGGTTCTCAGTCTTAGACCCGGCGGGGGACCGATGCTGCATCCACCTTGATAAGTATGATTAAAAAAAAAAAAAAACATTCCCATACTTATTTTTTTTTAACTTGTAGAAAACATTTACCCATGGTGTATGTAATTTGATTTTTGAAGGCATTTGTTTCCCTGTTGCTGAAAAATGGGCAATACATTATGCATTTTTTTTTTTGCGGGCTGTTTTTTATAACTATAACTAAAAGATTTGTTTATTTTATTTTTGGATAGAGTACAGAGGGATCTGAGCACCTTTTGGGTTTGTATTGCTGTGCGGTTACCCTCTCATTTGGTCTCATTTACTGTTACCGCCGAAAGTAAAAAAAAAAAGATATCAGAAACAGAGGAGAAATCTCCCAATGGAGACATCAGTTTTGGTGACCCTGGTGACAACCAGGGATGCCCTCACTTTGGAGGTATTTCCACTTACTTCCAGTTTTGGCTATGGGACAGGAAGTGAAGGGAATGAAGGAAAATGGGACATGGATAGCAAAAAAAAAAAAAAAAGCTTGCAGGGGTTAGAACCCTTCCTTTGTCTATCCCAAATGGAAAAAAAAAACTTTGAGTTCTATGTTACTTTTTTTAACCTATGTACGGTATGAACAACTTGAAGGGATTTTTTTGCGAAGGGCAGTCAAGTTAAACATTTAAAGGACTAGTAACCCTAAAACCTGTTAAATATTTTAGAAAATATGCTGCATGTCCAGTACATGAATGGCTAATTTGGAAAATTGACATTAAAGTGATACTAAACAGAGAAGTGTTATTTTCTATAATTCATTCATATAAATCATATATATCAGGCCACTATATATATATATTTTTTATCCTTAACCTTATTCCTGCAGTGCTAGTGTGTGGTCACATGATATCTCCCTGTTCTTTGGCATCTGCAGGGAAAGACCTTTGGGAGGGGCTTCTATTACTCTATTGATGTATGCTCTCTACAGTGCGAGTCTGTGTCTGGCCAGCCCTGATTGGTGCTGTGCCAGTCACATGACCAAAAAAAAAAAAAACTGTTTCAGAAGAGCAAAATAAATTAAAATAAATATTTTGAAAACTGTTTTACAGATACCAATACATCTTTATTGAACATCAAATGTGTAACAAATGTGAAATAAAGAGCTTAGAAGGGACCTGAAACTGGAGCATGCTCAGTAGATGGCAACAACAGGTCTACACAATCTCAGGGTGCAGTAGGGACTCGGAGAGGATAAGAGGGACAGCTGAAGGCAGGATTAACCAGGTACATTTTATTCTACACAAAAAAAAATGTTTTAGTGGCTTTGTGAGTATGCACACTACTATATAGCACAGCCTTTTTCAACCGGGGTGCCTTGGCAAAATGCCTAAAAATTGCCCCAAAATTGTATACAAGTCAGCAGATGAATGAAGGCTACCTTTAAGTTACACAAAGCCACAAGTTTTTATTATGCACTATTATGACATTCTAGCTGCCGGCGTCCTCACAACCAGTGACCCTCCCCTGCCCCTCCCTGTCAGCGCTGGGGTCACATTATCTGAGTGATGGAGAAAAACTGCATAAGAAGAGAAACATTGGAATACTAGTCAGTACCAGTGTACACAAGTGTATTGGATTTGGAAGAATAAATCAACTCTAGCGTTGGTTGTCCCACATGTGTGGATGTTGATGTATTATATAAATATATTAGAACAGTTTTTTACATTTTAGAATGTGCCTCGAGACTGTTCATAATTTTAGAGAGTGCCTCGATTGAAATATGGTTGAGAAACACTAATATAGCATGTAATCCGAGTTTTTCATAGTCTGGGTTTAATGACACTTTAATGTAAATAGCAAAAGTATGCATAGGACAAATCAGGATGGTACAAACATAACAGACACATGGGAGAGAAATGAGTGTTACATACACTTTAACAGAATAGACAATTGGCCGAATTATCAGACAGGGAGTAGCTGTAACTTTAATAATGCAAATCAGGTTGAGGATGGCACTTGATGCATGCATACTTTGCAGAATAATGCAAAAAAGATGATAAAAGTTGCCCAAACATGGACCATTCACATTATTATCTCTGTAGCTCATATAGGTAGACATAGCTGCATAGCATAATCTCTAAAAGACTATATAAAAACAGCAAGTGAGAAGTGAGAATAACTACTTTGGTAAAACAATTCAGAACACAGCTACTTGAGATTATCCTTATAAAGTGTTCCTTGCAGTGAAGTACATGGTAGCTTTGCTAATACAGGTTAACAGCTGGAGGGATCCAAGGCTGAAGGACAAAGGGCCACCTCACTTGGAGCTGGGAAAGTCTGGCAGTAATCAGGGAGGTGCTCCCCATTTTACTTGGGTCTTCCTGGAAAGGTGTGTGCTATTAGGCTCTGGCTGCTGAGCGGTTCTGACAGTGCAGGGCCACTCACCTGGCTGCACATCACATAACTACCTCTCCCTCACCAGATGTGATCACTCAGAGCTGTTGAGGGAGGGAAGCTGAGGAATGTATACTCCTTAGGCATGTCCAGGAACCCAGGAGTCAACAAAATCCAAAAACATTACCTTTCGTTGTGTCATTACCATTGTGCTAGGAGGGGGGATTTGGGGGGAAAGGGGGGGGGGGTTGGGAGTGGGGATGTTGTGTTAGGAGGGGGGATTGGGAGGATTGTGCTAGGAGGGGGGTTTTTAGGGGGTTGTGCTGGGAGGTGGAATTTGGGGGGGGTGTAGTTCTAGGAGTGGGACTTAGGAGGGTTTGTGCTAGAAGGGGGGTTTTGATGGGTTGTGCTAAGAGGTGTGATTTGGGGGAGTTGGGAGTGGGGGGGGACTTTGTGCTGGGAGTTGTGATTTGGGGGGTGGGATTTGTGCTAGGAGGGGTGATTTGTAGGGAGAAGGTTTACAACCTACAGATTACTGAACTCTGCCTCACAGACTACATTTTAGGGCTTGTTCACACCAGGTGCACTGCGGTAACACATGCGTAATTGCTTGTTTTCCCGTACCGCACAAAAATGCGCTGCAATAATTCCTAATGACAACCCCAGGCATCCAGCAAATGCACACAGGTTTGTTCCTGCTAAAATGCATGGTACCGCAGCACCATGCATTTTTATGCAGTGTGATTTTAAAAATAATTTTGAATTTTTCACGCGCATAGAGCAGCCCATTAAAAATTGCAACGTGCCGGAACATGTACAAAAGCATGCACGCTCAGATACACCTCCTGGTGTGCCCCAGGGTTGTGCACAATTCTAAAGGATGCCTTGACTAAAAAAAAGGTTAAAAAACACTAATGTAGGCACAGCAGGAAATGAGAAGGAATTTCCTCTTAGGCAGTTGCCACCGGAACAAAAGTCCCCATTGGAAAATTTCCACTCTATTCTCTGTTCTGGAGGCAACTCAAACTTTTTGTTTCTCCCTCACCTTCAGTCCCAAGGATGTACTCAACAGATTTGAGATATGACTCAGAGATATGTGGTACCACATCCAAAAAATACTTGTGCCAATCCTCGCCATGAGATTTCCTTCCAATCGAGTTCTCCAGTTGGAGGGGTATCTCACAGCGAGGATCGGCATAAGTAGGAGCAGTAGCTCCATATTCCAGAAGAGAAAACGTTGACACAGGGGACTCCCGGGATTGGAGGGATGACCTTGTTACCACCCGCTACAAGTGGGATTGGAATCCATCTACCATTTGTGGCTACTTTGCAAAGTTTGTATGGCCCTAGGACAGGACTCTTGCTGTTTTGGCTATAGAGTATTTGGTGTACACATACCCCCTTTGGAACTTATGTGTGTGGGACCTTTTCTCATGCAACCGCGCTGGCCTGGGTGTTTCATGTAGTTCCTTTGTTTCCCCTTCGGGGTCAGGTACCAATAGGATCTTCTGAGGAAGCTGTAAGCGAAATGCATAGCGATCCATTGGCTTATGATGCTTGAGATTCCTGTTTGGTCCGGATATCCAAAAGATCATCGGAGATTCTGATCTTATACCAGATCTTAGCTTGATGCATGCATGTAACAGGTTCTTGTGCTATATACCCACCTCATCTGGGGAGATACTGTACTGTATTTACCATATATTTTTTTTTCATAGGATATGGTTTTAATATTTTTTATCATGTTGTCATAATAAATTTCATATTTTATATCTTTTGAGTACTTGTGTTTCCTTATGGGATTACCAGTGGCTACCTTTAAAGTCACACTCTTCCTTTCATTTCTTTTGTTCAGTCCCAAGGATGGTGATCACCAGGACATATACCAGTTCCCTGCACTGAAGACGCCTGATAATTTGGAGGGGTGTTCACGTACATTTGCCCATAAGAGCCCCTCAGGGGAGGACTGGGCCAGGGGGCAGGGGGGCAATTGCCCCCCCGGGCCACTCTGATGCCCCGTAAAAAGGCTGCACTGCTTCTGCCACAGACACGCCTAAAGGATTCCTGGTGAAGAGAAGTAAAAAGTCCCCACTGCTGACCTACTGAGTGTGGGTAGAAGACAAGGACAGAGCGCAGGCCTCCCCATCCTCAGCATGGATGGTGTAAACTGTGTCTGAGAAGAGGCCGGTTCCATGCCCCACTGGAGAGTCTTCTCCCCCGGCCAGCCCTGACCGAGCTGTGTCAGCTCCCCCCAACCGTCCCCTGCTGGCCAGGTCAGGAACCTGGATTCAGCCAGTAAGTGGAGAGTATTTGGAGCAGGGCTTTAGCTAGAAATTGGGGCCAGAAGGAGGGTGGGAAGAGGGAGCGTGGGAGGGGGCCAAGTCGCTGCACCACGGGCCTCTGGTTTGTATTTGCCCCCTTGGCCGAAAGTTGCCAGTCTGCCCCTGGAGCCCCTCACCGGTAAACAATGCCCTCTGAGTTAATATCAATGGAAAATGCTTGGATGGAGTATACCGGTAAAATGAGCATACTAAGACTGGCTATACGTGGGTCAGTTTTTCGTTCAATCCAAAAAACACTGACCCGATTCCCCCATCCATATCAGGTGTAGTTAGCATTTTGTTATGAGAAGATCTGGACTATACAAAAACCTTTGATGCAATGGGCTAACAATGAGGTTTCTCCCACGTGCTGTTATTTTCTGCTCGATAAGTTCTCTTTTATCTCCACTGCCATTCAGCTGAACTGTAAACCAGTTTCTTGCGGGGGATGTGTGCACTTTTAACCTTCTCAATAGCATGAAACTTACAATGGGCATCTGCTTCAGGAGAAACTGCAAATATTTTCAACGTGACATTTAAATATGTAGAAATACCTTTACAGTTTTATAGAGAAGAACTTCCTGATATTCAATTTCTAAATTAAAAGTGATACTCCAGGAAATCATTAATAGTTTTTATTTTAATTGATTAAAAGAACAAAGGCTACCTGCAAGGTGGCTATAATTTTTTTCTGGCATTTGTGTTTTTTGCTAGCTTTATTCAATACGGGCTCTTTCAGACATGCGGTACACTAACCTCCCTCTGAAAAGCAAACCACTGTGGATTTCTTTTCCAGGGCGGTATAGCAGCAGCTGACAAGTGTTCAGAAGGAGCTGTTACCACCTCCCGATGCCTGTTTTTTGTTGTTTTTTTAATTTTTTAAAATTGCCAAATGGCAATTTCACATTGCAGGACTGCGCTACAACTGCCAGCCAAGGGTTTGCTGCCTGTCAATTTCTGCAGCCAGAATTAAAAATGCTATGACCCCACTCATGTGTAGTCATGTCAGGCTGTAATGTCAAAATTCGGATGAGCAGCAAACTATGGCTCGAAAAACCTCTTGAGTGCCCCTAGATGTTAACCCCTTCCCAGCCAGTGTCATAAGTACAGTAACAGTGTACAGTATTTTGGGATTACAGTATTTCCTTCTTATCTCCAGTAAGCTGTCTTCTGTGTGCCGTTTTTGCCCGACCCTTCTGTCCTACTTGTCTCCTTGTGATCTCTTACATTGGGATCATTCTGTTGACTTGGCTGCTGATCTTAGCTTTTCCCCACGCTTTTGGCCATCTTCTATCGACTTTGTATTGTCAGTGTACAGTATTATCACCGTATCAGACAGATAGTGTCTGGTAGCGCCAGATTTCCCACCACCCTATTACAGTTCTACTATAAGTCCAGTGGCGGCTGGTGCATTAGGGGCGCAGGGGCGTCGCCCCCCTATCCATGCGTCCGGCCCCCTAATCTACATGCGGGGTGCCGGACGCATGGAGTTCAATGGGTTTTTTTTTCTGAAGCACCTGATTAGAGCCAGAGGCTCTAATAGGCTTCAGAAAAGGGTGGGTCCGGGGCACAGAGCACTGCGCTCTAGCGCACCCATTTGTGTGACAATAGCGAATGAAAATTCGCTATTGTCACATGGATCCTCCTTCTTGCCAATCAGGAAGTGGGTCCGAGACCCGTTTCCTGATTGGCCAAAAGGCGAACACATGCCATTGGCCAAGGAGGCGGAGGAGGAGGCGGGAGGACTCGAGGAGACGCAGGGAGACATGGGGGACTGAGGAGAAGCCACCGCTGCAAATCAGGTAAGTGCACAGGTCTTTCTGCATTGAAGGGGGCACACTGGTCACTCTGCATTGAAGGGCGCACGATGGTCTCTCTGCATTAAAGGGGGCACGCTGGTCACTCTGCATTGAAGGGGGCACGCTGGTCACTCTGCATTGAAGGGGCACGATGGTCTCTCTGCATTAAAGGGGGCACGATGGTCTCTCTGCATTGAAGGGGGCATGCTGGTCATTCTGCATTGAAAGGGGGCACGCTGATCTCTCTGCATTGAAGGGGGCACGCAGGTCTCTCTGCATTAAAGGGGGCACGCTGGTCACTCTGCATTGAAGGGGGGCACGCTGGTCACTCTGCATTGAAGGGGGCACGATGGTCTCTCTGCATTAAAGGGGGCACGATGGTCTCTCTGCATTGAAGGGGGCACGCTGGTCATTCTGCATTGAAAGGGGGCACGCTGGTCTCTCTACATTGAAGGGGGCACGCTGGTTATCTCTGCATTGAAGGGGGCACGCTGGTCACTCTGCATTGAAGGGGGCACGCTGGTCACTCTGCATTGAAGGGGGCAAGCTGGTCACTCGGCATTGAAGGGGGCACGCAGGTCTCTCTGCATTGAAGGGGGCACGATGGTCTCTCTGCATTGAAGGGGGCACACTGGTCACTCTGCATTGAAGGGGGCACGCTGGTCACTCTGCATTGAAGGGGGCACACTGGTCACTCTGCATTGAAGGGGGCACGCTGGTCACTCTGCATTGAAGGGGGCAAGCTGGTCATTAGGCATTGAAGGGGGCACGCTGGTCTCTCTGCATTGAAGGGGGCACGATGGTCTCTCTGCATTGAAGGGGGCACACTGGTCACTCTGCATTGAAGGGGGCACGCTGGTCTCTCTGCATTGATGATTGATGTGCATTGATGATTGATGTGCATTGATGATTGATGATTGATTGATGCGCATAATGTCAGCAGATTGTCAAATTGGGATGGGTGGTCATACCAATGCCCAAGGCGCCCTTTTTCAGGGGGGACTGTTGGTGATTCATAAGCTGCCGTTGTCCCTCCTGCGCTCTTGGTGCCCTTGTGCTTGTGTTAATCTCCCTCTGGAGGTGTCTTTTGCCAGGTCCTGTATGGGGGTTTTCCCCTCTTCTTGGGTCTTGTTGGTTGTTTTGTAATCATGCTGGATTGCCCCCCTTTGTTGTTCAGGGGTTTGGATGCTTTGTGTTGGAACAGCAAGATTTTCAAAGATGGCCATTGATGAGCCGTGCATGTGCATGACGTCACTTCCAGTGTGGGGTTCGCGCTTGTGGGATAGTTACCAAAAAGGCATCCATATCTCGTCAACAGCATCACACGCTGGGAGATGGGAGGAGTACAAATAGATCCACATGGTGGCGGTCTCCTTGCTGCGGCCATTCCCCATGTTGGGAGCCTGGAAGCCAAGTTGCTTGCTTGATTGGGTAAGAGATGATACAGTATGTAGAAAGAGAAAGACTTGTTTGGTAGTCTGTTTAGTATTATGAACTGGGTATTTACGCCAGTGTTTTTGCGCTTGTTCCCTTACTTTTGTGTTATCTGCTGGAACTGATAATCCATTTTTGATCTGGCTAAAGGAGCCGTCTGTTTGTGTAACCAAACTGGTTCAACCATTTCGTTTTACTTGACCTTTGGGATTTCCCTTTGCTGTTCATCTTTCTAAGTGATTGTTCTAGGTAAGAGTTTGAAACAGGATATATTGGACAATAAACGTTGGTGTAATGTTTTATGGAATATTGACAGTATCACATCTAACAACTAACAGTGGCGCCCTTGTTTGTCCATTGATGTCATCCCATTGATGCAGGCTTGCATTAATTGTCTATTCAACATCTGTCCAATCAGGTTGTCTCTCCTTAGTGAGATAAACTGACCTATTTCCTTTAAGCCTTAACTGCCTAGTTTGTTCTGCATTTTATTTCAGATGGTGGTTCCCAATTCCGAATACTTAGTTTAAAGTATAATACTGTTGTGCCCCTTGTTTAAAGGACCTTACATGTCAGTTCAATGTCCTATTCCCCTTATAATTGTTGGTTGGCTTATTTCTACTCTTCATTCCAGGTTCCCATATTGGGCTGTATTCCTCCTATGACACGCTGATATCCCTAAATGCAATCTTTCTGCATCCAACATTTCATAGTATACTAATGTCGGTGAACATCTGGGGTAAGATGGCCCATCACCAGATGACCTAATCATGATGTGGATTGCATAAACATACTGATACTGTATAGTCTGCACATTAGTGTATAAAAATATTTATATAATTCAACTCATAATGTGATTCTTCTTATTCATTTGTAGTGATATGATATCTTGTACAGTGTTTCACAAGTCTCCTGAGGAAGCCATTGAATGGTGAAACATGTTGAGCTGAAACTACTGTACACACATCATGACTGCATGAACTAAATTATGATGGTTTTTAATGAATAATTCCTTTTAATTTGTGTTTACTTACAATAAAAATGTATTGATTTTACCATTTAAAATGTTGATATATTGATTTGTCTGGCACCTTGAAAATCCCATTTGTGCATCTTAAATATTTTGCATATTTCTGGGATGTTTGGCTGACTATAGTATATATTCACCTGCTCTATATACTGTTTTAAAACTTGTAGATCTGACCTCGTGGTGACATCATCATCCATCATTGGCATCATCGACATATCATTAAGTATTGATATGCAGATGACTCGACAATATACAAAAACCATTGACCTACACTCATTGTAACAAATATCATTGTAGACATATATAATAAGAGCTAAATTCCAGATCGTATTTCTCACTATGCGCTGGGATCTAGGGCAGAAAACTACCGTGTTTGCTACTTGCGTTATCTTATGGCAGTCTGCCAAGTCAAAGGAGGTCATATGTAAAGAAAAGTTATCTGGTTTGAATTGTGGGTTTTCACCCTCATCTAATCTTATGAAAATATTAGCAGAGACAATACATTAACGCATGATCTGAGGGAAAAGCACGTTTTGATGACAGCCACAATATTTTTTTACTGCTTCAATTGTTGTTGCTGTATACTCCTGCATTACTCTTAGCTGTCACTCATGCGTGTGAACTGAGATCACTGTATTAACAAATCTTTATTACTTTAGAAACACATTTGTTATGGATTGTGGTATCGTTACAGGTAATACCTACTGTTACTGAAAAAAACATTAACAGTGTCAATTTAAGATAATATTTAAAGTAACCTACGTCATACATTAATAGCACTTTATAGCTTACAGAGTATCTTTAGCTGTATTTGTGCACTTGCAACAACACAGCCAAGAACAGTCAGATACATTTTTTTTTTTTTGCATTAAAGCTAAGTAACCACATGCAGCTAGATTTCACTTCTTCATCCCATTAGTACTAGCCTCTATTAACCAAAATGTAGCCAGATACTTTTTCTAAATACTTTATTTAATAACCACCAAAAAAAAAGTAAAAAGTGATGCAGAGGTTCGGTAGTAAGAGAAGCAGAGTTCAGGGGTCAGCAGCAAGTGATATAGAGTTTGGAGGGTCAATAGTAAGTGACGCAGGAGTTCAGTAGTAAGTGACGCAGGAGTTCAGTGGTCAGTAGGAAGTGAGGTAGAAATCAGAAGTCAGTAGTAAGTCACGCAGAGTGCAGAAGTAAATGAGACAGAGTTCAGGGTTCAATAGTAGGTGATACAGAGTCCAGTAGTATGTGGCGCAGAGTTCAGAGGTCATTAGTAAGTGAGGTAGAGTTCAGGGGTCAGTAGTGAGTGATACAGAGTCCAGTAGTACGTGGCGCAGATTTCAGGGTTCAATAGTAGGTGATACAGACTCCAGTAGTACATGGCGCAGAGTTCAGGGGTCAGTAGTGAGTGATACAGAGTCCAGAAGTATGTGGCGCAGAGTTCAGGGGTCATTAGTAAGTGAGGTAGAGTTCAGGGGTCAGTAGTGAGTGATACAGAGTGCAGTAGTACATGGCGCAGAGTTCAGGGTTCAATAGTAGGTGATACAGAGTCCAGTAGTACGTGGCGCAGAGTTCAGGGTTCAATAGTAGGTGATACAGAGTCCAGTGGTACGTGGCGCAGAGTTCAGGGGTCAGTAGTGAGTGATACAGAGTCCAGAAGTACGTGGCGCAGAGTTCAGGGGTCATTAGAAAGTGAGGTACAGTTCAGGGGTCAGTAGTGAGTGATACAGAGTCCAGTAGTATGTGGCGCAGAGTTCAGGGGTCAGTAGTGAGTGATACAGAGTGCAGTAGTACATGGCGCAGAGTTCAGGGTTCAATAGTAGGTGATACAGAGTCCAGTAGTACGTGGCGCAGAGTTCAGGGTTCAATAGTAGGTGATACAGAGTCCAGTGGTACGTGGCGCAGAGTTCAGGGGTCAGTAGTGAGTGATACAGAGTCCAGAAGTACGTGGCGCAGAGTTCAGGGGTCAGTAGTGAGTGATACAGAGTCCAGCAGTAGTGAGTTAAAGAGAAAGTAAACTTCCATCTTTAGGTTTTATCTATAGGTAAGCCTATGTTAAGGCTTACCAATAGGTAGAGTAAATATCTCCTAAACATGCACAATTTAGGAGATATTTACTGAGCCAGCAGCCATGTGCTCTGAATGAACTGCCACCCGTGCCCTTTCTTCAGAGCATGCGCGGAAGTGACATCATCGTGGCTCTGGCCAGTCACAGAGCCAGGGCCGCGAACCCAGAAGAAAGACCAGGTAGAGATGGACGCTGCCTTCAGCAATGGCATCGCATCGCATCGCTGGAACGCTTCCTATTCAGGTACGTTTAACATAATGTGCTAGTATGCAATGCGTACTAGCACAATACGCCTTTGCCTTGCAGGTAAAAAAAAAAAAAAGGCAGCAGTTTACAACAGCTTTAGGAGGTCAGGGGTAAGTGATGCAGAGTTCAGGGGTCAGTAGTAAGTGGTGTAGAGTTCAGAGGTCAGTAGTAGGTGACACAGAATTAAGAGGTCAGAAGTAACTAAGTTGCTTACTACTGACCCGTGAACAGGTGCCCCAATATTGAATATTTGTCCCTGATCCCTCCAATGTATCTCCACAGATACTGTGCTGTACATTTCTTTTAAACACTGCCTCATTCTATACTATGTAACTCAATATAGACTCTATTTAAGACGGCCATAGATGGTTCAAATCTTGAAGCAGCTGAGATTTTAACCATGTAGGGACAGGCTGAATGTACCAGCCTGCCGGATTTTACATGCGATTATCGCTAGTGGCTGTTATAGTCATTAGCAGTAATCACTGTTTTCTCCCGCTGGGGACGGCTTCCCTGCCTGTTCCCCCCGGGGAAAACAATGGCTCGGCAGGAGGGATTCCCCTATCAACCTGTCACCCGTCAACCCGTAGTTGCAGGAAAGAAATTTTCTCCGTCTATGGCCTTAGTCACACTGTAAGCCATACCCAATATTTAGTGCAATGAGAAGAAATACCATTTTTTGCTGTGCGTCTCATTTTCTTGTTCACAGGCAAGGGGGCTCAAGTTATAATCTTGCAAACTTGCCCACTAATAAGGACTAATAGTTCTGTAGTGCAGGTTACCATCTGGGAAGACTCCTTGGGATAACAGAGGACGTGTGTACAGGACAGCTCTGAATTTCTAGCACAATCAACATGTCATTTGTGCACTTAACAAACATATATAATGAAATGCTTTCAATGGTATAATGTATTTTGGAGACCAAAGAGGATCAAATAAGAGAAGTTTATTATTAGGGTATGCATGCTGTATATTTAACGCTCCAGACATGAAGTTATATAGCACAGTTAAGGGGTCAAGGGAGATATGTATTCCTCTGGGTGCTGAAGACCTCATGTCCAAATTCTGAATACATGCCACACTACAGACGGTGCAAATTACCATTTGTTATTATTGTGGTTTCCTGTAGATGTACGTTCATTTGTAGAAGATTAGTATTCTCCCCTATAGCAGAGCTCTGAATCCTAATTCCATTTGAATGCCCTTTTTGTGATATACTAACTGTTAACCACTTGCCGACCGCCTCCTGTACATTTACTGCGGCACACAGCCGCTTACAGGCAAAGTGACGTAGTACTACGTCGCTTGCCAAAGAGCTTGTAGCGGGCAAGCGCACCACCGGAGGCGCGCTCCCGCCCCCACTTGTTCCCTGCCTAGCCAGCGCGTGGGACCGATGGCTCCGATGTCCGCCGGCCACTCGCAATCTCCCACAGGAGAGGGAGAAAGACAGACGGCTAATGCAAACACAGCCGTCTGTCATTCTCACTGAAGTAGGCACAGAGGCTATGTGATCCTGCTATGTAGGATCGTATGTCTCTGTGGTTACTTCACTAGCCACGCCCCCTAACAGTTAGAATCATGCCCCTAGGGACACACTTAACCCCTTGATCACCAATAAAGTTAACCCCTTCCCTGCCAGTGTCATTTTTACAGTAACAGTGCATATTTATAGCACTGATTACTGTAGTAATGTCACTGGTACCCCCAAAAGTGTCAAAAATGTCAGTCAGGGGTCCGATCTGTCCGCCGCAATGTCGCAGTCCCGCAAAAAAAATCGCAAATCGCCGGCATAACTAGTTAAAAAAAAACAATAAAAATGACATAAATCTTTCTCGTAGTTAGTAAACGCAATAACTTTTGCGCAAACCAATCAAAATACGCTTTTTGCGATTTTTTTTTTACCAAAAATATGTAGCAGAAAACAAATTGGCCTAAAATATTAAAAAATTTTGATTTTTAAATTTTTTTTGAGAATTTCATATAAAAAAATTTGAAAAATATTGTTATTTTTTCAAAATTGTCGCTCTTTTTTTTGTTTATAGCCCAAAAAATAAAAATCGCACAGGTGATCAAATACCACCAAAAAAAAGCTCTGTTTGTGGGAAAAATAGGACGTCAATTTAATTTGGGTACAGCGTCGCACGACCGTGCAATTGTCCGTTAAAGTCACGCAGTGCCGAATCGCAAAATAGGGCCTGGTCTTTGAGCAGTCAAATCTTCCGGGGCTGAAGTGGTTGATTGAGTTTAGTGTATTACTCTAAAAAATGTGTTAACTGAGATTTAACAATCTAAGATGAATAAAACATTATGATCTGTAGTCCAGTAACCCTGTATTACATTGTCTGTTTGCTTAGTATAAAGCTTCTTTGATTCTTCTACAATGATGAACTTCTGTACTAAAAAGCTAACACACAACCTGCAGGGACATTGTTCCTCACACCTGGAAAGCCCCATGCACAAACCTTCTGTCAAAATTTGCTGTCAAAAGCGGGCATAGAACACTTGACACTTGACAAAGGTCGCCTTTGTTTACTAAAGACCACTTCCTAGAAGTCTCTGATGTTATTTGCTTTCAACGCACACAGCAAATAAAGGCATAAGCACAACCGTGTTCAAGTTGTTTACTTGCCGCACTGCTTTGTGCTGGTCATCAGGTGGCTAACAAAGGCATTTAGAGGAGCTCTGATTTACAAGTTGGCTTTGTTTAATTGTAACAGGTGCAGTAAGTATTATGAAGAAAATTTCAGTAAGAGTGATTGTTAAAAAGGCAACTCTGCTCAAAACCGTAATGTATAGCGCCCTCTTATTTCCTGGAGGCAATTAGGGACGCTTAAAGCGGAGTTCCACCCTGTAATTTTTTTTTCCGCTGTCCGCTTGCTCTAAATTACCTGTAAAACAATTGGATAATTAAAATGTATTTTTTTATTCACTTACCTTGTTTTTAAAGAAAATATACTTACCTTACTTCCTCTTCCTCCCTCTGCAGCCACGGCCCGCGCCGTCACTTCTTGCTTGCGTTGACTCCTGGGAGCTGAACGTCATCGCTCCCAAGAGTCAATGCACCTGCACCGGCCCCACTTGTCACTTCCGGTGCAGGCGTGTCATTCCCTGCTAAACAGCTTCTGGGCATGCCCAGAAGCTGTGCAGGGATGACGCGTCTGCGCTGGAACTGACGAGCGGGGCCGGTGCAGGGCATTCTGGGACTGAAGAGGACCCCAAAGAGGACGCCCTGGCTTCAGCTGCCCACACCTGAAATAACAGCGCTGGACAAGAAATTTTCAAGGTAAGTATTTCTTCTAAAAGATAGGTGCAACCTGGGACAGTACAGAGGCTATCCATTCTGAAATGCACCAGCCCTGACTGTCCCGGGGGTATTTTTATCTAAAATTTTTTTTTTTCAGGCCGGAACTCCGCTTTAAGTGTCTTTGCAGAATCATTTCACCTCAAGGTTAAATCCTTGACTTTTTGAGGGGCATAAAAAAACAGGGTACCAGTCACTTTTGAAAGGTTAACAGAATTTTTTGAAACTCGTAGACTGCAAAACCTACTTACAGTTGATACAGATAAAGGACCTTTAGGCCAAATCGGTACTCTCTATTCCTCCAACTGTAAAGCAATAGTATAACATGGGCTCCCTTGATGAACGTCCAGACTTTGTGTGATGTCCAAGCTTGTACCAAGCTCCCCTGGACATTCTTTCTACAGTCAAAAATCAGCTCTTATCCAGGGTACAGCTTCACTCTTCCCAGGTAAATCCTCTGGCCAGGCAGTGCAAGCTATCAGGACCCAAACTCTGGCCTTGTCAGGCAGCAGGCCTGGGTGGTTAGAGAACAGCCACACATATGTCTTCCCCAGGCAAAGCCTTGGAGGCTGCATGCACCGCTGGTAATAACCTCCTAGTGGTTGGCCAGGGAGATCTAAATATTCTCTTGCAACTCATTACAATATTGCTAGCAAAACTCCCCAGCAATAGACAGACACAATCACTAACCAGAACTTAGGGGAAAACCTATCAATTCAGGCTTAGGGTAAACACAGCCCAGCAGGCAGCAACACTAAATTTCCAATAGGGACACTCCTGCTCACATGTACACATGCCTGACGAAGGGGTCCTGCCTGAAACGTTGCACCTATCTTGATGTGATCACATAAGTCTATGGCAGCCTGGTGCCTAACTATGAACCCAAACAGATTCAGACCCAGACAGGGACTAATTCTACTAATAACAGCTCAGCAACAGTTGAACATTTTTCCAATGATAAAAAAGACCTTCATATTTTCAAGTAAAAATAATCCTATTCAAAATGTCACTTGGGTGTTCTCTAGATTAAATATAATGCACACAGAGTATGCATTGTAAATATCTATTATTATAGATGTAAAACTATTATACAAAATGTAGCAATATCCCCCCAATGTGAACATTATGCTTATTGCGTTAAATCAGAAACTGTTAAATGATTTATGGATGCATAGGATACTGCAAACCACAGCTTCCCTAGAAGAAAATACTTTTAGAGTGTTTAGAGTGGCTTTCCAGTCTGTTTTGCTTTTTTTTCTCTTAAATAAAATCAGTACTCAGATTTCCACCATGGATGTTAACATCCCCATTCATAAGGTATAAGAGTCCAGTGTTGTTGGAATATCCAAATAGCCGTTTCATGGTAGGAACAGGTTTCTAAGGGCTAAACAAAGTGTGCATTAGTGCCTAATTAATTGGTTGGCATGGTGAAAGGCTGAAGTTACTAAAAGAAATGGCTCGTGACAGACCTTTCATATATTTCAACATCAACTTCCATTGTGGCGCTTGAAATTTGGTCACAACATCTATGAGCTTCAAAAAAAGTTAGTTCTAGAAGACATACCTCTATCAAACACTGGCATTCTAGGTCTAAACAGGGAACAGCTAGCTATACTGTATATTGCTTAAAACCCAGCTCCGGTAAAAATAAAAACCCATTTTTTATCCTATGCATTCATACTGTTCAATATATTTAAGCATTAGTCTGGTTATTTCAGAGCGTTGAAGGACTTTTTTCTCGGTGGATATACATGTTCAGGATGACCCTCACTGGACACCTTGGCACCTTGTGATTTCTGCACTTGCTTGTCTATCCTTATGCTGATTTTGGTATGACACTGTACCATGTTGTATATGTATGTTTCCTTTGCCATTTGTTATCCTATGAATGCTGAATACTTTAAATAAAGATTATAGAAAGAAAGAAAGAAAGAAAGAAAGAAAGAAAGAAAGAAAGAAAGAAAGAAAGAAAGAAAGAAAGAAAGAAAGAAAGAAAGAAAGAAAGAAAGAAAGAAAGAAAGAAAGAAAGAAAGAAAAACACTCACTGCACTAACACTGCAAGGGTTAACTGCTCCATTATGTCTAGATGATGAGAAAGGCACTTTTACTTACTCAATCCTCCACTCCCCCACCACAGGGCTCTCCCACATGCTCCAGCAGTCAACTGTTCCTCAATGTCCTCAGGTCCTGATGACGTCAGAGGGCATTTGACCACTGGAGCACAGGGGAGAAGAGGCCCTGTCTAACAGTGTCGAGGAGACTGCGGGAGCAGAGGATCGGGTTTTCACATCCCCTAGACAAAGACAAGCATTTTATATATTTCCTGGAGTTCAGCTTCAACAACTGTCACTGATTGTTTGGTGGTGTGTATAGTTGAATAGTAGTTCTGCATATAAATCAGGCTGCATGGTACATCCAATAGCACCATCTCTGGGTTCAGGTCTGATTGTTGTGAAGTATCTGAAGTCAGGTCCACCAGACCAGCATATTTTTTAGAACTGGCTTAGGAAAATGCCCCTAGGCCCAGTCTTCCCCTGGAACACCCAGCTTATTGGGTCAAAAGAATGGCAATGCAGCTGGCCGACAACAGCTGCACTCCAAAACTTTAGCAAGCTGGCCAAAAACTGATCAAAATTCGGTCAGTACTGTAGGGACTGGCTGAATTTTGATCGCTGTGTGGCCGTTCCTGCTCAACATAAGTTGATCCATCGCTTGACTTCTGTCGAAGGGACATGCTGTCAGAGTACACTTTCCCGACCAGGGGGATAGAAAAAAAATTACCATCTCTGACCAGCTTTAGTAAAGCTTCCTTTTAAACATGATAAAACTGAGAGGGTTTATAAATATTTCTATAATCTCTCCGAATCCATCACTTACATATAATGGAATCTATTTAAAGCGGAGTTCCGGGCACAAAATCAATATTTTTTTTTTGTGCCCCTCCGCTAGTTAGACATCACCTGAAAAGGAATTGGATAGTTAGGTTTTTTTTTTTTTGTTTACTCACCTTGTAATTGAAGATCGTAAATACTCACCTCAGAGTACTTCCTCCCTCAGCGCCGCGGCTCACCCGTCACTTCCTGTCTCGCGATGATTCCTGGGAGCTGAACGTCATCGCTCCCAGGAATCAATGCGACGGCACCAGCCCCGCTCGTCACTTCCGGGCGACGCCGCATTCCCCTGCTAAACAGCTTCTGGGCATGCCCAGAAGCTGTGGAGGAATGCGGCGCCGCACCGGAAGTGGTGAGAGGGGCCGGTGCAGGCGCATTCTGGGACAAGAAGACGCGGAAGAAGACACAGAAGAGGACCGCGCCGTCTTCAGCTGCCCACAAGAGAGATGGAAACGCTGTGGAAGAAATTTTATAAGTAAGTATTTCTTCTAAAAGTTAAGTGCGAACCGGGACAGATCAGAGGCTAGCCATTGTGGAATGTGTTAGCCCTGACTGTCCCGGGGGTATGTTTATTGAAAAATGACTTCTGTGCCCGGAACTCCGCTTTAAATGAATCCTGTGCATTTTCCTAGGGAGTTAAGCTGGCCATACACCAGTAGAATTTCATCTGGAAATGTTTTCTTTTGAAACATTTGACATTCTGATTGGTTACTGGGGTTAAATCAACATTTGTTTTTAAATTTTGAAAATGCACATGACGGGATTTTTTAGGTGCTTAGAGAAAAAATTGAATAATATGTCTAAAAACTATTTTTTATTTTCAAATATTCAAAATTTAAAATCAGATATTGTTAAATCCAACATGACAAATTCAACGACCTAAAAAATCCTGTCATGCGCCGTTTCAAAAAAATGTTTATAAATTCTGGGATGTGGTGCATTTAAAAAAACCTTGGATCTCCAGCGAATTTATTTCAAATTTGTTTTCAAATGTAGTGAAAATTTGAAGTAGCAGGATGAAAATTTTTCCTCCAATGAACCACATTCTAACTGTGACTGTGGCGTCCTTTCTAGAAAAAGCATACATATTGTAATGGAATCTGTTCATTACATCAGAGATTTAATTTGAATAGAAGGCCTAGACAAAATCATGAAGGGTTTCAAATGGAATTAGCTGACTCAATGACAGCAAGAAAGAAAGTTCTACTGAAGTTTTTTTCAGAATTTTCTGTACCAACATTAAAATACAAAATGTAACCATGTAGGGCCATCTTAACTTCCGACTTTTGCACTTTATGCTGCCCAACAATAGATAATCAAGAAGCTGGGTATAAGTAATAAATATAATAAATGTATAGATAAACACATCATGAATGTGTCAACACATCACAATTTTGGTGAGGAACAGGACAAGAAGACATTGATAAATGGCAATGACAAGATGTCATGTGTGATTAATGACTGCTGAGCACATCTAAATCTGGTTACCTGCAGTGTAGGGTTAGTAGGACCACTATCTGAGGGTGGCTTATCACCAGTTTGCAAGCAGTTAGTAAAACATACTACTTTTTACATCAATCATTCTATAATGTTGCTGTCTGATTCTATTCTGCTGGTACTGCTTTGTGTATAATGGAAAGTAGTAACATTTCCATATATTGTGAAAACTTCCTACCTAAATAAAGCAAAAATGGGGCAAAGAGAAATGAGCAAAATGTAGAATGTGTTTTCAGACAAAATGGGTCATTCTGGCAAAATGCTTTGGAGTCAGTAGGGAAGTTGAAATTAAGGTGGTTTTTAACCGCTTGAACCCCAACTACCATTTTAAAATTCGTCCAAGCAGCGATTCTCAGCACTGGAACTACCAGCTATCTATGACAGTCAAGGTCCAGCGCTAAGCCCAGGAGCTGAAACAATCCAGTGTTGGACTTTCAATGCTTTCAATTCTTAAAGCTGCTCCCTCCACTAAAACTACCACCATGGTAGTGTCAGGGTTAAAATAGGGATTGTGAAATGGATGTGGCGCTGCTTGTTTGGGTGCGCCCCTTTAAATGCACTTGGAATTAATGTGCTAATGAAGTGGAAAAAAATACTATGTTGATCTCTGTCCAGCATATTAAATGTACAAACAAATACAAATAAGCAAACATATGAAAATGTGCATTTATAAAAATAAATATTTAAACCTATATCAACCTCTCTTCCCACACTCACCAGAAGCCTTTCCTCTTCATGGGGTATAACAGAATTCATAGAACTCTTTGGCTATATGTATGGACTTTTATTGCTTCATAGCACTTTTATTTGTTTTTTTCTACTGCGTATTATTTTAACCTGTTGCCGACCGCTCACCGCAGTTTTACTGCGGCAAGGTGGCTCGGCTGTAATAACCGACATAACTGTACTTCGGTCGCGTGCGGAGCTAGGGGGCACGCGTGCACGCCTGCAGTCCCCGTGATGTTCAGAACCGATCAGTCATCAGGTCCAGGCCAATAATTTTTAGCTTAGACCTGGTGATCGGTTCTGACCAATTACAGAGCATCCTGTGCCTGTGTAATGTAAACACAGGCACAGGAAATGGTGCAATCTTCTCTCCTGGAGCCCTTTTCGGTTCCAGCATGAGAGAACAGAGCATCAGGCAGTGAGTACACAAGCACTACACTGACACCAGTACACATAGGCGCACATTTAACCCCCTGATCACCCCACAGTTAACCCTTTCACTCCCTGTCACAGTGTACACTATATACAGTATACAGATAATTGATCACTGTATTAGTGTCACTTGTGACTTCAGTTAGTGTGAGAGATAGTTAGTGGTAGTTAGTGTCTGTCCCAGATAGGTTTAGGGTACCCACCATACATCCCCTAATAAAAATGTACCCCCTGATCAGCCCCAGTTAACCCCTTCATTGCCCTGTCACAGTGTCACTATTATAGTGTACAGATCTTTTTTCTGATCACTGTATTAGTGTCACAGTTGATATCAGTTAGCGTTAGCGTTAGTTAGCGTCAATACAGGACAGCGTCAGATTGTTCGCTGCATATTTAGTAATACATTTCAACCCTTTTATTGCCAGTGACACACACACACACACACACTAAACACCTCCATTACTAGTATAGTGTCTGAAAAGATCAATATCTTTCTGATTTCTAATATCTGATCTGATCAGAACTAGTTTAGTGTTCCCAAATTGCAGCGTTAGCAGAATCAGCCCTGACACCTGCCAGCATCTGCGTTTAGCCCCTCCGCTCCCCCCCAAGAAGTGCAGTATCAGCAGATTACTGTCACTTCCGATACACAGCATACTAAACCACAGCATTAGCAGAGTCGGGCCTGATTTCTGCTAGCACTAGCAGTTACATTTTTTGATAGCGGTTCAAACAGTCCTTGACAACCAGGTGCTTTTTTTCCTGTGAATCACACTAGGAACCTATAAATGTATTGGCCAAAATGTCCAAACAGAGGTACACTAGTGAAGAGGCCTACAGGATGCTGAGCATGACAGAGCGATGGGGAAGCCTCACTGTCAGAATCAGGCTCAGTATTTGAACCTGTAGAGAGCAGCAGCACCCTAACAGATAGCTCTGGCGATGGAGTAGTGGTCCCTGCTAAGGTCAGGCGTACCCAACCCCATTCTTCCTTAGCTGAGGTGCAACAATCGCAGGGCTCTCTTATGCAGCAGAGTGTCGGTACTAATGCTGCTCAACCTTCTGGTGAACTGGCAAGCACCATCGGCCTAGTACATCCTGGATGTAGTCAAACCAGCACTACAGTAACACTTGGTGACGTGGCAAGTCCCATAAGTGAAGTTCAAGCTGGTGCAGTGGCTAGCACAAGTAGCGTCCTGCAGCCACCAATAATTCGAAGACAGGCCCGTAAAACCCATAGTGTCCTTCCTGAGGTGCTTTCAAATCCTGATTGAGTGCCCACCACTTCTGCAGTGCCCGTACTTCCCCTATTCAATGCATAACCATGAAAGATGTTGTCTATCACAGTTTGAGAGTCCCTAGCCTGGAACA
Organism: Pelophylax lessonae; assembly: GCF_965119305.1. Lineage (NCBI taxonomy): Eukaryota > Metazoa > Chordata > Amphibia > Anura > Ranidae > Pelophylax > Pelophylax lessonae. The sequence goes on from NC_138768.1 coordinate 102,157,739, forward strand.
GTTTTTTACAGTTACAAAAAAAAAACTAAAAAATAGTTACAAAAAATAAATAAAAAAAATTAAAAAATAGTTGTTGTTTTATTGAGTTAATTTTCTGTTCTTACTCTACTTTTGTACTCTTTCTACTTCTACTGTACTTTATAATATACTTTTATACTGTTATACTGTAAAGTTTTATTGTTACTGTTTTTCATTGTTAACCATAGTTTTCTTTGCAGATACCACTATTCTATTGTTTTACTGCACTGTATACTATTATATTGTAATGTTTTATTATTACTGTGTTTTATTGTTAACCATTGTTTGCTTTCTCGCTGATTAAGAGCAAGACGCAGGTTTGGACTAAGCTGCCGCTGGGGGTTATAGATCGCATTGGTTTGGTGAAGATGGTCCTGCTCCTCAAGATTTTATATATTCTGTGGAATTCTCCAGTTTATATTCAATTGAAGTATTTTAAGGTCATGGATTCTATCCTAAAATCCTTTATCTGGGGCCCTTCCAGGCATAGTTGTCTTGGAGGGCTTTGAAATGCCCCACCTCACTGGGGGGCTTGGCGGTTCCTGACCTTGGACTGTACTACATAGCAGCCCAGCTGTCTCATTTCTTTTATTTTGACAAAGGTGACAGACAGAGATATGAGTCTCTTGTTTGTACGGAGTCTCATGGCCATTTCCCACACCCCTTTTTGCGATATCTTGAGAGGCCTTGGGGGTGCCATGGGTGGCTCTCGTAGGCTCTCTCTTGCATTTCACAATAAACGGATCTTGGATCTGGCGGTTACTAAACTGGGCTGCTCTCCCCTCCACGAGGACACGCCCTTGTGGTATAATAGACATTTGAGGGAACTGTTGCTGATTCCTGACCCGTGCATCTGGATTCGGCACGGTATAAATCAGCTCTCCCATGTTCTCCATGGTGGTCGCCTTAAACCGTTTCATCAATTGAAGGATGAGTTTTGAAGGCCGAACTCCATGTTCTTTCGGTTCCTCCAATTGCGCCATGCACTACGAACTCAGTTTGACGGTATTTACCCCCAGTTGCAATCCTTAGATGTGCTGATGGTCCTGAGGGGGGATGAACCAAGGAAGTTGATCTCCATCTTTTATGATATGCTTATCACTTCATTGGCGACACAGTTAGCTTTTTCTCTTAAACCTATCTGGGAGGAGTGTGCTGGGGAAATGGATGAAGAGGACTGGAGTGAGGTGTTGGAGGTGGGCAAGCTGGTGTCTCCCAAGATGTCAGATAGGCTTACACAGACCTATATTCTACATAGGGCTTACCTTACACCGGTTAGAATGGCAAAGTTTGATCCCTCCCGCAGTCCAGACTGCCCCAAATGCCTTCTATCCCCTGGAACCTTTGAGCATCTACTTTAGCGTTGCCCTCATGTTAACTGTTTTTGGGAACAGGTGATACAGTTTTTGCATGACCAGATGGGCTCCCCGGTTTCACTGGATCCTCGACAATGTCTCCTGGGCCTGCATCCGGACTTGGAATTAGATAAGAGTTCGTTGAAATTTATACATGAAACGTTATATGGTGCTCGGAAAGTGTTGGCTCGGAGCTGGATGCAATCCTCGCCCCCTACTCTGGCTGCATGGATTGCTGAGGTGAATGCATCTCTGCCATATAAGAGGCTCATTTATATCAATAGGGGATGCCCTGCTAAATATAATAAGATTTGGGATCGGTGGCTACAGTCATCATGGACATGCTCCACTTGATGACTCCATTCGCTTGCTATCTACCATGCTAGAGCCTTCCGTGAACAGATCATAACAGCTGGACAGGGTGACATGTCTTTGTAACCTTATATATCCTGTATTATTTGGGTGAGATCATGCGGGTTGTTCAGGACCCTTTCTTTGTTTCTTTGGGGTTTTTTTTTTTAATTTTCTTCTCCTTGATACCTTACGAATGTTGGTGCTTTATGTCATACTCATTTTCAATACTTGTTGTATTTTTGCACAGTTTAATAAACTTTGTTTTTTGATTCAAAAAAACATTGTTTGCTTTGCAGGTATACCCATCAGCTGCAGCACTGATTTGTTTATTCTGACAGCAACAGCGTTTGCTCTCAGCATATACGTAAATCAATGATTGCAGCGCTGTAGGGGGTGATTTTAACTCCACAGTTAAAAAAAAGAGCATATATGGCTAAGCATAGGGCATGGGGTGAACACAGAGGGCGGATCTCCCCTATGCTTCGCCATATATTTTTTAACACTTTTCTTGGCAGATATTTCTTCATCCACATCCATTGATGTGAATTGAGGAATCTGCTATGTTCTTTTTTTTTTTTCGTTCAGCCCATGGGCTGAACGGAAAATAAAAGAACATTACAGCCAGCAGTTAGCTTTCATGTAAAAGCAATCCTAGCAGATAATTAGCCGTTAGACTGCTTTTAAAAGCAGTGGGAGAAGACTCTCCCCCTCCTGCCATCTTCCACGGTTTTCTCACGCTCTCCTTTCCCACCAGGTAACCCAAGACTGCAGCTGGTGGTTCCGTCAGCTGACCATAGAGCTGATTGGAGACCAGAATGGCTCCAATCATCTCTATGGCCTAAGATACCGGAAGCTACGAGCATTTCATGTCTTTCGTTTCGCCAGATATAAACAGCGCCATTGGGAATTTAGGAAATCATCTTATCACACCAATCTTGGTGTGGTCAGATGCTTTATGGGCAGATGAGATATCTAGAGTCTAATAGACTCCAATTTTTTTTTTAAAAAGAGTACCTGTCACTACTTTTGCTATCATAGGGGATATTTAAGTTAGGGATAGACCGATATGTTTTTTTCAGGGCCGATACCGATATTTTGGTCACAACGTATCGGTATCGGCCGATATGGGCCGATATTTTGTACATTTAAAATTTTGAAAAGTAAAGACAATTTTAGACACAAATCTGATACTGAACATGTTAATTTTTGTTTAATGCTTAATTGCTGGCTTGCTGGTACCCTGTGGTGGGTGGCTGGCTGGCTGGCACCCTGTGGTGGATAGCTGGCTGGCAAGCTGTGGAGGGTGGCTGGCTGGCTGGCTGGCATCCTGTGGTGGGTGGGTGGCTGGCTGTCTGGCACCCTGTGGTGGGTGGCTGGCTTGCTGGCACACTGTGGTGGGTGGCTGGCTGGCTGGCTCCCTGTGGTGGGTGGGTGGCTGGCTTGCACCCTGTGGTGGATGGCTGGCTGGCTGGCACCCTGTGGTGGATGACTGGCTGGCTGGCACCCTGTGGTGGATGGCTGTCTGGCTGGCACCCTGTGGTGGGTGGCTGGCTGTCTGGCACCCTGTGGTAAGTGGCTGGCTGGCACCCTGTGGTAGGTGGGTGGCTGGCACAGGGGCTGTGGGTGGCTGGCTGGTAAAGGGCCTGTGGGCGGCTGGCTAGTACAGGGCCTGTGGGTGGCTGGCTGTCTGGCATCCTGTCTGTGGGTGGCTGGCTGGCACAGGGGCTGTGGGTGGCTGGCTGGTACAGGGCCTGTGGGTGGCTGGCTGGCTGGTACAGTGCCTGTGGCTGGCAGGTACAGGGCCATTTGGGTGACTGGCTAGCTGGTACAGGGCCTGTGGGAGGCTGGCTGGCTCACTGGTACAGTGCCTGTGGCTGGCTGGTACAGGGCCTGTGGGTGTGGCTGGCTGGCTGGCACTGGGCTGCTGTGGGTGGGTGTATGGCTGTGATACACTCCCGCGAGACTAGTCCCGACTCCAGACGAGGCTGTCCAAGGTGAGGGAGGCAGCCTAAGAAGGCAGAATGACGTCACAAAAATATTGGCAATATCGGCCAGTTCCAGGGCCGATACGGATATATCGGGAAAGTGCATATCGGCCACCGATATATCAGCCTTGCCGATAATCGGTCGATCCCTAATTCCCTGTGATAACCATAAAAATTATTTAAAAAAAAAATGGAAAGGGAAGGTGTAAAAAAAAAAAAAAACAAATCTAAATAAATAATAAAAAAATAAAAAAAATTATCGAGACTTTTTTTTATCAAAGACATGTAGCTAAATACATTTTGGCCTAAATGTATGACAAAAATTGAGTTTATTGGATATTTTTTAAAAAATTTAAAATGTGCTCTTTTTTTTCAAAATTTTTAGCATTTTTTAGTTTATATCGTAAAAAAAATAAAAAACGCAGAGGTGATAAAATACCACTTTAAGAAAACTCTATATGTGGGTAAAAAAAGGACATACATTTTGTTTGGGTACAGCATTGAATGACTGTGCAATTACCAGTTAAATTCACGCAGTGGCAAATTGCAAAAAATGGTCTGGTCATTATGGGGTAAACCTTCCGGTCCAGAAGTGGTTGAAACTGTCTAAAAGTAAGAAAATAAAATTAACATGTAAAAGTATCATATGAAATATTTCACGTCTTCCTTTCTGAAAAAAACTACAACTATTTAATAGGTTTTAGTTCTAGAAAAAAAAAATCAGTAAAGCTATCTTTTAAATGCAAAAATTAAAGCAATTTCTAAAACCTAATTATTTAATACCCTACCATCCAATTAGGGTTTAGATATACTTAAATGTAACCCCTGTACACTTGACTTGATGTCAGGTTAGTATTAGCAGGCCCCTTCTCAGTGATTGAGATGTAGATACTCTGTTGTGTCGACTGTCAATCAAGACAACAGTGAAATAATCCCGCACTGACATGCCCTTCAGATAACTGAGAGAAAAAACAGTAAAGTATAGAGTTATCAAGAGAGTGTTAAAGTAAATACTGAGACCTCCTTGTGGTAACTGCAAGTTTAAGGTCAATTCTGTAGTTCAAACACAACTATTCTTCATAGAAATGAGTTCAGATTACATTATTTGAAGTGGATTGCTAACAGCATGATCCAGGTTGGCAGTTCTCTAGTTTTGTATTAAGAAACTATAATCAGAAAGTCTTTAATAAAGAAACACTTAGGTGTTAGCCAGCTTTAATTTCTTGATTTCAATATAGAAATTCCTTACTCATATCATAGTAAGATGTTCCACAATTTAAAAAAAAATAAAATAGTATAAATACAGTTCTGATTTTCAAAACAAAACTGTAGGTCTATTTAGTGCATTCGGAAAGTATTCACAGCGGTTTACTTTTTCCACATTTTGTTATGTTACAGCCTTATTCCTAAATGGATTAAATTAATTATTTTCCTCAAAATTCTACAAACAATACCCCATAATGACAATGTAAAGTAAGTTTGTTTGAAATCTTTGCAAATGTATTATATTTAAAAAAAGAAAAAAATCCCTTGTATATAAGTATTCACAGCCTTTGCCATGACACTCAAAACTGAGCTCAGGTGCATCCTGTTTTCACTGATCATCCTTGTGATGTTTCTACAACTTGATTGGAGTCCACCTGTGGTAAATTCAGTTGATTGGACATGATTTTTAAAGGCACACACCCGTCTATATAAGGTCCTACAGTTAACAGTGCTTGTCAGAGCACAAACCAAGCTATGAAGTCCAAGGAATTGTCTGTAGACCTCCGAGACAGGATTGTATGGAGGCACAGATCTGGGGAAGGGTACAGAAACATTTCTGCAGCATTGAAGGTCCCAATGAGCACAGTGGCCTCCATCATCTGTAAATGGAAGAAGATTGGAACTACCAGAATTCTTCCTAGAGTGGGCCGCCTGGCCAATCTGAGCGATCGGGTGAAAAGGCCTGTATGGTAGAGTGGCCAGACGGAAGCCACTCCTCAGTAAAAGACACATGGCAGCCCACCTGGAGTTTCCAAAAGGCACCTGAAGGACTCTCAGACCATGGGAAACAAAATTCTCTGGTCTGATGAAACAAAGATTGAACTATTTTGCCTGAATGGCAAGCGTCATGTCTGGAGGAAATCAGGCACCACTCATCACCATCCCTGCCGTAAAGAATGATGGCGACAGCACCATGCTGCGGGGATGTTTTTCAGCAGCAGGAACTGGGAGCCTAGTCAGGATCGAGGGAAAGATGAATGCAGCAATGTACAGAGACATCCTTGATGAAAACCTGCTCCAGAGCACTCTGGACTTCAGACTGGGGCAAAGGTTCATCTTCTAACAGTACAATGACCTAAGCACACAGCCAAAATAAAAAAAGGATTGGCTACAGGACAACTCTGTGAATGTCCCATTTGAACTCGTTTGAACATCTTTAAGAGATCTGAAAATGTTTGTGCACTGACGCTCCCCATCAAACTTGATGGAACTTGAGAGGTCCTGCAAAGAAGAATGGAAGAAACTGCCTTAAAATAGGTGTGCCAGCTTGTAGCATCATACTCAAAAAGACTTACGGCTGTAATTGGTGCCAAAGGTGCTTCAACCAAGTATTGAGCAAAGGCTGTGAATACTTCTGTACATGTAATTTTTTTTATTTTTTTTATTTTTATTAAATTTGCAAAGATTTTAAAGAAACTTCTTTCACGTTGTCATTATGGGGTGTTGTTTGTAGAATTTTGAGGAAAATAATGAATTTATTCCATTTTGGGATAAGGCTATAACATAAAAAAGTTGGAAAAAGTGAAGCGCTGTATAGTGAAGCGGAATACTTTCCGGATGCACTGTATGTAGCGCTATCCTCTCAGAAACTGCTTGGTAGATTGGGTTTTCTCGGCGAACGACCTCAGCCTCTCTGGCACACCAGGTTAAGCAAAGAGGATATTGCACTACTATTACCACCAGCTCAAGTTTAAATATCCTGCACACACTACAGTTCAGTATCAGGAAGCAAACACCAGACTGGATAGGAAAAAATTATTTTTTTGTATTGTAACGGATCAAAGGAGATGGCAATATGTGCATATCAGGGGGGGGGCTGGGGGGGGGGATCAGATGTGGGCAGAACAGGGAGGAGGATCAGTGTGGGGGGGGGGCAGTTACAGGATTTTGCACTGTGTGTCTCTCCCTCCAGCAGCTAAATGTCAAACACAATTCTCTAGACAAAGGAGTTACTACTATGTAGCAGTTTAGAATAAGGATCTATATGGTTAGAATAATCTATACCGGGGAATCTGCAGATGTAGATTAAACAATGGCACAAATAACATTAACAGCAAGGGTTACTGTAATAACTTTTCTGCGACCAATATACTAAACTGCTTAGAGTGCACTCTTAATGAATGTCTATGCTAAGACCTAACTGCAGAGGTACCCCTTTTTATAGCCAGGAAGTGAAGTCCTAGTAGTGCAGCTTTCTGAAGAGACAGTCCCTTGCCTTAGTTCTTTAGCCGGTTAGCGCTGTGGCCCAGTCTTTACAGTGGTGCACATAAGTATAGTACCAATAAAGTCTACATGCAGTGGTATAGCCTGCTAGTCAGAAGTCCAATCCCTAAGAGCTCAGTCTCTACTAGCAGCAACAAATCACTGGCAGTAGTACCCTCACTAATCCCAGTGATACAGCCAGTCTTGGCCCAAGTACTCGCTGTCTGCAAATCGTCTGCCTCTGAGCTTAGGCACTCCGGTCACAACACCCTGATCCCCAGTGCTCCTTTCCTCAGCCCCCAGTCACAGATTGTGGCAGGCAGATGTGCACACTATGGCAGAGGTGCGCACTCTCCGATCTCCCATGAGCAAGGAGAAGAGTTGCCCGGTATCAGCCCAAGAAAATACAGCTTTTACTCCATTTTATCCCTTGCTCTTCTTGGGAATCAAAGTTCAATAGTCCATTGACTTCCACAACATACTTCCCCTCCTCAACTACATCCCCCATTATGCAGTGCGGCTTGCTTTAAAGTCTCTTGAGCTCTTCTGCTCTTATTGGCTGGAGGCCGACAGTGTTACTAAACCCAGCATGAACAGTCCAGTGGGAGCATAGAGAGCAGCTGCAGTACAGTTTTCTATATTGTTCTCTCTATCTAGCCAAGCACCTGGCTACACAAATCTCATCACTTCCCTTTATGAATCCAAAAAATTAGATTGCCTGAACGGAGGGGGCGTGGTGGAGTGATGACGGTGTGAGGAGGTGCTCTGTGTGAGCTCCACGCTGCTGCCTCCCTGAGTACACCTGTGTGGCCGGATCCGGTCATGCTTGCCGGTCGGTAACCTCCGAGGGATGCCTGCAAGAGCTCGGGGAAGCTGCCGCCAATCACGGGTGCAAACCCGTAGCCAGGAAAGGTCCACAGCGGGGGAGATAGGGCGCTATTTCCCCGGCGTCGGCAAGGTGATAACCGGAGTGTCAGGCGGCGCTAAGAGCGGTGTCACGGAGCTGCAGATCCCGGAGCTGCTGGGGAGTGTCAGCGTCGCTGAAGGAGAGGAGACAAACGAAGCGGTACAACAGCTGGTGGAAGGGGGGACTACGGGTACTAGGAACACTCCCAGCGTGGAACAGAGGACCCAGGAAACCCAGGATACCCCAGAGAAGGAGAGGGAGGTAGCCCAGGGGGTAGAAAAGGAATATAAGGTGCTGGGAGTACAATTACCCGCAGAGTCCACAATGGAGGAGTCCACAATGCGGAGTCCAGGGGAGACGCAACGGAGTGACACCCCAACATCCCTACAGGAGGATAAGGGGCTTGCAAACCCAAAATCAGATATTTTGATATTGCTTAAAGCACTCCCAACGAAATTGGATATTGAAAATATGATGGCAAAGATGGAGGAGACTCACCGGCGGGAGATGAAGGAACTACGTAAGGATATTGGTGATATCTCAGACAAGGTGGATAAAGGTGCAGAGACAGTAATATCCCTAACAGGCAGAGTAGAGGAGATCGAAAAAAAATACAAGGGCCAGGGGGATATGCTGGCTTCTATGCAATTAAGAATGGAGGATATGGAAGACCGGAGCCGCCGGAATAACTTGAGGGTAAGAGGACTGCCTGAACAGGTAAAAAGGGATCAACTTCAAGAAGCGGTAAGAGATATACTCCTTAAAGTAATAGACTCTAGTCGTGATGATAGCATAATATTGGACAGGGTCCATAGAACCCCGGGGCCCAAAGCGGAAGACTCTGATAGAGTAAGGGACGTAATATGTCGGGTCCACTATTTTTCCCAGAGGGAAGAAATATTGAGGAAGGTATGGCTCAAGGGTCCTATTGATTATATGGGAGCTAAGATAAAGATATTACCGGACTTGTCTGGAGCCACACTGACCCGTAGAGCTATGCTGAGACCGATACTGGAGAAAGCTAAGGAGTTGGGTTTTACATACCATTGGGGATATCCGCTAATGGTAACATTTCATAGAGAATCCACGTATTTCACCTTGAGATCCAAGATGGACCTGCAGGGGTTATTTGAATACTTGGGTATTAAGGAATTATATGTTTCGGATTGGAGAGCTGTTTTGCCCCAGTATTTGGACAGGAATATTAACAGAAGGAGAGAGACCGGAAAACACAGAGTCTGAAGAGGAATCACCAAGATTCTGAGAGATATAACTCCTTGATGGACATGATTTGACTTATTTTTCCCTTTTTTTTTTTTTCCCCCCTTTTTTTTCTCCTTTTTCTTTTTGGGCCCCCTTTTTTGCCCCCCCCCCCCCTTTTATTAATGGAATTTTGGGTTGCTTAAGTACCCCTCTCTCCCTTTTTTTTTGAGCAAGGAAGGAGGGGAGGAGGTCTGACAGGGGAATAAGGGGGGTGGAGAGGTGGGTTCAGGGGAGAGGTAATTCTGGCTCCCCTTTTCTTTTTTCCCTTTTCTTTTTTTTTTTTTTTTTTTGTTGGTTTGTTACCTCCTTTGGAGAGAAGATTTCTCCATGTTTTTTTTTTTTTTTTTTTCTCTCTTTTCTTCTTCCTTATTCTCTCTCCCTTTAGGGGAAGATATGAGAGAATTTTGGGGCGCTCTCTGGACATAATTAGATCCAGATAGACCTTGTATTAATTACCAATTAATTATTACCCCCCTCAGACATCCTCCCCCCTACCTGGGTATAGCTGAGAGATTGGTTAAGTAGAAGGAGAGAGGAGATGTATAATACACAGATGTATAATACACAGCACACTTAATATACACGCGGTTGGAATATTTTTAGGCCATATGGCCCTGATTTTTATATATATATTTTTTTTTTTCTTCCTTCCCCGTTCTCTTATTTTATTTTAAGAGATATGAGGAACGTATCACTCAAGCACTTAAAAACACTTAAAAATTGTTAGGGATGTTTATCTTGCTCCCCAGGGGGCAGGAAACAACATTCCCCTGGCACCCTCCTATATGTGGGGGTTGATATATTTTTATTTTAATTTTAATTTTTTTTTTTTTAATTCTTATTCACTAATTTATTCACTTTTTGTCTTGGTGTTATTTGCTCTTTTTGATAGAGGTCACAATATTTTTTTTTTTTTTGGGCACTAACAATGGATGGTTTGGTTGAGATTTTCAGCAGTAGGCACTTGGGTAATAGGGGGGGTGTGATAACCCCCTCTTTTTTTTTTTTTTTTTTTTGCTCTCCTCTCCTTTCTACTTATCTACATGCCGTTGAATGTTTTAAGTGGACCTAAGGAGTTGAAGATAATTAATTGTTGTAGGGTGAGGGGGATGGAGAGTGGGACGGAGAGTGGGAGGGAGAGAGAAATACGTCACAGAGAATATCTGAGATAGGAAGATGTTCATTAATGTGGAGGTAACACCATATCATTAAAGGAGACCAATTAATAGGAGTTGTGTGATAAGGGTAGTGAATGAATAAATAACAATGGAGTACTGGATCCGACCAGACAAAGGGAGGCAGTGAGCTGATTCTCGCTCCGTGCATTGCCTCACCACTGACCTTTTTGTAGGTGAACGCAAGACACGCTAAGGAGCGTGAGGGGCGTTTGATATAACAAGGTGTTATTAGTAGGGTGGGAAGGGAGGGTGGGTGGGGGATTTTGTTTTTTTTTTTTCTCCTTTTCTTTTCTCCTCCTCCTAACTCTGGATATAAAATATAAATCTAAATGGCGACTATAAAATGTATAACACTAAATGCAAGAGGTCTGAACATACCTGAGAAAAGACACATGTTACTAAATGATTTAAAAGGGTCCCAAATAGATATAGCATTAGTACAGGAGACACATTTTAAAGAAACCAAAGTACCCATACTTAGAAATAAAAACTTTCCATGGGGGTACCATTCGACAAATAAAGAGGTAAAATCAAAAGGGGTATCTATCCTCTTAGCCAAGAGAATGCCATGGTCTTTACAAGATATACAGACAGATACTGAGGGGAGGTACATCTTTATTAAGGGAACAATAGGAGAGGTGAAGGTAACGTTGGCAAATATATACGCCCCCAACCAGAAACAGGTGAGCTTTCTTACGAAGGTCTTAAATAAACTGGCAGACTTTACAGAGGGACAACTGATTCTGGGAGGAGACATAAATATCCCTTTAAATCCCCTGATAGACACTTCATCAGGATGCTCCTCAGACCCTTTGAGTAGTAGTAAGCAAATAAGTCAAGAACTATATAAACACCAACTTGTGGACGTATGGCGCCTTACCCACTCCGGGGAAAAAGATTATACGTATTTTTCATCAGTACATAAACTATACACAAGAATAGATTATTTCTTTATCCCTCATAGACAATTACAAGCAATTAAAAAACTTGAGATTGGGAACATCACATGGTCAGACCACGCACCAGTCACTTTAGAGTATTCACTTTCGGAATCCCTGGCCCTTGGGGGAAGGTTCTGGAGATTGAATGAGAGCCTCTTACAGACACCTGAGATCCTCAGGGACGTAACAGAGGAACTAAAATTTTACTTTCAAACAAATGAAAATCCAGGGGGAGATATAGGGGTCCTATGGGAGGCACATAAAGTTGTGATCAGGGGTGTATTAATTAAACATGGGTCGAGAGTAAAAAAGGAGAGGATGGAAAGATTAGAAACGTTATTCAAAACTTTACACGAGAAGGAGGGTGCCCATAAAAAAGATATGACATTAAAAAACGAGAAAGAAGTGGGGGGCATAAGAAAAGAGATTAATGATCTGTTAGGTTATAAAGCAAAAGCCTCACTACAAAGAAGCCGAAAAATAGGATATGAATCAGGAGATAAGTGTGGGAAATTGTTAGCTAAAGCGGTTAAGGAGATGAAACAGACTACATATATCCCCCAAATATTGTCTCCTAAAGGCAATAAGATAGCGCTACCTAGACAGATCGCCCAGGTATTTGGAGATTATTATTCGAGCTTAAATAACTTAACAGATAACTCAACAACTTTATCAGAAATGGAAGAATACGTAGCCTCTGCCCAGATGCCAAAACTATCGGAGGAAGCAGGCAAGGAACTGGACCTACCCATAGAATTGACGGAGATATTACAAGCCTTAAATAGGATGAAGATTGGGAGGGCGCCGGGACCGGACGGCTTTACCCTCCAGTATTATAAGGTATTTTTCCCGATAGTTGGCCCGTATCTATTAAAATTATTTAACGGGGTGGGGCAAGGATCAAGTTTTTGTAGAGATACTCAACGAGCACACATTACAGTTCTCCCTAAAGAAGATAAAGATTTAATGTTATGTGGGAGTTATAGGCCAATATCTCTCCTTAATACGGACTTAAAAATTTTTACGAAGATATTAGCAACCCGTCTGAATCATTATATACAATCATTGATACACTTGGATCAGGTGGGCTTCATAAATAATAGAGAAGGGAGAGATAATACCACCAAAGTATTGGATTTGTTACTGGAAATTGATAAATCTCAAAAACCATGTGTCTTCCTAAGTACCGACGCAGAAAAAGCGTTCGATCGCGTGAACTGGAAATTTATGATAGCGACATTGAAACATATCGGGCTGGGAGAGATTATGATACAGAGAATCCTTTCTATATACGCTGACCCAACAGCCCAAAGTAAATGGGATTCTATCGGACCCTTTTAAGATTAAAAACGGTACGAGACAGGCATGTCCCCTATCCCCTATCCTTTTTGTACTGTCCCTAGAACCATTCTTATGTAAAGTAAGACAAAATTTGAATATTAACCACTTAAGCCCCGGAAGATTTTACCCCCATTCCGACCAGGGGGTATTTTGCGATTCGGCACTGCGTGAATTTAACGCACAATTGCGCGGTCGTGCGACGCTGTACCTAAACGAATTTGACGTCCTTTTTTTCCCACAAACAGAGCTTTCTTTTGGTGGTATTTGATCACCTGTGCGATTTTTTGATCACGCGCTATAAACAAAAAAAGAGCGTCAATTTTGCAAAAATAGCAATATTTTTCACATTTTTTTATATGAAATTCCCCCCAAAAAAAATGTAAAAATCAAAATTTTTAAAAATTTTCGGCCAATTTGTTTTATGCTACCTATGTTTGGTAAAAAAAATCGCAAAAAGCGTATTTTGATTGGTTTGCGCAAAAGTTATCGCGTTTACTAACAAAGGGAAAGATTTTTGTCATTTTTGTTGTTTTTTTTTTTAACGCGTAATGGCGGCGATCTGCGATTTTTTTTGCGGTACTGCGACATTGCGGCGGACAGATCGGACCCTTGACTGACATTTTTGACACTTTTGGGGTTACCAGTGACATTTCTACAGTAATCAGTGCTATACATATGCACTGTTACTGTAAAAATACACTGGTAGTGAAGGGGTTAACTTTATTTGGAAGGGAGGGGCTGTGTGTGTCCCTAGGGGCGTGGTTTCTACTGTGATTGGCTGTGGCTCTAGCTGTAAGGACACTGATCAACGGATCTACATACCAGATCCGTTTTATCAGTGTCTTTGCAGCGAGGAGAATGACAGGCAGTTTGTTTACACAAGCTGCCTGACATTCTCCCTCTCCCCCGCCGATCGCCGAGTGACCGGCGGACATCGGGTCCGCTGGTCACACGCGCGGGGGGGTCCGTGACCACGCGGGAGCGGGAGCGCGCCCCCGGGGGCGCGCGCTCGCTCCCTAGACCCTCACAAGCAAGCAACGTAGCCCTACGTTAGTTTGCCTGTGAGGGGCTGACCGCCGACGTAGATAGTCGTGCGGCGGTCGGCAAGTGGTTAAAGGGGTACAAATGGGAAAGGAACAGTACAAAATTTCGGCGTATGCAGACGATTTGATATTTACATTAACAAACCCGACAATATCCCTACCTAATTTAATTAAGGAATTTGAACAATACGAGTCCATGTCAAATTTAAAAATAAATTTCAATAAGTCAGAAGCAATGGGGATAAGATTGCCTAGAAGTGCACTACAAGTATTGAAACAAAATTTTAAATTTAAATGGGCAGATAAGGCAATAAAATACTTGGGAACGTATATACCGGCCAACCCTGATTTGGTATACGAATTGAATTTCAAACCTCTTTTGAATACATTTGGTTCTAAACTAGAAAAATGGAAGACGGGCTTATTCTCTTGGCTGGGGAGATGCAATCTTATTAAGATGTCTATCTTACCCAGATTTTTATATTTACTCCAGACATTGCCAGTAAAGATTCCGATAGGTTATTTCAAACAGATAAACTCAATATTTATAAAATTTATATGGGCAAATAAGAAGCCGAGGATTTCAAGACAATTACTTACATTGCCAAAAAAATATGGAGGTACAGCGATACCAGATATTCAAAAATACTATTATGCCTCACATGTCAGGAGGCAAATAGACTGGTGCCGCCATGGGGAATCAAAGTTATGGGTGAAAATAGAACAAACTAATACAAAGGTACCATTATCTAGGGCATTATGGTGTTATGAGAGTTTACCGACAGAATTAAAAGCACACCAATTAATTGGGACAACTTTAAGAATATGCTCTCAAATATGTTTTCAAAAGGACCTTACCTCACATGACTCTCCTCTATATCCTATAATAGGGAACCCGAGATTCACCATGGGAATGGAAGCACAGCCATTTAGGAATCTAGATAAAGCAGGATGCTTTCAAGCATCCCACTTTGTGAGAAATAATAAATGGCCGACAATGGAGATATTAATGGAGGAGGAAGGGGAATTTAGACTTCCCTTTTGGAATGCACTTCAACTTTCTCACTTTTTGGGATCTATCCCCAATCCAAAGAAGTATAACCGTCAGCTTACAATGCTGGAAGAATATTGTAGTGAGTCAGAGAATATATCCCATATGTTAGCAAAAACATATTCCTTGATAAATACCCCTAAAGCAGGACACCATTTATCTTATATTGAGAAATGGGAAAGGGAATTATCTTGTACCTTCTCCACAGAGCAGAGACAACAGATGGTTGATCTTGCTTTTAAATCATCTATATGTACTAAATATCAGGAATTAAATTTCAAAATCTTGACAAGGTGGTACTATACACCATATAAACTACATAAAACAGCAATAAATAATTCGGATAGATGTTGGAGATGCTCGGTGGAAGAGGGTACATTAATACATATTTTTTGGTCATGCCCTAAACTATCAAATTATTGGGGGAAGGTCAGAGAGATAATGCAAAAGTTTTCAGAATTTGAGATCCTGGAAAACCCTGGGTTCTTTCTTTTACAACTTAGCGGGATACCAGGGAAGAAATACAGGAGATCGTTACTATGCCATATGGCAAATGCTGCCCGAGCCTGTATCCCCCTGGGGTGGAAAAAGCAGGAACCCCCAACAATTAATTGCTGGATAGGTAAAATAGAAGAAATAAATAGAATGGAGGATCTGGTTCTGACAGGTCAACATAAGAGGGAAAAATATTTAGAAACATGGGGAGTATGGAACAGGTTTTTAGTAATGAACCAGGGGATGGACAGACCGGATCAGGATATATTGGATGTCGGAGAGATTTAGTAAATAAAGAAACAATACGGAGATGGGGGAGGAGGAAACTTATGTGTTTTTTTTTTTTGTTTTTTCCCCTTTTTTTTTTTTTTTTTTTGTTGTTTTGGGTGGGGTTGATTTGAGTTAGAAAAGAAAGGGAAGGAGATGAATAGCTATTTAACACATAGGATAGCTGGGAGATATGGGAAGCAAGAATGTGAGGGGTGTATTGATCCTATGTCTTCTTGTTATGATGAATTTGTTATCCTACCCGAAAACTTAAATAAAAATTATATTTGAAAAAAAAAACAAAAAATTAGATTGATCACCATTTTGTCACAGCAGACAGAATCGGGCAATGTGGTTCTTTATTCCAGAAGTAAAGGGTTAAAAGCACAAATATGGCCTGCAAAAGAGAACCAAAAGAAAAAATATATAGAGATCTGTGCATACAAAAACTGCACACAACACATAATGGTCACCCCAGAGATCATATGAAGTACAGGGAAATGTTAGACACAGGAAAAATAAAGTCCATGTAAGGTGATGATAAAGGCGAAGCACTTTTCTTACTATGCAAAGCTGCTGTGACTTTACAAGGGTATGAAAATATCCAACTGTAACAGGGTGCAGGTAGGTGTAGTATTAAAAGTGCTTTATTATAAATAAAAGTGATAAAAAAATTGCCACTTACAGATTATTCCTTGATGATATTACCTCTTAAAGAGGACTGTCACATTCTTTGCACCTTATTATATGTTTTCATATTTTTGGCACCTCTATTTTGCGTACTATTTTAAGGTACTTGTTACTTCATATATTGCACTATGGAGTTGACTTTGCAAAGTGCAGTTACCCTCCGCAAGTGTAGTGGCTCTAGAGCTTAGGAAATGAGATAAGGCTTTTACTTTGCAAATGGTACTCAATCACGTGCAAGGAAAATAAAAAAAAAATAAAAACAGCATGTTTGCTTGCACATGGTTGGATGATGGAAGTCATCAGAGTTTCTGCTCATTTACTAAGCTCTGGAGCAACTGCACTTGTAGAGTGCAACTGCTTTTTGCAAAATGCACAGTTTTTCCCTTCAGTAAATAAACCCCATAGTCTTCTTTTGCACATGCATGTTTGCACTTTAATGGTATATGATTGATTGGTGTTGCATAATTTTGTTTACAGTTCCTTTGAGAGTTTTGTATATTTACCTATCCTGCAAGCTGCCTAAGTATGATCTTTTCAAGCGCTGACTTCCTTTTGTGTTTATTCAACAAACCTATTTGCCTATGGCCAGTTTTACATTGGTGGTCAGTGGGAAAAGATCATTGGTGTTATGCTGATGGCTCTGCCATGTAGTGTTGGACATAGAAATGTGCAGGCACCTTCAGGTGAAAGGTCAGCCACAGCTCAAGGAACCCCTAGCAACCTTTGGAGGAACTCTAGGGTTCCAGTGAAGTCTGGCAACTTTGATGGGCAGTCTCATAGACTAAAAATAAGTGCAAGGAGCTGAAGGGGATTTCCCAAAGTGTTCACCCATAGTAGCTGTTTACATAACAGAACAACCTGTCTACCAAATTCAGTCTCACCTCCCTAATCCTTCTGCGTGTAAAGACTTAGAAGCTAACAAACAAACAGTCAAAGAAGATCCACGTGGCAACTGCCCAATTTAAAGTGAAGTTTGCATTTGGTGGTAAACTTTGTGACCTTGCTTGATTGTATGTGAAACATTGACCTGTATGGTGATCACTAAAAAAATGAAATATGTTTGTATTTTTCCATGAACATAACCTAGGTGAGGAATTTCAGTGTGACTGCCCTTACTTAAATAAATGCTTATGCATTTGTTTGCAGAACTTGTAAAGAACAGTTATGTAGACCTGTCACTATTTAAATGTTCCTGGCACTAGCATCAAAGAGAAACTTCTAATAACAAAAGCAGTGACATGTGAAAAGCAGGATCAAGGATAATGTCAAGTGATAACCATATAGACGTCAATAACTAGTATCAGGCTGGCTGTGGTATGCTGTTAGGAGCATCTTGCATGCTCCTGTGTTGTTAGTCTTTGTGCAGCTCCTTCAACGGCGGTATCGTCTCCAACCTGAGAGTCGTTTGCCAGGCAACAGGCCCCGTTCCTGTAAAAATGCCTCCTCTGCATCTAACGGCTCTACTCCCCTTGATGCTAGGGGCTCTGGGCCTGTGATAGTTCTACATACACTGGATCTATACTTTATTACTCTGATCCTTGACTCTGACCCAAGCTAACCTGACTGTGAGTTATTCTGTTGTCTGCTGCCTGCCCTGACCTGGATTACGCTTACTGCCTGCCACCTGCCCTGACCTCTATCTGTCCCTGGAATTTGCTTACTGTCTGCTGCTTGCCAAAACCTCTGCCTGCCCCTGGATTAAGTTTACTGTCAGCTGCCTGCCCTGACTCTTGCTTGGACCTCAGGTACTTCTTTATATACCTTTGCCTATTGGAACACACGGCCATTGTGTAAATAAGTCCAGGGGTGCATCCAAGTATTGTCAGACCTGCTCACCTTAAAGGAATGCCTTACACTAGCCAGCTATCATTTTTGACCTCTGGTACTGGGACAAGCATTACATTATCACAAGCTGCAGAAAAAACTTGCAAACTAAATCGAAAACTCCAGAACTTATTCTTGAACTTTTCACATCAAGACACAGTGTGTCAGGGAATTCCTGTGAGATGTCTGGCTATTTGAAATGTGCATGCACAAATAAATCTCTGCAGAATGGCAATCAGGAATGCACATAAACGAAGGAATGCGCATGCACAAAGTGCATGTTGGCGCCAGACAGACTATTTAAGGATGCTCCTGCCTGTGCTCAAATGCTGTTCCCTGTGACCTGTGTACGTCCAGTGTGTTCCCGTTGTTGCTGACCTGGCAAAATGCTATGTGTGGCGGAAAACTAACTCTACACATCACCCTGAACACACCATCCCCCACCATGAAAAATGGCAGTGGCAGCATCATGTTGTGGGGATGCTTTTCTTCAGCAGGGACAGGGAAGCTTGTCAGAGTTGATGTTAAGATGGATGGAGCCAAATACAGAGCAATCTTAGAAGAAAACTTGTTAGAGTCTGCAAAATACTGGGGTGGAGGTTCACCTTCCAGCAGGACAACGGCCCTAAACATCCAGCCAGAGCTACAATGGAATGGTTTAGATTAAAGCATATTCATGTGTTAGAATGGCCTAGTCAAAGTCCAGACTTAATTCCAATTGAGAATCTGTGGCAAGACTTGAAAATTGCTGTTAACAGACGCTCTCCATCCAATCTGACAGAGCTTGAGCTATTTTGCAAAGAAGAATGGGCAAAAATGTCCCTCTCTAGATGTGCAAAGCTGGTGGAAACATATCTAAAAAGACTTGCAGCTGTAATTGCAGCGAAAGGTGGTTCTACAAAGTATTGACTCTGGGGGGGCTAAATACAAATGCACACCACACTTTTAAGATATTTATTTGTAAAAAATTTTGAAAACCATTTGTCATTTTTCTTCCACTTCACAATTATGTGCCACTTTTGTGTTGGTCTGTCACAAAAAATCCCAATAAAATAAATTTAAAGGGTAACTCCACTTTCGTGGGGGGAAGAAATGCTAATAAAAAAAAAAACAATATAGGGTATACAATTGCAACACAAGTCATATTGTAATTGAATATTATTAAAAATGACCTTTACTTTTCAATCTGCAGCTGTTGTAAATTTCTGAAAATGCAATACAATATGGCTACCTGGAGGTGTTCCTGTACACAGAATGTGTACTGACCACACCCCAGAAACATCTTTTTTTGCTTGTGTAATTGGCTCACCAATTTTCCCAGAAGTCTGCCTAAGATACAAGTCAGATTTCTGGCATCCCCTGCAACAAAAATGTCATTTTTGGTGATATACTCCCAATAGGAACATGTCTAAAGGGATGCAGGCCCAGCAACTTTCCTCATTAGTGCCCTGCAGCTGCCACAGCTGATAGATAGTTGTGAAACCTCTCCCATTTGACCCACTCAGCACAGAGGCATAGAGGAACAAACAATGATTTCTTCAGAATAACAAAAGGTAGAAATCTGCAACAAAGTTTGTTAAAATCCCTGCAATGTACAGAGATCACCCAGAGGGGAATTGTTTTTTCTCAACAAAAGTGGAGTTACGCTTCAAGTATTTGGTTGTAAAAATGTGGAAAATTTCAAGGGGTGTGAATACTTTTTCAAGGCACTGTAATTCAATCCATCGATCGACTTGTGTCCACCCAGCCTGTTGGGTTTTTCCCGAACAATTGGTGCCAGCAACACTGATCATTGTATTCTGCTGACAGGGAACTTTTCAGAATACAGTAGCTCAGCTGGAGTGGTTCCTCCATCCACATCAAATGTGTGGATCAGGGAATCGGTTCTTTTTTTAATTTTTTTTTTCATTCAACCTGCTGGTTGAATGAAAAAATAAAAGAAATCATGTATGGCCTGCCTACTCCTGGGTTTCCTAAGAGAACAGAACCACAAGGTGAAGATACACTAGCTTAGGTGAAGATACACTAGATTTGGACTGTAAACATATTTCTGATGTAGCACCCTCCTAGGTAGGTGCTAGTGATAGTGTATAGTTTTTGGCTCTGTCTACTTAATAGAGGGGCTGCAGGCAAATCTATATTGCTCTTTGCTTACCAGAGAGCAGGATCTGTGAGTTAGGTCTGCTCAGTGTGCTCAGTATGTGATTCATTGTGTCTAGAGAGTGTTTCATACTGGTCCAATCGGGAGGCATGTTGGATAGTGGGAGGAAACCTGACAAATGAATGCATAGGCTTTGATACAGTCCTGGTGATTGGCAGTGGCAAGTTGCCTCAGTGCATTCTGGGATACGGTATAAAGGCCAGGAGCACATGTGCTGCGGGGTCTTTGACTGAAGAGCAGAGTCCCGGAGGGAGGGGGGTGGCTGCCTCCTCCTCTGTAGCAGTGGCACGTGGTTGCAGGGGATCGTCCTGAGGGCCAGAGGAACGGAGCTGAACCCAGAGGTCCAGAAGAGCTGACTAAAGGGGAGACACTGGAGACCCTGGAAAAACAGTATCGTGAGTACAAGGACTTGTGTCAAGGGGCCTGACCTGAGGGGGGGACACCCCAGGAGTAGTCAGTGGACAGGGTGTCTGCGGTCAAGAGAGAGAGAGGATGCTGAGGAGAGTGTCCTGAAGATAATCTATAGTTCACCAAGTAATCTTAGGAAAGAGGCTTAACCCAATTTCACCTTTAGTGGCAGGGTGAATCAACAGCCTGGCTGTATATGTAGATAGAAGTCCTCCAACATTGTGCCTAGTTAATTTGGGGTATCCCACTATTCCCTTCTCCTATCCCTAATTTATAATAAAACACAAAACAACCAAATACCCATGGACTGGGTATTGGAGCGGGCCAAGGAGAAAGAGTGAGAAACTGTCCATGTCAAAGTTGCTGTTGGTAACTCAGGGGGACCTGTAAAGTGTACATTTGACAGTCCTTGCAGGGGGCAGTGCTACACTGAGATAAAAGACTGTGTGTGTTATGTGTGTTATGTATAGTACCATTTAGAAATAATGCTGTTTTTGTTGAGCCAAAGATGATTAAAAAAGTCATTGTATTTATTTGATAAAGATTTTTCTTTTGTTTATACACTTTGCCACATTTGAAACTAAAAAAGAAAAAAATCTAAAATTTTCGATTCAACCAATTTGAGATTTATTGATTCTAACATTTCAAATAGAAAAAAATGGGTAAATTTTAGTAAGATTTTGAAAAAGACATAAAAAGAATTCCGAATATGAATTTCGAATACGAATCCCAAATACGAATTGAACGAATCAACCAAATCCACAGGAGAAGTACAGCCAAACGAGCTTTGGCTGTGTGGCGGTACTCACCGTCACTGAGAGTGAAAGACAGATATATCATGGACACTGAGGAAATGGTTTGGATAACTTCAAATGGGAGAGTAACATTCATCAACAATATCTCTCAAGAAATTTGAAGATTTAATCCCACTTTACACTGTGAGACCTATAGCCTGTTGCCATAAAGTCTGTGGCTCTGCTTATATGTGTATTCCATGTACTTCAATGTAGGAGACAGACAGACTGTCACTGGCAGGCTCTCCCTATTGTCTGTCTATTGAGGTGGGTGGGGATTGTGTTAAGTCTGTTTTCTCTGTTCCAATGTTAAATGTTAATGACTTCACATTGTTTCTGTCCAGATGGCTAGATAATTAGTTCAGGTAATTCTATTTCTGTATACAATTTCATCTGCATATGATAATGTAATCAGGCCACCCCGACCTGTGTGTGGTAATCTGATCAGGAGGGGGTCCACAGTATATAAATTCTGTGCAACTGTTCAATAAAGGGGGGAGATTCCAGTACAAGCTAAGTTGTCGGCTAGCTTTGTATGTAGAGCGGCTGAGAAAGTCTGGTATCTATGTTCATGACTGGGAGGAAGCTGTATACTTACGGAAGGCCACAAGTACAGTGTGGGTCGGAGATCCGTTACATAGTTACATAGTTAGTGAGGTTGAAAAAAGACACCATTCCATCCAGTTCAACCTATGATGTGTGTGTGTTTGCTGCTAACCGTACATTGTATACCCCTGTATGTTGTGGTCTTTAAGGTGCCCATCTAATAGTTTTTTGAAACTATCAATGCTCCCTGCTGATACCACTGTTTGCGGAAGAGAATTCCACATCCTTACTGCTCTCACAGTGAAGAACCCCCTGCGTATTTTAAGGTTAAACCGCCTTTCTTCTAGTTTTAGTGAGTGGCCACGTGTCTTCTTGTATTCCCTTTCTCTGAATATATTTTTCCATATGCTAGGGTTGCTAGTACAATATTTGTACATTGATATCATATCCCCCCTCAATCGTCTCTTCTCCAGAGAGAATAAGTTCGGTGCTTGTAGTCTTTCCTCATAGCTGATGTCCTCCATCCCCCTAATTATTTTTGTTGCCCTTCTCTGGACTTTCTCCAGTTCCAGCACATCCTTCCTGAGGACCGGTGCCCAGGACTGGACAGCATACTCCAGATGTGGCCGGACCAAAGTCTTGTAGAGTGGGAGAATAATCTCTTTATTTCTGGAGTGAATCCCCTTTTTTATACATCCCAGTATTCTATTGGCTTTGCTTGCAGCGGCTTGGCATTGCATGTCACTGCCAAGCCTGTTGTCTACCAGTACCCCCAGGTCATTTTCCATCCTAGACTCACCCAGAGGCCCCCCCCCCCCCAGTGAGTAGCTTGCTTTCTGGTTTCTGGCACCCAGGTGCATTACTTTACATTTTTCAACATTAAACCTCATCTGCCATGTAGTTGCCCACCCCATTATTTTGTTCAGGTCCGCTTGTAAGGTTTCCACATCCTGCCCAGAAGATATTGGCATGCTTAGTTTAGTATCATCTGCAAATACTGAGATTTTACTCAATATCCCCTCCTCTAGATCATTTATGAATAAATTAAACAGGATTGGCCAAAGGACAGAACCCTGGGGGACCCCACTTTTCACACCCGCCCAATCTGAGTACTCCCCATTAATCACCACCCTTTGCAACCTCCCCTGGAGCCAGTTCTCTATCCAGGTACCTCACCTTATGGTCCATACCTACCTTCCTTAGTTTGAACAGTAAGCGTTTGTGGGGAACGGTGTCAAAGGCCTTTGCGAAGTCCAGGTACACCACATCCACAGGCTTACCTTTATCTAGGTGGCAGCTCACCTTATCATAGAAGGTTAATAGATTGGTTTGGCAAGAACGATTTTTCATGAATCCATGCTGATTACTACTAATAATACCGTTTTCATTACTAAAGTCTTGTATGTGGTCCCTTAACATCCGCTCCAAAATCTTGCAGACTACTGATGTTAGGCTGACCGGCCTATAGTTACCCGGGATATATCTCGGCCCCTTTTTAAATATTGGTACCACGTTGGCTTTTTTCCAATCAGCTGGCACCATACCCGTCTGTAAACTATCCTTAAAGATCAAGAATAATGGTCTAGCAACCACCTGGCTGAGCTCTTTAAGAACCCTCGGGTGCAAGCCACCCGGTCCCGGTGATTTATTTATGTTAAGTTTCTCTAGTTTAGTTCTAAGTCTATCTAGCCGTTACAGGCTGTACTTCTCCTTTAATGGCAAGGACGTCATTTTTTGTTTTGCCCATAATTCTACTTTGTATCTGTTTAAATTCTGAAAGTTACATTGTTAGGAAGTATGGCTTATGTTTGCTAGCTTACCAGAAAGCCAACAATCTAGCTGGTTGATGTATTAGCAAATCCACTATGCTTTGCTCAAATTCTTACAAACCAGCCCCATCATGAACAATAGTTTATTTCAAAAATTCTACACCCCTGCTTTGAATTCCCCTGCACTGCATTCCATCGCTCAAAAACACATTGTGGAAACCTTTGTGTGCCTGGTGGGTGGACCTACTTGGCTCAGTTATGAGCTGTATATATGAAGAATAAATGTTTTTTAATTGCTTCTTTATCAGTATTCTCAAGTGCGAACGCACACATGCTAGCGTTTTCTTTTGAAACAGATGAGGTGTAATGAGTAATATCAGGACATCAACACATTCTGATTTCTCCAGCGCTCCGTTGAAACAGTAAAAAAAGCAAACAGTGAAAATAAATAGTCATTAGGCATTAGAGTTTGAACAGGTGTCGAAGACAAGGAGGGTACGGTGGCTCATTCTGCAACATTTATGAAATAGTTAATCCAAAGCAAACTGCGACCTTCTTCAAACCTACTTTTGCTTTTTGTTAGGATTATAAATTGCAAAAAGTAAATAGCAGCCACTGACCAGAAGTAAGTCAATGTTTGGAGGACATGAAAGGACCTTTCACAACTGTCATAAAAAAATTGTACTTGAAGTTTTCTTTTTTTCAAAGAACAGAAACCTGTTATAAGATTTTATAGGTGAATGTTATAAAGATAACTATAATCTATGTTATGTTATGCTAGAACAAGTACAATGCATATTTATATCAATAATATATATTATACAGTGGGTACAGAAAATAATTATCCCCCTTTAAAATAATCACATTTTGGTGCTTTGCAGCCTGAAATGAAGACAGACA
This sequence comes from Pelophylax lessonae, assembly GCF_965119305.1. NCBI lineage: Eukaryota > Metazoa > Chordata > Amphibia > Anura > Ranidae > Pelophylax > Pelophylax lessonae. The sequence goes on from NC_138768.1 coordinate 102,182,497, forward strand.
GGGTTTTTGTTTTATCCAGCTGTATTTACTAGTGCAACTTATAACAACCAAGTGAAAGATAGAACACCAACACGTCAGAAAAAAATCAAAAAAATCAGAATCATTGAGTTGGAAAAAGGATCACCCCCGTGTGTCAGTATTTTGTTGAACTACTATTAGCTTTAATTACAGCCTTTTGTTTGTTTGGAATATGTCTCTACTAACCTTGCACATCTCGACTTTGCAATATTTGCCTGCTCTTCTTTACAGAACTGCTGAAGTTCAGTTAAATGTAATAGTGACCGTTTGTGGACTGCAGTCTTCAAGTCATTCCACAGATTTTCAAGGTTTAAGTCTGGGCTCTGACTAGGCTATGCAAGGACATTCACCTTTTTCCTCCTTCAACCACTGTGTGGTCGTTTTTACTGAGTGCTTTGGGTTATTGTCATGTTGAAAGGTAAACCTTCTTCCCATTGATAAATTATTTTAAATTGGGGTGATTCTTTTCTATACCCACTATATATTGAAATAGAACTACAAAGTTTTCTTTTTTTGTTTTTAGTTTCTGTATTTTCAAAAATTGTGGCCAATCATTACTTGCCCTCCCCATGCTCCAGAGCTATCCCCCTGCTTTTTTATGTCCAGCATCCCTGGTGCATTCCAGTTTGACAACCAGCATCATTTAACCCACTTCCTGTGAACCAAGGCCATCATAGACATTGCCATTGGAATTGTGTTATAACAAAGCCTGGGCTTAAGGTACTCCTGAACTGAATGGCGCTCACACATCATTATGTGAGTGGTACTCAAGCCAGGAGAAGGATTTCTCTTCTGTTCATTTTCTTTCCAGTTTGTTATTTGATAAAAATAAACTATTAACACTTCTATCTCTGAAAGCATTCTTAAAACACAGTATATATATGTATGGGGGCGTAGCATGGCACGCAATGAAGAAGGCAGCACATTGAGGAGCTCCGTGATCTGAGCGGCTCTATATCACAGATTCCCGGCTCCCTCGGCACTCAGCGATGGGCAGAGTGACCCGCCACACTCCACACAGCGCCCGGCAGCACAGATCTTCCTCCTCGCTCTCTGGGAGGAACATCTCTGACCTTTTCAAGTCACAGGCACTCACTCAGAACGCCATGCTGCCAGCCAAGATGGCGCCTGTGAGGAGGGAGAATGAACACAGTGAGGCCTCACTATCTGCATCGGAAGATGTGGTAAGCAGAGACCCCAATGCTGACATGCCCCTGACATTTGCTGCAATGACCACCATCGCTGCGGACATTAAGTCCACTTTTTCAGCTGCAATAAAAGACTTAAAGGCTGATATTCTGGTCCTAACAGAGCAGATGTCTGCAGTTGAGCAGGCTGGGGCCCAGAGAGATAAATCTATTAGTAAACTGGAACTTATCACTGCTACTCATTCACAACATTTTATTGAAATCAATAAGCATCTTGAGGACTTGGATAACAGGTGTAGGCATAATAACCTGCTGGCTAGGGGGATCCCCGAAACAATTACCCCTGACCAAATACCCCAGGCCCTGCAAAGGATCTTTAACTTCCTCCTAGAACGCCATGAGGACGCGACCATAGATTTTGTTCGCGCTCACAGGGCATTGCGAGCGAGGGGCCCTGACTCAGGACCGCCTCGGGACATTATATGTTGCTTCCAGAGTTTTCAGCTTAAGAAGGAGGTAATGGCCAAAGCCAGGCATAATGATGAGATAATGTTTAATGAGACCCCGATACAAATTTTCCAGGACTTGTCCCAGATAACAAATAAAAACAGAAGAGCTTGCGCCCCCTTCTAAAGGAATTGAAAGAATGGGACCTGAAATATCAATGGCGGTTTCCTTTTGTGCTCACAGTTACGGTTCAAGGCAAACAACATGTGCTGAGATCGCCTAATGATTTGCATGAGTTTTGTGAAGGACTGCAAATTTCCCTGGTGGAGCTGCCAGAGTGGTATCAAGAATACCGACTCCCTGCGTCATCTAGAACACCTCCACATTCTCTACTGTCATCTCCAGAGAAACGGTCCCATAAAAGGAGCAAAGGTTCTAAACATGGGGGACGAGGTTTGTTTACCCCGACACCCCACAGGCAAACCGTCAGGACATATGAAGATCGCTGAAGGCCTCCCTATGGTCTCTGAATTTTGTTGAGTTTACCAGTGCCCTTTTGGCTGACTAGCCTTAGCCGCCTAGTGCTATTTACTCTTTTCTCCTGTTATCACCGAATCTTTGTGGGATCTTTGTTTAAGTATTGACTCCCCTTCCATGCTCCTCTGAGGATCTATGTAACTGTGGACAGATGATATGTTCATCCTAAGGTGATTCCAGATTCCCTATTTTGTTCCACAAGGATTACATGGACACCGACAAGCTCTCTGAAACTCAGGAACATTGAACTAACCCTACTTTTGGCCTCTATTTTTGATATCTTGAGTATATATAAGTATGTACTATATACATATATATATATATATATATATATATATTTTTTTTTTTTTTTTTGTTAACACTGTATATACATGTCATTTAATTCACAGGTGGCCCATGATGGGCTTCTACAATGGCAAAATCTCCCTATCACAGTTTTTAAACTGGAAAATTGCATTGCCAGCCACTGATAATCACCCTACAGCAACTGCCAGGTGCCCCGGGTCTGGGACTTTCCTCCTAGATAACTGTATATCAAGTCTACCAAAAATAGCAACAGAAGCCAATAAATGCAGATGTCTTTTTTTTTTTTGAGCCATCCACTTAATACTTTCACTCTTTTGTTGATTTCCAAAACCACATTATGTTCTTTTTGTGGTCAAACCAACAATTTGCCACAATGTGCATGTTAAGCTGGCATTTGACCACAGAACAGTGTTCTCTTGAGTGCCCGAGTCCTTTAAAGAGGTTGTAAACCCCCCCAAAAAAAAGAAAAAAAAAACCCTTTAAGACAAAGGCATAATGAGCAAGTATGCATCACATACTAGCTCATTATGTAATACTTACCTTAGAACTAAGCCCCCCGCAGCCCCTCCCACACATCGGTGTCACCACTGACATTTTCTTCGGAGTTACTTTCGGGTTCACGGGCTCCGGCGCTGTGATTGGCCGGACTCGCGACGATGTCACTCCCACGCATTCGCGTGAGAGCCGACGTTCACAGCACGAGGTTTGGAAGGAACAGCACCCATGGTCGTTCCTTCAGATCGCATGCGCCAGTCATGTCACTGGCTGCATGTCATCTAAAGATCTCCTAAGCGGTACACGTTTCGGAGATATTTACACTACCTATAGGTAAGCCTTATTATAGGCTTACCTATAGGTTAATGTTTGCAGAAAAAGTTTACTTCCTCTTTAAGATCCTACAAACACATCTGGATCCCACCAACCTCTTTTCACCCTCTTTTTTTCTCCATAATATAAAAAGAAACAAAAAATCAACAGGGAGAGTAAGGCCCCGTTCACACTGGGGCGACACTACTTCCCGGGGCGACCTCGGAGCGGCCGGCACGGACTTCATAACATTGAAGTCTATGCAGGTCGCTTCGGGTCGCCCCAAAGAAGCTCCGGACCCTTTTTCTAAGTTGGAGCGCCCAGGAATTTGATTACACTTTTTTTATCAACAGGGCTCCTGAGGGATAAAAGAAACGTTCTGGTTGTTTAACTCTCCAGCATCTACCAAGTCTGAGATATCAGTTTTGAGTGAACTTCTCTTTGTGCATCTAAAGACAACACTGTCGGGATTTTATTACTGTTTGCATCCCTACTAGATAGAACCACCCTTTCTTTTTGTCCCGGTAACCATTAGTACCAGGACTGAAAGTGAGGAAAAGTCAACAATTTTGAGTTTTCACCTGAAAAGGAATAAAGGGGAAATTGTCTATCAGTGATACTTGTTGCAGTGACAACTGTCCAAGATTATCCTCACTGTGGAGGGATTTCTTCCCACTTCTTGTTGAAAGAAATATCCTCAAGGCAACCTAGATAGAAGCCTGCAGTCCATATTTCCATTGCACACGTTCCTGGAATAAGCTCTTAGAGTACTGGGTGCTGTAACGACTGGATACTGAAACCTATACGATATGTGGATATTCACAAACACACCAAGGATCATCAATTTCATCCAAACGTCTCTTTTTTTAAGAACATTCACATCACAAAACGGTGAAGTGCAACCTTTCGGAGCCACGCAAGACCCCTTCGTCAGCCATGTGATGATCTGAGGTTTACTGCTGCAGCCCCTTACTCTCCTGCCTTGGGTCCAGACCCACACAGTGGTCCTGACTTTGGCCCCCCTGTATTCAGCAACCATTTCTACATTTGTGTTTTGTCAATGCTCTTGCTGGACACTTTTCAGATTTATGATGCTAAGCTCCTCTGGCATAAGCATTAGGCTTGAAATGATGTTTCTATTTGAGTGTTTTACTTCTGTAAATCATACCCTTGCAATGTTTGCTTGAAAAATATTGTTTTTAGAAGTGCGTGCTTTCTAGTTACTCCACCCAACTTTATATTCTAGATGGTTGCAAGAATTCTGAGTGCAAGCAAAAATAAATAATTCATAAAGTGACAGATTTCAGACAAAGCAGAGTCAGGGGGAGCAGTTTTATTAAGCATCAGATCCAGGAATTTCCCTAAAGTGCAACTAAACGCAAAACTTTTTTTAGTTTTGGATAGAGTGGAGAATGATTAGAACCCTTGTCAGTTTTTATTGGTGTCTGTGCCCCCATTAACCACTTGCCGACTGCCTAACAATGATTTACGTCGGCAGTCAGCCCCTCACAGGCAAAGTGACATAGTACTAAGTCGCTAGCCTGTGAGGCTCCCGCTCGCTCACAGACCCCGCCCCCCCCCGCGCGTGTGAGCGGCGGACCCGATGTCCGCCGGTCATTCGCGATCGTCGGTCACACCGGGAGAAAATCGCCTGTCATTCTCCCCTGTGTAACAGCACAGATCATACGGTCCTGCTATGTAGGACCGTAGATCTCTGCTGTTACATCACAAGCCACATCCAATCACAGTTAGAAGCACGCCCCTAGGGACACATTTAACCCCTCCTTCTCCAATAAAGTTAACACCTTCCCTGCCAGTGTCATTTTTACAGTAACAGTGCATATGTATAGCACTGATTACTGTAGTAATGTCACTGGTACCCCCAAAAGTGTCAAAAATGTCAGTCAAGGGTCCGATCTGTCTGCCGCAATGTCGCAGTCCCGCAAAAAAAATCGCAGATCGCCGCCATTACTAGTTAAAAAAAAACAATAAAAATGACAAAAATCTTTCCCTTAGTTAGTAAACGCAATAACTTTTGCGTAAACCAATCAAAATACGCTTTTTGCGATTTTTTTTTACCAAACATATGTAGCAGAAAACAAATTGGCCTAAAATGTTAGAAAATTTTGATTTTTTAATTTTTTGGGGGGGGGAATTTCATATAAAAAAAATGTGAAAAATATTGTTATTTTTGCAAAATTGTCGCTCTTTTTTGTTTATAGCGCATGATCAAAAAATCGCACAGGGGATCAAATGCCACCAAAAGAAAGCTCTGTTTGTGGGAAAAAAAGGACGTCAATTTCATTTGGGTACAGCGTTGCACGACCGCGCAATTGTCTGTTAAAGTCACGCAGTGCCGAATTGCAAAATAGGCCCTGATCAGGAAGGGGGTAAAATCTTCCGGGGCTTAAGTGGTTAAGCACTTCTGGAACGGAAGGATTTACCCTTTTAATGACCAGGCTATTTTTTGCGATTGGGCACTGCGTTACTTTAACAGACAATTTGCACGGTTGTGCAACACTGTACCTAAAAAAAATCGATGTCCTTTTTTTTCACACACAAATAGAGATACCTTTTGGTGGTATTTGATCACCTGTACGATTTTTATTTATTGCGCTATTAACAAAAAAATAGCAACAATTCTAAAAAAAATAAAAAAAACTGTATTTTTCACTTTCTGCTATATAACATTCCCAAAAAAATCAAAAATCTAATGTTTTCATCCTTTTAGGCTAATTTGTATTCTGCTACATATTTTGGTAAAAAAAATCCCAATAAGTGTATTTTGATTGGCTTGCGCAAATGTTTTCACGTCTACAAACCAGGGGAAAGATTTATGTCATTTTTATTTTTTTTATTTTTTTTTTTAGTAATAGCGGCAGTCTGCAAATTTTAGCCGGGCTGCAACATTGCGGCGGACAGATCGGACCCCTAACTGACGTTTTTGACACTTTTGGGGGGGGGGGACCAGTGACATTACTACAGTAATCATTCCTAGAAATATGCACTGTTACTGTAATAATGACACTGGCAGGGAAGGGGTTAACCCAGGCGGATCAAAGGGTTAGGTGTGAGTCTGGGAGAGTGTTTTCTAACTGTAGGGGGGAGGGACTTGTTGAATCAACGCAAAGATCTTTGATCCTAAAAAGGGCCATCACAGGCATTCAGTGTTAATTCCAGAAAGAACAATGGTCTGCTGTGGTTACAACAGCAGACCGTGGTTCTCTCTCCACAGGGAGAGATGATGATCACAGGTCCCCGGTGGCAATCGTGGCCACAGGCCCAGTGGATCAGCTTCTCCGCTGCCTAATGGGGGTACGTACCCATACGCTGGTTCACGCAGCCGAGCCAGCCTGCCGTAGTATATCTGCGGCGGGCAGTCAGCAAGTGGTTAAAGTGGTTGTAAACCCACTTTGATTACTTTTACCTATAGGTAGGCCTATGATAAGGCTTGCCTATAGGTGCTGTAAATATTTATATTGCATGCAGCCGATGACGTCATCGGCGCATGCGCTCTGAAGAAACGGCTGCCCGTGCCGTTTCTTCAGAGCCCTGTGCCATGACTGGTGGCTCCCGCGCGCATGCACGGAAGTGACATCATGCGGCTCCGGCCAGTAATACAGCCAGAGTCCGCACACCCGGAAGGAAGACGTGTGAAGATGGATGCGGCCGGCAGCAGGGTCAACGCGGGCTTCGTTGCAGCTTAATGTCACATAATGTGCTAGTATGCGATGCATACTAGCACATTCTGCATTTACTTTGCAGGAAAAAAAAAAGGGAAGCGTTTAGTTCTTCTTTAACCACTTACCGCATATCAACGTACCGATACGTCGGTACACTTTGCGGGTTTATACCGGGAGGTATAAACCCGCAAAGTTAGAGTTAGAGGCAGTTAGAGGCTAGTTAGAGGCATCATCCCGGTACCGTGGTTTGAAGCCGACGGTCGGCTTTCCGTCGGTAACGACCGATGCGGCTCGGGAGCCGCTCGATCGCTACCCGGGGGGGCGGGAGGGGACTCCCCCCCCCCCTCCCGCCGCCTTCCGTGGCTTTGCCCGGGGCTCCCGTCCCACCGGGAGCCCCGAGCACCCAGCCGGCACGTCCGCCGGCTGGATGGAGTCCCGATGAATGCTGGAAACGGCATTGATCAGGGCTCCGATGACGTAACCCGGAGGTCGCGTCCATGACGTCACTTCCGGGTTACTGTGCTGCAAAAGGCGGCAAATTTAAAAAACAGCTGTATGCAAAAATGCCGTTTTCGGCGTTTTGCATACATGAAAGTGTAGTGGAGGGGTCTAGGGTCTTTTAGACCCTCGATCCCTCCATAAAGTGTACCTGTCACACATATTGCTGTCACAAGGGATGTTTACATTGCTTGTGACAGCAATAAAAGTGATCAGATTTTCTTTTTTTTAAAAAAACCTGTAATAAAGTTTAAAAAAAATAAATAGTAAAAAAAAAAAAAAAATTTCGCCGCCCCCGTCACCGTTAGCTCGCGCACAAAAAAAAACGTATACTGAAGTCGAGCCGCAAATGAAATCGCTGTTCAAACCCCACATGTGAGGTATCGCCGCGATCGCCAGAGCGTGCGCAATAATTTAAAAAAAAGAGCTACACTCTACCTCTAAACTGGTAACCGTTAAATAAACTTAAAGCGTCGCAGATTGAGATCTCTATTGACCGTAGTTTGTCGCCATCCCACGGGGGGGCGCAATTTTAAACCGTAACATGTTGGGTATCTATTTACTCGGCATGACATCATCTTTCACAATATACAAAAAAAATGGGCTAACTTTACTGTTTAGTATTTTTTAAATGCAGTGAAATGTGATTTTTCAATTTTTTTCCAAAAAAATGGCGTTTTAAAGACCGCTGTGCAAATACCGCTTGACAAAAAGTTTTGCAATGACCGACATTTTATTCTCCAGAGTCTTTGCTAAAAAAATATACATAATGTTTGGGGGTTCTAAGTAGTTTTCTAGGAAAAAATACTGCTTTTAACTTGTAAACAAAAAGTGTCCGAAATAGGGCTGGGGCTTAAGTGGTTAAGGAGATTCACCCTCCCTTTTTGTCCTGTTTACCATTATCATTGAAAGTGAAAGTAGAAGAAAATCCCAAATTTCGGATTGTCCCCAGAAAAGTATTAGAGGGAAAATCTTCCAATGAGGAGGTGAGTTGGAGGGCCCCAATGAATTCTCTTAATTTGTGTGGATTTCCTTTCACTTCCTGTTTAGCTATGGGACAGAAAGTGAAGGGAAATCTGTGCAATGAGACACAGATGGCCAAAAAAAATCTGACAGAGGTTACAACCCTTCCTTGCTCTATTCAAAAGTTCTACTTTAAATTACTTTGAGTGCAAAAAGTTCAGTATGCTTCTCAGTCCTTTGTATTTTGTTATCACTTGTTTATTGGCTCCTACACTATAAATAAGCTGTTTTTTTCCACTGGTTGAGCATTTCCATTTTGATCAGCAGATCGCTGGTGCCATGATGGTCTCCAGCAGATTCTCCAGTTTTTCTGCTTTCCTATACATCCTGTACAGGTAAGCAGATACAATCTGAGCGCTATCGCTCTATCAGGACGTCAAGTGACGAAACTAGTAGGGCGGGGCCAGGATGCCGAATACCACCACGGAGGTATGACTCATACTTGTGGCTTCAATACACGGCTGGAGGCAAGGAGGATGAATGATTTTATACCTTAGTGTCGGGCAGACTCTTGTGCAATGTGAGTGCCACTATTGTTTTTTTAATAAAGAATTTAAGTTTTTACGGAATTACGCTATATGGATTCTCCTTTCTTTTAAACCACTACATACCCTCACATATCCCTATGAGGGTGCCTGTATGGGAAGACGGGAAGGATCATTTGTAAGAATAGGAACCGACCTGCTAAAAATTTTATGCAAAAAGCCACATTTGCTGTTTTTTTAATTTGACCAGCCACCCCATCTGGTGAGTCAGTTTGGGGAAAACAGTGAATGGATCACACTGGGTGTATTGCAGGAATTGTTCACAGAAGAAGTTGTACAATGCGATTGACACTTTTTGCACTTTTAAATACCGTACTAACTTAGGACTTTGAATATTTGTTGTGGTTTTTGGAATTGCACAAGTATAATACACATTTATTGATTCATTGATTATTTCATTTTTAACACTTTCTTAATATTTTTCATTTGTTTCGATTACACCAAGTATATCATTTTTTGATTATTGCATTAGCCCACATACTTTGTTACACTAGCACTTTAAGTAGAAAATCAATGTTTTTCTTGCACTGTTTTTTAGATATGAATTTTGATTGATTATGCATTTGGATGCACTAGCACTTTAAGTGAAAAGATAAGATTATTCACCCACTAGGAGAGTACAAAATTGCGCTGAATTTTTTTCTATTCACTTTAAAAAAAGGTTTTGGCTGATGGTTTTTTCCACCCAGTATATGCAATGTCTTTTCAGGTCATGTGAGATTAACTCCTAAAGGACTGGAGGTCTGATTTTAGCAAAAAAACAATGGAGAAAATTATGCACATTTTTTTTAACTAGTGAAAGTTTCCCTTTAAATATTCTCCAGTACATGACCTATTTAGAAAAAAAAGTTAGCCATTAAATAGAGAGAATACATTTTCCTTATGTACACGTTCAGAGTATCACTCAGTGACACCATCTTACAAACATCAAAGTGCGAACTTGTGTGTTCTGAATGTATTTGTGTTACCTTCCAGTAGGAGAGTGTTATGCACCTGTGTTTTAGAGTGACAGGTGTAGAGTAAACACAGGTCGGCACATTCCTTTATACCTTTTACTGAAACTCTGTTTCGTTAGATAAGTCCGTGTGATCTGCCCACACCACTTTCAGTCCGAGAGATATTTCATACATAGAATATGGGTTCTGATTAACTTGGCTTTGATGCAGCATGGGTTGAGTGACCATCCAGCTTACAGCAATAATGAACCCAAAACCAAAATTGTAAGATATTACAGCTTATTACTTATTAGATGTGGTAGCTGCATTCATTTTTTTTTTTCTAGGCTCTTCTCCCTCTGTTTTCCCCTGGTGATCTGGCCAGTAACACCTCCTGCATTAGAGTGCCCCCACTCTGGATGAAGAAGCGCCAGAGACACCTTTGGAAAACAGCATTGTCAGTCTGGGAGGAGGGGAGTGTTAAAAGTACTAGTAGATTTGGATACACTAGCCAAACTTCAGCTAAAACTGAGTATACACATTTAGCGGGTAAACAAAAACAAAACTGACAGAACCCCACTAAGATTTTGGGGTTTATTTACAAAATCTGGTGCACTTCTGCATAGAAGCCAATCAGCTTCCAGGTTTCATTGCCAAAACCTAATTGACCAAGCTGATGTTATAAATTGATTGGCTTCCATGCACAGCTGCACCAGATTCTCCAGTTTTTGTGAATCTACCCCTTGCATTCTGATAGTTGACTTCCCCCACCAAAATACATTAATCAGCACTCACAGCCATAGGCAACTATAAACGACCAACATCCTTCCCCACACGTTAAACCACAGTCACTATAGAAGCCAATGTTGGCCATTCACCCTTTTATACAGTCTGGGGTTTACAGTGCGGGACAGGATGTTGAATGTTGGTCCTTTGTAGTTGTCCCCACTGGGACATATAACATACGAACATATAACAGGTTTTCCCTGCTATCTGTTATTGCTATTTCCCTTGACTTCCTGTCTAGTGGCAGTGGTCTTGTGTGCCACTGTAAATAAAATAAGGCAAAACTGTTGGTTTGTTAACGCTGGTTACAAAAATATGCTTTTCATAACTTTTTTTTCACTCCAGAGGAAGCCTTGAAATAATTGGCAGGTCTCAGGGAATTCCTAATAGGATTAGTCCATCTTGGGTCATTGGGTAGAATGCCCCACATTGATGGTTTCATTCTTACAATCATACCATTGGCTTTGACAAGTGGCACTGGACCTGGAACTAAGCGGACACCATCAGATGGGAGGTCCATTAGCTACAACTCATGAAACCCCCAACCCGAAACTGCAACCTCTGGAGGAACTCTAGAGTTCAGTGGAACCCTGGTTGTAAATGGCTGGTATAAAATATGAAAGTAAGCTCTGCGTTGCCTCTGCCTGTTTTACAATTCTGAAGTCTTGCCTCACATGTAACAGGTTCACTTTAATTCTGATGTGTATAGGAGCCAGGGATGGGTCCTGGATGGGAGATATATTTTCCCACTATTTGGGTTGTGGTCCTTTTAGTTCAAGGGACCCTTTTAGTACTCAAAGGATCTCACCCATGCAGGGTGAGGGGTTCTGGGGTAGTCCAGTCAGTGAGGCGAGGACTGATTTCAGTACTCTTTTGATTGGTAAGTCCTCATTTGAGACTCAGAATTTGGAGACTCAAGGTGGGAAAGAGCCTCCAAACCCTGATTATAGGGACTTTGGTCCCAAAAGGGTTAACCCACCTTTAAGGGAGGCAGGTCTTAAAGAGGAGTTCCAGTCACCTGTGGTAAAAATAAAAGTCAGCAGCTACAAAGAGTGTAGCTGCTGACTTTGAAAAAACAGCCACTCACCTGTCCCAGGATCCAGCGGAGAGCTCACCCCAGGCGGCCTCGCCCGCTGTCTTCAGTCCCTTGCACCAACATCTTCACTATGGGCACCATAGCTTCACAGCCGGGTGCCCACTGCGCATGCACGAGTCACGCTGCTCATCGTGAGTGATGGATGCAGTCTTCTGGGACCTGTCAGTGTCCCAGAAGACTGAAGGGGGAGGGAGGAAGGATAACTTCCATTGCCAAGTGGAAAGCAGGTACCTGTCAAAATCGGGTACCCGCTCCCCCCCCCCCCTGCTCCTCAAAAGTGCCTATTGCCCTTTTGGGTGGAGCTCCGCTTTAACTATACCAGATAAAGGAAAAGGAATTGGCAGCACTCCAGGTTGAGTCAAAATCCAGATTTATTGACTGGACATCCAAATATGACAATCGTGACAAGGTAGACGCGTTTCACACACTGACTGTGTGCTTAATCATTACGTAATCATGAGTAATGATTAAGCACACAGTCAGTGTGCAAAACGCGTCTACCTTGTCACGATTGTCATATTTGGATGTCCAGTCAATAAATTTTGGATTTTGACTCAACCTGGAGTGCTGCCAATTCCTTTTCCTTTATCAAGTTTTCACGGAGGCGAGCCGGGGCATGCACCGGTGTGAGTCATCAGGCCATTACACCACCTTGAGCAGTGAGTTCTTGTTTCTTCATGAACTATACCAGGACTATGAACTGCTTGCCTTTACATTTGCTGAAGAAAGTTATTTGTGTTTACCCATTTTGAGAGACTAATAACTTTCACAAGCGACCTCTGGCTCTCCATATTACAATCCGTACAGCAAAACAAAGTAAGAAACACCATTACAGCAATACAAGGAGGAGTATTGTATATAAATAGTTTTACTTATCAAACATTTTTAACAATTTGTAAAATAGAAAATATTGTACTCTCTAAAAAAATGATCATAAAAGTAAAAATACGATGGCAACCTTAAGTTACAGTAAACATTTATATTACTTTTTTTTACAATTAAACATATTTACAACACATAAATAGAAGTCAACCTGGACTTCTGTTACTACAATTGTGTTATGTGTCAAGGAGCAGCATTATTTCTTCCAATAAAGTGTGTTAAAGAAGTATAAAAAAGTTTTATCAGTACCATTAATGATTTTCAATAGTGTCCTTAAAAAACAATGGCTGTAATCCAACATTTTAACTAAGTCATCAATAAGGCTAACATAAGCAGTTTTTAATTTCCACTTGTGTTCCTTATCTGCATGTTATTGTGGCAGTTTTTGTTGTTTATTGGCTAAACCTATCTTAACCCAAAACCTTTTTGATTTTAGAGGGGTGAGAGATTAGACCCTCTGGCAGATTTTTATTGCTCTGTGTATGGCCCTGCTAGGGAGATTTATTATCTCTATCTGAGCTGGTCACTGAGACTGAAAGTACGGAAACGTCCAAATTTTGAGTCGCCACCAAAGCAGTAGTAGAGGGAAAATCTTCCAATGGGGATGCTTTTTCCAGTAAGAGGGGATTCTCATATTGAAGAGATTTCCTTTAACTTTCTGTTATGTTTAGAGAACAGGATGTGAAGGGAAATCTATCTAATGGGACACAGATGGTTAAAGCAAAAACAGGGGTTTTAATCTTTCCCAATACTATTCAAATAAAAATAGGTTTGGCCTTTTCATATCTAGTACACTAGTGCGATACCAGACATTGCATGTGATTCGCACCACATTGCTGTGCAGATCTCATGCGATGTCTGTGTGCTGTGAATTCAGCCTTACAAACTGAATGGCTGAATTTGCATCACATTCAGATCAAACTCGTGCAGGATTCTTTTTTTTGTCGGCACCGGAATTGGATTGCATGCGTGTTCCCACGTGATCCGATTCTGCAAATTGCACTGCGTTTTGCAAACTGATTGCGGGGTGTCGGTAACTTAACATACACTCTGCAATCAGTTCGCATGAATAGGTTGCGCTTTTGATGCAGTGCGGATTTACAGCAAATTTTCTGTGAATTCACACCACATCTAGTGTGAACCAAAATATAATAATATCATTGAAAAAAAAGCACTTTTTGTTGAAGACGGCCAATAAAGGTAACCAAGAAGGACATTTTGGATAAAGAAAGCCAAAGTTAAGCTCACAAATAAGATCTACCTCCTAGCTCTGTTCTGCAGACTCAGTACTGTAATAGTCCTCCGGAACCCCATCCCCCCGCTGCCTATGGATCTACACTGTGCAGATTGACTATTTGTATTTGTATGATAAATGGCTGTGGGTACTGGGCAATCTGCCTCGGTTCAACATTCTACTACAACTCCAGCATACTAGACACAAAAAAAATGTCCCAAGCATGGCATACAAGTCTTGGAGTCCTCTTTCTGTTAAGCCATGTCCTTTGTCTGTCCATGGCTGGTTCACAAAGCTACACTGCCAATTAAAACATATAGAAAGTCTGTCCTTATCCAGAGGAGAGAGGAACACATTTATTATTGACCTAGTTAGTTCTTCTTTGGGAGTTTTCTTTTAAAATCAGGGTCTAATGAATGCAATGGTACAACAACCAAATAGAATTCAGCTTTCGTCCTTCAGAAATAATTCTGGTTATGCACAGCACATATTATTTACACAGTTTCGGTTCACACTAGAATGCTGTGTGGAAAACCCATGATCCCGCACCTCTTTCAAATCGCACTGCCCTTGTGAACTGCAGTAGGTGTCAATCTTAATGACAAACGACAAATCTTGCGACCCAAACCCAGGTCGCAAACGCAGTTCGTTTACCAGCACTGTCTCACATGGTACAAAATGACCATGCAATCCGGTTGTAGTGCTTTCCCAAAATTGCTGCATACACCACCTTGGTGCAGATGTGGTGTGATTTGAGCCCATTCAATATGAATGGGCTCAAATCGCACCACACTGAATTGCATATGAATTGTACAGGAATGCAGTGCGGTTCTGTGCGATTCATAGTGTGAACCATAAATAAGTCCTAACTTGTTCATTAAAAAAACATTCATTAAATGTAATTGGCACCCACTAACCCTTCATTTTCATTGTCTAACCTGCTCTGCAGGGAGGGAAGGCACAGCCTGCCTAGCTGCTATGGGCAATACACACTGTTTGTTAAGAGCTATCTATACATGAGGTCTTGTAAGAGGTCTTGTATGGTCATACCATGTTTCTTATGAGTGTCATACTTCCCAGACTTCTAGTTTCTGGACTGAGGCTGAGCATAGATGATTTTTTTTTTTGGGAGTAGGGGGCAGATTAAAAAATAAATAAAACTGAATCCCCAATCCACATAAGCAAGGTGGATGGAGGAATCCTCCCTGTTGTGCTATTGTATTGTGACAGTGAAGACTCCTCCACTTCTAGAATATACTGATCAATGCTGATTGGCTGCAGCCGCTGATCAAATGACAATTTTCCAACAGTCTCATTCAAGAGAAGTCATTAGTTCAACTTCTGTTGAGCAGGAACAGCCATAGATGAATCAAAATTTGACAAATTTCAATCCATTTATGGCAAGCTTAGGGGAGTTGAGGTTTGCATTCTATTTGGCATTGGTTTAGCTTTGCAGTGTCTTTATTATATAAGGGTAGGTGATGCAATGTAAAGCAGCTCTATAGAGTTATACAGAGTCTGAGTAGTTCTTTGTAATACTGTTGAACACAGGCTTGTGTTATGTGCAGTCAGTCTTAGCAGGTAACCTCTTTATAAAGTATCTATCATCCTTCTACATTTTCTTCTGAACACTCCAATAGTTTAGAGGAAGGAGCTGAGTAACTAAAGGCCCGTACACACGTAGCGATTGTCGGCCGTAAATATTCGGCCACCGACTGATCGGCCGATTGTCGGCTTGTTAGTATGATGCTTCCAACAACCGACTGCGACTTTTCGGCCGAACAGAATCTGGTGTGCAGGCATTACAATTTTTGTTGGCCAACACCATAACGGCCGATTGTTCACCAGTCAGTACAGAATTCGGCCGACAAACAGCAGATGAGCAAGACTGGGCATGCTCAGAGAAGAAAAAAGAC
Organism: Pelophylax lessonae; assembly: GCF_965119305.1. NCBI lineage: Eukaryota > Metazoa > Chordata > Amphibia > Anura > Ranidae > Pelophylax > Pelophylax lessonae. The sequence continues at coordinate 102,198,358 of NC_138768.1, forward strand.
AAGGAAAGTTAACCATCACATGACATCACTTCTGCAGTCGGCTGTTGTTGGCCGACAAAATTCGTGTGCAGTCTTTAGCACTTTTCAACCGACAGGACAGCACCAGACAAAAGACAGCCGATCATTCGGCCGACATTCGGTACGTGTGTACGGGGCTTTACTAGGTTAAAGTACCTGGTGAATTAGGCATCTGGATACTGTTATATTAAAAGAAAACTCCACTTCTGTTAAACAAAAAACAGAGCGTATTCAATTGCTATACTAGCCATTTCCTAATTTTATATTAAGCATGACCTTTCCATCTTAAACTGGAGCCACCCCCAGGAATATCATTTCCTGCTTATGTGATTGGTTCACTGACTTTCTCAGATGTCTTCACTAAGATGCAAAATGGACGCAGAAACTGCAGAAATCAGAAGTCTCCAAAGGGATATGGCCAAACAAACAGCTATTTCTTCCAAACAGAAAATTCTAAGAATCTGCAACAAAAGTGAAGTAAGGCCTTGCCTTGCGTTCGAAACGACTAAGCTACTGCTAACATTATTTTTAGGGAATGAAAGTCTGAGGTGTGTTGTACATGCAGCAGTTCACTGACAAGTTTGGTTATTGTCCAAATGTGCCTAAATTAGGGACCATTTCAACAGATTCTTGCTTGTTCAGAGCTGAATCTCTATCCATGCAAGTCAATGGGGATGCAAACACTTTTCAAAGCAGGTTGATGCAACTTAAGGCCCGTACACACGTAGCGATTGTCGGCCGTAAATATTCGGCCAACGTCCGATCGGCCAATTGTCGGCTTGTTAGTATGATGCTTCCGACAACCGACTGAGACTTTTCGGCCAAACAAAATCTGGTGTGCAGACTTTAAAATTTTTGTTGGCCAACACCAGAACTGCTGATTGTTCCTCAGTCAGTACAGAATTCGGCCGACAAACAGCAGATGAGCAAGACTGGGCATGCTCAGAAAAGAAAAAACACACGGAAAGTTAGCCATCACATGACATCACTTCTGCAGTCGGCTGTTGTTGGCCGACAAAATTCGTGTGCAGTCTTTAGCACTTTTCAACCGACAGGACAGCACCAGACAAAACAAGGCCGATCGTTCGGCCAACAATCGCTACGTGTGTACAGGGCTTTAGAGGCAGCTCAGATGGAGGTCAACTGCTTTCAAATGTGAATGATCTCAGAAGCATCTCAAAATAATTTCCAATGCAAGTGTAGCGCACCTAAAAACGGGCTACCTTAACCCATCAACACAAGCAGTGCCAGGTACAGAGAAGAAAGGATGAAGGTTATATTAACCACACCTCTAATGCTTGTAAGTATAGACTTTCAGCTCTGCATCCAGCGCACGCACAGCAAAGTAGGCAGCAAACTGCTACAGAGATTATTGGCTGCCCATCATGATGTGGGGTAAGTCCATGGAAATTAGACATATTCAGGCAGTGATAATAATGTTTGCTTTTCCTTTTTAAGCTTTCTGCTATAGATCAAAATTGAAGCCATTAGGATTGTTGACATTTAACTGCCAATTTCTTGCTAATAACAAAAAACATTTTTTTAGTCTGCTTTACAACACTGCAGTCCTGCTACATGTGATAGATTTGCTTTGAATAGGAATACCTAATGAAATAATCATGTACAGAGACTCAGTTACCCTGATGCTACAATGAATATTGTCCACCCCCTAGTGGTAGTCCAGGCTTATAGCAACACAAGCTACAAGCAGTCTTTGTAATTCTGGAAGTGTAGTTAGCTGATTGCATTTAAATTCAGTTGGGGACCCATCTAAATTTATATCCCCCACTATTGGTCCTGATGGTAAAGGCATTTCCCTGGGGGAAGGCAAGGGTCCGGATAGTAGAGTGGTCTTTAATGGAGGTCCTGAAGGAGACATCTTCTTCTAAGTTAGTGTCACATAAGTTCAGTGAGCTGTGACCTGTGGATGTCTTTAGACCATGAAAGGCTCCACACATTTTTATCCTTGAAGAATCCTCACCAATGCTTTCCATGGGGTCACCAGATTCTAGCTTGGGTCGCTTGGCTTCAGTATAGTCATGTCCCATCAGGGCAGCGTTGCATTTCTCAGAGATCTCCCGCAATATATCATCCACCTGATTGCATTCCTGATCACTGCTCTGCTGGAAAAACTCATCCAGGTTTCTTTTAACTGGTGGTTTTGTCAGGACACCTTCAGAGGAGAGCTTGGAAATGGCTTTAGACCGGTGACACATCAGCTTCTGCAGAACACAGAACATAATTTTCTTTACTACAAGGAATATTGTACTAAGATTAGCCCAACTTTGTTCAAAAGGTTTTAATTATCCTAAGGTGAAGAGGAATTTTTAATGTTGGATATGACACCACAGGGGGTATTTCTCTTACCTTTTTATCCCTGTGACATCAACACAAGATAGCAAGGGATTGGGGGTCACCAATATATAAGGCTACCAGAAATATAGATCTTAGCAACTTTTTCTTTCTGATATAATTTACAGTGAATTCCTCTTTACCAAGCAAGAGGTAACCCTACTGATGAAGGAGGGCTATCTTGTTCTCTGGCCTCATTCAATGAAACAGGGAGTGTTGGAAAATTATACTAATGGGGTCACAGCATCAGAAACCTAACAGCGGCTCTAATCCCTCCCTACTCTATCTAAAACTAAAAAAAAAATACCTGGAACTCTGCTTTAACATTCAGAAAATAAAATCTAAACTCTAGAACTAAAATAATATAATATGATGTAAAGTATGAACAGTTCTACTCTCAAGTAATTGTCTACAATAAATAATACTCGGGCGCCCTCTGCCGGCAGAGTCAGAAATTGCAGGTAATTGTCCACTACTTACATCAAGTACAGAGGCCAAGTGTTTCGCCTGATCTGCAAGTTCTTTCAGGTGAACGTTCGTCTCTTTGAGTGAATCGATCTCCTCTTGTTTCTCATTCAGTGTCACGTGCAGCTACAATGCAAAGAAACAATCAGTGAGCCATGTTATCTGATTGCATGACATATATAGAACAGATCTGATCCAGATGGGACATACCTGATTGTTCTGCACCAAGGCATCCCCCAGCGCTTTCTGATTGTGATCTGCCATATCCCTCCAGTACTGCTCTGTGCTGGGCAGGGGCTGCACGTTGATGGGCATGAGCTGGCATGGCTGGGAGTGAATAGCAGGTGCCAGGCACTGGTCAAACACAGACACCTCACAGGGGGGCAGCTGGAAGTCTGCAGAGCCCAATCCAGTCTGCATATGGGAGGACTGATCTGTAAAGAAATGTCAACTTTTAGTTATAATGCTGGGGAAAGATAGAGAGAGAGATAGATAGATAGATAGATAGATAGATAGATAGATAGATAGATAGATAGATAGATAGATAGATAGATAGATAGATAGATAGATAGATATGCCCGCCTTTACAACCACATGAACTTTAATGTCATCCCAGTCTTAGTCTGTAGGGTTCAATATTGAGTTGGCCCACCCTTTGCAGCTAGAACAGCTTCAACTCTTCTGGGAAGGCTGTCCACAAGGTTTAGGAGTGTGTCTATGGGAATGTTTGACCATTTTTCCAGAAGCACATTTGTGAGGTCAGGCACTGATGTTGGATGAGAAGGCCTGGCTTGCAGTCTCCGCGCTAATTCATCCCAATGGTGTTAGGTTGAGGTCAGGATTCTGCTTATCCATGTCTTTATAAACCTTCCCTAAACTGTTCCCACAAAGTTGGGAGCATGAAAATGGCCAAAATGTTTTAGTATGCTGACGCCTTAAGAGTTCCCTTCACTGGAACTAAGGGGCCAAACCCAACCCCTAAAAAAACAACCCCACACCATAATTCCCTCTCCACCAATAGATTTGGACCAGTGCACAAAGCAAGGTCCATAAAGACATAGATGAGCAAGTTTGGGGTGGAGAAACATGACTGTCCTGCACAGAGTCCTGACCTCAATGAGATTGAACACCTTTGAGATGAATTAGTGCAGAGACTGTGAGCCAGGCCTTCTCATCCAACATCAGCTCCTGACCTCACAAATGCGCTTCTGAAAGAATGGTCAAACATTCCCATAGACACACTCCTAAACCTTGTGGACAGCCTTCCCAGAAGAGTTGAAGCTGTTATAGCTGCAAAGGGTGGGCCAACTCAAAATTGAACCCTTTGGACTAAGACTGGGATGCCATTAAAGTTAATGTGCATGTAAAGGCAGGCGTCCCAATACTTTTGGTAATATAGTGTAGACAGATAGATATTATTTCTATATAGATCTATATGGGATAGATAGATAGATAGATAGATAGATAGATAGATAGATAGATAGATAGATAGATAGATAGATAGATAGATAGATAGATAGATAGATAGATAGATAGATAGATAGATAGACAGACTGAGCTTTAAATATCACTTTGGAAATAAGTACTGAAATAAATATATAGATAGGTCCTATACATAGATTTTCAAATATACAAAAGGAATAATAATAATTAATAACCTAATAATTACAAGTTCTCTATTATTTTTATATCTTTTGCCCCAATTGTAATAAAAAAAAACGTTGCTTGCTCCCGATTCAGAGAAAATGAATGGGGAAATGACAATAATACAATGAAGGAAATGAATAAAATACTAGAATACAATGAAGAATATACTATAAGACAGGTCGGCTGTCGGTCGGTATATGTCAGTTATTGGCCCCAGCACATCGCACACATCCTGCCATGCAGGAGAGGGCATGCTGCGCCTTGTGGTCCCTCAGTCCCTCCAGAGCATGCACTACATACAGATCAGCCACACTCACCTGCGATAAAATTGTCCACAGCATCCCTGAACTCCTGCAGGTCGAAGTCGGCCGTCCCTGGCATGCAATGAGCCTGTAAGAGACAAGGACAGGTGAGAATACAGGCGGTACAGGTAGGTAAGGTGAGTGCAGTTGAAGCCCCTGCCAGCCACCTACCTGCTGCTCATAGCCATAGGCTGGGAAGGGGAAGTGGCATGCTTGCACTGCCATGGCCAGGCTGCAGAGAGCGGTGTGCAGTGTGGATGGAGGAGGATGGATTATAGTACAGGTGGGGATCCCAGCAGCAGGTGTATAGAAGGAAGAACCAGCCTAGACTGCCCCTATACATCCTATGCCTGCACCTGATTGGAGGCCATTGAGCCAATCAGCAGCCTTTACAAAGCCACATTCCTCAAGGAGTTCAGTGACAGATTAACCCAGGCTGCCTGCTAGAGTGTGCAGAGCCTGGGGCCAAACAGAGTGCCTGGTGGGGGGGGGGGGGGGGCATCTACACAATGTAAGATTAGGGAGCCTCCCATTGATTGTACTGATACATGCTGTATAAAGAACTGATCACCTAGAGCCTGTTCAGGACAGCCATTGTCCCTCTATTAGCAGGATTACCTGTGTACACTTTACACCTCTGCCCAGCCATCCTAACCAATATAAATAAATAGTTACATGTGGATTATTCACTGACAAATAAACTAGTTTATTGTTAATTAGTTATTTGGAAAAGTTATGGGCAGCCTGTACTCTTCAGATAATGGGGCACTACAAGTGTCAGCATGCCTTGCCAGCAACAGGGGGAGGGGTGACTTAATACAGGTCCTAAGATGGCACTTGTACAGCTATTTGCCTGGAATAATGACATTATGGTGCTGATTTACCAAAGAGGCTGTTCACCGAATGTTAGAGAATAAGTATGTGATGTGAACACCCAGGTGTGCAGGAGGAAATAAGGGAAATGGGCAGCACATGATTGGGTATCAACAGTTTCACCTTTTTTACTATCCTTCACTTTGCTAGGTACATAGGCTCATTTCATTTAGCAAATCAGCCCTAATGAAAATTTACAAAACAATACATTGGTAAACCTAATGGATATTGTACAGAGAATGTACAATATGATTGAAGGGTCTGTGCCCACCCTAATGGCTGTCATACGGGGTGTGATAAAACTGAAAGATCGATAATCAATCGATGACCGATTTGATCATTTTGTCAAATCGGATATTGATCAAACTAGACAAAAACGGCAATGAAAGTTATGAGCGACAGAGAGTGACAATTTCGATCAACCCAAGTCGATTGGCTGTGATTATACAGGGTTGATCGATGGAATTGTTCTTGCCCTTACATGTCGATCGATCTCAAGTTAATCACAAAGGTGTGGAAAAAAATATTGATCGATCCTTTACTATCAATTTTTTTTCGGCCCAAACCAATCGACTTTGGGTTACTATCGGTCACTCATCGCAGTCATACTATTTTTTCCTCTCTTGGCCAATGTCCCGTTGGATCGTTTAGTTGAATCGAACACTAATCGTTTTGTTTTATCGCACTTTATGGTTACCATTAGAGTAACAATCGCACATATTTGGAGTATTATGTTATCATTAGCATTGCATTGCTACCACGTGTTATTTATACCTCAATCTATTTATTCCTGATGTGTAGCCTTTAATCGCTATTTCTATCGATTCTTTCGATTTAGATGCATGCTCCTTCTACTAAGCATCGCCCTTGTGCTCCTGTCCTAGATTTTTTCCTCTAATTCCATTACCTGATCACATCATAAATTCAGATGTTTTAGATAAAGCAGGTCTTTTTTTACACAGTACATGTCCATTATCCCAGTAAGTGACAGTTGGTGGCAGTGTGTATAAACTGTCACATATGGCACTGCCCTGTCTAGGAGTGGACTTGGCACTGAGCTTGTAATATAACTGAATTCTCACCCTAATCCAACTCCAAACATACTGGAAGTGGTAGTGCATTATGCAACCCCATGGCAGGAGTGCCAAGGTCTATATATAGAGAAGGACAGTGTACAGTGTACTGGCTACATGTGGGGAGAGGGCAGCAGATAATGGCAAGGATTGCAAAACCCACACAACAGCTGCCAAGCCTATTTCAGGCCAGTCATTGTGCTGGGAGCAGGATCACTGGCACTCACTAACATTGCCAGTTTTATATATACTGTTACACACAATCAACGTTTACACTAACATGGGGCAGGGCAAGCTATGTGTTTGCTGTGCATTGGATGACAGGTCACATTTTTGCTTAAAAGGAACCTGTGCTGAAACAATAGGGTTGATTTACTTAAAGCAAATAGACCGTGCACTTTGCAAAGTGCAGTTGCTCCAAAGCTTAGAAAATAAGGGGAAGGTCTGGTGACTTCCACCATCCAATCACGTGCAAGCAAAATATCCTTTTTTTTATTTATTTATTTTTTTATTATTATTTTATTTTCTCTGCATGTGATTTTGTACATTTTGCAAAGCGAAGCTTTACCTCATTTAAGCTCTAGAGAAATTGCACTTTGCAAAGTGAAGCTTTACCTCATTTACTATAAGCTCTAGAGAAACTGCACTTTGCAAAGTGAAGCTTTACCACTAAGCTCTAGAGAAACTGCACTTTGCAAAGTGAAGCTTTACCACTAAGCTCTAGAGAAACTGCACTTTGCAAAGTGCTCAGTCTATTTGCCTTTAGTAAATCAAGCTGCTCTTTCCTGTCTTCCAGGCACTGTAACTGGTGTCAAGTCCTCAGAATTCGTAGAATTGGCCTGGCCTGGGAGCTTCCATCTAAAACTATTTACATGGGTATCCTGCTTTGGGAATGATTCTTATTTAGCAAATGTTTGAATACTGTAATCGTTTATTAAAATAAAGGGACCACTGCTGTTTTAAAGGGTTAATCAATTAAAGGGCCACTACAGGGCAAAAATTGAAAGACTTGATCGGAATAAAATATGTATGAAAGCACTAAGTCCTGTCCAGAATTAACTGATATTTATAAAAGTGGATATGCGAACTAGTTTTAGCCATAAGGCACCAAAATGGCAAATAGTGGGTTCTGTCTATTGGGTCAGCGGATGGGATGTCAGCTGTGTGTTGGAAAATATTTCTTTGCACCAGACAGTCCTCATTTTAGGTGTATTCTCTGATAATATACAAGGTTGTACATGTCATTGCATAAAGCAGCCTATAAAACCTGTGATCAGCATTGGTTTCATTGTATAGGAAAAGGCTGATGATGTGTATAACCCTAAACAGCCTGATTTCTGGATTTACCACTGTTGAACTGTCAGAGCAATTATTGGCTGCTGTTGGCCAGCTCTCCCTTCCCTTGTCTGATGGGTGGGAAGGCATTATGGTGAATAGGATTAGGGCAATGCAGTTATTACACTCGTCTGACCAGGGAATAACGAATAATAGTTTCTGTGGTAACCCAACATTGTTTCCACAACACATCCACATAGATTGTCCTGAATACAACATACTGTGCTTTAAACCTTTGTGCACATGTATCACATATTACAGCTGAGCTTTTACATCCCATTGCACTATACACAGAATAATTGAACGCGTATTTTACTCGTCATTGATACAATAATAAATATGCCTGGGTTGGTATAGGTTACTGTATCCTGCACATTGCTCTATGACTTAGGCTGGCCATACACTATACAATTTTCTTGTTCAACTTTCCTTTAGATTTACCAAAACCATGTAATATAGGGTCAAACCTACAAACTTTCAATTTGTATGCAATCAGGCAGGCCCTTGTACTACATAGTTTAAGGTAAATCTAAAGGAAATTGAATAAGAAAATTGTATAGTGTATGGCCTGCCTTAGAAATAGGGGCTGATTTAGGAAAGTTGGATCTAATGTGGAGATGTTGCACATAGCAACCAATAAATTTGCATCTTTTATTCTCTGGAGATTGGAAACAGGTGATCAGCCCTTGTTTTGCTGTAGTATTATCTCCCTGGAACCATTAATATGTTGTCCATAGTAACCATTCAGGTCGTATCTTTTAGTCCCTGGCAAGGGAAACAATGGCTTCTGTAAGTTACAGCCCTTGTTTCTCTGCAGCAGTCTCTCCTTCGGTTTCCATACAATAGATGCGAATTTTTGCTGATATTGGTGACAGTTCAATTTTTCAAAATTTTCCACCACATTAGGGGCATATTTATAACACATTGCCTGTGACTTTTATGAAATACAGTATTCATTGGGGTGACTCAATCACTGTCATATAAAACATATACACTAGGAAGGTTTTGGTGAATGTCAGACTTTCTGCTTTATATATTCACCAGTTGCCAATAAAATGTGGAGAACAGTTTTGTGGAAAGTTGACAAAAATGACATTACCAATTGACTAGTGGATACCAATAAGAATATCGTTTGCCTGTATTCCCTTATAGGTAGGTAAATGTGGACAGCTTGCTATGGGTCACTGCACTTTGCACATTGCCTTGTTGACGAAATATGTATTACATTTTTAAAGTCACCTGTCACCCATAAGATGTAGAGAGTACATTTTTTTTATTTAATATAAAGTTGCTTATCAATTCTCAGACCAATGATCTCTTTTAGGACAAATATTGTCTGGCTGTACCCAAGAAAGAAAATCTGCGTTGCTTGCTGCGGGTCACTGCACTTTGCACATTTCCTTTTACAAAAGTAAAAGTGAACTATAGCTATAAACTCATATAAAGCAATGCAATAGTGCAAACATATTTTTATATATTTGCACATGGCTTTACTCTACCTGATTCAATAGGCTGGATGCACATGGGTGATTTTTGTTGACTAAAATCACCTGACATGGGTAGCAATGAAGTGTAGAAACAAGTTGCTCACATATATGCAGCAGGGGAGCGTGCGCAAAATTGCGCAGAAAATGTCCCTCTTGCAGATGTTCTGCGGTGGCAATCATTTTTAATGGCACTCCCAATACACCTTGCATTAACTATGCCTAAGGGCTCATTCACATAAGCAGGAAAAACACTGGGTTTGATTTACTAAAGCTGAAGAGTGCAAAATCAGGCTCACTTCTGCATGGAAACCAATCAGCTTCCAGGTTTTATGCCAAAAGCTGATGCAAAAGTGAGCCTGATTTTGCACTCTCCCGCCTTAGTAAATTAACCCCACTGTGTCTAGATGTGCACAACCTATAATTTTGTACACATCCAATGGAAGCACTATAGTGATCAATGAGCCTATAGACATAGCTATGCCTAGCTGCAAAAATCTGTTCTGCGTGCACACAAAAAATAGGACATGGCTTTATTCAGGGCTGCACAAATCTCCAGAATATACACGTGTATGCGCAAAAAAAAACGGATGTAAACGTGCATAAACATATATATGTATACATTTGTAGTTATTCATTACAATGAAAAAAGACCAGTATGAGTCTTATGATTTTACCCTGGATCTTCTTCTAGTTCTGCCAGCAAGAACCTGCTTTCAATGCAGAAAATATGCAAATGCCCAAGTGAATGAGCCCTAAAATGCATGGTAACTGGGTACCATGGGGGAATTTATCGAAATTGGAGCAGAAAGAACCTAGAGCAGCTGTGCATAGACCCAATCAGCTTCTATCTTCAGCTTCATATGTGTGCCATCCATCACTTTTACAGTACATGCAACTATGTGTGTAGCATTTTTTAGTGATTTTATAGCACAGTTTGCCTTATATATTCCAACAACATCACTTCTGTACAATTATGACATTTTCCACGTTGCACATAGGATACAAATGTACCATAATAACAAGCACAAAGAATGGTATCAGGTCATTACTGTAAACCCCACTATTTACAGTTTAGTCGACTTCAAGGGTTTATTTAAAGTTAATAAAGAGGGGTTAATTGTGGTGACCGATCAGACACTTCAATGAACAAGGCTTTTGTCCAGTTATTGGATACATCAAAGTCAGGTTCTCTTTGAAGTTCATTGTGTTACCTGCTGCTCTAGCGCGCCCCTAGTGGCGTCCTGTTGTATGACAGCGTTACAATCAGCCAGGTCCTGCCAGTCAATGGTGGAGAGAGCTGCAGGGCAAACAGAAGGAGGGCAAGTTACAGACTGAGCAGCTGACAGATTAGGTTTAGGACACTATTGCAGTGACATCGCTATTACTGTGAAAAAACAATATGCATTTACCTGCATCTACTGCGCCGGGAGACTGATCCACATAGATAGTCACAGAACCACTGGGCTCTGCAAAAATCCGCTTTACCACCTGTGCACAGGGAGGGACATCGGTTAATGGATCTGAATGATGCAAATGGCTAATAATGATCATAAATAAAGATTCTCATCATACCTTCCTCTCTGGCTTTTTATTCAGCCGGTTGGATAGAGCCAGCACCCTGTTAGGACACAGCCTGTCAAACGCCTTCCTTTTGTTCTGCATGCTTGCAGGAAGATTGCAGTAAGATTGCAGGAATATTGCAGGAATATTGCAGGAAATTTCCAGGAATATTGTAGGAAGATTTTAAGAATAGTACAGGAAGATTGTAAGAATATTGTAGGAGGATTGCAGGAAGATTGTAAGAATATTACAGGAAGATTGTAGGAAGATTGTATGAATATTGTAGGAAGATTGCAGGAATATTGCAGGAATGTTGCAGGAAGATTGCAGGAAGATTGTAGGGAAAACTGCAGGAAGATTTCAGGAATATTGCAGGAAGATTGCAGAAAGATTGCAGGAAGATTGCAGGAAGATTGTAAGAATATTGCAGGAAGATTGTAGGAAGATTGCAGGAAGATTGTAAGAATATTGCAGAGAGATTGTAGGAAGATTGCTGGAAGATTGTAGAAAGATTGTAAGAAGATTGTAAGAATATTGCAGGAAGATTGTAAGAATATTGCAGGAAGATTGCAGGAAGATTGTAAGAATATTGCAGGAAGATTGTGGAAGATTGCAGGAAGATTGCAGGAAGATTGTGGAAGATTGTGGAAGATTGCAGGAAGATTGCAGGAAGATTGTGGAACATTGCAGGAAGATTGTAAGAATATTGCAGGAAGATTGTGGAAGATTGCAGGAAGATTGTGGAAGATTGCAGGAAGATTGTAAGAATATTGCAGGAAGATTGTGGAAGATTGCAGGAATATTACAGGAATATTGCAGGAAGATTGCAGAGAGTGTGATGTGTATAGGAGCTGAGCTGGGATTATGGAGCAAACTGTCAGAAAACAATGCACTGACTTCAGTTATAGGAACTTGTGACAGGCAGGCAGGATTGCTCCAATCACAGGCGGCGGTTGGTGCTGGTCTCCAGGGGAAAGCGTCCCTAGCAGCGGCAGGCAGGGCAGAGAAGAGGAGCCCGCCAGTGCCCGGGCTGGAGAGCGCACATAGGGGCGACCAGGGAAAGCTCACACAATGGGAGACTGCTAACATCTCATTACAGGTGTCAGGGATTACCAGTGACACCAGATTACAACCCCCCCCCGCTGAGGGGACACTTCACACTCCTAGATAAACATCACTAACTGTACATTCAGGATTTGTTGTGTCACCTTTGTCATTTGATGGCTGCTGATAATAAGGGGACATTGAGCGGCAAGGAGAGAGAATGAAGCGCTCATTGCAGAACCTATACCGATCTACCGAGCTGTACATGTCACTGGATGAAGGAGGGGGGGGGGGGGTGACATTGCTTCATTTCATTCACACCCATGTTCACTCAGACCCTTTGAATTAAATGTCTTTGTAATTAAAGTGTCCCTGCTTCAAAACACACCTTTAATTCATAATTAACCCCAGACCCTATAGAATAAAATGATGTCGGGTTTGCAGTACCACATAATTATAGGTAGGTGACCCTGCTTCTCAATACAAAGGTCACACCTATACTCACCCAGACCATTAGAAATACATGTTATAGGGTTTGCAGTATACTATGACTCAAGGTATGTGATTGTGCTTCTCATTATGCATTTTACAATGGAGCATATGAGACCCTAGAATAAAATATTGTAGGGGTTGTAAGATAATATTATTAAAGGTAGGTGACCCTGCTTCTCAGTGAGCATTTCATTCACAATGGAGCATCCTAGACCCTAGAATAAAATGTTGTATACTATAATTAAAGTTAGATGACCCTGCTTCTCAATTCACATTTAGTTCACCATCCAGCACCCTAGAATAAAATTTTGTAGGGTTTGTAGTATGCCAGGATAAAAGGTAGGTGACCCTGCTTATTAATACACATTTATTCACAATGCAACACCCCAGACTACAAATGCTGTAGGGTTTGTAGCATACCATGATTAAAGGTAGGTGACCCTGCTTCTCAAGTCACATTTAATTCACAATGCAGCACCCTAGAATAAAATGTTGTAGGGGTTGTAGTATGCCATGATTAAAGGTAGGTGACCCTGCTTATTAATACACATTTCATTCACAATGCAACACCCCAGACCCTCAAATAAAAGATTGTAGGGTTTGTAGCATAACATGAATAAAGGTAGGTGACCCTGTTTATTAATACACATTTAATTCACAACGCAGCACCCCAGACCCTAGAATAAATGCTGTAGGGTTGGCAGTATACCATGATAAAAGGTTGGCGACCATGCTTCTTAAAATGCATTTCATTTACAATGAAGTACCCCAGACTCTATAGAATACAATGTTTGTAGTATACTATGATTAAAGGTAGGTGATCCTGCTTCTCAATACACATTTTTTCACAATGGAGCACCCCTGACCTTAGAATAAAACGTTTTAGGGTTTGCAGTATATCATCATTAAAGGTTTGCTTTTCAGCATCATGTGTACATCACACTGGAATTAAATCCTCCTATTTGGATCAGATCTTAAAGTGTTGTAACTATAATGATAACATAACATAATTATATTATAATATTTGATGGCAGGTGATAGGGGGACATTGGGTGGCAATGAGGGATAATGAAGCACTCACTGTAGCACCCATTGGTCTACCTGTAGAATTCATTGGCTGCCAGGGGCATTTTTAGGGTACTAAAAGAGCTGAAACACCCCTGCAATAAAATGTTGCAGGGCTTTTGGTATTCTATGGTGAAAAGAGGATGACATTGATTCTGAATAACAATTTATTCCATACTGGTACAAGGCCAGACACTCAGAATAAAGTGTTGTGGGGTTTGTAATACACCTTAATAAAATGTTGGAGGACATTGCTTCTCCTCATTTAAAATGTTACTAAACCCACAACAGTAAAATCAGTTTGTATATGCAGTAAAGCATGCTTGTTATACTCACTGTGGAACCAAAGGGGTTAAACCTGTGCATTGTGTAAAATGGATGTTTAATACTGTCTTCTCTAATCCTTCCCTTCTTCTACTGTCCCCAATCCATCTCATGATAGAACAGAGCCTTGGGGGCACTCTGCACATGCTCAGTTTAGTGTGTGTTGCTAGAGAGTTTTTTTTTCTTTGGGGGATGCATGTGATTGGCACAGGACACAGGGCCAATCAGCACTGTCCAGACAGAGGGTCAGGGGTCATGCAGCCTCATGTTCCATTTCCATGTTTTGTGTACTGTGGGCGACCAGATTTAGTAAATGCAGGGTCCAGGGTTTAGTAATGCTTTCATTCATACTGAAGCACCACCAGACCCCAAGAATAAAGTGTTGTAAGGTTTTAGGTATACTATGATAATAGTTGGGGGGACAATGCTTCTCAATAGCCAAAATGATGTAGGCTTTGTAGTATACCATGATAAGAGGTGGGGGCATTTCTTCTAAATACCCATTTATTTCACACTGGGATTCAAATATCATCTTTGATTCTGATTTGTTTTTTAATAACAGTGCTGAAAATAACAATCAAATGTATGATATTGCTGTAGAAAAAAAGGAAATAATAAATACATTAAAAAAGTCCTATTTGGACCAAGGCATAACTTGTACATTTTATGACAGGGCTGAAAATAATCAAATATGTAATATGTCTTTAAAAAAACATATAATACATGAATTAAAAAGTTAATCTGATAAATTATTTAATTCACACTAGTATTAAAAATCCCCTTTGGATCAGATCTTAAAATAAATAGTAAATATGATGACAGGCCTGGAAAATAATACTATGTTTTTTTATATTGCTTTAGAAGAAAATAAATAATACATTATTTAAAATGTTGATTAAGTAAATGATAATCAAAAGTAGAATGTGCATATTTTCATTTATTAAGTAAAACAAAGTACACATTGTAAAGTATAGTTATACACAGAAACCAAGAAGTTAAAGCTGAACTCCGGGTGACAATCCAATTAGAGAACAGTTTGTATTCATTGAAAAAAAAAAGGCCCTTTATGAATGGTGGCAGTGCCAAGCGAGTGACCTCCTGTGGTCAGTGTACAGTGGGGAAAGCTGCTTAGTACAGGACTTGGAAGATCATGGCTGTCAGTGTAGTTGCACCAACTATTAGGCTAGGATTAGGCCTAAATCTAAACTGACGCTCTTCTGAAAAGCAACCTATGTCTCTGAATCCCCATCTGGCTCTGCCCACCTAGCTACAAAAACCCTTATGGTGTCTGTGTTACAGCTGCAGCAACAGAGAGAGTACTTGGCTGTACCGAGGATGGAGTGTCCATAGGCGTCTAGGCATATAGTGCTTCCTCCAAACGAATGCACTGAAATTCATTGTGTGGAGGCAGGGCCGGCCTTAGGTGTTCAGGCGCCCTGTGCGAGCTAATCCTGTGCCCCCCCCCCCCCCGCACGCATTTTCTTGCACCTTTTTTGCACTTTATTTGACTTTTCTTTTTTATGATCACTAATAACTTAGCCCCCCTTACATCAGAGACCCCCCACACAGAGCCCCCTTTACATCAGAGACCCCCCACACAGAGCCCCCTTTACATCAGAGACCCCCCCACACAGAGCCCCCTTTACATCAGAGACCCTCCACACAAAGCCCCCTTAATTTAGAGGCCCCCTACATCAGAGAGCCCCCCCCCCACACATCAGAGACCCCCCACACAAAGCCCCCCTCACTTCAGAGACCCCTCCACACAAAGCCCCCCTCACAAAGCCCCACTTACATCAGAGACCCCCCCCCACAGAGACCCCCTCACAAAGCCCCCCTAAGATCAGAGACCCCCTACACACACACAAAGCCCCCCACACACAAAGCCCCCCTCACATCAGAGACCCCACACTCAGAGCCCCCTTACATCAGAGACCCCCACACAAAGCCCCCTTACATCAGAGACCCCCCACACAAAGCCCCCTTACATCAGAGACCCCACACATCAGAGACCCCCCCCCACACAGAGCCCCCCTCACATCAGAGACCCCCACACAAAGCCCCCCTAACATCAGAGACCCCCCACACAAAGCCCCCCTCACATCAGAGACCCAACACAGAGCCCCCTTACATCAGAGACCCCCATACAAAGCCCCCCTTACATCAGAGACCCCCACACAAAGCCCCCCTCACATCAGAGACCCCACACACAGAGCCCCTTTACATCAGAGACCCCCCACACAAAGCCCCCTTACATCAGAGACCCCACACATCAGAGACCTCCCACACAGAGCCCCCCTCACATCAGAGACCCCCCACACAAAGCCCCCTAACATCAGAGACCCCCCACACAAAGCCCCCCTCACATCAGAGACCCCACACACAGAGCCCCCTTACATCAGAGACCCCCATACAAAGCCCCCCTTACATCAGAGACCCCCACACAAAGCCCCCCTCACATCAGAGACCCCACACACAGAGCCCCCTTACATCAGACACCCCCATGCAAAGCCTACCTTACATCAGAGACCCCCCCACACAAAGCCCCCCTCACATCAGAGACCCCACACACAAAGCCCCCTTACATCAGAGCCCCCCCCACACACAGAGCCCCCCACATCAGAGAGCCCCCCTTACATCACAGACCCCCACCCCCACACAAAGCCCCCTTACATCAGAGCCCCCCCACACAGACCCCCACATCAGAGAGCCCCCCCTTACATCACAGACCCCCCCAAAAAAGCCCCCTTACATCAGACCCCCCCATGGAGCCCCCCACATCAGAGAGCCCCCCCTTACATCACAGATCCCCCCACACACAAAGCCCCCCTCACACAGAGCTCCCCACACGAAGCCCCCCCTAACATTTTTTGAAGGAGAGAGACCTCACTTACCTTCCGCTCTCTGCAGCTTTTTTTTTCTTTAAACTTCCCGCCCACACATCCCCGGGAGTGTGGGCGGGAGGAGGAGGAG
The DNA here is from genome assembly GCF_965119305.1 of Pelophylax lessonae. Taxonomy (NCBI): domain Eukaryota; kingdom Metazoa; phylum Chordata; class Amphibia; order Anura; family Ranidae; genus Pelophylax; species Pelophylax lessonae. The sequence goes on from NC_138768.1 coordinate 102,215,368, forward strand.
AAGGGGCGGGGCGAGGAGGAGCTGACAATCTCTCCTCTGGCGTCAGTGCAGGGAGGGAGGAGAGATCGTCAGCGTGGAAGGATCGGAGGCTGAGCTGTGTGTAATACACAGCTCGCCTCACTGCATCTGTAAGTGACCGAGGCGCAGCCGCACAGCGGGAGGTAAGCGGCGGTCGCGGCCTGTGTTAACCCTGTCTAGGCCGCGGTCGCCGCTCACTTCCCGCTGTGCGGCCTGAATCACCTGATCCTCTGCGAGCTGTGATGGCCGCATGGCGCCCTTGTTGCCCACGGCGCCCTGTGCGGCCGCACGGCTCGCACACCCCAAAGGCCGGCCCTGTGTGGAGGCTTAATGGAATAGTGAGTGTCATCCAACAAATTGTCTCAAGGGTCTATGGGAGTTTCCCCACAATATAATTAAAAAAACAGAAAATATATATAAAAACAGTTTGCTACATCTTTATTACAAAACATAAAACCATATCTCAAAACATACCAGAAGTATCAGTCTTCATCAGGGACATAAATACAAAAATCTCATAGAGCGGTTAACAGTTGCAAGCCTACAGATGAAGGTTAATATGTGTCATATGAATTCCCCTGATAGTTTCTTAAGCCTGGTACACACTATTTGGTTTTTTGGGTTCAACAAAAAAAAAATAACTGTTAGCTCTGATCTGAACAACTGTACTAATGATCTAATGTCAGTACAGCGACCTCTTCCACTGAGCTGTTGTGTTCTGGCAGGGGGACAGGCAGGACGGGACAGGATATTTCTGTTATCAGAAATATACAAAGAAATGAAACAATGCTGCATAAATCTTTTAAGAGCTCCAGCTGTTCTGCAGACCGCTGTCCAGGTCGGTCTTTTTCCTGATCAGTGTGCAGTCCACCACCTATAGTGCTCTATATATTGTATATGCTGCTGTTTTCACCATAAAGAAAAGGATTTGGAACAAAATCATTTTAGTGCAGTAATCCTTGGTTAATGCACACAAAATATTTTAGGCATTTTTATGCTTATCGTAAAACTCCTGACATTTTCGTGTGCCTGGGGAGCCAAACCGGAAATACATTGGATGTACATGCATAGGTAAAGACTGATGTAAAATAGCATTAGCGATTACAAGAGTATGACCACTTACAACCAAAAAGTGCATAGCCAATGTGCATGAATCGGTAAAGTGTATGCATCGCTCAAATCTTCCTTTTTTTTTAGTTTTGAGTGGTGTTGAGAAGAGCCTATCAGAATTTTATTACTGTTTGTTTATCATCTGAAGTAAATTGACCCTCTTCATATGTCCTGGTGACCGTTATCAATGAGGCAGAAAGTGATTGGATATCCAAAAAAGTGGAGTTGCTACCAGAGCAAGAGGTGAGGGGTAATATTCATTGAAGACACCTGTTCTAGTAACAACTGTCTTAGGTGGGAATTCTTCTTACATTCTGTTGCACCTGTAGGGCAGGAATTAAAGGAAAATCCCCTTAACAGGATACAGACAGCAAATTATAAACTATCATGGGTTTTATCTCTTTCCTACTGTGTCCAAAACTAAAACAAAAGGGTAGTAACCCCTATCATCTCCCCAGCAGTTCCAAAATTTAACATTTTCTTTCTCCACTCCTAGAAGACAGCTTTTTCACAACTTCTTCACAAAAAGTCTCCCAGTCTGGCTACACATGTATGATCTTCCATTCATTTCAATAAAATGAAAAGCCACCACTGGTCCAGGTAAGGTGCAAGTTACCCCAACATTTCATATTTTTGATGTGCCTGCTGTACCATGTACATGTATGAAAAAGTATCCTGTTGTGTTTGTATTGCTTCCGTAGTGTAAAATACCACTTTCCTATTTCAAACTGACCACATGTAAGGGAGCTTGTGATTAGCTGTATGCCGGCACTAACCTGTGCAAGTCCCTGCCTCGCTTCTTCTTGGATGGGACAGATACCCACCTGCTTGTAGATGATACCCTTCACCATATTGTAGAGATCGACCGATTATCGGCAAGGCTGATATATCGAGGGCCAATATGCACTTTCCCCGATATATCGGTATCGGCCCCGGAACTGGCCGATATTGCAGATATTTTCGTGACGCCATTCTGCTTTCTTAGGCCACCTCCCTTGCCTTGGACAGCCCGTCTGAAGTCAGGACTAGTCTCGCAGGAGTGTATCACAGCCATACACCCACCCACAGCAGCCCGATGCCAGTCAGCCACCCACAGGCCCTGTAGCAGCCAGCCACAGGCACTGTACCAGTGAGCCAGCCAGCCACGCACAGGCCCTGTACCAGCCAGCCACCCACAGGCCCTGTAACAGCCAGCCACAGGCACTGTACCAGCCAGCCACGCACAGGCCCTGTAACAGCCAGCCACAGGCACTGTACCAGCGAGCCACCTACAGGCCCTGTACCAGCCAGCCACCCACATCCCCTGTGCCAGCCACCCACCCACCCACCACAGGGTGCCAGCCAGCCAGCCACCCTCCACAGGGTGCAAGACAGCCAGCCACCCACCACAGGGTGCCAGCCAGCCAGCCACCCACAGGCACTGTACCAGCCAGCCAGCCACCCACAGGCCCTGTACCAGCCAGCCACAGGCACTGTACCAGCCAGCCGCCCACAGGCCCTGAACCAGCCAGCCACCCACCACAGGGTGCCAGACAGCCAGCTATCTGCCACAGGGTGCCAGACAGACAGCCACCCACCACAGGGTGCCAGACAGCCAGCCATTCACCACAGGGTGCCAGCAAGCTACCTACCCACCATAGGGTACCAGCCAGCTAGTAACCCACCACAGGGTGCCAGCAAACCAGCCACCCACCACAGGGTGCCAGACAGCCAGCCACCCACCACAGGGTGCCAGCCAGCCACCCACCCACCACAAAATGCCAGCAAGCCAGCCATTAAGCATTAAACAAAAATTAACATGTTCAGTACCAGATTTGTGTCAAAAATTGTCTTTATTTCTCAAAACTTTAAATGTACAAAATATCAGATGCCGATTTGCGATTACCAAAATATCGGTATCGGCAACGAAAAAACGATATTGGTCGATCCCTACCATATTGTGTCAAACTCCTGGCTGTATGCCCACTCAAGACATCCCTGGCCATAGGCTTTAAAATTTAAGAGTAAAGGATTGTCCACATTAGTAATGCCTTTACCTCACTTTACTGTAACTTCTCTGTTCCGGTGAAACGCGTCGGTTAGAGTGGTGACTTCATCACGTTCGATAGGGTGTTGAATGCAATCTCTATGTTATGCTGTTAAATTATCATTTTATGTGAGTAGATGTCTTAGTCTTTAATAACTTTGTTCCTTATGCTACACTATGAGAGATCTCCTTCCTTTTACATGTGTATTCTGATCTGACTGAGTGCCAGCATAACCTGCTGGGGATCAATGTGGACGGCAGTGGGAGCGGCATGTAGTGGTGAAGTTAGTGGAGGCTTACTTCCCATTCATCCATCAATCTGGTTAGAATTTGCCTTCCATTCATCCATCCATTCCTATACAGAGCTCATAGCAGGACGGGAGCTGATCATCCACCCATCCATTTATTGATTTATTTCAAAAAAAGTGGCTGGACCTTCTTTGTTTTGAGGTCTGATGGTTTGGTAAACGGCCTTTAGTTACATGTTGGTATCCACAATACACAGATCACTTGGATTATCTTTTTGGTCTTCAAATGCGTTTTCTCGCATGGACCTTTGTTTTAGCACTTTATTTGTATTTATCTAATTTCTATGTTAGACTTTAATGAAATTGGCACTTTTTAATTAATGTATTAATGGCTTGTATCATTATTCTACACTGTTTATACGTTTTATGAAATATGGTATTTATGAATAATTCAGATTTGGCAGCGCAACACAGATTGTTTAACATTTCTTTTCTATGTTGCCTGGACTTGGGCTTTAATTTATATGTGAAACCTTAACTTTTAAAACAACTCATCGCATTGTTTTAAAAGTAAGGGTTCATTAAAGCCCAACTCCAAGCAGCAGAGAATAGAAGAGAGTATTTTTGCAGTGGGCCCCTCCGAACCAGAGTTCAGCTTTATTTGGGGGGCTCTGAGAAAGGGGGGTACAAAAAAGCAAATAAAATTACACCTAACAGTTATCCTTTAAGTGTATCTAACTGGATTTAGTAAAAAAAAATCCCCTTTTCAATTTCAATTCAGCAAATATTTAGATTAAAATCACAGAAAGTCCCCGAGAATACATTGGAGTTCACTGCATTTATCTACATTTTCTCTTTTGTGATTGTGAGGATTGCTTAATCCTTTACGTAGTACCTGGTTCTTAAAACAACATCAGTATTTAAACTAAATCCAAGAACAAAAACGTAATATATTGCGGTTTATCAGTCCTAGACCTGGTGGCTGCTGTGCTGTAGTGTTCAGGCCTTTTTTCCTTTATTTTTACCCAGTGCTACTGTCCTAGGGTGACAACACACACCCACTGTACTGAACCTATGGAGGAGCAGTGTTGTCACCTCTGTACTGAACCTATGGAGGAGCAGTGTTGTCACCCAAGGACAGAAGGTGTTATGACTACAACAACCCCCCCCCCCCTACACATCTACAAAATATGGGGGGGGGGGGTCTGCATTCCACAGATAAAGCTGGGAACAATTTTAACTGATAACCATCAGCACAATATTTCTGGCAGGATCAACAGTTACATTTTTGCACTTATCAAACAGATATAATATATCATTCTACACTGATTTTATGGCAGGGACAGCTTTAGAGGCCCATAATTGAAGTCTTGTATTCAATTCCCTCAAGTTCCCTTTTCAACAAATGTTCAAATGTTGTTTGCAGACAGGTCCTCTATTTGGGCACCTGTTTTTTTTCCCTATATATTTACAGTACCTTAATCTGTTCAATTGTATATACACTGCTCAAAAAAATTACAACATCAAGTCAATTTAACTTCTGTAGTAGTGGAGGGGGTTGTTAATCAGTTTCAGCTGCTTTGGTGTTAATGAAATTAACAACAGGTGCACTAGATGGGCCACAATGAGACAACCCCCAAAACAGGAATGGTTTTACAAGTGGAGGCCACTGAAATTTTTTTTCTCTACTCTTTTCTTCTGACTGTTTTTCACTAGTTTTGCATTTGGCTAGGGTCAGTGTCACTACTGGTAGCATGAGACTATACCTGGACCCTATAGAGGTTGCACAGGCAGTCCAACTCCTCCAGGATGACACACCAATATGTGCCATTGCCAGAAAGTTTGCTGTGTCTCCCACCATAGTCTCAAGAGCATGGAGGAGCTTCAAAGAGACATGCAGTTACTCTAGAACAGCTGGACGGGACCAGGGCCGGCGTTAGGGGGGGGGCAAACTGGGCAACTGCCCAGGGCCCCCGAATGTCCAGGGGCCCCGGGCCACTGTCAGCAGCGGCCAGCGGGCTCCAGGGGCAGACTGAGCGGTCGCTGGTCGGTCGGGCACTTCGGACGGGAAGGGAACCCGCCGCCCAGTACAGCACTAATTCACCCGATGTTGTCTCAGAGTGAGACAACATCGGGCTATCGCCGGGAACTGCCGCTCGGCGACCAGCGCTAAGTGGGAGGAGTGGAGGGGCCCTGCGTCCGCCGCTATAGAATTAGGGGGCGGGGCCCGGCGGCCAGTTCTATATTGAAGTGTGAGGAGGGGAGGGGCCCGGCGGCTGTCACTACTGAAGTGGGAGGAGGGAAGGGACCCGGCGGCCAATGGCATTGAAGTGGGAGGAGGGGAGGGACCCGGCGGCCGTGCTATGGAAGTGGGAGGAGGAGTCCGGTGGCCAGCGCTGCATCTGTGGGAGGAGGGGCCCGGCGGCGCTGTCTTTCTATGGTGTCCTCATAAGTGGTGACAGAGGTCAGTGAGTAGATAATAAGCAAGCCCAGCTAACTACCACATCCACTGACACCCCCACCAACATGTGATCTCCCCTAAATTCACCATAGTGCCAGTGGTGAACTTGGGGGAGATCACATATTGGTGGGGGTGTCAGTGGTGAATTGTGTGATGGGGGGGACAACGACACACACAGCAGTGGTGAACTTGGGGGACATCACATATTGGTGGTGGTGTGGGGGGTATGACACAGCAGTGGGGAATTTGGGGGACATGATCACATATTGGTGGGGGTGTCAGTGGTGGTGTAGGGGTGGGAATGACACAGCGGTGGTGAATTTTGTGGGGAAATCACATATTGGTAGGGGGTCTGTCTGTGGCACAAACCCCCTACCAATATGTGATTTCCCCACAAAATTCACCACCGCTGTGTCATTCCCACCCCCCACCACCACACAATTTACCACTGACACCCCCACCAATATGTAATCTCACCAAATTCACCACTGCTGTGTCATTCGGAGGGAATGACACAGAAATGGTGAATTTGGTGAGGAGACCAGTGGTGAATTGTGTGCGAGGGGGGGTATGATACAGTGGCGGTGTAGCCCCCCCCCAAAACCACACAATTCACCACTGACACCCCCACCCTAATATGTGATCCCCCCACCAAATTCACCACACCTTCCCGTACGCCGTCAGAGAAGAGACAGCGGGTGGCGCCGACCGAGTCGCAGCGCCATGGAGGAGGAAGAAGTCGACTCCCGAGCAGCACGGTCGCCAGGGAGTCGGGACGGTGACGGGCGGCGCGCATGCAGGTCGAGACGAGGACTCGGAGGGAGAAGACGTCCGACCGAGTCCCGAGTAGCACGCCAGACACGGTGACGGCAGTGGCACCAGAGGTAAGTGAAGTCCTCTGGGGGGGGGGGGTCACGCATTGATGGGGACATGCTGGACACTGCATTGATGGGGGACATAATGGTTAGGTCACTGTGCATTGATGGGGGACATGCTTGTCAGGTCACTGTGCATTGAATGGGGACATGCTGGTCAGGTCACTGTGCATTGATGGGGGACATGCTGGTCAGGTCACTGTGCATTGATGGGGGACATGCTGGTCACTGTGCATTGATGGGGACGTGCTGGTCAGGTCACTGTGCATTGATAGGGGACATGCTGGTCAGGTCACTGTGCATTGATGGGGGACATGCTGGTCACTGTGCATTGATGGGGACATGCTGGTCAGGTCACTGTGCATTGATGGGGGACATGCTGGTCAGGTCACTGTGCATTGATGGGGGACATGCTGGACACTGTTCATTGATGCGGGACATGCTGGACATTGTGCATTGATGGGGGACATGCTGGACACTGTGCATTGATGGGGGACATGCTGGACACTGTGCATTGATGGGGTACATGCTGGTCACTGTGCATTGATGGGGGACATGCTGGACACTGTGCATTGAATGGGGACATGCTGGTCACTGTGCATTGAATGGGGACATGCTGGTCACTGTGCATTGATGGGGGACATGCTGGTCACTGTGCATTGTGGACACTGTGCATTGATGGGGGACATGCTGGTCACTGTGCAGTGAATGGGGACACACTGGTCAATCTTGAACCAACCTAATGATTGTTTGTTAAGTCACGCAATTTTTTACAGCGTTTTTTGCCGCAAAGCAATGCCTATTACATTTTTTCTGTTTGCGCCCCCCCCCCCAAAAAAAATTTTGAGCACCAGCCGCCACTGGTAATTCGTATGTGTCCTGGATTAAAGGGGTGAGGTAGCAACCCTACCCCACCTAGACCTGGCAATTTACTATTGTAATGCTCTGGTTTTGTCTATGTATGATTTTTGTAATGCACTGGTCTTGGTTTGTGAATTATTTATATTGCACTTGTTTATAAATTATTGCACTTTTGTTCCTTGTGTCTAAAGATTTTACAAAGGGGCCACGTCACTGTCAGGAGCCCATATCACCGATCTTACAGATTCCTAGCGTACCTGTGGAAGGACACGGCCCCTCTCTTCCCTTTCCCTTGCCGGTTGGTGCAATTGGGTGCCGCGCAGCATATCACCATATATGGCGCCTATATTTTTGGCAGAATATAAAAATATTTGGGGCCCCACTTTTAGGTTTGCCCAGGGCCACACTTTGTCTAAAACCGGCCCTGGACGGGACCGTAGAAGGTTCCTAACTCATCAGCAGGACTGGTACCTGTATTTTATTTGTGCAAGGAGCACTGCCAGAGCCCTACAAAATGACCTCCAGCAGGCCACTGGTGTGAATATCTCTGACCAAACAATCAGAAACAGACTTCACGAGGGTGGCCTGGGCCCTGTGCTCACTGCCCGGCACTGTGGAGCTTGGCATTTTCCATTGAACACCAGAATTGGCAGGTCCACCACTGGCTTCCTGTGCTTTTCACAGATGAGTACAGGTTCACCCTGAGCACATGTGACAGACGTGAAAGGGTCTGGAGAAGCAGTGGCAAATGTTATGCTGCCTGTAACATCATTCAGCATGACCGATTTGGTGGTGGGTCAGTGATAGTCTGGGGAGGCATATCCATGGAGGGATGCATAGACCTCTACAGGCTTGACAATGGCATCCAAAATGCCATTAGGAATGAGGATGAAATCCTTGGACCCATTGTCAAACCCTATGCTGGTGCAGTGGGTCCTGGGTTCCTCCTGGTGCACGATAATGCCGGGACTCATGTGGCGAGAGTATGCAGCCAGTTCCTGAAGGATGAAGGAACTGATACCATTGAATGGCCCCAACGCTCGCCTGACCTGAATCCTATAGAACACCTCTGGAACATTATGTTTCAATCTATCCAAGGCCACCAGGTTGCACCTCAGTCTGTTCAGGAGCTCAGTCATGTCCTCGTCCATATCTGGAAATACCCCAGGACACCATTCATCGTCTCATTAGGTACATATACATGTACTAGGCTTTAAGCCCCATACACACTGGCTGAATATCGTCGGAAATCAGCTGGTACAGTAGATACTGGCTGTCATTCAGGCCGTGTGTACAGGTCCTTGTTTGACAGAAGCTGATCTCATGGCCATCTCCTGTTGAACAAGCATGCTGGAAAACCAGCAGCCAATTGGCAATCGATCAGCGCTCTCAGCCAATGACTGGAGGGGGGGCAGTCCCCCTGTCAGAATACAATAGCACAGCAGGGAGATCGCTGTACTAACATCGAATAGTTAGTACAGAGACCTCCTCGTGAGCTGCTCAGGTTTTTTTTTTTTCGTTCAGCTCTGGGCTTATCGATTTAAGCTTGGTACACACTAGACCAGCAGGTTAAATGAAAAAAAAAAATGTTAATTAGTACAGTGACCTCCCCCCGCTTAGCTATTGTGTTCCGACAGAGGGACTGTCCCCAAACCCCCCCCCCCCCCCGGCAGAACAAATTAGTCAGCACTCAGAGCCACTGGCTGCGAGCGCTTATTGGATGTGGATCAGCAGATGTTTTTTGGTCATGCCCCTTCAACAAAAACCAGATGTTTGGCCAGCTTCTGTCGGACCGGCTGTAGTACACACAAGCTGAATGTCAGCCAGTTTCTATTGAACAGGCCGGTACCGCCCGATATTTGGCCCCTGTGTAGGAGGCTTTACCGTGCTTACCAGGCTTTAAAGCGGAGTTCCGGGCACAGAAGTCATTTTTCAATAAAAATACCCCCGGGACAGTCAGGGCTAGCACATTCCACAATGGCTAGCCTCTGATCTGTCCCGGTTCGCACTTACCTTTTAGAAGAAATACTTACTTATAAAATTTCTTCCACAGCGTTTCCATCTATCTTGTGGGCAGCTGAAGCCGGCGCGGTCCTCTTCTGTGTCTTCTTCCGCGTCTTCTTGTCCCAGAATGTGCCTGCACCGACCCCTCTCGTCACTTCCGGTGCGGCGCCGCATTCCTCCACAGCTTCTGGGCATGCCCAGAAGCTGTTTAGCAGGGGAATGCGGCGTCGCCCGGAAGTGACCGGTGCCGTCGCATTGATTCCTGGGAGCGATGACGTTCAGCTCCCAGGAATCATCGCGAGACAGGAAGTGACGGGTGAGCCGCGGCGCTGAGGGAGGAAGTACTCTGAGGTGAGTATTTACGAACTTCAATTACAAGGTGAGTAAACAAAAAAAAAAAACCTAACTATCCAATTCCTTTTCAGGTGATGTCTAACTAGCGGAGGGGCACAAAAAAAAAATATTGATTTTGTGCCCGGAACTCAGCTTTAAGCTGGGTACATACTATGCGAATATTGGCTGGTTCAGCAGGACCTGGCCAACATCCAGCGAGTCTGTACAGCTGTCTGACAGAAGTCAGTCTCACTCCCGGCTTCTGTTGAATGGGAAAGCTGGAAACCCAGCATCCAACCAGCAGCAGATCGGTGCTGGCAGCCAATGGCTGCGAGCGCTGATCAGTGTGTTCTGGTGGGGGGAGTCCCCCCTGTCAGAATACATAAGCAGGGGATATCATCACCTGTGTTGGTGCAGTAATCTGTCAGGTTTTTATTTGTTCAGCCCGCTGGGTTAAAGGAAATAAAACAGAATGTGTGTAGCCAGCTTGAGGGTGTCTCAGCTCTGAATGTTATATGTACTAGCCAGAGGCGTAACAAGAACCTTCAGGGCCCCGGTGCAAGAAACCATGAAGGGGCCCCCCCGACCCCTAGCTGGGGCCCTTCACTTCAAGCCTGGGGTTCTTCCCACTGATCCTGGGGCCCTTTATTACAGTCCCGCAGCAGGACCCTTTCACAAGTTCTGCAGTGGGCCCCCTTCCTGCCATCTTGGGGCCTCCCCACAGTGGTGGAATGCCAGGGCCCGGTCGCAAGTGTGACCTTTGCGATCCTGGAAGTTCACCCACTGGTGTCAGTAGTTTTTATTTTTTGGTATTTTAATTGTATTATTTTTTTTATTATTTTATTTTATTTTTTTACAATTTCACTGATTAAGACTCTGTCCATTCAGAAAAGGAAGGAGCTGGTAAATTACATATTTACCAACCCCTTCTTGGTTCTCTATTGGGACACATCCCCTGCAGGAGAGGGGAGGGAGGAAGCTGGCAGCACAGTGTGGGGGGGGGGGGGGGGGCAGGGGAGCACACAGGGGCCCAGAGACAGCAGAACACAAGTGAACTGGATAGGAGGAGCGGCGGGGGGCAGAATACAAAGGAACCAATCTCCTCCATTTTCTTCCTGCAGCTACAGAAGGAAAATGGAGGACAGTGATTTCTCTACATGCTGCCCCCGCTGCCCCTCCTATCCACATGGGGCCCGGTTGAAATTGCAACCCCTGCAACCCCTGCAGTTACGCCCCTGGTACTAGCAGATTTAATGAACATAAGCAGTTGCAGCAACAGTTTTCTTTCTTTATGGAATAAAGGTTTTTAAGGCTTTACTGCTGGTTTCCTACTGCGCATGCTTGAGTTGCGCTGCGCTTTGTGAATGGTCCCATAGTCTTCTGGGACCTGTGATGTGCCCCAGAAGCAGTGTTAATTTAATCTACTAAATTAATACTATTTTAGTCTACTAAAATACAACTAAAACTAAAACAATTCAGATGACTAAAATATGAATAAAACTAAAATGGCATTTTAGTCAAAAGACTATGAGTAAAACTAAATTGAAATTTGACATAAAAATAAACACTGCATTACCACATAAGAATACATAGGGGTCATCTACTAAGCTGCTGAAAACAAAAATAAATTTAGAAAAAGGCTTTTCTTATCTCTTTTTGTAATATTTAATGTTAGTAATATATTCAGGTAATATATACAATGGCATTATAGCCAACAGAGTTTACAGTTTTTTGGGGTTTTTAATATTTTCAAGTTGTACTTCCGTTTGTCAAAAAGCAATATTTTTGTTTGTTTATGAAACTTGGTTTTATTTATAAAGACGTAATATATCACAATGGATAAATCTGTGTCTGTGGTGCATGTTAAAATCTTAATACCAGAAATAATAAACATATTATTAGATTTTTACTCCAGGAGTATATAATGTTTTGCATTTCTAAAGAAATAATGAATTCAAATTTAACCAAACTCATTAGATTTTAGTCAACATAAAATGTACTGGTGATTTTTGTCGACTAAAATATGACTACAACTAAAACAATTCAGATGACTAAAATACGGCTAAAACTAAAATGGCATTTTAGTCAAAAGACTATAACTAAAAAGAAATCGAAATTTGACATCATAATTAACACTGCCCAGAAGGCTGCGGGGGAAGGAGGGGGGCTGAACTGTGCCACATCGCATCTGACCGGAAGTGATGTTCAACTGTAATATGTAGGGCCAGGGCAGGCCCTACCATGTGTCCCGATGGGTCCATTGGACCCAGGCAGCACGTGGAGAGGGGCAGCAAATTGACTCCCAAGATATTTTTTTTTTATCAGCAGTTTTGTGTGTCATCAGTTTGCGGCGTATTACGGGCGGCATTTCCCCAGCTCATACTGCCATCCGTAGTGCAAACTGATGAGTATGAGGAGGCTGAGGGTTTCCTTTGGTCCCTCACATGATCCTGGTGTGCGCAATGACGTCAGACATCAGTGAACACCATCTCACACAGGACAGGCTGGATCTTCTAGGTAGGGCGGTGGGCGTGGCAGACACAGGGGTGACAGGAGGACTGAGGACAGACAGTGGGTGTTTGGTGGACTGGTCCAGTGGTGAGTTAGGGAAGAAGATAACAGTATATATAATATTTTCTAAATGTTATATTTATATAAAATAATGGATGTTGGGGCCTTTTGTTGGGTGTTTTTTTTTTTTTTTTTTTTTTGGGGGGGGGGGGGGGGCAGCATTTCATTCTTGGTCCCAGGCAGCACAATGTCTTGGGCCAGCCCTGTGTATGGCCAATATATGTAGCAGCTGTGGTTACTAACTGTGGCTTTTACAATTCCCATTAAATTCTGGTGTCTATAGTTTATCCACCCTCAATGTACAGATATTTATTAAATTAGATGCTAACAATTTGAAATCAACATACACACCCTACAATGGCTGCAAAGTAACTAAAGCCAGAAGTTTTTATTAGCTTTGGATAGAGCAGGGAAAGGTTAGCAACTCTGTCTACACACTCTGTATATTTGACTGTTTTCACTCAGACTAAAAGTAATAATTCAGAATTCTGAGTTGTCACCAATGGAGGGGATATCTCACAATGGGTACTCTTGTTCCAGTGATACCTTTATAATATTTTCCTTACTTTGGAGGGAATTCCCTGTGTATCTCGTTGGGTCTGTGGGGCCAAATAGGACACAGATGGTTTAAAAAAAAAAAAAAAAAAAAAAGCAGCTGACAGAGGTCTTGGAGTTGAAGTTTAGGTGTGGAATTGTTTTTGCTTAGTTACATTGGTCAATCTTGGACCAAGAGTAAGTATGTACAGGTATGAGCCATAACTGGTTGATTCCCATGGATGCTGGAAATCACTGTAGTAGGCACCGCTATGGTTTCCACAATCTTCTGGTTTCCGTGCAAATGGCTGCCATGCTGCTTAGTGGACAGGGCAGCCACTTGGCATGGGGGTCGCTCACTCAGCACAGGCACCATTCACAGAACACTTTCCTTTTTCTCAATGAATACTAACCATTCTCTGATTGGATAAGGTGGAGAAGCAGGCTGGTGACATCACAATCTGTAACTCGTCTGATCAAAACATTCTTTGCATTCATTTAGAAAATTCTAAGTGTATTCTGAATGGCGCCCTTGCCCAAGGAGTGACACCCACTTGGCATGGGACCCAGAAGCTAGTGACAAACTTTGTAGTAGCAGTACTACAGAGACTTCCAGCTTCCACAGGGATCAGCCAGGTATGAAAGATGCATACTTACAAATGGTCCGGACCAATTTAATGAATCCCAACTCTATAAAAAACAAAAAATATTTGGCTTTAGATGTACTTTAATCATGTTGCTTATATTTTGAAACACCAACACATTTCTGATACTGCTTACTCAAATCCCTGGACTGATTTTCTAATGATTACAGAAGAGGGTATGGCGTTTTATATATATATATATATATATATATATATATATATATATATATATAATAATGCTAAAAATATATATATATATATATATATATATATATATATATATATATATATATATATATATATATGTATATATTTTTTATTTTATTTTTTGCATTATTCTATATCATATATATGTATGTATATATATATATATATATATATATATATATATATATATATATATTTTAGCATTATTCTATATCATATTTATATCTGTACTGAGCACACAGATCTGGTTGATGAACCAATTTATTCATTCTTGTACTGTCAACAGTCATTAAATTATTTAATTGCTTTGTCAATGTTGTTTAATAAAAACAGTGAATGTATTGTTATCTACACTATATACAAAAAATATACTCATCCGATCAGAACATTTTTTGCTTTCATTTACAAAATTCTAAGTGTATTCTGAATGGCGCCCATACCCAGGGACTGACACTCACTTGGCGTGGGACCCAGAAGCTAGTGGCAAACTTTGTATTAGCAGTACTACAGAGACTTCCAGCTTCCACAGGGATCAGCCAGGTATGGAACATGCATACTTACAAATGGTCCGGACCAATTTATTGAATCCCACCTCCATCAAAAACAAAACATTTATTTTTTTTTATTGTTTTATTCTATATTATATTTATATCTGTACAGAGCACACAGGTCTGGATGATGAACCAATTTATTCATTCTTGTACTGTCAACAGTCAGTAAATTAATTTCATGACATTGTCAATATTGTTTAATATAAACAGTGAATGTTTTGTTATCTACACTATATACAAAAAGTATATAAAAGTGTAAAATATCAGTGCAAATGACATTAGTAGCAATGTAAAACAGCAGAAATAAATGCTACAAGTTACACATCATCTTTCATACTTGATTTTCAAACTCTAACACATCAAAAAAAAAATATTGCACTACAAATAAATTAAAAAACAATATTCAAGTACTTGGCTAAAACGCAATACTGTTAGATTGGAAGCACCTCGGTATCATTTAAATAAAATCATTGTGTTGTTAATAAATTAGACTTTTAGCAGCTTTTTACATTGCATTAAAAGTTGGAGAGTGTTCACCTGATGTTAACAACTTAACAAAGGGATATAGTACAACAAACTTGAAGGTTGAATCCCTCCCAAACAGATCTCTGTTTGGTGTGGTTATGGGTATGAGTCATGGGTTGCTTCCTAAATTTCTCAGCAGCTCCAGTGGTGAGAAACCTGCTCTAGAATTTCCAACTCTGCCCAACTGCCCTTGCCACTGTAAAACATACTCATAGGGGAAGGTTTACTAAAATGGGAGAGGCGAAATCTGGTGCAGTTCTGCATGGAAACCAATCAGCTTCCAGGTTTTATTGTCATAGCTTTATTGAACAAGCTGATGTTAGAAGCAGATTGGTTACTATGCACAGCTGCACCAGATTCTGAGTGATCTAGTTTTAGTAAATCTTCCTCATAGTATATCACTCAATGGGGATAATTCAGGGATTCAGTTTCAGGAGTAACACCCTGTTATGGCTGTGTGGGCAAGTGAAAACATCACCACTGGAACCATCAAGAGATTTTAAAGGCCAGAAGGTATTTTCACCCACAGCCTACTACCCAAAACCATTCCTTTTGGGTGAAGTTGGGATTTAAAGAAAATCCTTTAATTATCCACATCCATACTCTTCTCAGGGAGTTCATTGGGCAGCAGGCGATGCAAAGATTCTCGATTTAGGGAGATAAGTAAGTCAATCTTGTCCATGCACTCCTGCAGTTGGCTCTCACAGTAACCGCTGCTCTGCACACTGATAGGGCTTTCACTGCCCAACATGCGTTCTGAGAGTGCCAAACAACAAACCGCCATTAGTGATGGCGGGTACGAGTTAAAGGCATAATCAGCCAAGCTCAGTTCTGCAATGCCTTTGGCTACAGCTAGTGACCTGGAGGCCTGGGATAGATCAGTATCTGAGGGGTGACCATCGGCAACCTGAAGGAGGGAGAAGTGCTGCAGGAAGAAGTTAATGGTTGGTGCTGCCAGCTGGAATTTGAGTTTAAGCAAGATGATGCATTCAAGATTGCAGAGCTGCTCTCTGGAGAAGGTATCACAGCACAAGGCAAGCAGCTGCTTCACTCGGGGTGGCCGTGTCTCTACCTGAAAGGAAGAGGGCAATATTAGTAAGTAAAAATATAAGGATTCCTGGTGCAATGAGTAAAGTCAGTATAAAGGAGTTAAATCATAACCATGGTGAATATTATAGTGGTTGCTTGTATCACACATTTTTTCCCCATTTTCCTGAATGGATACTCTAGTAAGATGGAATATGGATTACTATGAGGTCTTCCATTCTGTGTGGGCATTGGACTGAACATATGGATCATTATATGGTCTTCCATTCTGTGTGGGCATTGGACTGAACATATGAATCACTATGAGGTCTTCTATTCTGTGGGGGCATTGGACTGAACATATGGATCACTATGAGGTCTTCTATTCTGAGGGGGCATTGGACTGAACATATGGATCACTATGAGGTCTTCTATTCTATGTTGGCATTGGTCTGAACATATGGATCACTATGATGTCTTCTATTCTGTGTGGGCATTGTGGGCATTGGACTGAACATATGGATCACTATGATGTCTTCTATTCTGTGTGGGCATTGGACTGAACATATGGATCACTATGAGCTATTCTATTCTGTGCTGGCATTGGACTGAACATATGGATCACTATGAAGTCTTCTATTCCGTGTTGGCATTGGACTGAACATATGGATCACTAGGATGTCTTCTATTCTGTATTGGCATTGGACTGAACATATGGATCACTAGGATGTCTTCTATTCTGTGTGGGCATTGGACTAAACATATGGATCACTATGAAGTCTTCTATTCTGTGTGGGCATTGGACTAAACATATGGATCACTATGAAGTCTTCTATTCTGTGTGGGCATTGGACTAAACATATGGATCACTATGAAGTCTTCTATTCTGTGTGGGCATTGGACTAAACATATGGATCACTATGAAGTCTTCTATTCTGTGTGGGCATTGGACTGAACATATGGATCACTATGAGGTCTTCTGCCATGTGTTGACATTGGACTGAACATATGGATCACTATGAGGTCTTCTATTCTGTGTTGACATTGGACTGAACATATGGATCACTATGATGTCTTCTATTCTGTGTTGGCATTGGACTGAACATATGGATCACTATGAAGTCTTCTATTCTGTGTGGGCATTGGACTGAACACATGGATCACTATGATGTCTTCTATTCTGCGTGGGCATTGGACTGAACACATGGATCACTATGATGTCTTCTATTCTGCGTGGGCATTGAACTGAACATATGGATCACTATGAGTTTTCCTGATCTGTGTTGCTATTGGATTGAACATATGAAATGATCGTATACTAACTGATCATGTCCATCATATTGGTTTTTTATTATGGTCTTACTAAACCTTATGATTTTAGTGGTAGTAAAATGTTAGATAGATGGCTTTATGATGTTTGAGTACAGACAGTACAATTGAGAACATATAATTATTAAAAATAGTAAGATGGCTTTCTCTGCTGAGATAGAAATGCAGACTAGTTTCTGCTATACTTTGACAGATTGACATGTAGAGCTGTATTATAACAACAATATATATATTGATACATTTGTAGTCTTCTGTGAAAGTCTGAGGTATTCTAGAACACATTGGGTGACAATGTATTTTTTTGTTACGTGGAGAGTCTGTGTTTGACATGTATCTCTGAGCATCAGTGACATGCCAGATCTCATGAGCCATCCATTGAGTTCATTAAATTGATATTCACAGGTGCAGGAACCCTGATTCATGGTAGCTCTTAGCTCCAGTTCACGCTATAAATCGCAGAGGAACACGCAACACACTCCTGTGCAATTAACATGCAAATCAGTGCGGTGCAGTTTGAATCCATTCATTTTGAATAGGCTCAAATCACACCAAAAGTACTGCATGCACAACTTTTGGAAATGTATAGCAAAGGCACTACAGAAGTACCATGCGATCCAGTGCAGGCAAGCACACATTGTAACCTGTGTTTTGGGCGTCAATAGGTTATCATTGACACCCGCTACAGATCGCAACTGCAGTGCGTTTTTAACACGGTGTAGGAAATGCGCAGCGGCTGCCTGGAGCTGGAACTCTGCATTGTACAAAGTACATAGCTAGCATTTTACCAATCTTCACCTAATGCCTCTCCAAAATCCTCAGTTACCCCATGTAATGCAGAAGAAAAAGTAACATTTATCTGGATGCTGTGCATACCTGTTTGCAAGCAATAAGCAAGGAGGTGACACCCACTAACTGGAAGCAGTCAGTAGCCACAGGGGTGCAGGCCAGGAATCGGTCCAGGATATTGATGGCGAGGCACAGGGATTCGAAGCCCAGCTTGAAGTGTTTATGTACCGGGATCAGCCAGCTGATCAGTTTGCAGCGAGATTCAGGTTTGAGCTGCAAGAGAAACACAAACATGTAAATACAGGATAAATATTTTATTATTATATCTAGAAATATATCACTTGTTATATAACAAAAGAATGTTATTTATGACTTTTAGGTAAAATAAATAAAGCCTGAAGAAGAAATCTAAGTCATTGTTATAATAAGACAGCCAATAAATGTTATCATTTATACTCCAAATATTCTGTATTGAGTTATGGCTAACCCAGTACAATAATCTACTACTGCTGAATAAAATTCCTAAAATCTACAAACACACAAAGGAGTATTTATGTATAGTAAAGTATAGTATAGTATAGTATATATGTAGGAGTGCATGGTTACAGAACACAACACCAGGACCCATTCACACCAGCCCGATTTGGACAATATTGCCCAATGTAGTTCCAATACATAGACAAGGTAATTTTGCGCTAAAGAACTGATGTGGGGGGGGGGTCTTAATGGGGGCCCTGATGTAAGGGGGGGCTCTTGATGGGGACCCTGATATAAGGTGGGATCTTGATGGGGACCCTGATGTAAGGGGGGCTCTTAAAGGGGACCCCGCTGTAAGGGGGGCTCTTGATGGGGACTCTGCTGTAAGGGAGGGGCTCTGATGGGAACCCTGATGTAGGGGTGCTCTTGAAGGGGACCCTAATTTAGAAGGAGACTCTTGATGGGGACACTAATGTAAGTGGGGCTCTGATGGAGACCCATATGTAGGAGGGGACACTGATGAAGACCCTAATGTAACAGGGAGCTTTGATGGGGACCCTGATGTAAGAAGGGCCTCTTGATAGTGACTCTAAATGTAGGAGAGAGCTCTGATGGGGACCTTATTGTAAGGGGGAGCTCTTATTGGGACGCTGATGTAAGAGGGGCCTCCTGATGGGGACCCTAATGTAGGAGGGGGTTCTGAGTCACAAGGACCTTAATGTAAGGGGGGACTCTGATGTATGAAAGGCTGAATATATGTAAAATATATGATGTTGCCTTCTTACTGAAGGATTTGGAGACCCCTAATCTATATATGATGGTGGCAGAGGGCACTTACCTGGGGCTGGTTGTCCATGCAGTGGTGGGTGAGATAGGTAGGTAGGTGTATATGAAAGAGGACACTTACTTGGGGCTGATAGTCCATGCAGTGGTGGGTGAGGTAGGTAGGTAGGTGTATATGATAGAGGACACTTACTTGGGGCTGGTTGTCCATGCAGTGGTGGGTGAGGTAGGTAGGTAGGTGTATATGATAGAGGACACTTACTTGGGGCTGGTTGTCCATGCAGTGGTGAGGTAGGTAGGTGTATATAATAGACACTTACCTGGGGCTGGTTGTCCATGCAGTGGTGGGTGAGGTAGGTAGGTAGGTGTATATAATAGAGGACACTTACCTGGGGCTGGTTGTCCATGCAGTGGTGGGTGAGGTAGGTAGGTAGGTGTATATGATAGAGGACACTTATGTGGGGCTGGTTGTCCATGCAGTGGTGGGTGAGATAGGTAGGTAGGTGTATATAATAGACACTTACCTGGGGCTGGTTGTCCATGCAGTGGTGGGTGAGGTAGGTAGGTAGGTAGGTGTATATAATAGAGGACACTTACCTGGGGCTGGTTGTCCATGCAGTGGTGGGTGAGGTAGGTAGGTAGGTGTATATGATAGAGGACACTTATGTGGGGCTGGTTGTCCATGCAGTGGTGGGTGAGGTAGGTAGGTAGGTAGGTGTATATAATAGAGGACACTTACCTGGGGCTGGTTGTCCATGCAGTGGTGGGTTAGGTAGGTGGGTGAGGTAGGTAGGTAGGTGTATATAATAGAGGACACTTACCTGGGGCTGGTTGTCCATGCAGTGGTGGGTTAGGTAAGTCTCCTCCAGGCTCTTGTAGAACACATAGCACTCCTCTCCATAGTCTCTGAAGTTGAGTAGGTCCAGTCTATTGGAGATCCTTGGACAAGGGTCATCCTGGGTCTCATAGCTCGGGGACCGAGGGCTTGGACTGGGGGTCTCATACAGGTCCCCCACCCCCGAGTCACAGCTCCGGGCCTCCAGGGTCTGCTTCCTGTGTCTCCGGTACCGGGCTCTCTTCACCCCCCGGCTCAGCCCGCTGCTGTCACACAGGCTGTTGTTGCCGGTGTCCTCCGGGGTGCTCTCCCCCCTCTTCCTCTTGTCACCTGTCATTGGCAGATGTTGCTCGGACTCTCTGACTTTACAGATCACCATGTCTGCGGCTCTCATCTGCCTGCAAAGCGGACAGCTTCGGCTTTTATATCCAGCTGTTCTCTGCCCGCTGATTGGCCGAGCGGGGGAACCTCTGGAGGGTGACGTCAGCGGAGAGAGCTTTCCCGGCGAAAGAACCGCTCGAGAGGGAAACCTTCTCCCGCGGCTGGAGGAGGCACGCGCCGGTCTGTTGCCAGGGAGACGGCGGCTCCTCTCCCAGCCGGGGGTCCCTCACAGAGGCGCCAATGGACACAGTCCTACCTGGGACTGCCTGAGGGGCCGTGTCATGTTTATGGTCATTAGTGTGCTGGGACGGTTTGGAATCTAAAAACAAAAAAAGGATGAAATCTTTACTGGGTTCACAAGTTTATATTAAGCAGCTGCAGTACCATTGTATAGAATGGGGTCACAGTCACCCCAAACATTTTATTTACCCACTTTAGTCCTGGGGACAACTTTTGTGTACATGAAAAAAACATTTGTAGGCCGGATGATTTCATCACAAAGGGGAAACAAAATCTAGACATGTTTTCTTTTTTCTTGGATGGAGTAATGCTGGCCATACACTATTCGAGAAATCGGTTGAAATTCGGTCATTTGGACATTCTTTCCTTCTTCGGCCAGTTAATGGGTACGAATCGGTTGTGATGTTTTTGAGCTGAAAAAACAAAGGACAAGTTTGGAAATTTTCTGCTGAACAAACGATAAATTGAAAGGTTAATGTGTTCCTCATCCAAACTGTTTGCACTCGGTGTATGTGATAAAACGAACAAAAAACGGATTCATTTATGTCCATTGAACGATTTATCAGCCATTACACGATGGCACGATCGTCTGCTCTCACGGACAAGTGTTTGTTTTTCGAAAATGGGTTTGAACGATTTTTCGTATAGTGTGGCCTAATATGGCATTAGGGAGGTTTTAGGTTTTAGGTATTTTTTTGCCATCTGTGTCCCATTGGGGAGATTTCCCTTCACTTCCTGTTCTATATTATCATTGACCTGGGTACAACTAGCATGTGGGATTTTTAGCATGCGATTATTGCCGGTGTTGTAAAATTTTGTCGGACCTGTGAAAAAATCGGACCTCTTCACTTCCGGGGACAGAGCATCAAAAAACAGCTGATGGGAGTCGTCCTTGCGCATGCGCAGAAGACATTTTTCAAGGTTTGGCAAAATTATAACAGAGAGCAGACAGCTGATTGAGAGGAGGCGGGGCTGAGGTGCGACGGAGGACACCACCGCGTCATTGAAACATTACAGGGACGGAGGCACATATGCAGAGCTGAATAGAGGAGGCGGGACGGAGGTGCGGCCGTGTAATAAATGCAGGGCTTAAGCGACTCCTTCTGTTTTATTATCTTTAGTAATTATCGTATTATTTATCCTTAGGATTTCATTACATTTAGTATTTCTTATTTTGTATTATATAAATACTAAATGTTATGAAATCCTAAGGATAAATAATACGATAATTAAAGATAATAAAACAGAAGGAGTCGCTAAAGTCCTGCATTTATTACACGGCCGCACCTCCGTCCCGCCTCCTCTATTCAGCTCTGCATATGACGCGGCGGTGTCTTCCGTCCCACCTCAGCCCCGCCTCCTCTCAGGCAACTGCCCGCTATGTGTTATAATTTTACCAAACCAAGATAATGTCTTGTGCGCATGCGCACTTGAGACTCCCATCAGCTGTTTCATGACGCAGGGCCACCGGAAGTGACGAGGTCCGATTTTTTCACGGGTCCGAGAAAATTTTAGAACACCGGTGTTCTAAAATTTTATCGGACCCATGAAAATTCCGGACCTCGTCACTTCCGGCTGGTGTGAGCCCCAGTGCGCATGCGCACAAGGTCCGAGGAAATTCTAAGACTTAGAGAACAGCTGATTGAGAGGAGGAGGGGCTGAGGTGGGACGCACACACCGCCGCGGGAAAATTGCTGTCACGGGCGAACCATATGTGCTGGAGACCCCAAAATTGTATCGCAGGTAGCCAAGACGCTCCCCTACAGCTGTTAAAAATTCTCGGGGTCACTGCTCCGCGCCCTTTCATCCCCGAGACCCCAAACCAGCTTTGGTTCGCCCGTGACAGCAATTTTCCCGTGACGGTGTGTGCGTCCCACCTCAGCCTCTCCTCCTCTCAATCAGCTGTTCGCCAAGTCTTAGAATTTGCTCGGACCATGTGCGCATGCGCACCAGGGCTCGCACCAGCCGAAAGTGACGAGGTCCGATTTTTTCACGGGTCCGACAAAATTTTACAACACCGGCCACAACTCCCCACACCACTTTTGGAAACGTAATACAACGTAGATTTATACCATGCCATACAGTGCAGGAAGGAGCGCCGTGCTTGCAGCCTGCATTCGGGGAGTCATTAACGCACCATTATGATGAAAGCAAACAAGTCCATTATAGAAAAAAAATTGAATTTCAAATTATACAAATTATACAGCTGTAGCAACATTGCATTCAACATTATATACTGTAGAACATTAACATTATATACCCACTGCAGAACATTAACATTATATACCCGCTGCAGATCATAACCATTATATACCCTCTGCAGATCATTAACATTATATATCCAATGCAGATCATTAACATTATATACCCTCTGCAGATCATTAAAATTATATACCCTCTGCAGATCATTAACATTATATACCCGCTGCAGATCATTAACATTATATACCCACTGCAGATCATTAACATTATATACCCGCTGCAGATCATTAACATTATATACCCTCTGCAGATCATTAACATTATATACCCGCTGCAGATCATTAACATTATATACCCGCTGCAGATCATTAACATTATATACCCTCTGCAGATCATTAACATTATATACCCTCTGCAGATCATTAACATTAAATACCCGCTGCAGATCATTAACATTATATACCCTCTGCAGATCATTAACATTATATACCCGCTGCAGATCACAATTGCAGTGCATTTTGCAAACAGTATGGAGAACATGCACCGCGTTCTAGTGTGATCCTATGGTGATACGAATTTTTAAAATGCTTATTTTTAACGCTATCTAAAATACCCTGACCTTTGACTGAGCGTGACCTTTGACCCTATCACTAACCCCCACTAACCCTTTTTTGTTGTTGGGCCTCTTTCACACTGGCGGACCAATCAGGTCTGCCTGTCAGTTTTTCAGGTGGACCCAATCAGACCCTCCATTCCTCCATATGGAGCTGTGAATGTCAGAGGACACGTTTCCGCTGACACCTGAAGACACCAATCCAATCCTGTCCGCTAAAAACGGACCGATGGGGATCTGTTCCCCATCTGTCTGGCGGATCGGATGACAGTCTGATTGAAAAAGACAGGTGGTCTGTTTCCACCCGACTGCCCATAGAGCTCCCCCGTGGTCTGTGGCCTGTTTGTAGCCAGGCAGCGAAGGCTGCGCTGTCAGAGGTGCACCGGCAGCTGGCAAGCAGACAAAAAACATCATCTCTCACTGTTTGCCCCGCATCACCGCGATTCTGCCCTTACAGCCGGGCCGATGGAAGACCTGTCATCCTCCTTCTCAGAGGGGATCAGCAGACAGATCCCCTGCTGAGCAGGCGGACTCCGTCAGTGTGAAAGGCTTAGGCCCCTTTTACACACGGTAGTCTGTCGGCGGACTCCGTTTTTCTCAGCAGGGGATCGATCGACCGATCCCCGCTGAGCAGGCGGATGGCAGCTCTGTCTCAGCGCTGTGTGCAGAGGCAGAGCTGTCAGGTCCCCATTCTTCTCTATGGGGGAATCGGATGAGAACAGACCGTCTGTCTGTTTTCATCCGATCCGATCTGCCAGACGGGTGGAAAATAGGGTTTCCATCTGTCCGGATTCGATGGATTGGATGTCAGCGGACTTGTCTCCGCTGACATCCGATGCCCCATAGAGATGCATGGGGCATCCGTTCAGATCTTCCTGAAAAACTGACAGGCGGATTTGAACAGTCCGCATGTGTGAAAGGGGCCTTACACTTCTTTGTTTACACTTTTCTCCATTAGCAAGGAGAAAAAGATACAATGTATTATAAGATGCATCCTATATGTATACAATGTATCTTTTTCTTTATACAAAAGGAGAAAAATAAATACAGGGGTGGGTTATACAGTGACTGATTATTTATTTTGTTTTATTTTCTGAACCATCGATGGGTGCGCAAAAACTAAACACCAGTAAGTTAAAGAAATAAATGCACTTAGGGAGTGCCTCTGTTCCACCTCATACATTATAAATACAATACAACACATGACAACACTTTTCAAATTTTTATTCTGTCGTACAAGAATTTTCGTACTTTAGTAACCTCTTCATTTTCGATCTAGAGACCAGCATGCAAAAAATAAGGAACAATCATTCATCCGTTATTCTCATCGTGTATACTAGGCTTTAGGGTCACTTTAATAGATTTGAAAAGGTGCAAATTGCCATGGGGGATTAACAAAGATAGGAAAAAAAATACACATGAAGATCGTGAATTCATCACCTTTCCATCCCATTCTGTAAGGGAATGCCTTGTATTTATTAACCACTTCCCACCCGACTTATAGAAAAATGACAGGGGGCGGGATGCATTCTCATTTTGGGACAACGTCATATGACGGCACCCCAGAACCGCCGCCTAGGACACAGTGCGACCCCAATCTAGGTAAAGAGCCATGTGATCGGCTGTGTCCAATCAAAGCCGGTCACATGTAGACAAGGAAGTGCCCTTTATTGGCTCTCCTTGGCTCACACTGACAGAGTGTGTGGCAAGGAGAGCCGATCAGGGGCATCCCCTCACAGGGGAGACCTGTACAGGTCATCAGGGCACTGATTACATTACAGCCCCAGCAGTGCCTATAGGTGACAACAAACAGTGCCCATTAGTGATGCCAGTCAGTGATGCCTTTCAGTGCTCATCAGTGCCTCCCATCCCACCACTGCTGATTCTATTCCTGCCTCCCCCACCACTTCCACTCATCACATCCCATCCCCCCACCACTGATCCCATTCCCCCTCCCCCAC